>NC_141068.1:37269232-38469232 GCF_041138505.1 Cibotium barometz
TGGGAAAAGAAGGTAGTTCATCCATATCATCCTCATCTATTTTTGGAATTGGAGGTGGTTGTGTTGAAAGTGCAAGAAAGGTTTGCACTCATAATGGAGTACACACACGGTTTGTACTCATGATGGAGTACACACATGGTTGGTATTCATAATGGATGACACACATAACTTTGCAAGAGAGGGAGAGCTCACTATGAAAGATTGCGCTAGGCAAGAAGATGACCAAAATGGTAATATGTAAAAAGGGTACAATATCCTAGGGATGGTGCCTTTTATAGTTCCAAGGCTCCCATATGCCCTAAAAAACACATGTGTAAATTCCCCTAAGCCCCATGTGCAGGGTAAAAAATAAGACACCTTTAATAATGTGTAAGTGTAGATGAGTGGGCAAATATGTGCTCTATAAAAACATAGAAATTTATAAAATTGGGTGAATCTTTTGGAATTATTATACAAAATTGTAGTGCCTACTGTATTTTTGGCAAATCTTTCTTCATTCCCTCTAAAAATTTGGATATAATTGGGTAAATATTCTTTTGAATTATTGGTATAAAATAGCCCAAAAATTTTGGAGAACCCTAAAAAATAGCCATTGGGCTATAAATAACATCGATGTTTTTCCCTACCCATGTGCCTAGGCCAATCCCCCATATGTATGTGTTTGTCCCTTCATTATAAACCATCCCCTCCTACAATGATTTTGTCCTTAAAACTGAAGGGTGGTAGCACACACATATACAATGGAGATATACAAAACCTAAAAATCACGACATAAGTCACTGTTAAGGAAGACCCAAATACCATAACATGAGTAGCATGATTGCTAGGGTGAAATGGAAAGGTTGAGGGAATCCCGTTGATGACAAAGCTAACCAATCTCCTACTTGATCAAAGGGAAAGTGTGAGAGACCACTATTGATGATGAAGGTAGCTGAATATCCCCAAGGCCAAATGAAAGATTTAGGAAGCTAATGTCAATGATGAGGCTAGGTATAATCCTCTTGGGTCAAATGGAAAAATGTAGTATGCATCACGGACCCTCTAATCCAATGTAGCAATAGCTCTTGGGTCAAAATGTAATCTCAAGTCTGGGGGATAGCTCCATCCTCGTGACCATAACATGGAACTGACATCCAGGGTATCCACCAAATGGAAACAGAACTCCTAGTTGGAATTTCAAATGGTTCATGTAGAACAAGGCCAAGGAACATCACTAGTGAATCTAAATGGTATGCCAGGTAATCATCTACCATACATCCCAAGTGGCATTTGATGCACCAAAAAATGAATAGTCTGGCTCCAAAGAAACGAGGGTCATGTAGACAATCATGGAAGTTGAAGAAACACATCTCAAATTTAGCACCGGGTGTAGTAGGAACTCATCTGAACCAATGTCGTCATCCACTATAGCATAGATTGAATCATCTTAAGCATGATCCACTCCATCAATGTGTGTATAGGAACAATCCTAAATATACACAAGATGGGATTAAAACAATTTCAGAGATGTCTTGGGAGGAGCTCCAACAAAACTCCAAGTCTACGTAACAGTTGGAGAAGCTACTACAGAAGTCCTATATCATCATGCTCCCATCAAGTGAGAAGAAAGTATTCAACACTCTGTATGTTATTGAAGTATTCCAATTGCCGTCTGAGGGGGAGGCTGAGATCAAGCCAGGCGATCTATTTAGGGGGTTCATCCCAATCGAGCGATGGGGCGAGGAGTTCAAGATGACGGGCACAACATACAAGGACTGGCAAAAGAAAATGTTTTTTATGGTGGAGATGATTAGTATCACCCACAAACAATATTGCATGTCTAGAAAGACCTTAGGGATGGTGAAGGATGCTCTCTTGAGGCAGAACAAAGGTGGCATCGATAGAAGTCTTGTATCACAACATGAAGGAGCAGATAGGGAATCTCACCTGCCCAAACACAAAAACAAAAATTGACCCATATCTAAGGGACTTGTTTAAGGCACAAGAAGGAGCCAAAAAAGAGAAGGAGGATGCCGGCACCACAAGTAGGATGTAGACCCCAAGGTTTATGCAACAGAAAATCCCCAAGAACAGTCAAGTTCGTGTTAGAGCTATTAGGCATACAACTTTAATGTAGCATTCGAGGAGATATCTCAATGCAATAGAGTTCTCTAATGCTCTTATGCAACATTAGAGGGGATATCTCATATCATGAGAGATCCTTATGCACGCACTCCAACTATTGGCATCCATATTATAGCTCTTATACATGTGCATGCTCTTATGCATGCATTAAAGAGCTTCTATACATGCATTAGAGACCTTAGTACATGCATTAAGGGACCTCCTAAGTATAGATAATGCAAGCATGCATAAGCGTTTTACTACATGTGGTAGAGATATATATCTGCATTAAAAGCTCCATGAGAGCATAAAGTGCTTGAACTACTAATTAAACATACTCCCAAGTGGGTAAGTGAGTGCAATTATTAATACAAAACTAATACGATAGTGATTTATACCGTATGATAAGATAGGGTCATATATTAATCTCTTTCAAGGAAGACCTTCAAAAAAAAGGAAGACCTACAAAAAAAAAGGAACACGAGTAATGGATATATAGCTATTAGGCATGCATGTAGATCCTGTCCATGCATATAGATCTTATCATAGTGATTTATACTGTATGATAAGATAGGGTTTCAAGGAAGACCTAAAAAAAAAAAGGAACACGAGTAATGGATAAATAGCTATTAGGCATGCATGTCGATCCTGTGCATGCATATAGATCTCTTAATTGACACATAAGGTCTCTTATTGCATAAGAGCTATTGTACTGATAGATATGTCTTAGTGCATAAGAGCTATTGTAGAGAATGAGATCATCTCTTTTGGATGCATAAAAATCTTATGCATGCATTAGAGAGCTTTTATGCATTGGAGCTCTTGATGAATGCATTAAGGTCTCTCTTATGTAAGGATAAGTTTGCATAACAGATCTAATGCATTAGACCTCTTGATGCATGCATGAAAATCTCTCTTATGTAAGGGATAAGTTTGCATAAGAGATGTAATGCATGCATCAAGAGCTTTAGTTAAGGCATTAGAGCTATATGCAAGACTCTAGCTCTATGTATGCCCAAGAATAAGAACCTCTATGCAAACACAAACTGCATAAATCCTAATTAAAAATAATATGTTTCAAGGGTGTAAGATAAGCATGAAAATATTTAAAAAATGAGGATAGAGCGATTAGTCTTACCTCAAGAAAAAAGGGGCTAATATGTTGAGCACCGTGCAAGCAATCACATAAAGGGAGAGAAATCAAACTTGGTTAAACTTGTACTAAAATAGTTTTTCTACCTACCTCTGTGTAAAAGAAATATTATTATTTTTTAAATATCAACTGACCAAATCCTCATTAGATGCCTCATTCGAGGGACGCAAAAAGATTCACAAACCGGCATGGGATTTAGCTTGTGTGGTTCACATGTGCTGTCTCTGCTGCTATAGTAGGCACTAGAGTATTCTGATGATTAGAAATGAGAAATGAAGAGCTGGAGTTGGTCGTCGTCGTCAGGTGGTGGTGCGATCGGGGATCATTTAATGTGTTGAAGAGGTGGGCGGCATATAAATGTTGAAGAGGTGGTATTGAGCAAAGGCAATGCAGACAGTTGATTAAAAATGTGGTCAGCGAGGGGGAGGGCCTCAGGTACTCCTCTCTGATTATTATTAATATTATTATGAATCAATGGGAAAGATGCTAAGTTGAGCTGCTGCGTCGATGTACGTGACGTCGAAACCTTTCTGAAGTAGCTCCTGCAAAATCCACTTAAAATCGAGAAGCTGTTTGCATGAGATTCGAACATATTTACTTACCTCTTGTTCTTTTCGCCACTGGAACGCGCACAGTCTGCTTCCACACAGGTTTCCTACGCTTCGACTGCTGCCACAATTTGCTTCTTGCAAGTTCTCATGACGAGCACCGGCTTCCAAATTCTCGACTACCACAATTTGCTTCTCGCACCTGCAACTGGCCCAGATGCTCGATAAAGCGGTTCATATGCTCCACAATCTCAAGCAAGCATATCGAAGCGGTTCATATGCTCGCCCAGCAGGCTGCCCGTGGGCACTGATTCCACCTTTTCTTGCAGGCTTCCTGCCAGCTCAAAGCCCCGTGCCACCACCCGCCTAAGCTCGTCTTCACAGGTCAACTCTTCCTGACGATCCATTATTCGAATACCTACTCTCAGTCTCTGACAGAAGACTGCATGCTGCATGGCCCTCACAACAAGTCAACACTGCTCACATGTCCAGCCACCCACTAGCAAGACAAATCACTAGAAATAGATTCACACTGAGCAATAGATTCTTTTTTTCAACCCTTATAGTTAAAGGCAATGCTTTTTTTTCAACCCTTATTAAAGGCAACGTTTAGGCTCAACCGGGATTTAGAGTCCAAAATCACTAGAAATCATACAAATGCAGGGATTTATAACTAACACGTACAAATTTCATCCCTTACTATTTAAGGTAACGTCCAATTCCGATCGGGATCTATGAATTTCAGCCGAGAAAAACACACGGGGCTTATGTGAGCATTAGTTCCGCAAACTCTTTGTGCATGCATGTGTTTCTAGGCTTTGTGTTGGTGCAGTGAGGTTTCCCCAATAGAGAATGAGCACCTCTTTAATCGATTGACACCAGTTTTGTAACATCACCTATTACGTGGATATCTTCAAGATGTTTTTCCAAGCTATATCTATGATGAATTTTAGATGGCATATTCTTTGCATTTACCTTCTCATCCTACTTCCTATGACTTGAAAGCCATTTCAAAAATTTAGTACTCAGCCTAGTATATATTCACAATGATGTCTAAAGGTAACAAGATCGTATATGATTTAAAAGTGACATTGATAAAATTCTATTTACAACCCATATGAAAGAGCATTTTTTAATATGTAAATGAAGTTAGTTACATTGCCACTTTTTTAAAGGGAGAATACATACATACATATTTACAGAACTAAAACTGAGTACATCCAGTAGTTCAACCCCTTAAAAATATAAGTTGCGACCAACATGAAAGTAAACCCAACTAAAAAACCAACCCTTCGATGACATAAAACAACGTGCTTTTGGGATCAATGATGTATTATGGAAGGACATCCCTTCAAGATCTTCTCCCTCTCATTGTTATTAGCCATGTCCCTTGAATTTTAAGATTGGATTCCATGAGCATCCTATACCCATGCCAGGACTTGTGATTGTCCATCAGCCAGTTCCTTCTTATCACCCAGCTAATTGAGTTGTTCCTCAATTTCAAATGGTAATAAAGGTTGGACCCTTTAGAAGTATGCACCAATATCTCAGTATTATTATTAGAAGCCCCCATAGACCCAAAAATGTTTCCTTATCTACATTGTACTATTGGAAGTAATTTGATCAAATCTACTAATCACTGTTTGTATTGTATTTAAAATTTTTGATAAAAGAAATACACAATTGAAAACTTTAAAATCATCAAAATGCTATCCGATACCACTCCCTACCTGTCCTTGAAAAGATGTGTAATCTCTTTGAGCAATTTATTCATCGAAAATTTCCACAATATTGGAGGGAAGAATACATGTATAAATTTTCATGTCTAGGGTAAAGTGCATGACATGATAAAATAAATCATCTTACCATTTATATAATACAAAATCAAAAGGTTAAATAATAGAGTTACGTGTTCCATCTACTAACCAATGTCAGAGCTTCATGCGATCTCTCTCTTTATCTCTCATTGACACACACACATAAACACATATATGAGCAATCATTTAGGCTCTTTTCCTACCTAGTCTATGATACACACGTATGGTCCTTTGCTACCTTTCAGCTGCCTGTCTTTTATTTTTTAGGTTATCTTGACATCATATATATCTTTTTGGTCTCATGGACTTTTTTTGTTCTTATATAGACGTTGGCAACATATTTCTTTCTTTCTGTCTCTCTTTTTGACTCTTTTGTGTCTCTTATAGATGTTCACATCATATTTCTTTCTTTTTTCTCTCTTTCATAGATGTTGATAATAACTCTCTCTCTCTCTCTCTCTTTCTCTCTGATCACTCTCAAAAATAAAATCACACCTTACACATGTAACAATGACTCGCTAATCAATCAAACCATGAGTCATTCTTGCATTAATAAAAATGATCATACTTTGTGAGGCCATTTTGACACCTTGAACACAAAAACGACATGCAATGGTGACAGTTGATTAATCAAACCAAGTAATGCATTAAAAAACACACGTGATCATACTTTTTGACTTATTTTTGTGTTGCACTTTGTCATGAATTAAATATTATTTATAAAAATAGTAACATTATTCATATTATTGAGTATAAAAACATTGAACTTTAATTTGTAAAGCTACTATTATTACTTTAATTTGTAAAGCTACTATTATTACTTGAACACTTTCATAAACACTGAACACAATTGATATGTATTGAACACATTTCTTAAACACTTTGATACTACACACTAAACACAGTTGATACATATTGAACACATTTCTTAAACAATTTGATACACATTGCACACAAAAATATGCATCGAACATGTTAAATGGTAAACTTGAAGTTGTAGAGCTATTGTTGTTACCAGAATATCGTGAAACACCTCAATAGACATTGATAATGAGTATATGATTGGTAAACTTGAATTTGTGGCGATATTATTATTTTGTGAACACATTGGTACACGTTGTATATCTTGTAAGAATGTGTATCCTTGCATGTAAACCTTAGTTCTTTGAAGATGATATAGAGTCACAACCTAAAAAATTAAAAAAAAGGCTATATAAAATAATGAATCTCTTGTGGGTGTATCAAATATATGAGATCCTCTTTGAATCAAATGTAGTAGAAAACTTGACATCAAAATATAGTTAAAGGCACCCATGAAAGGAGAAGTTAAGACATAAACTTGTGGTGACCATACCTAGTCCTAAAACTAGTCTTGAAGATGTCCTCTTGTTTTCAAGTCTTGATGTGCTGACAATAACTAGATCATAGGTCTTCTTTTTTAAAAAACTTTTCTTTAGCTATTTTACTAAGAAGATCTTCTATGTGAGGTATAGGATATTTTATTTTTAATGGTCTATCTCTTTAATCTTCCATAATCCAACTAAAAAACCAAACCTTCGTGGAAGGACATCCCTTCAGGATCTTCTCCCTCTCATTGTTATTAGCCATGTCCCTTGAATTTTAAGATTGGATTCCATGAGCATCCTTTACCCATGCCAGGACTTGTGATTGTCCATCAGCCAGTTCCTTCTTATCACCCAGCTAATTGAGTTGTTCCTCAATTTCAAATGGTAATAAAGGTTGGACCCTTTAGAAGTATGCACCAATATCTCAGTATTATTATTAGAAGCCCCCATAGACCCAAAAATGTTTCCTTATCTACATTGTACTATTGGAAGTAATTTGATCAATTCTACTAATCACTGTTTGTATCGCATTTAAAATTTTTGATAAAAGAAATACACAATTGAAAACTTTAAAATCATCAAAATGCTATCCGATACCACTCCCTACCTGTCCTTGAAAAGATGTGTAATCTCTTTGAGCAATCTATTCATCGAAAATTTCCACAATATTGGAGGGAAGAATACATGTATAAATTTTCATGTCTAGGGTAAAGTGCATGACATGATAATGAGGATGTGGCAGACTTCTTGGAAAGGATGGAGGTTGCATGCATAAGCAACCATATTAATGAGTCGGTACAGGTGTTGCGGCTTCTGAGCATCTGTTTGAAAGGGGATGCAAGGACCTGGTAGAGGACTTATGAGGAGTCATTGAGGGTTGTTGTTCCACATCTTGATATGACTGAAAATGGATTAAAGACAGCACTTAGCAACAGGTTCAAGAAGATAGAAGACCCCGATGAAGAAATTTTCTTTGCTATGGGAGACTCTATGCAGGGCTTTAGGGGAAGACCAGGTGCCGCCTGATATGATGAAGAAAAACAAGTTTGTAGCCGGACTTAAGAGGAGTATTCGCTGGAAAGTGGAATTGAAGAAGCCCAGGTCTTTTGAGGATGCGGTAGAAATTGCTAAGTCAAAAGATTGGAAGCTGCAACGAATGAATCAGTTGGGGATGATTCCACTTGTAGCACAACCGGAGATTCGTAGAGTGGAGGCTACACCCATGAATATAGTGATTGAGAGGATGAAGCCCACTGAAGCCCAAGCTATGCAGATGGTGCCTCAAGCTAGTCAAGGAGTACCTATGGTTCCTGCAGGCTCTGATGAAGGATTGCGGCAAGATATGAAACAGATGGTTGATCTTATGAAGAATTTGAGCTTGAATTTAATGGGAAGCACAGGTGGTGGACGTGGTAGGGGCCATGGCAACAATCATGAAGGGGGAGATGGACAAGCAGGGTATGGACATGGACGTGGTAGGGGCCGTCGTTTCATCCCTACATGCTGGAACTGTGGTGAGCTTGGTCATCTGAGTACAGATTGTGATAAGCCTCAGCGTATGGGTGGTGATATGTACCCACTACCTTCATAGTTACCTGACAGGTCAAATGATTATGGTATTGATATCAGAGATTAAGCAGGCCCCAGTGGAATCACAGCTGAGGAGAAGGGAAAGGCAAAGGTCATGAATGTTGTTACTCTGGAGAATGTTCAGGTGAGAGAAGAAGGGGATGTGATGCCTGTTGGCAAGTGCACAACAGATGAAAGAGAAGGAAAAGGGGTGGCTGGACCCAGCTGTAAGAAGGGGAAGCAGCAGGAAGGAGAAGATGTGAAAGCCAAAAGGAAACGGAAGCCTCGCAGAAGGTTCCAGGTGTCAGACTTCCCACTGGGGGATGGGCAAACCAGCTATGACTTGAAATCTGATTTGGTGAACAGGAAGGCAAATATCACCTTTGGACAGTTGGTGGAGATGGTGCCAAAATTGAGAAGACAATGGAAGAGACTGGTGAATCCAATGGAAAAGGAGTCAGAGAAGAGGTCAGTCAAAGTACTATCTTTAGAAGAGCTTCCAGATATTTTCCCTATTGTGGAGGTGTGGAGTAAAGGTAGGAGCCTTGGTCAGGCCTATATAGATGGAGGAGCTCAAATCTGTGTGATTACCTAATCATGTGTGGAGCAGTCAGGCTTGAGGGTGTCTGGGGTTTCTGGGTTTCGAATCAGGATGGCTAATCATCAAAAGGTAAAATGTCTTGGTATGATAAAGGAATTGGAAATTGAAGCTTTTAATGTTAAAGCTACTGTAGATTTTCATGTGATGCCTGTGGGTCTTGGTGCTTTTCCAATTATTATTGGACGACCCTGGTTGCGAGTGGTGGGTGCAGTACAGGACTGGAGGTATGGGACCATTTCTTTGCATAATAAGCAGGGTAATAAAAGATCTTTTGAAATGCATAGTAGGAGATCTTTAAATGATGTGTGGGAGAGGCCATAGGATTCAAGTGAAGAGGAAACTACTACCACCACTTCTGAATCAGAGACGGATTCATCGACCACTGCTTCTAGTGGAGAAGGGGCAGATGTGGCTTTTCTTATATCAGAGCAACAACGTAATGAAGATAAAGAAGTGCATGAAGTGGGTGCTGAGGGAGAAGATACTATGGGATCATATGAAGTGATCGAGGAATTACTGCAACCAAAGATAGAAGTGAAGAAGAAGCAGGAGCTGATTGAAGGAATGCTGAGTCCGGATCTCTCGAGTGGAGAAAAGGTTAGATATGTTAATATGCTGTCTCAGTTTCCATAATTGTTCATCACTTCTTATAAAGAGATTTGAGGATTTAAAGGGCCATACTTGAGGATTGAATTAAAGGAAGGTGTAAAAACAGTTAGGCAAGGGGGATTTTTTTTGCGAGCTTTTTTTGCCGAGCTTTTTGGAGCAATGAACAAGGAGTCCGAGCTTTGCAAAGGACCATGAACTTACTATGAGCTTTGTAAAGGACCAAGAGCTTACTTACATATAAATAACAAGCTTTGAAAGATCAACAATATAAATTTCAATCTTTTGATCCACATCATACTTATTGATATAATTACATATATTCATATATGTAACTAAATTCATGCACCTCATACATATACACATACAAAATATACATATACATACATACATGCAAGAGCTACCTACATACATACTAACATATATACATACATACATACATACATACTTTCTTACTTACTTAAATATAAAAAACAATCCTTTAAAGATAAAAAATATATATATCGATCTGTAAAGTTCCAAACCATGAAAATCTCGATTACAAAGTCTTTGATCCACATCATACTTATTGATATAATTATATATATACATATATCTACCTAAATTCATACACCTCATACATATACATATACATACATACATATATACAAGAGCCACCTACGCAGCACTAACATATATACATACATTGCATACATACATACTTTCTTACTTACTTAAATATAAAACACAATCTTTTAAAGATCAAAAATGTATATATCGATCTTTAAACTTCCAAACGATGACAATCTCGAATACAAAGTCTTTTGATCCACAAATTATAGCATTCTTCTACATGTCATCCCGACCTAATGAGAAATCTCCTAGACATGCTTTGGCTACCTCCATGTCATTCTCTATCCCCATATAGTGCCTTTTTAACTCTTGGCATGCACGTCGCAAGCCTCCACATCCTGCAAAATTGTCCAAGACACTATCTCCTTCACTTGAGAAGGTCTCCACTAGCCACCTACAATGAAATACAATCATAAACGTGCATCTAAGTATTTTGAAAAAGTAGCTATGAAAATGACCAGAATGAAAATTATCTCACCTAAAGAACATAGGAGATCTTTCTGCACCACCTCGAATGTAGCGCTCCAAGACCATTGTGCGTTGGAATGGATGCTTCTTATTCTTCTCAAAAATGAAATTTCGTTGAGCGTTGAATAACTTCTTTGAAACATTTTGCCCAGCCTCACGATCAATAATAGGGACATGGCAATTTACTCGATAGAATATACTAAGCGCCAATGTATCCACCTACCATAACGAGAAAACATTATGTTTGGATATCCATACCACATAACATGTATACACAAAGGGAAATATTTCAGAGATTATGACTTACCCGTTCTCCATTGTCATACATATAACTTGATTCCACATGAACAGACATTGTTCGATGCATGACCAATCCAACTTTCTTTCCCATGGAATATATTTTAGGAAGTTGATCCATTAGACTCAAACACACAAACCAACCCTCATAAGCCACAAACAAACCAACAAAACTGAGTGTAGCACGTATCAATGATGAAGAAACTTGATTCCATGAGGGACACCCATCTGTATCTCCATCAACAACCTGTAAACCTGTAGGAAAGTCAGCCCATACGAGGCGAGCCACTGTATCTGAGGGAGCACCTCTATGAGATAGAGCCTTGGGAATCTTCATCAAGAATTCTTCCACACTACATAAAAGATTTATGATGTTTGGTTTTGGTAAGTACAGCTTGGAAAACTAATTATATGGTGAAATTATTCTTTTTACCTATCTGAGCCCTCCGAAAGAGTGTGGATACCAAGGTAGTCCAATATGGATGATTTATCCGCCATTCCAAATCGTTGAAACATGAAGATCTCATGTGACAATGTGGGTGTAACACTAGTGCGCACCAATCTGTGTTGTAAAGAGTCACAATGAGCTAAGAACTTAACTATGACTTCACAATTTCCATAATTAAGTAGAGAGAGATCACTTACTCATTTTGAGATCGCAAAGCCAATAGCAATTCTCCCTCTTGCTTCTTGTCCACAACCAAAAATTGACATTTGACCCGGACATGGCGTGAGGGGCTATGAGACCAAGCTAGAGAAAACAAAATAAAGATATTACAATATATTACTTTTAATGTTGCATAAAATCACTCTATGACATTCAAAAGAACATACCTTCGCGCACTCGAGACATCCATGCCTTCACACGATGATTGCCATCCCATACAAGAAACTTCTTACCACTGAGATCCTCCCACTTAGTTCCTCTGATTTCATCCTCAAATCTGTCATGTTGTACCACCCAGTTTGGTCCCCATTCTTGCAAGTCTATTTATGTGACCGCGAAATACATAGAGCTTCCTAGACGTGTAAGTGAAACTAAAAAAGGAGGAGATGCTTCGACATAAACATGGCAGTCAAAAGAATCACGAAACACCTCAAGTTGGGTAGAAACTGTACAGATGGATTCATTTGGAATCAGCCTGCATAAAGGGACCAATGGGGTAGAGGAATTGCGTTGCACAAAAAACTTAGTGAATACATCACCAAGCAATCCCAATTCAATAGATTTTCCAAGAAGCCTTCTATGGGTCTCCCCTTGACCAGTACTAGATTCAGGAATCTCCGTGTGAGTTGGAGGAGGTGAGCTCATTTCGTTCTCCAACACAAGCACTTCTTCCTCATGACCAAGAGAATTATGCGCTTCTGTTTCCTCTCTAACAGGAGATACATGTGAGGACAAAGGTGTCCGTGATTGAGCTTCCTCGCTAAGAGTCAAACAAACACGCCCAGATCTTAGTGAGTATCCCCTGTTGTCTGTAAGACACACACACCAAGCCCAAGTAAGCATATCTAAAACAATAAAACACAATCTCAATAGAATCTTGGCTATTCACATCATATACCTTTCTTAGTCTTTGCCTGTTGTTTTCCTGCTTTTCTTGGAGCCATCTTCCTTTCTTTTGCCCTGAATATGAGTAGCAAAAAGTTTGAGCTGAATCACACATAAACCCTACTTCATGTATATAGGAAAACATCAACCTCACACACAAACATCTCTTACTAGTGTGTGTGTGTGTGTGGGGAGAGAGAGAATAGCATAGACATGAAGTGAAGCCACGGATTATATTGAAGAGCTAGAGTTGAAAAATGGGCTCTTCTGGTTAGAGTGCACATTTGAGGAGAAACCAATAAACCTGAGCTTCCTAGCTTAATACAAGAGCCATTGAAGGAGCTAATATATATTGGCTGTTCATGATGGTAGTGATGCAAACCCATTGCAGTGTTTTATCCGAGAGGACCATGATATAAGCGTAGAAGGATGTGCAGGTGCAAGAACCATTATGCAAGCCTTACTATTGAGAAATGCACCCGAACTCGTCTGCCCATTTCTTCGTCATCATCATTACGATGATCCATAGCCAAATGTGAGCTCAAATTCATTGTGCCATATGTTCAAGCAATGATAAATGCGTACAAGAAATGCACCATTCAAATGGGACTTACACGACTCTCTGTTGTGTGAGCTTGTGCTTTAAAGTTTCCTATTCCTATTGGGAGAAGTAAAGGTAAGCCTAATGTATCTAATATTTGAATGGGAGTAAAGGTGGTAAGCCTAAGGACGTAAAGGTAAGCCTAAGGTATCTAACATTTCAATGGACGTAAAGGTAAGCCTAAGGTATCTAACATTTGAATGGGAGTTAAAAAATTCTATGTTGTGTATAAATTCACATGACCTCTATGCTATGTATATATTATATGGCTAAAGGTTGTGGTAGAACTAAAGTACTTAATGTTTATAGGAAAAGGTAAACATAAGGTACCTAACATTTAGGTTCCTTTAGGTGCCCACCCACCCACCTCCCCTCTCCTATGTACATCTTGATGCGTCCACCACAGGCAATGTGTGCCCTCTTTTTCTAGAGCGCCAACGCACAATATTGGGCTCCAATAGCCCCTACACCTGCATTCGAGAGAGCAACCTTCCAAATGCAAGAGATAAGGAGAGTTCTCAACCATTGTTACCCGCCTACGCTAGAGATAAGGAGAGATACCCGCCTACGCTAGAGATAAGGAATACGCTAGAGATATGCTAGAGATAAGGAAAAATATCAATGTTTTCGGAATACGCTAGAGATAAGGAAAAATATCACTGGAAAAAAACGTTGCTCGCATTCTGCAGAGAACCTTCCAAACGCAAGGGTAAGCGAAACCTTCGAAATGCAAGGATAAGCGACCATGCTCGTGCATTTCCACCCCCCCGGCTCTGCCGGGGGGGTGGAAATGCACGAGCATGGCTTTTAACGGTCGTCTTCTCCAGCTATTAACGTCATCTTCTCCAGCTGTTTCTCAAACTCCGCCTCCTCAACAAAACGTCCAGCGACGCCTGCGTCTTCGCCTCCACCTCCTGCACCAAATCCACCTCCTCAAACGCCACCGGCTCCTCCTCTACATTTGCTCATACACGCCTCCATCGCCTCTCCTCCAGCATGTCCACTCCCCCGGCATCCCCAGGCTCTGCCGGGGGAGTGGACATGCTGGAGGAGACCATCCCCAGGCTCTGCCAGGGGAGTGGACATGCTGGAGGAGAGGCGATGGAGGCGTTGCGGCCAGCGCTACCCCCGTCTCCTCACACTTGACCTCCTCAACATCGTGTCCGCCTACGCCACAAACTGGACGTCCTCAACATCCTCAGATTCTACCAATTCACCAACCAAGGTACAGAAGGAGTTCTTACTTAGCTTAACAGCAGGAGACCCGTTGAGTGCCGGGGGAGTGGACATGCTGGAGGAGAGGCGATGGAGGCGTTGCGGCCAGCGCTGCCCCCGTCTCCTCACACTTGACCTGCTCAACATCGTCTCCGCCTACGCCACAAACTGGACGTCCTCAACACCGTCACCGCCTACGAAAGCTAGAACGTACACCTCCAACGAAGCTGCTCTGCCGGCGCACAGAAAAGAAGAACAGAGAAAAATCGAGAAATGAAAAAAAAACTCACCTCTTCTCTTGCATTCGTCTGCCTGCTTGCTGAGTTGAAAGTATCCTTCATGTACCCTAAATATCTCTTTTCTTCGTGTACCCTTTAAACTAAGCACCACATATGTGTGTGTGGCCTAAAACATACTTAGCCAAAAAATAGATACATATACACACACACATATATATGTCTAAAAATGTATTAAGCTATATGTGTTTTATTGTACACATGTACATTTTATAGTTTAGGCTAATGCAAAATAGGAAACTAGAGAATAGAAGCATGTTATTCCAATGATTTGACATATGAAATTATTCTTGATGAGAATCCAAGAAGAAATGACATAAACATTATTACATATTCTTATAAAATTGAATTTCTATAATTAATTTATCAATGATGTTCAACTAGTGAAATTTTACCATATGGCCACATTGTCCTTATAATTATCTTTCCTTGTGTTATTTAATCAAGTAAACATAAATAAATAATTTTTGTGATAAATATTTGCCTTTCTTGCATGCAAAGTAGAGGTAGAGTTACATTTTAAGTAAGGAAGTGTTTAACACTTATGATTATACTATGTACGTGTTCAAATTTGCGACATGCCATATACAATATATTTGTGGCACAAAAATTTGGCATTTTATATTTTCAATTTTTAATAAGACCATATTTTTAACATTATGACTCATAGTATGATATTTCATTAGAAAAGGTCAATGTGAAATTATATTGTGAAGTGGGTAACATTAGCAAATTTTAGAAAAACAAATAGCTACGTTTTTCTATAAAAATGCTTGGAAGGTGAAAAAAGTGAGGAAATTTATTGTACAATCATTGGGTGATATCTTGAGCTCTTTCAAACAAGAACTATTTTTAGAAAAAGAACATTAGAAAAAAAAACAAGAAAAATATAGGATATACCTATTAGTAGGCATGCATAGCTCTTATGTATACATTAGAGAGCTCTGAATGCATGTCTCTTATGCATACATTATAGAACTCTTAATGCATACGAGCCTCGGGAGGTACATTAGTAAGAAACCCTATGTATCACGTGCATTCAAGGGGCATTTAAAAAACCCCTTGTGAAATTTTCATGAATAAAATGACCCTTTTTCTTTATGGACTTAAGGGGTTTGTTCTCAAAATTGATTCAAAAAACCCCTTTTGTAAATGTATTTTTATAAATTTACCTTAAATTTTTAAATTAAAAAAACTCTTGAGTTGAACTCACGTACTATGCTTACATATTTTTAGGCAACCCCCCCCCCCCCCCCCCCCCCGGTGATAAGAGTGCTATTGCATGCATGAAGCTCTTACGCATGTATTAGAATAGTTGTCAATGCATTAACTTAGAGATCTAGATAATGCATGTATAAGAGCTTTAATGCCTGTATTAAATCTATTAAGCATGTATATAGCTCTTATGCATGCATTAGAGATATTTTAGGCATGAATTAAAGCTCTTTACAAATGTGCCATAAGTATGTAAAAGAACTCTAATGCAAGTAGTAATAGCTTTATTACCTACATGAATTAGAGGTATATGCATGCCTAGAACTACACATGTATAAGGACTCTTTTGCATTTGCATCAAAACCTCTATGTAGGCATTAAATGCATAAATTTCTAATTAAGATTACTTTCAAGAACTTGAGGGTGTGGCATTAATATCAAAAATGTGGTGTTGCTTACCTCAAGATAAGATGGAGTGATAAGTTGAGTCATTTTAAGAACAAAGATTATGAAATAAAATTGAACTTACAAAAACAAAACAAGATAAATGAATAATATAGCTATTATGCATGTATATAGCTTTTATATCTCCTAAGCCTATGTGATTGAGTAGGAGCATACTTTTTAATATGATGAATTTGTGTAAGATCTAAAGGGCCTTACTTACCTGAAAGGCTATTTTGTGAGAAGAGGTTAAAAGTAGTATGATGCATAGCAGGGTGATGTTATGGGCACATGATATCCACATGGATTGAAAAGAGAGAGTCACATAAAAGAACATGGATATAGACACTCACTTCTTGGGATATAAAACGGTGTACATGGCTCCACTTCTTTGTTATATGTTGCTAAATAGATTGACACTCCTATAGCTTCTTCACCCTTCAACAGTGGCTTCAATGGTAAGTGACATCATAAAACAAATCGTCAATAGAGCATCAAAGTAAGAATCCATATATGCATCACTGCTTGAGTCTAAAAAAGCGTCAATAAAAATGGCTATATAAACATCAATAAAATCATCAAGCTTGTTTTCTATCCAAAAATTTTCCCCCCTAGTTGATGTGATTTTGCAATAAGTTTAAGTGTTTTTAGTTCTCATAGCTCATCATTGACTCTCTTATCCTCAACTAGATCCATTTCCCCAAATACATCTATTTCTAGAAAGATCTCTCCATCTACATCTTTGTTAATGGGTGGACCCTTGTTTTGTTATGGGAAAAGAAGGTAGTTCATCCATATCATCCTCATCTATTTTTGGCATTGGAGGTGGTTGTGTTAAAAGTGCAAGAAAGGTTTGCACTCATAATGGAGTACACACACGGTTTGTACTCATGATGGAGTACACACATGGTTGGTATTCATAATGGATGACACACATAACTTTGCAAGAGAGGGAGAGCTCACTATGAAAGATTGTGCTAGGCAAGAAGATGACCAAAATGGTAATATGTAAAAAGGGTACAATATCCTAGGGATGGTGCCTTTTATAGTTCCAAGGCTCCCATATGCCCTAAAAAACACATGTGTAAATTCCCCTAAGCCCCATGTGCAGGGTTAAAAATAAGACACCTTTAATAATGTGTAAGTGTAGATGAGTGGGCAAATATGTGCTCTATAAAAACATAGAAATTTATAAAATTGGGTGAATCTTTTGGAATTATTATACAAAATTGTAGTGCCTACTGTATTTTTGGCAAATCTTTCTTCATTCCCTCTAAAAATTTGGATATAATTGGGTAAATATTCTTTTGAATTATTGGTATAAAATAGCCCAAAAATTTTGGAGAACCCTAAAAAATAGCCATTGGGCTATAAATAACATCGATGTTTTTCCCTACCCATGTGCCTAGGCCAATCCCCCATATGTATGTGTTTGTCCCTTCATTATAAACCATCCCCTCCTACAATGATTTTGTCCTTAAAACTGAAGGGTGGTAGCACACACATATACAATGGAGATATACAAAACCTAAAAATCACGACATAAGTCACTGTTAAGGAAGACCCAAATACCATAACATGAGTAGCATGATTGCTAGGGTGAAATGGAAAGGTTGAGGGAATCCCGTTGATGACAAAGCTAACCAATCTCCTACTTGATCAAAGGGAAAGTGTGAGAGACCACTATTGATGATGAAGGTAGCTGAATATCCCCAAGGCCAAATGAAAGATTTAGGAAGCTAATGTCAATGATGAGGCTAGGTATAATCCTCTTGGGTCAAATGGAAAAATGTAGTATGCATCACGGACCCTCTAATCCAATGTAGCAATAGCTCTTGGGTCAAAATGTAATCTCAAGTCTGGGGGATAGCTCCATCCTCGTGACCATAACATGGAACTGACATCCAGGGTATCCACCAAATGGAAACAGAACTCCTAGTTGGAATTTCAAATGGTTCATGTAGAACAAGGCCAAGGAACATCACTAGTGAATCTAAATGGTATGCCAGGTAATCATCTACCATACATCCCAAGTGGCATTTGATGCACCAAAAAATGAATAGTCTGGCTCCAAAGAAATGAGGGTCATGTAGACAATCATGGAAGTTGAAGAAACACATCTCAAATTTAGCACCGGGTGTAGTAGGAACTCATCTGAACCAATGTCGTCATCCACTATAGCATAGATTGAATCATCTTAAGCATGATCCACTCCATCAATGTGTGTATAGGAACAATCCTAAATATACACAAGATGGGATTAAAACAATTTCAGAGATGTCTTGGGAGGAGCTCCAACAAAACTCCAAGTCTACGTAACAGTTGGAGAAGCTAATACAGAAGTCCTATATCATCATGCTCCCATCAAGTGAGAAGAAAGTATTCAACACTCTGTATGTTATTGAAGTATTCCAATTGCCGTCTGAGGGGGAGGCTAAGATCAAGCCAGGCGATCTATTTAGGGGGTTCATCCCAGTCGAGCGATGGGGCGAGGAGTTCAAGATGACGGGCACAACATACAAGGACTGGCAAAAGAAAATGTTTTTTATGGTGGAGATGATTAGTATCACCCACAAACAATATTGCATGTCTAGAAAGACCTTAGGGATGGTGAAGGATGCTCTCTTGAGGCAGAACAAAGGTGGCATCGACAGAAGTCTTGTATCACAACATGAAGGAGCAAATAGGGAATCTCACCTGCCCAAACACAAAAACAAAAATTGACCCATATCTAAGGGACTTGTTTAAGGCACAAGAAGGAGCCAAAAAAGAGAAGGAGGATGCCGGCACCACAAGTAGGATGTAGACCCCAAGGTTTATGCAAGAGAAAATCCCCAAGAACAGTCAAGTTCGTGTTAGAGCTATTAGGCATACAACTTTAATGTAGCATTCGAGGAGATATCTCAATGCAATAGAGTTCTCTAATGCTCTTATGCAACATTAGAGGGGATATCTCATACCATAAGAGATCCTTATGCACGCACTCCAACTATTGGCATCCATATTATAGCTCTTATACATGTGCATGCTCTTATGCATGCATTAAAGAGCTTCTATACATGCATTAGAGACCTTGGTACATGCATTAAGGGACCTCCTAAGTATAGATAATGCAAGCATGCATAAGCGTTTTACTACATGTGGTAGAGATATATGTTTGCTTTAAAAGCTCCATGAGAGCATAAAGTGCTTGAACTACTAATTAAACATACTCCCAAGTGGGTAAGTGAGTGCAATTATTAATACAAAACTAATACGATAGTGATTTATACCGTATGATAAGATAGGGTCATATATTAATCTCTTTCAAGGAAGACCTTCAAAAAAAAGGAAGACCTACAAAAAAAAAGGAACACGAGTAATGGATATATAGCTATTAGGCATGCATGTAGATCCTGTCCATGCATATAGATCTTATCATAGTGATTTATACTGTATGATAAGATAGGGTTTCAAAGAAGACCTAAAAAAAAAAAAGGAACACGAGTAATGGATAAATAGCTATTAGGCATGCATGTCGATCCTGTGCATGCATATAGATCTCTTAATTGACACATAAGGTCTCTTATTGCATAAGAGCTATTGTACTGATAGATATGTCTTAGTGCATAAGAGCTATTGTAGAGAATGAGATCATCTCTTTTGGATGCATAAAAATCTTATGCATGAATTAGAGAGCTTTTATGCATTGGAGCTCTTGATGAATGCATTAAGGTCTCTCTTATGTAAGGATAAGTTTGCATAACAGATCTAATGCATTAGACCTCTTGATGCATGCATGAAAATCTCTCTTATGTAAGGGATAAGTTTGCATAAGAGATGTAATGCATGCATCAAGAGCTTTAGTTAAGGCATTAGAGCTATATGCAAGACTCTAGCTCTATGTATGCCCAAGAATAAGAACCTCTATGCAAACACAAACTGCATAAATCCTAATTAAAAATAATATGTTTCAAGGGTGTAAGATAAGCATGAAAATATTTAAAAAATGAGGATAGAGCGATTAGTCTTACCTCAAGAAAAAAGGGGCTAATATGTTGAGCACCGTGCAAGCAATCACATAAAGGGAGAGAAATCAAACTTGGTTAAACTTGTACTAAAATAGTTTTTCTACCTACCTCTGTGTAAAAGAAATATTATTATTTTTTAAATATCAACTAACCAAATCCTCATTAGATGCCTCATTCGAGGGACGCAAAAAGATTCACAAACCGGCATGGGATTTAGCTTGTGTGGTTCACATGTGCTGTCTCTGCTGCTATAGTAGGCACTAGAGTATTCTGATGATTAGAAATGAGAAATGAAGAGCTGGAGTTGGTCGTCGTCGTCAGGTGGTGGTGCGATCGGGGATCATTTAATGTGTTGAAGAGGTGGGCGGCATATAAATGTTGAAGAGGTGGTATTGAAGGATA
Source organism: Cibotium barometz (assembly GCF_041138505.1). Classification (NCBI taxonomy): domain Eukaryota; kingdom Viridiplantae; phylum Streptophyta; class Polypodiopsida; order Cyatheales; family Cibotiaceae; genus Cibotium; species Cibotium barometz. The sequence continues at coordinate 37,290,088 of NC_141068.1, forward strand.
TCTGGAGATTTAGCAGCCCCCCCAAATTCAACGTCCTGGCCCTTCACTGGATTAAAAACAAACCAATCCTACCCATCCCTTTTCTTGAAAAGTCCCCCCCTATCCAGGTCACCCTGAACCGAAGATGGAATATAGCCTGGGACAAAAAAAGATGGTACAGTTGCCTCAAGGAGTTGTGGAGTCAGCACATAGAACCTAAGAAATCTTGCCTTGCATGGCTGGTTGCTTATAGAGCCATCTGGACCCAGTGTAAGGCGGCCAAGTTCAACATTGCCACGGAACAATGTTCTAGATGTGGCCTGCCCGAGGATGATTTACACATTTTCATTCACTGCAAGCACATCTCAGAGTCATACAAAGAGTTGCAGGCAGTTATTCTAAGCTGGGGGAAAGAAGTAAACTGGAAACACACAATCCTGGGAGAAAATATAGGATGCTCTACTTCTCTTTGGAATACAATAAGGTGCGAGTACATTTGGCATGCATGGTTGCAAAGGTTAGCTGTCACTTTTGATAACCCGGAAATTAAGGGCCCTCCCCTTGCTGAATGTTTGATCTTAACATGCATCAGATTCTGGAACAACCAATCACAAGTCCTATTCAAGCTAGAGAAGAGGCTTTTGATTAAATTACAAAAGAGGAAATCAGATTACACAATGATGCAACTTGAAAATATCAGAGACAAGATTCTTTTATTCCTCTCAAAAGACAGAGCTTTAATAGAAGCTATCAGAAGGATGAATTAAATCAACCCTCCCCTCACAGAAGAAGAGGGAATCAACAGGCATGCAGACTTTAATCATCCAAGAGATGTCATAAGGCAGCTAAGGCAAAGTGACCTTTCGGCAGTTCGGGGACACCGGTGGCTGACCGCCAGGAAGCTGGAGAGGCTTTCGCATATCGAAAAACCAGGGTAGATCACAACAGCATGACTCCGAAGTTCCAGAGTCATCGAACTCAATACCCCAAATAATCAAGGGATCAAAGGCAGCCTCAGCACCTCCTAGGTATCTGCAAAGTACGAAAAGGATCAGAGCGAATCACCTTATCTGGCAGAAACAGAGGAAAGGATACGGGTGAATCAAGAGGAAATTCCAGGGGTCCCTTAAGGGAGCTCAACAAAGAATCGGAGCCCATCGGTAATAAAAGTCGAGGAGACCACAAGACTTCAAGGGACTCTCCCCCTCCCGCATCCAGGAGAGCCCACCATCAAGATAGAAGCAGCACAGGTCGTCCAGGGGACGCCTTCCTCCCTCAGGGTGGAGAAGTGAAGGCCGAGTCAGAGTAGAAGGGCAAACAGCAAGATGAAGAGCCCTCTCGAGCCTCAACCTTCGGCCGGGCGTGTGAAGGAGCCGACGGCGAGGCGAAGAAGGAATGCAGGAGCATCAGGTCTAGCAGGCGGACGAAGCCTTCAGCCAAGGCCTAAGGCCGATCAAGGAAGAGGACTCCTCATGCAAACCAATACTCTTCTCCCCTCCCACGCGGCGCACACGCCTCCACGTGCTAGGTGTGCGCCAAGTGGTCGCTCATGCATAGGATACCAGATCTTCTATTTTCGCAACATGCAAGGCCACGTGCAGTGTCCACGCGGCACGCCTATGTAATTTTGCCCCTCTTCTTTATAATTCAATTGCCTGATTTTGAAAAAAAAAAAAAAAAAAGGCAATGCAGACAGTTGATTAAAAATGTGGTCAGCGAGGGGGAGGGCCTCAGGTACTCCTCTCTGATTATTATTAATATTATTATGAATCAATGGGAAAGATGCTAAGTTGAGCTGCTGCGTCGATGTACGTGACGTCGAAACCTTTCTGAAGTAGCTCCTGCAAAATCCACTTAAAATCGAGAAGCTGTTTGCATGAGATTCGAACATATTTACTTACCTCTTGTTCTTTTCGCCACTGGAACGCGCACAGTCTGCTTCCACACAGGTTTCCTACGCTTCGACTGCTGCCACAATTTGCTTCTTGCAAGTTCTCATGACGAGCACCGGCTTCCAAATTCTCGACTACCACAATTTGCTTCTCGCACCTGCAACTGGCCCAGATGCTCGATAAAGCGGTTCATATGCTCCACAATCTCAAGCAAGCATATCGAAGCGGTTCATATGCTCGCCCAGCAGGCTGCCCGTGGGCACTGATTCCACCTTTTCTTGCAGGCTTCCTGCCAGCTCAAAGCCCCGTGCCACCACCCGCCTAAGCTCGTCTTCACAGGTCAACTCTTCCTGACGATCCATTATTCGAATACCTACTCTCAGTCTCTGACAGAAGACTGCATGCTGCATGGCCCTCACAACAAGTCAACACTGCTCACATGTCCAGCCACCCACTAGCAAGACAAATCACTAGAAATAGATTCACACGGTCCGACAACTGAGCAATAGATTCAACGTTTAGGCTCAACCGGGATTTAGAGTCCAAAATCACTAGAAATCATACAAATGCAGGGATTTATAACTAACACGTACAAATTTCATCCCTTACTATTTAAGGTAACGTCCAATTCCGATCGGGATCTATGAATTTCAGCCGAGAAAAACACACGGGGCTTATGTGAGCATTAGTTCCGCAAACTCTTTGTGCATGCATGTGTTTCTAGGCTTTGTGTTGGTGCAGTGAGGTTTCCCCAATAGAGAATGAGCACCTCTTTAATCGATTGACACCAGTTTTGTAACATCACCTATTACGTGGATATCTTCAAGATGTTTTTCCAAGCTATATCTATGATGAATTTTAGATGGCATATTCTTTGCATTTACCTTCTCATCCTACTTCCTATGACTTGAAAGCCATTTCAAAAATTTAGTACTCAGCCTAGTATATATTCACAATGATGTCTAAAGGTAACAAGATCGTATATGATTTAAAAGTGACATTGATAAAATTCTATTTACAACCCATATGAAAGAGCATTTTTTAATATGTAAATGAAGTTAGTTACATTGCCACTTTTTTAAAGGGAGAATACATACATACATATTTACAGAACTAAAACTGAGTACATCCAGTAGTTCAACCCCTTAAAAATATAAGTTGCGACCAACATGAAAGTAAACCCAACTAAAAAACCAACCCTTCGATGACATAAAACAACGTGCTTTTGGGATCAATGATGTATTATGGAAGGACATCCCTTCAAGATCTTCTCCCTCTCATTGTTATTAGCCATGTCCCTTGAATTTTAAGATTGGATTCCATGAGCATCCTATACCCATGCCAGGACTTGTGATTGTCCATCAGCCAGTTCCTTCTTATCACCCAGCTAATTGAGTTGTTCCTCAATTTCAAATGGTAATAAAGGTTGGACCCTTTAGAAGTATGCACCAATATCTCAGTATTATTATTAGAAGCCCCCATAGACCCAAAAATGTTTCCTTATCTACATTGTACTATTGGAAGTAATTTGATCAAATCTACTAATCACTGTTTGTATTGTATTTAAAATTTTTGATAAAAGAAATACACAATTGAAAACTTTAAAATCATCAAAATGCTATCCGATACCACTCCCTACCTGTCCTTGAAAAGATGTGTAATCTCTTTGAGCAATTTATTCATCGAAAATTTCCACAATATTGGAGGGAAGAATACATGTATAAATTTTCATGTCTAGGGTAAAGTGCATGACATGATAAAATAAATCATCTTACCATTTATATAATACAAAATCAAAAGGTTAAATAATAGAGTTACGTGTTCCATCTACTAACCAATGTCAGAGCTTCATGCGATCTCTCTCTTTATCTCTCATTGACACACACACATAAACACATATATGAGCAATCATTTAGGCTCTTTTCCTACCTAGTCTATGATACACACGTATGGTCCTTTGCTACCTTTCAGCTGCCTGTCTTTTATTTTTTAGGTTATCTTGACATCATATATATCTTTTTGGTCTCATGGACTTTTTTTGTTCTTATATAGACGTTGGCAACATATTTCTTTCTTTCTGTCTCTCTTTTTGACTCTTTTGTGTCTCTTATAGATGTTCACATCATATTTCTTTCTTTTTTCTCTCTTTCATAGATGTTGATAATAACTCTCTCTCTCTCTCTCTTTCTCTCTGATCACTCTCAAAAATAAAATCACACCTTACACATGTAACAATGACTCGCTAATCAATCAAACCATGAGTCATTCTTGCATTAATAAAAATGATCATACTTTGTGAGGCCATTTTGACACCTTGAACACAAAAACGACATGCAATGGTGACAGTTGATTAATCAAACCAAGTAATGCATTAAAAAACACACGTGATCATACTTTTTGACTTATTTTTGTGCTGCACTTTGTCATGAATTAAATATTATTTATAAAAATAGTAACATTATTCATATTATTGAGTATAAAAACATTGAACTTTAATTTGTAAAGCTACTATTATTACTTTAATTTGTAAAGCTACTATTATTACTTGAACACTTTCATAAACACTGAACACAATTGATATGTATTGAACACATTTCTTAAACACTTTGATACTACACACTAAACACAGTTGATACATATTGAACACATTTCTTAAACACTTTGATACACATTGCACACAAAAATATGCATCGAACATGTTAAATGGTAAACTTGAAGTTGTAGAGCTATTGTTGTTACCAGAATATCGTGAAACACCTCAATAGACATTGATAATGAGTATATGATTGGTAAACTTGAATTTGTGGCGATATTATTATTTTGTGAACACATTGGTACACGTTGTATATCTTGTAAGAATGTGTATCCTTGCATGTAAACCTTAGTTCTTTGAAGATGATATAGAGTCACAACCTAAAAAATTAAAAAAAAGGCTATATAAAATAATGAATCTCTTGTGGGTGTATCAAATATATGAGATCCTCTTTGAATCAAATGTAGTAGAAAACTTGACATCAAAATATAGTTAAAGGCACCCATGAAAGGAGAAGTTAAGACATAAACTTGTGGTGACCATACCTAGTCCTAAAACTAGTCTTGAAGATGTCCTCTTGTTTTCAAGTCTTGATGTGCTGACAATAACTAGATCATAGGTCTTCTTTTTTAAAAAACTTTTCTTTAGCTATTTTACTAAGAAGATCTTCTATGTGAGGTATAGGATATTTTATTTTTAATGGTCTATCTCTTTAATCTTCCATAATCCACAAATAAATCATATGTGTCATCCTTTTTTTATTGAAAGATAATTGGTGCACCCCAAGGAGAAAGAATTAGGCCTTATGATACTTTTCTTGATAATATCATCTAGCTGTAATTTTAACTTAGAATATTCTTAATTGGTAAAGCTTTTATATATGCTAAATGGATCCTAAAATAGTTTCAACCACATGATTTCAAGGTGTAGCATGAGGTAATGTATGTAAATCATCAAGAAATACATTTTTAAAATTCCTTAATAGTTTATTCTCATATGGGGAATTCTCTTGTTCTTATTGTATTTCCTTAGCCCCATGACTAATAGTCATGTAGCCTTGCTCTTCTTGGATTTCCTTAGCCATGACTAACATAATCTTATAGCCATGACTAACATAATCTTATAGCCCTTCCTTGTTCCTCTAACTCGATTCATTCGTAAAATATGTGTTGCATTACTTATCTTTTAAGAAAATCAACATTGCCCACGAGATTTCTTAAGAGTTACACTTCTAGCTTAACAATAGCTAACACCGTATGCTTATGAACAATAATTGTGTCATGTATAAATGCTGAAAAATTTTGCTATGAAAATCTCCTTAGGACAACACATCCAATATAAAATCAATAGATTCCAACAATCCAACTCCAAAAGTCCACCTGTATAACCCTTCTAAGAACTAGACACAATCTCAATGCGAGGATTTCTAAGGTTTGATGCTGATTTTAGATTCAATTTCTATGTGATCTTGGGAGATATGAAAGTATCACAATTGCCATAATCTATCAGAGACCTTAGTTTATGATTCATTAACATTTCTTTAGCCCTTATATGAGAGTCTTGCATATTGTATACAATGAAGTCATTGGTTAAGCAATTTCTCGCTACATGTAAGCTGTAGCTCTATGTAGATGATACGAAGTCACAAGCCAAAAAAGAAAAAACATTTATATAAAATCAGATTTCTACTATGGGTAACAACTATATGAGATTCCCATGGAATTGAATGAAGTAGAAAACTTGACATCAAAGTATAGTTAAAGGCACCCATCAAAGCAGAAAGTTAAGACCGTAAACTTGTAGTGACCATAACAGTCCTAAAACTAGTCTTGAAGATATCCTCTTGTTTTTAATTCTTGATCTACTGACAATAGCTAGATTCAAGGTTTGTTTTGTAAAAAACTTTTCTTTAGCCATTTTACTTAGGATATCTTATATGTGATGTAAAGGATATTTTATTCTTAATGGTCTGTCTCTTTAATCTTCCATAATCCACACAAAAATGAAAGGTGTCATCTTTCCTTTTATGAAATAAAATCGGTGCACCCCAAGGCAAAACGGCGGCTAGGTGTTATAATCCTTTTCTTGATAATGTCTAGTTGTAATTTTAACTTAGCATATTCTTAAACATTAAATTGGAGAGCTTTTATATATGCTAAACCGCTCCTAAAATAATTTCAATCACATTGAATTAAAGGTCTAGAATGAGGTAATGTAGGTAAATCATCAAGAAATACATTTGTAAACTCCTCTAAGAGTTTCTTCTCGTATGAGGGGTTTTCTTATTCTTATTGGATTTCCTTAGCCACCATGACTAACATAGTCATGTATCCATGTTCTTCTTAGATTTCCTTAGCCAGACTAACATAGTCTTGCAGCCCATACTTATTCCTCTAGCTAGATTCATTCTTGAAATATGTGTTACATTACATATCTTTTAATAAACAACCAACATTACCATGATATTTCTTAAGAGTTACAATTCTAGCTTGACAATAACTAACACCCTATGCTCATGAACAATAATTGTGTCATGTACATAATGTCCCAAAATTAGGCTATGAAAATCTCCTTAGGACAACACATACAATATAAAATCAATAGATTCTAACAATCCAACTCCAAAAGACCACTTGTATAACCTTCTTAGCACTATCCACAATCTCAATGAGATGATTTCTAAGGTTTGATGTTGATTTTAGATTCAATTTCTATGTAATCTTAGGAGATATGAAAGTATGATAATTACCAGAATCCATAAAAAAATCTTACTGTATGATTCATTAACATTTCTTCAACCCTTATATGAGAATCTTGTGTATTGTATACAATGAAGTCTTTGTTTGAGAATGGGAGTGAGATTATGAAAATCTAATGAGGGTTGGTCGTCATGAAGATCGAGCTCTCTCCGAGAGTGTTTATAACTCTTATAAGTATAATACTCTTGAAGTAAACTTTTGTGTCTTCTCTTGTTTCAACATATTTTGACTGCTTGAGAGTGAGAAAAAAATAATAAAGAGTGAGAATAAGGTGTGTGGATATAGTGACTCATAAAGTCTTAGAACACATTATTGCCTATAAGAGCTTCCACCTTCAAGTTTACTCCAACCATCATCTTGCATATGAACATCCATGGACATAGCACCAAGGTCTCTCTTTTACAAATTGTGACTTCCTGAAAGAAAGGAGTATCTAGATTAGCCTTGGATTAGCTTTATATTAGCCTAGATTAGGTTGATTAGCCTAAGTTTAGAGAGAAGAGAGAGTAATTGACTTGTATATTGATGATGATCAAAAGGTACCCCAAATATGGCATATGTGACACATATACATGACCACCCCTTTCATACTATCATAAGTTTTATCCATGGGCATCGTCCATTGGCCTTGTGCCTATTATTCATATGAGATGATTTCACTTTGTTACGAATCGTCCCCACCCAAAAGGTTTCATCCTCGAAACCATTAATATGTACAATTACAATCCTCATGGATGGAGTATATGTTAATGGACTCATGTCAAACTTGAAGCTCATATTGACACCATGTATGGGAGACCAAAAATGCATGTTTATGGCTGTAAACTGCTAAATAAGCCCTCAAAACAAGCCATAACATCTACCCTGTAATGGCATGGAAACCTTGAGTAGCTTCCAATCATTATGTATCCAATTTCTAAGGGTGTAGGGCTGTCCACAGTGAATTTACAAGAATTTACAGCAAGTTAATTCACTATTCATGACCCTCGTTAGTCTTCCAAAATGTATCCATGAACACCTTCTGTATCATGTCAATAATTCCTTTAGTAAGTTTCCACCCACTTGTTCACCCTCTTGGTTTGTCCATGGGTTTCGGGGTGATAGGTGGTGCTAGGTGTCACGATTCCCCATGATCTCAAACATGTCCTCCAAAATGAACTCATAAACTTCACCTCTCGGTCACTAACAATTTGTTATGGCACTCCATGCAACTTGAACACATTATCCACAAATTGTTTTGCAACCATAGATGTTGAATATTTGACCGTGGAAGGAATAAAATATGTGTCTTCTGTCAAGCAGTCTACCACCACATATATAATGTCCCATACCCTCCTTGGATGAGGAAGCCATGCGATAAAATCCATAGAGATGTGTGTCCATTTGCCATCAGGAATAGGCAAAGACTGAAGCAAGCCACCGGGCTTATGTGTGGGATCCTTGTTTTGTTGACAAGGCAAGCAACTTGTCACAAAAATATACACATCTTTTCACATTCCTTTCCAATAAAAACTCCTCTGTACCTTCTTGAAGGTTTTAAACATCCCCATGTGCCCTAATAATGTAGAACAACACATCTCTTCTAAAACTCTCTTCTTGTAGCTTGATGTAGGAACAAGGTAGACTTTTCCTATGTAGTAATAAGTCCATTACAAAGTTTAAATTTTTGCTACATTGGTGCCACTTCCTCATCCAATAGGTACTCTTCTTGGATATCCAAAATCCAATCTTTATGTACACAGCATTCTCTTTCCCTTTCATGAATGTAAGATATTTTGAAATCGTAATTTTGCAATGTAGCCACCTAGTGGCACCTTCTTTTCTTAGGAGAGAGTCTAGGTTGAGACAAGAAGTATTGAAGCACAACATCTGTTGATCATAGAAATGCATAACCATTTCTTTCTCATCAATCTTTCGGATCTCAAATGCGATCACTCCATGTTCTTGGAACAAAAGGACCCTAATGCCTCTTCCACATGCATTGATGAAGTCTAAGCATACAAGTATACGGGCTAATGTGAGCATCTTCTTGAGCTCCTAGAAGCTCTTATCATCTATAGCATCCCAAAAGAAAGCTTCTTTCCTAAGCTTGTCAGTAAGAGGAGCGGTAATATGAGCATAGCTCTTAATAAAACTCTTATAGAATGATGACAAGCCCAAGAATCACCTTAATTGAGTGGTCTTTGTAGGCATGGACCAATTCTTAACACACTGAACCTTCTTAGGATCCACCATAATTCCTTGCTCACTATTTGTCAAAGACACTCAGCCTTTTGTGCCATAAATGTACATTTTCTCTCCTTTGCATACAAGTAATTGGATCGTAAAGCATCAAATACAGTCCTTACATGCACTTAGTGCGCCTTCACCCCTTTGCTATACATCAATATACTATCAAAGAATACAAGTACCCATTTGTAGAGGAAAGGTCCAAGCACCTTGTTCATCAAGGCTTGAAATATTCGGTGCATTTCACAACCTAAACGGCATAACCAAATACTGGTAGAGAACTCTCTCAGTCTGAAATTCTTTGTTTTGTACTCATCACCTTCCTTGATTTTAAATCGGTGATAGCCTGATCTCAAATCAATCTCAAGTGGAGAAGAAACATGCACCTCTTTCAACTCATCAATTCGTGGGATAGGGAATATATCCTTGATTGTAGATTTATTCAAATCCCTATAGTCCACACACATGCGAAAGTGCCATCCTTCTTCTTGACAAGGAGTACGAGTGATGCAAAAGGTGATGAGCTAGAAGTAACCCATCCTATGTCCATAAGCTCTTAAGGTTGCTTTGCCCCTTCATCCTTCTCCACTTTTAACAATCTATAAGGTGGTTTGTTAATGGGCTTGGTATGAAGATCAAGATCTATCCCATGATCCCCTCCCTTTCCGCAAGCACTTTGGCATTTGGAACACATCCTCATACTCCTTTAACAATTACTTCATACCTTTATGCAAAAACTCCCCCTTTTTCTCATTGCTTTCTTCTTTGGCATTTGGAACACATCCTCATACTCCTTTAACAATTACTTCATACCTTTATGCAAAAACTCCCCCTTTTTCTTATTGCTTTCTTCTTTGCAAAGCTATAAAACATATATGCACATGTATAAAACATACCTTTATGCCTTTATGCAAAAACTCCCCCTTTTTCTTATTGCTTTCTTCTTTGCAAAGCTATAAAACATATATGCGTCCCATTTTCTTTAGCTCCCTCTTGAGTTGTGTTGCATTATCTTGATACTTGGCACATGAGTTCTGGTAAATGTAACCTCATGGTTTACATCGATGAAACTTATATACCCTTGTTGTAAATTGATGTGAAACAACGTAAGAGTTACCAAACAATCACATCCCACAAATTTTTCAATCAAAGATGGATTCATTGACCACTGCTTCTAGTGGAGAAGAGGCAGATGTGGCTTTCCTAATATCAGAGCAACAAGGTAATGAAGATAAAGAAGTGCATGAAGTGGGTGCTAAGGGAGAAGATACTATGGGGTTGTATGAAGTGATCGAGGAATTACTGCAGCCAAAGATAGAAGTGAAGAAGAAGCAGGAGCTGATTGAAGGAATGCTGAGTCCGGATCTCTCGAGTGGAGAAAAGGTTAGATATGTTGATATGCTGTCTCATTTTCCAGAATTGTTTATCACCTCTTATAGGGAGATTCGAGGATTTAAAGGGCCAGACTCGAGGATTGAATTGAAAGAAGGTGTAAAAACAGTTAGGCAGAAGCTTCGTAGGATGGGACGAGAACAAATGCAGGCCCTGAGGGAGGAAGTTGATAAGCTATTGAGTGCAGGTTTCATTACACCAGTGGACACAGCTGAGTGGGTAAGTCCTACAGTGGTGAGTCCAAAGAAGGATGGCAGGTGGCATATATGTGTAGATTTCAAGCCTTTGAATGCTGCTACAAAGAAGGATTCTTACCCCCTACCTTTTTTGGATGAGATCTTGGATACTGTAGCTGGATATGAAAGGTATAGTGTTTGTGATGGGTATTCAGGTTATTTTCAGTTAAAGATTGCAGAAGAAGATCAGCGCAAGACGACTTTCATTACACCGTGGGGATGTTTCTGCTACAAAGTTCTTACTTTTGGATTGATGAATGGACCAGCCTACTATCAGAGAAGGGCAAATTGGGTATTATCTCCTTTTTTAAACAAGTTTGTGAAGGATTTTATTGATGATTTTTGTATATACAGCTCCAGGCAAGAGCATTGTGAGAAGCTGGCTACAATTTTTCAGCATTATGATGAGTGTGGTGGTCAATTAAACCCAAAAAAGTGTTTTTTAGCTCAACCGAGGGTGAAGCTCTTGGGCCATGTTGTTTCAGAGAATGGTATTGATCCGGATCCTGATAAAGTCAAGTCTCTTCTTCTTCTTCCTACACCAAAGAATACAAGACAACTGGCTACTTTTGTACAAAAGGTGAAGTATATGGCTCGATTCATCTCTCTATCTTCACAGTTGTTATATCCTTTGTAGCAAGCAGCAAAGCATGATCCTTTGCATTGGACGGAGGAGTGTGAGGTAGTTTTCCAAAAAGTGAAAGAGGTGTTGGGAGCTATTCCTACAATGCAGGCGCCTAATTGGGAATAGGTATTTTATGTCAATCCTTCAGTAGGTGAAGATGCAATTGGAGCTATGTTGTTACAAAAGGGGAAAGAATCACATTATATGCAACCAGTCTACTGTGCTAGCAGAGTAAAACTTGCCAGAGAAGGGTTGTTATCAGAGGTGGAACTTGTTATGGTTAGTGTGATGTATGCATGTAGGCGGTTCCGCCATTACTTGCTGCCTCGCCCCTTTGTGTTTTTGATGAGCTACACTTTTTTGCCTCAATTGATAAATGGTACCAATTTATCTAAGGCTATGATGAAGTGGGTGATTGAGTTGCAAGAATTTACTTTCTCATTCTTGGTGGAGGAGAGTACCAGGGCTACCTTAGCTGATCTACTGACATATAAGGAGAGTCCTCTTCTTATAAAGGAGGAAACCATCAAGAAGCTAGTTGAGGATGCAGCTGAATTGGTGAATGCACACTTATTATATTTTGATGGTTCTTACAGGAAAAGCCATGATGTAGCCTCGGGAGGTTTGGTGCTTTATGATCCAAAGGGTTGCCTTGTTTTTAAGAAGGGTGTTAAGGTGGATGCACATAGCAATAATGAAGCGGAGTATTTGACTCTGGAAGTTGGATTGCAAATATGTTTGAAGCATGGTGTACACAGGATTCGCATTCGAGGAGATGCATTGCTCGTGGTAAAATAGGTATTGGGAGTGTGGAAGTCAAAGAATATGTTACTCAAAGAAATGTGTTTTAAGATTAAAGGGTTGCTGAAGGAATTTGAAGCTTGGAGTCTTAAGCATGTGGATCGAGGTCATAATGAGGAGGCTCATGAAGCAGCCCAGGGAATGATTGGTGAAGTTTTTGTTCTAAAAGCTCATGCATCATTTTATTGTGGCAGGGAGAATTTACAGGATGTTGAGGAGTTTTTGTTAACAGGGATGATTCCTAATGGTATTGAAAAATCAAAAAAATATGGTTTCATCAGGAAAGTTGCAAGGTATGTGATGGTTGGTGATGCTTTGTATTTGAAAGGAATTGATTTGATAATGCGACGGGTACCTTGGAAAGAAGAAATCTACAAAATTCTTAAGGAAAACCATGGAGCATGCGGTGGACATTTTGCCTCAAAGATTACCTTGCATAAGGTATTGCAGGAAGGTTATGTATGGCCAAGTGTACATAAGGATGTTAATCATTAGTGCAGGTCATGCAAACAATGCCAAGCTCACAGTAGACGGATATTAAAGCCTGAAATGAGGAAGACAATTCTCGCTTATGATGTTTTTGAAAAATGGGAAATTGATGCTGTTGGACCATTGCCTATTACTAGCCGAGGGAACTGCTACATCTTGACTACAGTTGATTACCTTTCTAGATGGGCGGAAGCAAAGGCAGTGAAACAAATTACTGCTAAGGAGGTGGCAAAGTTTGTATATCAGGATATTTGCTATAAGTTTGGTGTGCCATTGGAATTGCTTTCTGATCAGGGTCCAGGTTTCAGAGTAGAGCTTATGGATTATTTGTGTACAAAGATGAAGATTAGTCGCAGTTTTACCACACCTTACTATCCACAGTGTAATGGCATGAATGAGCGTTTCAATGGTGAATTGATCAAGATTTTATCTAAAGTGACAGAGCAACAAGGCAAGAATTGGGATCTAGAATTGCCTGTTGCCTTGTGGGCATACAGGACAGCAATTAAGATTGGTACGGGTTTCACTCCATTTCATCTTGTTTATGGGAAAGAAGCCTTATTGCCTATTGAGGTGGAGATACCAGCTGTTAAAATGTTGGAAAAGCTTTTGGAAGAACCTAAAGATGCCCTTAAAGAGCGGCTGTTATATTTACAAGAAGCACAGCTGAACAGAGATAATGCTTTGAAGCATTATGAGAATATGCAGGCAAGGACGCTGGAGAAGTTCAACAAGAAGATTAAAAGCAAAGGAATTATGAAGGATGATTTGGTATTACGTTATAACAGCAGGATGGATAATTCCTTTCATAAGAAGTTTCAAATTAAGTGGGAAGGACCTTTCTTGGTGATGCAAGGATTTGCAAATGGCACCTATCAATTGGCAGATTTAGATGGGACTTTACATGTTTCCAGGGTAAATGGATACAGGCTGAAGAAGTATTATGCATGTTTGATGGTGATTGTGCAGGATGTAGTGTCTGAAGATGTGATTCCAGATGAAGGGCAGTTTTTGGATATGGATTTAGGTCTTGAAATGCGTTTTACTGCTGATCATGAATGATTCAGCAGGCTGGTGGTTGGACAAAGTATGTCAGGTTTTTTTCTGTAAAGGTGTTTTGAGTCCGTGTACATATGGGATGCATGGTGTGCAATAAAACTTTGCCCTAAATGCCCTGGCAAGTGTACAGGCCGAGTGGTTTTACAGTGAGTCGGTATATGCACGTGTCTTTTTTTGGGAGCAAATGCTGGGATTTAGAAGTTTATTGCAACATGCGGTGTGCAGATGGTTACTAAAGCAAGCCACCGACGACTGGGAAATTGTCGGGTTTGGTATGATGATGCTGATGATGATGAGCGGTGGGGGCAGCTCTCATATGGTTTTGGAAAGTTGTAGATCGTTGTGTAAGAGGAGGAGCCTTGTTGCTAGTGTGGCCATCACCTTAGAGCTTTAAAGAAATAATAATAAATATACTATACAAGGTGGCCAATGTGAATAGGGGCTACGTGGAAGCTTGGGTGGCTGCCAGCATGTTATCTAGAAGGTTGCGAAGATACGAGGAGAGAAGGTGGCCGCTTCGAAGGCGAGAGGGGGGGTCGCCGAATAAAAAAAGGAAGTCATCCTTGCAGAGGCGTGTGCAGGCTAACCAAGTGGTACTTGAAGGCATTGGAGAGCTAGAGACGGATGATGATTGTGCTAAGGGAGTCGGGGTGTTCTGCAGGCGTAGAGAAGGAGAAAGAGCCAGCGTAGAGTAGTGCGAAGAGCCGGTTTCAAAGGGTGGCGAAGGCGTGAAGCAAGAAGGAAGGACTGCGTAACTGGGAGCCATGGGCAGAGGAGAAAAAAGGACCTTGCGTAGACGCTTGCTGTGCAGAGTGTGTGAGGCGAAGATAACATAGTAGGTAGATGCTGCCTGGAGGGACACTGCAACAGACAGGCGAGAGGAGAGGTGTGCGCGCTGGAGTGATTGAAGAGAGCGAAGCTGAGGAGCTGTAAGGTATTTTATGGCAGCTCTGTAGGTGTGGCCGCCCTGCTCTGTTGTCAAGGGGCTCTCTGGCGGCGCAGCTGAAAGACAAGTGGTGAAGCGCAGTGTGGAGAGCGAAGACGTGAAGGACGCCTGGTGAAGTTACAGCAGAGGGAGACAAGGTGAAGAGCCGCCTTGTGAGAGGCCTGTAGCAAGGCAGTGTAAGGTAGTGGGTGCCGGCTGGGAAAGCTGAAGACTGCTGAAGTCAAGAGCTTTGGCACTAGTGGTCAGCGAGGACAGTGGAATCACCTTCTGGGGTGTTGTTACTACAGAGAGAGGCTCACCTTAGTGTGGTTTGGTAGAGGCTGGGCTGGCAGGTGATGCTATATGAGCCATGAGAGGGAGTGTGTGATGTGTTAATAACGGAAGTGGTGGCAGTTGTGAACTTGTCTTTGTGTGATTGCTCGCCTGCTGATGTGATCAGGCTGGAGCTCAACAAGCTTCTATCACTATTTTCTGTGTTTGTGTTTGGACAATTGTAAGTTTCCCTCTGTACTCCGCTGATTGAATTGTAGATTAAGCAATAGAGGTGTCTTGCTTTTCTGATTTGAACCTGTGGTGTGTGATGGTGGTGGATGGATGAGGGTAAAGGAGTAGGGATATGAGGAAAGGTGTGGTCTATTAGAGATTTTTCTTTCCAGCTAGAGAAGCTAGTGGTGCCCCTTGTGCTTTTGAGTGTTCCGAAGGTGGTGAGTCGGTGAGCTATAGTGGCCTTCTTGTGTTCCTGAGCTGCCTCACACCAAGAATTTACATTAAAAAGGATTACAAAAGATAAGTACAATTTAGGCATGAATTCCATGAAAGTGTGACTTTTGTCGATGAAGAACCTCTAAACATCACCATAATGCGCCAAAATCGGCACCAAAATCCGGGGTTGTCAGATGGTTATGTGGCACATCACTATGCATATATGGCAAAGGTTGTGCAGGTTGTTGAGCCCACATGCATTGATGAGGCTGTTGGAAATGTGTGTTGGAAGAAAGCTATGGATGAGGAGATGGATGCACTATATGAAAATGAAACTTGGGATTTAGTGCAACTGCCTGAAGGCAAGAAAGCCATTGGATGCAAGTGGGTGTACAAAGTTAAACATAACAGTGATGGAAGCATAAACAGGTACAAGGCTAGATTAGTAGCCAAGGGATATGTGTAGACATATGGCATTGATTATGAAGGCTTTTGTTGACTCTAGGTCTTCTGTCTAGGTTGTTGGATTTGGAATTCCAAATCCTTCATCTAGATTTCCAACCTGTGAATGGTGGGAAACCATCTATTTAAAGGAAGACGTGGGGACTCACATCGCCAACTATTAATTTATCGAGATACTCTCCCCACACCTCCTTCAGGAGCTCTTAATGCATGCATAGAGGTCGATGCATAGAGGGTAATCTATACATAGATCTCTATGCATTATGAATGCATACATAGATCTTAATCTATGCATTAAGCTCTACGAATAGAGCTTAATGCATGGATTAAGCTCTATGATTAGAGCTCTATTCATAGATTAAGCTCTATGCATAGAGGACCTACAAAATAAAACCCCTCTTTTTGGTAGATAAAAATAGAGGAAAGAGAGGATAAAAAGATAGGAAAGACAGAAAAGATAGGAAAGTACTTACCTCTTTTTGGTGATGTTGAAAGAGAAGATTCGAAGACCTACAAAACCAACAAAAGGGTGAGGAAAGGATTAGTAATGCACATACATACAAAATCCACTACAAGACAATGCTGCCATACACGTGTTTCATACACGCGATAAATTACGAACGCGTGTATGGTCGCGCTTGTATTTGAATAGAATCGGGCGCGTGTATTTTAGCATTTAAGTTCGTGTGTATATTTGCATTTATCAACGCGTGTATAAACGCGTTTATATACACGCAGTAATACACGCATAAATACACGATAATATTTACGGGGTAATACTCGCTATTATACACGGAAAAATACACGCCACTGTACACGGATTAATACACGCATGGCAGAGAAAAACTGAAAAAAAACTGAATTCCTTAACAAAATTAAAAACTATTTTCCTTAAACCATCTCATAGTACATTACAGTATACATCATTACACAATCCCACTACATGCATTTACAACAATGAAATATATTCAAAAATAAATCATGCATATGAGATGATAGAAATGTCATCAATTTAGAACATACAGTGACAGATTGGTTAGGGTTCGATCTCATCTTCAATAAGATCCATCCTTGTCAAACGATCAACATCAATATCCATTTGATCAATTGGTAAGGCTACGATTAAATTTATTCCACTATCGATATTCTGTACTCCATTGATAATGGTATCGATGTCCTGATCATCCTCATCAACATCACCATCATCCTCAATGGTAGGGTCATTCTCATGATCATGAGAAATGGCATGCTCATCCTCATTATCACGATCATCTCTTATTTCTTGATCATCGATCACAACATCTTCAATGGCATGTTCGACGTCATCTTCATTGCGGCTTGTTACATCCTCTATATGCTCCATATCAGTGAATGTATTATACATCACTTTGGAACGTGGTGCAATAGGGATGACGTACCACCATTTGATGTCATGCACCATTGGTAGATAGATAACCTACTCAAATACACACAGTACAGTAATTAATTAGCATATCAAAAGTCAAGGGGTACGCGAGCTTAGATATATATGTACATGAAACACATTAGTAAAAAAATGCATACCTGCTCACATTGTTGTGGCAATATGAGCCTATCTTTCTTTGTTTGCCAGAACTTTGTAGAGTCAATAGTTACATATCCACTTGCATGGCGTTTTATCGTTGCATCAGGCCCTTTTTCCACCACGTTCATTTGCCATTTGACATCCAAAACATACACAAAGAAGCGACGAAAGTCAAGCCTAAATATGTCTTGGATTATGCCACAATAATCATCCATTTTTCCATTAGCTCCCTCAAAGCTACTAATGACACCGCAATCTTGTGTATTTCTCTTTTCATCAATTCTTTGTGTTCGAAAATGCTTGCCTTCACACCATATAGCATTGAACATAGTGCACTGGACCAAAATAGAAGCAATATTTGTGTAAGCAATGTGAATAAATATTAAAAGCAAATCACTTACAACTAATGCAAAACATTAGTTCTATGTACCTTTGACATGCATCCTCGTGCATACTCCCATTCTTCCGCCGTGATATGCAGCCCCTCGTCACTCTCTGCTCTCTCCATTTCCTCATGCAACCAATCAACATGGATATCATTCGGAAGTGTTGCTAGATGCTTAGGGTACGCCTTCCGAGAGCCATGTTGCCTCCGAAAGAGAGCTCTTTCTGCTTGCCTTTTTGTCTTTGCATCCTCATATCTTGTAACCCATCTGCTCATCACATCACTATTAAGGATACAAGTGAAATTGAGATCATCAATCAATGTTCTGTCAATTACTTTACTCTGTCCTTTTCCTTGAGGCACAATAGAGGTCATCCTCAAGTCCTCTTCATTGCTCCATAGTCGTGGCAAAGAGCTGTCCACCTGACCAAGAAATTCTGAAATATATACAAGAGACTCTTGTATCAACCAACCCTCGGCCATGCTTCCTTCAGGCCTTGCACTTTGCCTCACAAAGTCTTTTAAGGTCTTCATGAAGCGCTCTAGGAAGAACATCCAACGTGCATGCACAGTACCACATAAAGCAATTTCGTCCACTAAATGCACAATGAGATGTAGTTGACTTGTGAGAATGGTTCGCGGAAAAGTCTCCTCTACCAAACAAACCACCTCCACTGCCATAACACGTGCATCATCCAACGTGGCTGGATCAATTGCTTTGGAACTAACATATCTGAAAAATAAATAAATAGTACGTTATACCTCATGCACGTTCATTTTGCAAGGTATAATGAAGGGTGATCTGAGCATGGGTTTTACATACCTCACAAGCTCGCCCATCTTATAAATACATTTTTTCAAACTCTTATTCGCACAATGGTCGATGCTAGTAGGTAGTATGAACTGCGCACATAAGAGCACATTTATGGTTTATGGCATTACAAAATTTAATTTCAACGTACGTACAAGACTTGGAAAACACTTACTTGAAGCATCTTGTGCCAATCGTGGGACTTCAACCCATATAGTTGCTCAACGCCTCTTTTCTTAGTGGTTGTAAAGGCTCCCTTCAATGATCTCATGCATCCAGTGGGAGTACGCAAAGTGGTGATGGCCTGCTTTACCTGCTTCTCCTCTTTCTTTGATATAATCCATGGTGCAGGCGGAAGACGAACGTGCCCACCCACCTCTCGTGGCCAAGCTTGACGCATACGTCCTGCGACCCGCAAGTCCTCATGTACGCTAACATTGTCTCGTTTACCAGTAATATGTTCCCAAATACCAGATCCCACATTCTTGAAGATGTGCATGGGATCAAGAAGATGGTTGATCTTAAGATGGGTCCAATATGGCAGCCGGAAAAAAATGGAGTACCTGCACAAGGGATTGCTCTATGTGACCTTTAATCCAATTAGAGACTACACAAAACAAGATTGAAAAAACATCACTATACCTGTTCATGCCATCTGGAGGAAGAATAGTTGTAGACTCCCAAATACGCTTCCAATCTTTTGCACGAAGTGTTTGTGGAGGAATGTTACTCTTACTAGCAACATATTTAGGATGATCTGAGGGGAGAAATCGATGATGATTATCGAATATAGTCTTACACAAACCATCAGCATACTCATGTACTAACGAAGGGCCACAAACAGGACATGCATGTTTACCCGATGTTTTCAAACCTGTTAAAATATAAATAAAAGTTAGAATAATAAAGTCAAACCGTCTAATTAATATATATAGCCAATAGTAATAGAGTAGGGAGGTAATTAGAATTCTTACCAGAACAATCGCTGTATCCTGGAAAGTCATGCATTGTCCACATCAACACTGCTTTTAAGTCGAAGTGTCGAGAGGAGGGAGGCCTACTAATGTCCACCACCGCAACACCTCTCCATAGTTCCTCCAACTCATCAATCAGTGGTTCAAGATAAACATCCATATGCTTGACTTTATGTTTCCCTGGAATTAGAAGGGATAACATAAGATGTCCCTTCTTGATCGCCATTAATGGTGGAAGGTTATAATTCACCAGCACAACTGGCCACACGCTGTATGCGGTGCTTTTGAAACCAAATGGATTCACTCCATCCATACCCAGGCCAAGTCTCAAGTTTCTGGGCTCTGTTTTAAAGCTGGGCCACTCATCTTCAATATGCTTCCAAGCAGGAGTGTCTGCGGGAATTCTCCACATGCCATCATCCGATCGATGTGAGGAATGCCATGACATGAGCTCTGCTATGGATTTGCACTTGAACATGTGTTTGATGCGAGGAATTATAGGAAAGTGTTGCAAGACTTTACGAGGTACATCAAAACTCTTCATATCTGTTCTGTACCTTACTTCACCACAAGTGGGACATGTCAGAGCCTCCTTATGCGTCCCACGAAAGAGAATGCAATCATTGACGCATGCATGTATTTTATCATAATCCAGTCCTCCAAGAGATGTCACATAGCGTCTCGCTATGTCTCTTGAGGTGGGCAGTCTATTTTCCTTTGGAAGCATGTTTGACAATAGCCTGCATACAATATCATCAATTATAATTAGTCTTAAATCCTAAACCTTAAACCACTAATTCAAATTTATAAGTTAGAATGCTTACTTCAACAATGCGTCAAGACTTGCATTGCTCCATCCATAAACTGTTTGTATATTAAGTAGTTCAAGGGAAGCACGTAAAACTGAGAATGTGCACCCTTCAAACACCGGTGTCGATGAAGCCTTATAAAGATGCTCTTGTTCCATATCATCGTCGTCCATACCTTTGGGATCATCCTTAAAAAGATTCCGCACCATATCATCAAGCACCTCCTCTTCCACAACTTCGTGGGGTGCAGGGCTATTGTCGTCCCTTTCCCACTCATCTCTGACAATAGATCCCGAAGCTCCAGCATCATCTCGTCGACGCTTTACGTGCTCTCGTCGCGCGTAGGGTACCATGTTAGGGTGTGGTACTGCATCCTGCTTCAATTTATCAAATTATATGTTACAACTCTATTAATTTAATTTGGATACCATGAGTCATTTGAATACCATCAATTTACATCTACTCACCTCTAAACCTGTTTGATTCCATTCTCCATACATGAAGATGTGATTCAAGGTAATTCGACGTGCTCGTACAATGCATCCTTGACATCGATTACACATACATTTGATCCGTTGTCCCAACCACACATCGCGATTACGATGACGCATTGTCTCATCTTCCCCAGAACTGCTTGAAGAGGTTGATGACATCCTGTGTACAAACCAGAAAACACAAACTCATTATATATTTTTAATGAAAGCACAAAATCGCGTGTATTCACGCGGCTATCTCCTAAAACTTGCGTGTATAAACGCGGCTACTTCCTAAAAAACGCGTGTATTCACGCGGCTAATTTCTGCAAAACGCGTGTATAAACGCGGCTAACATCATGTACACGCGAATATACCTGCGTTCATAAACGCGAACATAAACGCGGCGGCATATTTAAACTAAAAATAGCCCGCCTTCCCCAAATATAGATTTTGAACATAGAAATCAACAGTGCATGCGTTTTCGCCTGTTTTCGCCTCTTCCAACAGCAAGGAGGGAGCAGAGAAAGGGGCACACACACGGGAGAAGGAGGGAGCAGAGAAGGAGCAGAGGGGACTCACTTTTTCAGAGGTGAGTCACTTTGTCTTGTGCCTTGTCTCTTTTGTCAGATTTGTTTACTTTGCTCTTTGCTCTTTGGGTTTGTCTTTTTGCACACGATTGGGTTGCTGCATCCTGACAGGGGCGACAATGGCTGGTCCTTTTATAAGGACATTCTGTCTTTGTCGGGGGGTCGGTCTTTTCGAGAAAATTTTTTCGCAGGTCGCGTGTAAGAACGCGTGTAGAAGCGCGTGTAACCTGTCTGCAGAGTTTTTCCACGCGCATATACACGCGTTTTTTGCCGGGTGTATACACGCGTTTTTTGACGGGTGTATACACGCGTTTCTGCAGACAGAAAACTGCGGCGTTTCAGATTCCATGGTTTGCAGGCAATTAATTGACTTGTGTAATGACAATGTGTGAGTCAAGAGACAGCCCATGATGTACATGATGATGTTTGTTGCAGGTTCTTTATGGATATTCCAGGTTCTTCATCCGATCCATTTGCGTATAGCAATTGGTTGATGGAGATGATGAATCACTTTGGGCGCCAACCTGGTCCGGTTGAGCTTACAGAGTATATGTATGCCCATCCCCCTCCTTCCCTGCCTGGTGTCTATACCCCTACCGCGAGTATCCAGGGCACTCCAGTGCCGTCTATTCCTCCGAGTCTGACGAGACGGCATGCAGCTTCTCCTCTTCCACGTCCACCGAGGAGACATACCTCGTCCCAGACACACTCACGTACACCCTCACAGCCACCATCACGTGCTCCCTCAGAGCCACCGTCACGTCAGGGCTCACAGCCACCGTCACGTAGACAATCCCCCAGTCGTGACTCCACCCGCAGCAGTAGGAAGAGTGGGAGTGGAGGATGCGGCGGGTGCTTTGGTGGGGGAGGTGGGGGAGGTGGGGGAGGTAGTAGGGCACGGGGTGAGAGAGGAGATAGAGGGAGAAGAGTTAGAGGAGACAGTTCGGAAGAGGAGGAGATGAGAGAGATGGAGAGAGTGGTTTGCTATGATGTGACGGATAGGGGCGGGATAGTGATGGATGCGAGGGGGAGGGAGGTAATGGAGTACATGCGTGGGGTAGTATCAAACTCATATAGAAATTGTTTTATTAAATTTAAAGATCAAAATAGCCGATTAGTTGGGGAGGTGATAGAGGCTGTACACAGTCAGTACCCCAATCCCCCACATGCTACATTCTCGGATGTATGGGGAAGGACGCGAATAAGGGAGATCTTAAGTAATAAAAGATCTCACCTTAAAAAACTCGCGTACGATGACCGGCTAAATGTAGCTGCGGGTGGCTATCCTGCCGAGAAACCTGCTACTGTGCACAAACGCGAGTGGAAGGAGGCAAAGAAACGAGCAGAGGGTGGCGTGAAGAGCAAGCAGCATGTGGAGGCGCGACGGATCCAGATGGAGTCCGTTGGATCTTCGCATTTCGGATCTGGCGGCGTCGAGTCATGGGAGGCAGAGTTCGTAAGTATCCTGTCACTTTATTTGATTGTTTACTTAATTCATTGATTCTATGAATTGTTTTAATCTTACAAATTGTGTTGATTATGATACAGCAACGGGTTACGGGGAGGAAGCCCACAACCCACGATACTGCGTATGCTCGCCGGCATAGCAGACGTGACACGTGGGCCATCTTCAGAGCCGAGGGACGTATTACGGACGCGCAGTTTGAGTTGGCCATGAGACCATACGGTCGACAGGTACTTGAAAATTCGTAACGAATGGTTTTGGTTTATTGAATTGCATATATATATATATATATACTTATATACTATATATTACTTGAACAGGCACAAGCTGCTGATGATCCACCGGCCGCCGCTGCAGAGGGTGGACGTGAGCACTACTCCTCGGACATTCCGACCGATGCGAGCTCATCTGAGCATGGGGGGAGCACCGAGTCATCATCTGGGTCTGAGTAGTACTCAGATTTGTAGTATCACATTCCATATTTAGGATGTGATTGTATATATTTTTTTGTAAACTCAAGCCATGGGCTACTTCGAGATATGGACTCCCTTGTATACATGTATGAAATTTTGATAGTAATATTGAATTGATTGATCGATAGTATTACATTCATGGCTGTCTTGAATCGTGTAATGACAATGTATGCATTCATGTCGTTCTTGTCTTAATCTCCCTCGTGCATATGTTCTTCGTGGATGGTCTAATGGGATGGTCTAATGCACCAAAAACCCTAAACCAGAGAGTGCTATTGGGTGCTGGAATGCTGGAACAGTATTCAGGCACCAAATAGCACTCTCTGGATTTTTTTTTTGCTCTCTGTTCGCGTGTATAAACGCGTCAAAACTGCTAAAACTTGCGTGTATCTGCGCGGATACTCTAGAAATTACGCGTGTATTAACGCGTATAAACTGGCAATAACGCGTGTATAAGCGCATCTAAATAAAAGAAACGCGTGTATAGACGCAAGTAAAAACGCGTCTGGGACATTGGAACTGAACACGATGCGGCTATACACCCGTGTATAACCGCGTCTAATATAATAAGAAGCGTGTATACTGGCGTGTATTAGCGCGTCTGTGAAAAAAAACGCGGCTACACACCCGTGTATACGCGCGTCTGAGAGGTACTGTACACGCGGTTTTACACGCATGTCTCTGGCCGCGATTATACACGCGCTGATACACGGGCCCGCTACTTTTTTTCACAAGTCATTTTTAGCGGCTAAGAGCGCGGGTATGAGCCCAATCCCTTGTCGTGATCCCTAAGAACCTGATGCATACATATAAAATCGAAGAGATTAAGCTCTATACATAGAGCTTAATGCATGCATAGAGGTCTATGCATAGAGCGTAATCTATGAATAGATCTCTATGCATTATGAATGCATGCATAGAGCTTAATCTATGCATTAAGCTCTATGAATAGAGCTTAATGCATAGATTAAGCTCTATGATTAGAGCTCTATTCATAGATTAAGCTCTATCCATAGAGGACCTACAAAATAAAACCCCTCTTTTTGGTAGATAAAAATAGAGAAAAGAGAGGATAAAAAGATAAGAAAGAGAGAAAAGCACTTACCTCTTTTTGGTGATGTTGAAAGAGAAGATTAGAAGACCTACAAAACCAACAAAAGGGTAAGTAAAGGATTAGTAATGCATACATACAAAAGCCCTAAGAACCTATTGCATACAAACAAAATCAAAAAGAGAGGAAAGAGAGAAAAGCATTTACCTCTTTTTGGTGAAGTTGAAAGAGAGAATTACAAGACCTACAAAACAAAATAAAAAGTTGATAAAAGAATTAGTAATGCAAAACCCTAAAAGTGTGAATATCATGGATACACAAGGAGGTTTAAGCCTTATGCATAAGGAGGTTTAAGTATAAGCCTTATACAAAAGGAGGTTTAAGTATAAGCCTTATACAAAAGGAGGTTTGAGCCTTATGCATAAGGAGGTTTAAGTATAAGCCTCTTATGCATATAAGAGGTTTATGCATGAGAGGCCTCTTATGCATAAGCCTCTTAGGCTTATGCATAAGAAAGAGAGAGAGAGAGAGAGAGAGAGAGAAGAGAATACCATTCAAAAATTTTAAACATAAGAGGCTTATGCATGAGAGAGAGAGAGAGAGAGAGTGAAGAGAATACCAATCAAAAACCAACAAAAGGGTGAGGAAAGGATTAGTAATGCATACATACAAAAGCCCTAAGAACCTAATGCATATATACAAAATCGAAAAGAGAGGAAAGAGAGAAAAGCATTTACCTCTTTTTGTTGGTGAAGTTGAAAGAGAGGATTATAAGACCTATAAAACAAAACAAACAGTTGAGAAAAGAATTAGTAATACAAAACCCTAAAAGTGTGAATAGCATGGATACACAAAGAGGTATCAAGAACTTTATTGAAGGCATTAGAGCTAGCAAGACTCTAGCTCTATGTATGCCCAAGAATAAGAACCTGTATGCAAACATAAACTGCATAAATCCTAATTAAAAATAATATGTTTCAAGGGTGTAAGATAAGCATAAAAATATTTTAAAAATGAGGATAGAGCGATTAGTCTCACCTCAAGAAAAAAGGGGCTAGTGTGTTGAGCACTGTGCAAGCAATCACATAAGGGGAGAGAAATCAAACTTGGTTAAACTCATAATAAAATAGTTTTTCTACCTACCTCTATGTAAAAGAAATATAATTATTTTTTAAATATCAACTAACCAAATCCTGAAGTAGTTTTGAAGATCCCTAGAAAACAAAACAAAAACCACATCTTTATGTAAAAAAAAGGATAGCAAAATCACTAAGATAGATCTCGTGTAAGCTCTATGCATAGAACTCAACTTATGCATAATATGCATAGAGCTGATACAAAATCTATTATGCATATGATGTACGCTATCATGCATAGAGTCGAGCAGCTTATGCAAATATGCATAGATCTTATATATAATAGCTCTTTGCAGATACTCATCTATGCATTCCGCTGTATGTGTCGAGCTTATGCATTACATCCATGCATAGAGCTATGCCTAGTCTTCCTTTAATTCTCTTTGTATGAGCTCCATGTATGTATGCATCGAGCTTATGCATTACATCCAGGCATAGAGCTGTGCCTAGTCTTCCTTTAATTCTCTTTGTATGAGCTCCATGTATATAAATTTGTATATGGCTCTATGTAAAGAGCTCCATGCATGTGTCTATGCATACGTTGTATGCAATGAGATGTATGTGGGATGCTATTTGCATATATCTCTTTAGATAGCCCACTGCATAGCATAGAGCTCTATGCATATGCCTTAAGCATAAAACTGCATGCATGAGGCTTATGCGTAGAGCTATTATATATATTACGCATACTAGCTCTATGCTAGTAGATATCTTGTGCACATATGTATATATATATATATATATACATCTTATGCATAGCTCTATGAATAAGCTATATGCATATGTATATATATATATATACATCTTATGCATAGCTCTATGAATAAGCTATATGCATATGTATAGCTCTTCTGTGTATGTGTAGCTCTATGAATAAGCTATATTATGCATAAAGCTCATCTATAGTCATACAAAAAGAAGAAGAAAAGAAATAAATAAAGAAGATATGTGTACACATAATCTTATGCATAGCTCTATGAATAAGCTATATGTATGTAGGCGCTCTTATGTGTATGCGTAGCTCTTTGCATAAAGCTCATCGATATTTATAGAAAAAGAACAAAAATAGAAAGAAAGGAAAAGTATATGCATGTGCATAAAGATCGTCTATATTCATCTATGCAGCACATCTATGAATAAGCTATACCATATATAGCTCTTATGCATAACATAGATACTAGAGAGACCTCTATGCGTAGAGCTCATCGATATCCATATAAACAAAAGAAAAACAAAATAAATTTAAAAAATAAGATTAACCATACAAAAAGAAACATATAAATCCTAGTAAACTTACCACAAGGATCTTTTGGAGGACAAGAAGCTACAAAACAAATCAAATAGTAAGTGTTCTCTAGTAAGAAACACACAGTAGAAACAATAACCAAAACAAATAGAAATGATAGTTTCACTAGAGAACAGAGACAACCAGCTATACAATATATAGCTCCTATGCCTAACATAGATACACAGAGTTACATGCATGTGTAAAGCTCATCTATATCCATATAAACAAAAGAAAAATGAAATAAAATTTTAAAAAACAAGATTAAGCATACACAAAGAAACATATAAATCTTAGTAAACTTAGGACAAGGATCTTGAGAGGACAAGAAACTACAAAACAAATCAAATAATAAGTATTCTCTAGTAAGAAACACATAGTAGAAACAATAACCAAAACAAATAGAAATGATGGTTTCACTGTCGTGTGTCCTGGTTTCATGAGGACACAGGACAGATGACCAACAATAAAGATGATGGTCTTGTAGTGTGTAGCATCCATTTGTTGCTAATGCTGAGATTGTTGTTGTCCTCCATAAATGCGTGCAACAGAGGAAACTAGAGAACAGAAGCTTGCAAATAAAATATTCGAATGATTTGACATAAGAGATTATTCTCGACGAGAATTCAGGTTGCAACAAGCATCTATACCACCGTCACTTCACAACATTTGCAACGCCACCGTTTCTCACTAGAAGCATTTCTAAGCTATTTTAAATTAAAAATGTACTTAAAATATCACTAGCCTAGTGGGCTCACTAGGGCCCTAGCTAATGACAGTGGGCTCACTAGGGCCCTAGCTAATGACAGTTCTCATATTTAATCTTTGTTAATAACAATGTTGGCTATAAAAATTCAAATGTAGCATGATAAAACGAGTGGCATTCAAGGCTATTGGTAGCCTAGCTAAATACTATATGCGATGTCACCAGTGGCTAGATAGTTGAACAAACCCCCTCAATACCCCAAACCAAAGAGCGCGCACACCCAGCCACCTAGACAGAAAATGTGTACATGTACACAAACTGAGATGCTTGGGGAACATGTGAGGGTGCACAAACAAGTTTGATTCGTAGGGATGCAGCAAGAAGCTCTGGAAAAATGCAAAGACGTGAGGTGGAGGAATTAGCCCCACACAGCGTTTGCATCTAGCAAAGCATATGTAAACTTAGTACTAAGTAGAACAATATTACATTAATTAGCTCACCCCTCTCAATTGCTTTTATGCTCTTGTCAACACCTCGCACTCACTGAAGCTCGCACCTTCGTCCCGCCTGCTCGCACCATCGTCCCTCCCTGTCGTGCCCGCCCCCCTTTCACACCCGTCTGCCCCCCTTTTCGTGCCCGCCTGCCCCTCCTTTCGCACCCGTCTGCCCCGCCTTTGGCACCCGTCTGCCCCCCCTTTGCCACCCGTCAGCCCCCCGCCCCCTTCCGCACCCACCGTCTGCCCCCCTTTTGCCCCCGTCCGCGTCCCGCCCCTGCCTGCTTGCCCCCCTTGTCGCGTCCGCCTACCCCCTGTGCCCGCCTGCCCCTTTCGTGCCCGCCTGCCCCTTCGCGCCTGTGTGCCAGCCTACCCCCCTTTTGCGCCCGCCTGTTCCTGCCCCCCCTTCCCGCCCGCCTGCCCTCGCCCCTTTCCCTGCCCCCCTTTCACGCCCTTTGCCCCCCCCTCTCATGCCCTTCCGCTCCCGCTCCCCTCCCCCCCTCGCTTTTGGTCTTTCCCTCCCCGCTCCGTGCTTCCCCCCATCCCGCTTCGCCCCCCTCGACTCAACTTCAGACTCTGATGGAGGCCCCTCCCGCTCCACATCAGAGGGACTCTTTCGCAGCCCCCTTGCCTGCCCCTGCTGAGGATACCCCATCAGGCTTTCTCTTTCGCTAGAAGAGGAAGCGAGCCTCGCCGCGTAGAGGTGGAATGGCTTGAGGCACATTCCACCATCTGCCATATAGTTGGCACCTGCCCCAGCACAGGGGAGATTCGGGATCTTCTCCAAGCCCGCCTTCTTGCAAATGTGGACAAGATCCTGGACGTTCAGCTGGGCGGCGACCATTACCAGATTGAATTTGAGACAGCCCAGAGCATGGCCCAGGTCCTAGCCATGAGTCCTGGGGCACTCGGGCCTTCTTCAGACATTGGCAGCATGGTTTTGACCCAGCAGCAGCCGAATAGGGAGAGCGCCTATTCCATGTCACAGTTTGCTTTCCTGGACTTCGCCATAAGTACCTTCTGCTCCTCTACAGGATAGGATCATTAGTGGGCTCGGTGCTTGAGACTGGCCCCACAGCAGCTTCAATGGTGGGACTAGGTCAGAGTTTTGGCTCCTGACATCTCCTCGCTTCCGAAGGTCATTCAGTTACCTAGGATGGGGGGGCTGGATCGATCAGGGAGTGGAGTTTTCGGGGCTCCCGAACCAGTGTTTTTTATGCAAGCAGGTCGGCCACCTAGCCAGTGCTCGCCCTTGCAGGAGACCCCGACCTTCACCGCAGAAGCAGCAGACCTCTGATGGCCTGTCCATATATGTGGCTCGGCAGGTAGCCTCCGGGACACCTGCTCAGCCCACAGAGACCTCTGATTGGTAGCCTGAATAGGGGCGCCGTAGAGGGAGACATCCACAGCAGCATGCCCCGAGATTGACGCAACAGCAGACACAGCCTCAGCATCATTGGGTTCTAGTGAGGAATAGCTTTTCTCCCCTCCAGGAGGAGACCCCAGCACAGATTGAGGATTAGGAGATGCGAGCACTGCCCCCTTCACCTCCACCTCCACCCCCACCTCCCCCGTCCCCCCCTCCCGCCTCGCTTCTACCCTCACCTCCTCCTGTTCCCACTCCTGCATTTTCAATGTCTCCTTCCCCACCCCCTTCTCCCCCCCTCCTCCCCCTCCGCTCGCCTCAGCTCCCCGGGAGGCACTGGCAGTGCCTTGGTGCTCACCTGTAGTCCGGCGGGGGGCACTGAGCACCGACCTTGCTCGTGTACCGCAGAGGACACCTACCATGCCGATTCGTGCTTCACGGATATCCTCTATCCGTAGTTAGCTGAGTAGTCTCAACACTAGATAGTGCTCGGAGGCTTTCGACTACTCCTTTACACGCCTATTTGGAGCGGAGGGCCCCCATGAGCGAGAACCTATCAGAGTTCATGTGGTGATACTTCCGACCCGAGAGGGGAGGAGGCACTTGATTCAGCGGTGGCCTTCTCCTTCCCTCTTTGCGGCACTAGTGACCAGGAGTGGACTCTAGATCTTGCTATTAGTATTTTGTAGACACAGGCAATTGAGTTTTCTCACCATGTGAGCGATTTGGAGATTACAGACATGGTAGGCCGACTCTGGGAGGGCACATTTCTTTGATACCGGGAGTGCGTATGCCTCCAGGAATCGACACTTGGTGGTTTGCATAGCAGCAGACCTAGCGAGAGACCTTGGCTCTGTATGCGTACATGAGGATTCTTTCTCCAAGCGGGAGGTAGTCGCTTTGGGACACAGCCACTGGCACCTGGTCCGAGACTCTTGCAGCACACCAGGTGGGCAGATTCGTAGTTGCTCTCGGATGGGGATTACTCTCCATCCAAGCCGCTTGCGAAGGCCCGCAGTATGGATGAGACAGCCTCCACCTCAGCAGGTCATCCATGAGGATCATCTCATGGAATGTATAGGGCCTTGGCAGTGCACACTATGTACGTTATCGTGGTTGCTTGAGGTAGGAGCTTCAGAGATGCCTGGTTGGGGGCAGTATTGATATTTTGATGATGCAGGAGCACCATTTAAGTGAGAGCAGGATTCAGAGATATGGTTCGGTGATGCCTAGTAGATGGGACAATTTTTGTTCTGCAGGTTTTGGCCCCTTGGGAGGGCAAGGAGGAGTATGTATGGTCATTGCGGATGCATGGCAGCAGGCCATTGTGGATCACGGGGTCATTGTGCCTGGTAGAGCGCAGTATGTTATTCTGAGGATGCACGATGAGCACATTGGTGTGCTCAATGTCTATGCGCCCAATCATGCTAGTGCGAGAGCAGAGTTGTGGACCCTTGTTACAAATGCATTACCCGAGGCCACACATTGGTGTGTTGGGGGAGACTTCAACATGCTTGAGGACCCGACCGATTTGATAGGGTGGGACACAGTCATGTTACAGTGCACGGCACGGAGCTTGCAGCTTGGGAGCGATTCTATATGACACTGCGAATCACTGATGCATGGCAACATGAGGCTTTCTCCCGTTCTCAAGACAGTCAATTTTTCTCGGTCGGATCACCGGTAGGGAGGGACTAATTTATCAGGGATTGATCGATTCTATGTGGGCGACAGGGTCGGGGAGCGTGGTGGCTCCATTGGCATTCTCGTCGAGGGCTTGATCTTTCTTATCCCCAAGGGGGAGGGAGTGTCAGATGATATTTGATAGTGGAGGCCTATTACGATCCTCAATACTATTTACAAGGTCCTAGCCAAGGCCTTGAGATTGAGGATCCAACCCTTCCTTGGGGATTTGATTCATGCTACCCAGACAGGCTTTGTCAAGGAGTGCAATATCCTTGACAACATCTTCACCTTCTGGGAGGCGACGACCCGAGCTAGGTTTCTTGGCGAGGAATTGGTCGTTATGCTTATCGATTTTGAGAAGGCATACGATAGAGTCAATTGGGGTTTTCTGGAGGGCACTATGCTTCGCCTGGATTTTGAGCCAGACTCGATTCGAGGAGTAGAGTCTCTATATTCCACAGCTCGTTAGCCAGGTGTTGATGGCAGGAGAATGGGGGCCAAGTTTTGAGCTGACAAGATCAGTCCGTCTCACAGAGAGGGATGCCCTCTTGCTCCGTTCCTTTTTCTTTTCTTTACAAAGGCTATGAGCATGTATATGATAGCAGAGGAGGTTGGCTTGAGAGGACTCCAGGGGGTGAGGACCAATTTGATTCTGAGTTTGCTGATGACACGGGATCGTTTTTGCATGGCAAGGAGACCAATCTACAAAGGGCAGAGCAGTCTCTATAGGTTTTTGATGTGGCTTTGGGAGCATTGATCAATTGGCACAAGATAGTGGCTTTTTGGATTAGTAGCGCTCTCGCTCCGGCATGGAGGCCAGACCCTAGTTTTAGATGGATTCCTCTTGGCACAGCAGTGCGGTATCTGGGATGCCAGATTAGACTTGATTTGTCACCTGAGTAGCAGATCGCCCTGCTTCTTCTGAGCATTCGAAAGAAGCTTCTATATTGGAGTACAACGCAACTTTCCTTGGCTGGGAGGGTGGTGGTGACAAATCAGGTGCTTTTAGCGACTATGTGGTATATCACGTCTTGCTGGATTTTCTCGAGCTCTTGCATCAGCCAGGTACAGAGGCTGATCAAGAACTTTCTTTGGTCAGGGCGGGATGGTCAGCCGGGCAGTTATTACTCTTCCGCTGGCCCAAGGGGGCTTGGGCATTATAGATCCAGCTGATCAGAGTTGAGCCTTGTTGGGGAAGCTTATTGTTCGGAGGCTGCTTCTTCCAAGCACTGAGCCTTGGAAAGAGTTTCTTTTTCTGCCGGCTTTGCAGACTCCGGCGGGGGCAGACTAGATATTCCCCAGTAGGGGGCACTTGGGCACCAGAGATACGGTGGATCTTCATAGAGATGAGGAGGACATGCCTCAGTAGAGGATGGGAGGACAGATTTGCCTTGAGCATCCTGCGAGCTTGGGAGTTGATGAGACCTGGGCTTTCTCAGAGACCTCCCACTTGTGATGAGGAGCAGGCCCAACAACCGCTCATCTGGAGCCTCGCGGTACGCACAAAGCAGGGTCATATGCTAGGTTCTTGGCCTCGTCTAGCCTGGGGACCACTGGCGGCAAGCCCAGCATGTAGTTGTGGAGATTGGTAGGCCTTTTGCAGTTTCCCGGAGGAGATCCAAGCGGAGAGGCTGAGTCACTTCAAAGGGGGGCTGATTATGAGGGATGACATTCAGGAGGCACTCTCACTGAGAAGTGGTTCACACCTTTTGAGCCAACGGCCTCACGGTGGATGGAAGCCTTTACACAGTTGGAGATCCTAATTGCTGTCAGAGCTTGCACTGAGGATGGTAGATGCCTCTACTATGAGATATAGGATGAGGGCAGACTTCAGAGAGTGGAGGTAGCGTCGCCTTTGGTTGCAGAGTGCATCTTTTAGAGGATACGGGTAGTGGCCACCGCTTCTCGAAAGTGGCATATTGATCCAGACCTTGCGTATGTGAACTCTAATTGGTGCATATGGGCATATGATGCGCGCCCCTTGGCCTGGCTCCAGTGGGACCCTGGCGAGTATGAGTGGCATGATCCTTATGCATCCCCCAAGGCCACAGTGATCACCTTTTTCCAGTACACTGTTCGGTTGGGGAGGCATATTTTGACTGTGTGAGGAGGATGGTCTCTCCACCTGCATTGGAGCATTGGCGGCTCTACAGGGACTCTCACAGGAGTTCGTGGAGGATTTTTGGACCATGCTGCTCTGGGCTAGCAGATAGGCACGCAGGATCTTGGCTTTCCAGTCTGCCGTCCTGCGTCCGATGATGTGGCCACCCATTGGAGACACAGCGACATTGCCTATGGGACTGTCCAGAGGCGCAGCAGATTTGGCTGAGGATTCTACGCATTTTGGCCCCCCTTTCTCTCCAGAGGGAATGTATACGTGGGGAACCGCTGCTTGGTCGACTTCATCAGGGCTAGTATGGGATATGAGACCGAGCAGGCCAGCCAGGCCATCAGATTCATTGGGGGCCAACCTCGCCTTGTTCCTTCACCAGATTTCTCGATAGCCGACTGGACACAGGAGAGGGATTTACGATGGGAGCTCCTCAGCAGCCTCACCATATGGTTCACCTAGAGAGCCCGTTGTTTCAGGGCTTTTGAGGGGAGACTAGTGAATGCTTTGGGTGCACGTGTGCGCGTCGATGTACGTGACCTTGAAACCCTCAGGGGTAGCACCATTCTCGCATTTTTGCACGTGCTTCAAGGCCAGGCAGCCTTTGTGAGCGCATCTAAAGTAGCTCCTGCAAAATTATAGGTGAGATTTACGAATCATAACTATTGAAAAATCCACTTAAAATCTTAGATAAATGTGCATACCATGGCGAGCAGCTGTTTGCATGAGATTGGAACAATATGTATTCATCATATTTACTTACCTCTTGTATTTGATGCCGTGGATGTTCTTTTCGCCATACTTCCGCCAAATATAGCGGTCCAAGTGCTCTCTATAGTAGCCCACTTGAACGCGCACAGTCTGCTTCCACACAGGTTTCCTACGCTTCCTAACTAATCGACTGCTGGCAAAGCCTAGTGCTGCACCTTGCAAGTTCTCATGACGAGCACCGGCTTCCAAATACTCTTTAACAGCTCGATAAAGCGGTTCATATGCTCCACAATCTCAAGCGAGCCCTAGAGTAAAATGAACCGCATCTGGATTCGGTCATCATCGCCCACACCAGCAAGCTGCCCGTGGCACTGATTCCACCTTTTCTTGCAGTCTTCCTGCCAGCTCCAAGCCCCGTGCCACCACCCGCCTAAGCTTGTCTTCACTGGTCAACTCTTCCTGACGATTCATTATTCGAATACCTGCTCTCAGTCTCTGACAGAAGACTACCACAGGCGGCTACATGCACGTTGCATGGCCTATGTGTGGGTGGTTGCAGGATAAGGGTGCCCAGTTTTGTCCACTTAGGCACTCTGTAAATAGTAAAAAAAACAGGCATTTATTTACCTTTGTGGCCAATCTCTCCTAGCTAACGAAGGAATTTCCTTTCAAGTTTTTTTGTTAGAACGTCACATGCAAAGTTGGGAATATAGTTGCATAATCTAATTAAGCATTAGATAGTTAAAAGTCCTCATTTCCTTAGGTACAAGCTCAATGTATACACCATGTCCCAAATTTGGGCTGGTTCCATAAAATGCTAATATCTTTCACATATAAACTCATATGAGATTTCCACTTTGCATCTTAGATCTTCACATTATATAGAGCTTAACTTGACTTTTTCAAAAAAATTTAAGCTATTTGTCTATTTTCTTTAAATATTTTAAGGTCTTTAAAGTGTTATAATATACGCCACTTTTTGCACCCACAATAACTACCACTTAAAAATGTATAATCTTGTAGATCAAAAGAGTGGTAGATAGTGAGACATTGGTAGAATGTGGTGGTTAGTCAAAATTGCAAATCCAATGGTTCGATTTTTAATGATCTCTTTTCTAAAATTCTTCCACGCTATCAGAAGGCCTGTAAACACTAATAATCTAATTAGTAAAATTATATTTTTGATGTAAATCATCTAAAACCTATAGGGACTAGTATACTTGTATTAGTGCATCTATGGAAAAAAAATAGATCACTCTAAGTATGGAAAGATCATTTTTTTTTTGTTTTATTATATTTTTGGTTAATTTTGCTCCCTACCTGTCCTTGAAAAGATGTGTAATTTCTTTGAGCAATTCAGTCATCAAAAATTTCCACATTGGAGGGAAGAATACGTGTATAAATTTTCATGTCTAGGGTAAAGTGCATGACATGATAAAATAAATCATCTTTCCATTTATATAATACAAAATCAAAAGGTTAAATATTAGAGTTACGTGTTCCATCTACTAACCAATGTCACAGCTTCATGTGATCTCTCTCTTTATCTCTCATTGACACACACACACACACACACACATAAACACATACAAAAGCAATCATTTAGGATCTTTTCCCACCTAGTCTACACATGTATGGTCCTTTGCTACCTTTCGGCTACCTGTCTTTTATTTTTAGGTTATCTTGACATCATATATATCTTTTTGGTCCCATGGACCCTTTTTGTTCTTATATAGATGTTGGCAACATATTTCTTTCTTTCTGTCTCTCTTTTTGACTCTTTTGTATCTTTTATAGATGTTCACATCATATTTCTTTCTTTTTTCTCTCTTTCATAGATGTTGATAATAACTCTCTCTCTCTCTCTCTCTCTCTCTCTCTCTCTCTCTCTCTCTCTCTCAAAAATAAAATCACACGTTACACATGCAACAATGACTTGTTAATCAATCAAACCATGTGTCATTCTTGCATTAATAAAAATGATCATACTTTGTGAGGCCATTTTGACACCTTGAACACAAAAACGACGTGGAATGGTGACAGTTGATTAATCAAAACAAGTAATACATTATTAAACACACACGATCATACTTTTTGAGACCATTTTGATGTATTTTTGTGCTGCACTTTGTTTCCATCATGAATTAAATATTATTTATAAAAACAATAACATTATTCATAATATTGAGTATAAAAACGTTGAGCTTTAATTTGTAAAGCTACTGTTATTACTTGAACACTTTCATAAACACTGAACACGGTTGATATGTATTGAACACATTTCTTAAACACTTCGATACACACTAAACATAGTTGATACATATTGAACACATTTCTTAAACACTTTGATACACGTTGCACACAAAAATATGCATCGAACACGTTAAATGGTAAACTTGAAGTTGTAGAGCTATTGTTTACCAGAATATCATGGAACACATCAATAGACATTGATAATGAGTATATGATTAGTAAACTTGAATTTGTAGAGATATTATTATTTTGTGTGAACACATTGATACACCTTGTAAGAATGTGTATCCTTACATGTAAACCTTAGTTCTATGAAGATGATATATAGTCACAACCAAAAAAAAAGGCTATATAAAATAAGAAATCTCTTATGGGTAACAAATATATGAGATTCTCTTTGAATCAAATGTAGTAGAAAGCTTGACATCAAAATATAGTTAAAGGCACCCATGAAAGTAGAAGTTAAGACATAAACTTGTGCTAACCATACCTAGTCCTAAAACTAGTCTTGAAGATATCCTCTTGTTTTCAAGTCTTGATGTGCTGACAATAACTAGATTGTAGGTCTTCTTTGAAAAAAAACTTTTCTTTAGCCATTTTACTAAGAAGATCTTCTATGTGAGGTCTAGGATATTTTATTTTTAATGGTCTATCTCTTTAATCTTCCATAATCCACACATAAATCATATGTGTCATCCTTTTTTAATTGAAAGATAATTGGTGCGCCCCAAGGAGAAAGGGTTAGGCCTTATGATACTTTTCTTGATAAGAACATCTAGTTATAATTTTCTTAATTGGTAAAGCTTTTGTATATGCTAAACAGATCCTAAAATAGTTTCAACCACATGATTTCAAGGTCTAGCATGAGCTGAAGTAAGCCACCGGGCTTATGTGTGGGATCCTTGTTTTATTGACAAGGCAAGAAACTTGTCACAAAAATATACACATCTTTTCACATTCCTTTCCAAGAAAAACTCCTCCGCACCTTCTGGAAGGTTTTAAACATCCCCATGTGCCCCAATAATGTAGAACACTCTCTTCTTGTAGGTTGATGTAGGAACAAGGAAGACTTTTCCTCTGTAGGATAAGTCCATTACAAAGTTCAAAATGTAGGAAATCATCCTAGGAGGCTTGTTGTAATTTTTGCTACATTGGTGTCACTTCCTCATCCAATAGGTACTCTTCTTGGATATCCAAAATTCAATCTTTATGTACACAACATTCTCTTTCCCTTTCCTGAATGTAAGAGATTTTGAAATCGTTATTTTGCAATGTAGCCACCTAGTAACACCTTCTTTTCTTAGGAGAGAGTCTAGGTTGAGACAAGAAGTATTGAAGCACTCTATGATCACTCTTTACAAAGAAATGACTCCAATACAAGAAATGATGCCACTTCTTTATTGCATGAAGTATTGCCAACATCTCTTGAATCTCATAGAAATGCATAACCATTTCTTTTTCATCAATCTTTCGGCTCTCAAATGCGATCACTCCATGTTGAACAAAACGACCCCAATGCCTCTTCCACATGCATTAGCTTGAGCCACAAATGGTTCATGAAGTCTAAGCATACAAGTATATGGGCTAATAAGAGCATCTCCTTGAGCTCTTAGAAGCTCTTATCGTCTATAGCATCTATGAATATTAGGCACAAGGCCAATGGACTATGCCCATGGATAAAACTTATGATAGTGTGAAAGGGGTGGTCATGTATATGGGTCACATATGCCATGTTTGGGGTACCTTTTGATCATCATCAATATACAAGTCAATTACTCTCTCTTCTCTCTAAAATTAGGCTAATCAACATAATCTAGGCTAATACAAAGCTAATCCAAGGCTGATCTAGATACTCCTTTCTTTCAGGAAGTCACAATTTGTAAAAGAGAGACCTTGGTGGTGTGTCCATGGATGCTCATATGCAAGATGATGGTTGGAGTAAACTTGAAGGTGGAAGCTCTTATAGGCAATAATGTGTTCTAAGACTTTATGAGTCACTATATCCACACACCTTATTCTCACTCTTTATTATTTTTTTCTCTCTCAAGGTAAAATATGTTGAAATAAGAGAAGACACAAAAGTTTACTTCAAGAGTATTTATAAGAGTTAGAAACACTCTCGGAGGGAGCTGGATCTTCATGACCAACCCTCATCAGATTTTCATAATCTCACTCCCATTCTCAAACAATGACTTCATTGTATACAATACACAAGATTCTCATATAAGGGTTAAAGAATTGCATCTTGTAATAAATCCATATGTGTCGCTTCATCAATGTCTATATCTAATGGAAACTCAATGAAACGATGGGGTTCCATATCAATAAATATCAATATCACTATCATGATCTAATCAAGCATTTCCATGATTGATAGGTGACTCATCATCTTCTTTAGATTGATGTTCCTCATGCTCTTCATCGGCCCCATCCAAAATGTTTTCTTCTTTGTCTTCTTTTAATGAGCTAATTTGAGGTAGTACTTGCACCTCATCCAGAGATTCGGCCTCCACATCTTTATTTTGAAAGATATGTTTTGAACGAGGAAAAACTTGTATAACATAATACCACTTTGGATCAATTCGATTGGTGTGAAACACAACCTGATATCACAAAGCAAAGGGGTTACACTTTTATTATACTACATCAAGATTTAATTTGGGATTGGTTGGGTCACTGCAACACATCAGGAGCATAGCAACATTTTTGGAAGAAAAATATCGGGGTTTTTAAGATGCTCAACATCGATGTATTGCTGCTTTGCAACGCTTTTTCAATGCTAATAAGCAACGCATTTAGTAGTGAAAAATTGCTTTCCAGTAGTGCTTTTTTACTACCCAATAGCAAAAAAGCACTTCTCAATAGCATCTATAACAACGAAAAAATACTGCTATACTAAATAGAATGTGGGGGGAGAGGGAGAGCTTCAAACCCTCGCAAACAAACACACACACACACACAAGAGAGAGCAAGGAACAAGGGAGATGGATGGCTGAATTTTCTTCTATCTTCTTCTTCTCTACTCAACCAACATAACATAAAGATAAGAGTACACTACTACATGAGTTAGTACTCAACTACTACAAACATACAAGGGTTGGTTATAATGTGAACATAAATAAATGAGCTGGTGCTATAACTATGCCAATCTTTAGTAATCCAAAATGGCTGTGACATAGCCTCTCATCCCACTGGCCGCATATCACCCATAATCTCACCAACCATGCCAGTGGTATTGATGCAAAAGCTATCACCCAGGCAGGTCATGAATGTCTACTGTAGCACTAGTTGAGCTTGATATCTCAACACTCCCCCTCGAGCTCAACTCCACACACTGCACTCCAAGTAAGCTCCTAAACCTATGGAGCTTCTCTGTTCCCAATGCCTTCATGAAGATGTCAACCACCTAATCCTTTGTGGTGTTGACATCTACATCTCCTCCTAGAACCTTCTCCATCACAAAGTGATAATGCACCTCAATGTGCTTCATTCTAGCATGATATACTGGGTTACTGGCCAAATGTATGTTGCTCATATTGTCACAATATATGACAACTGCCCTATCCATGGGCTCTCCCATGTCACCAAGTAGCTTCTGAAACTAAGCCACCTCACAAGTTACCATAGCAACACCCCTATATCTGCCTCTGTACTTGAGAAGGTAACTATTGGCTGCTTCTTAGTGCTCCAACTCACAACAACACTCCCAAATGAGAACATAAAACTACTGGTAGATCTCATGTCTGCAATACTACCAGCCCAAGCAGCATATGTGTACCCATGTAGCTATATCTCTATACCAGCCTCATAGAAAAGTCCAGAATCAATAGTGGACTTTATGTACCTGAATCCATCTAGCCGCATGCAAGTGTGGCCTCCTAGGGGCCTGCATAAACTGACTCACAAGTCCTCCAAAAGCCTATGTGCCTATAGGTTGTGGGGTCCTCCAAAAGCTCACCTGTAGCACTAAAATAGGCTTACAACCTGTTATACCATACTTGGACAACCTCTCCAAGCCACACTATCTCTGCAATAGCAAAATGCCATGAGGTGATCTCACCACCTCTAAGCCCAAGAAAATTATGGAGATGTCAAGCAGTTATGGCCATACTAGGGGAATCATGCATCATGACAATGGCTCAATACCTCTCCATCGAAGGCCTGATTTGTATGTCACTATTGTGCAAACATTCCTTACTATGTTGTGCTTTCAAAACTTTTACTGCTAAACTCTCCTTTCACCCTCGCCTTCTATCCCTCAACCTTAACACTCTCAAAGTTGAAAGGATGGTGAAATTCAAGTACCTCTCATCCACCATACACAAGGAGGCACATAAGCATGTTGCATGGCTCTTGTATCCTTTTCTCTCATAAAAACACACGTGTTTTTTCATGTACTTATATATACCATAATACATACATACATACATCTGTCTATATATGTCTATGTATGTATGTGTGTATGTATATATTCATACATACATGCAACAAAATGTTTCTTATGCAAGTAGTAGTACACAAGAGATTTGATGCATGCATAAATGGGTTTAATGTATGCATAAGAGCTAAATGCATGCACAGATCTATGCATGTATAACAGGTCTAATAGAAGATTTATGTAAGCATAAAATGCACCAAAAAAAAAAATCTCACAAGAAGAGGTTCTTGTGAAGGAAGACTTATAAAAGAAAACATTAAAAGAGAAAATCAAGAAATATGCAAGATATAGCTATTAGGCATGCATAAAGCTTCAACACATGCATAGAGCTATTAGGCATATAGCTTTTATGTAGCAATCGAGAAGATATTTCAATGCAATAGACTTCTCTAATGCTCTTATGCAACATTAGAGGGGATACCTCAAAGGATAAGAGATCCTTATGCATGCACTCCAACTATTGGCATCCCTATTATAGCTCTTATACATGCACATGCTCTTATGCATGCATTAGAGAGATTCTATACATGCATTAGAGCCCTTAGTACATGCATTGAGGGCCCTCTTAAGCAGAGATAATGCAAGAATGCATAAGAGTTTTACTACATGTGGTAGAGATATATGTCTACATCATTAAAAGCTCCATGAGAGCATAAAATGCTTGAACTACTAATTAAACATACTCCCAAGTGGGTAAGTTAGTGGAGTTAATATAACACTAATATGATAGTGATTTATACCATATGATAAGATAGGGTCATAGATTGATCTCTTTTAAAGAATACCTACAAAAAAAAAGAACACGAGTAATGGATATATAGCTATTAGGCATGCATTTCGATCTCTTAGTTGACACATAAGGTCTCTTATTGGGTAAGAGCTATTGTACTAATAAAGATATCTTAGTGCATAAGAGATATTATAGAGAAAGAGATCATCTCTTTTGGATGCATAAAAATCTCATGCATGCATTAGAGAAATTTTATGCATTAGAGAGCTTTTATGCATTGGAGCTCTTGATAAATGCATTAAGGTCTCTCTTATGTAAGGATAACTTTGCATGACAGATCTAATGCATTAGAGCTCTTGATGCATGCATGAAGACCTATTTTATGTAAGGGATAAGTTTGCATAAGAGATCTAATGCATGCATCAAGAACTTTATTGAAGGCATTAGAGCTAGCAAGACTCTAGCTCTATGTATGATTGATGCATTACAGGCAATTTGTGAAGAAAAATTTTTTTGGTTTTTTGGACTCTACAAAAACAAAGAATACATGCCCCGTGGAGAATCGATTACGGAAGATTGAAGCAAAATTGAGTCAAACCCTTCATACCCATGATAGATTAGGTCATTTCTAAGAGACCTATCAAGTCATTGGTGATTTCCCCTCTCTCCTAGAGCTCCAGGAGCAGGCGGCACTTTCTGGATGAGTTTCTTGGACAGTTTGCAATGTATTTGATCTAATTCACTCATTACTACTCCGTTTGATGCCATTCAAAGCTTGGAGAGTTTAGCAAAGACATTGCTAAGGCCTTATGATGCTTGGTTGCAGCTCATTTGATGTATTTGGAGCTCATTGAAGTGATTTATCAGAGGTGTGCAGGTTTGCAGAAAGTCTGTCCAGAAACAGAGCAGTTTTAATCAAGGCATTAATCTTTCTCTATATCAAATTGGCCTGCTAAACTTTTGATTCAAAAAGTTTTGGATTTGGATAAGATTTGAAGGAGATAGAGCATTTTTAG
Source organism: Cibotium barometz (assembly GCF_041138505.1). Classification (NCBI taxonomy): domain Eukaryota; kingdom Viridiplantae; phylum Streptophyta; class Polypodiopsida; order Cyatheales; family Cibotiaceae; genus Cibotium; species Cibotium barometz. The sequence continues at coordinate 37,332,718 of NC_141068.1, forward strand.
TGAGAGGTGGTACCTGACAGATGCAGAAAAAAGCAAACCAAGGAGCTACAAAAATTGGTGGTTCTCATTCATCTTGAAGAATTTGATCAAACCCTTCTAGGATATGTTGGAGCAATGTGTTGGGAAGCCAATGCAAGTTGAATCATTGAATTTGGACAAGATTTGAAGGATTTAGAGCATAATCTTGACTGGTTACTGGCGAGAAATTACTGGCGAGAAAAAAACCAGAAAATTTTTTTGTGGAGTATCATTTAGTTTCAACTTTGATCGAGTATACATTGTTGATGCACCATTGGGGGATGTTAATGCACACAATTTGCAAGAATTTGATGTGATTTGGAGAGATTTTAAGCTTTACAGGTCCGGCATACAACTTGTCAGAGGGGTACATCTACTATATTTTTTTGCAACAATGGGAGATGGTCCAATACAGATTGTTGGAGAGAAGCTTGATCGCACTAACTTTCAAGTGTGGAAGTTTCGAATGAAGAGTTTTTTGAAAGGCAAAGGTTTATGGAGTCTCGTCTCGGAGGAAGACCCGGAGCCATATCTACCTCCTCAACCAAATAATGCTCAGTTACTGGCTCATAAGCAATGGGTAGAGCGGTCTTCGAAGGTGTTGCATTATTTTTCCATATGTGTAATAGATGCCTTGCTTATTCACATCCAAGATGCAGATACACCAAAAGAAGCATGGGGTATATTATGCCGAATGTATGAGACAGACACTGGTGCAAGGAAGATACAACTAAAGCAACAGATTCACAGTGTAACACGAAGGAATAGGAGTATACATGAGTATGTTCAGGAAATCAAGGGTTATGCAGATTCCTTGTCATCAATCCATGCCCCGATGGATGATGATGATTTGGTTGCTCTCACATTACGTGGTTTAGGCAAAGAATACAAATCTTTTGATACTTCCATCTCAGTAAGGTTGGGAGGAATGCCAGACTTTAATGAGCTTGTGTCATTGCTCATTGTGGAAGAATTGAAGCTTGGCCTTGGTGGTATGAGTGTTACAGGTGGTGCATCCTCGTCAAGCAATGATGAGCATGCAAGGAATCAGGATTTTTACTCATCTAGAGGCTTTCGAGGCAGGGGGAGATTTACCCCTCGAGGCCGTGGAGGACGTGGTTGGAATGACAGGTCTACTCAACCACAATCAAATCAGAATTTTCAGAATTCACAGTCATCATTTGGATCACGTGGAGGTCGTGGATTTCAATCCCATAGGGGGAGATTTGGAACAGGTGCTCGTGGTAGAGGACGATGGCAAGGTCGTCAACAAAATTTGAATGGGATTGAATGTCACTATTGTGGCAAACTTGTCATATGGCAAAAGATTGTTACAAAAAGCAGAATGATATGAGGAATGGAAGACCACAACATGGAAATTATGCATCTACCAGTAACAATGATGGGAGTTCGAATCATCTTTTTGCAATGAAGCATGTTATGGGGACAATGGATTCTCAGAATGCTGGAGATGAGTCATGGTATATGGATTCAGGTGCCTCAAACCACATGACATGTCATGGGGAGTGGTTTGAGAAGATGCAACCATTGGATACGAATGGTTATGTGGTCACAGGAGATGATACTCAGCATCTTATAACACATGTTGGCAGTGTGCCTTTGAGGATGCATGATGGAAATGTGAAGAATATGTCAGAAGTGTTATATGTACCATCCATCACAAAGAATTTGGCATCAGTGGGCCAAATGGTTGAGCAGGGATTACAAGTAAGATGCAATGAGAATGGCTGTTTTGTGGAAGACTTTAAGCATGGCTGTAGATTGATTGCCAAGGGCAAGAAGGAAGGAAGGTTGTTCAAATTGGATGCAGGCATACCAGAATTGAGCTCAGCCATGTTAAAGAGCAATGGGATTGTGCAGGACATTGACATGTGGCACAAGAGGATTGGGCATGTCAATATACAGAGATTAAAGAACATGCAAACAAGAGGCATTGTCAGTGGATTGCCTCGATTCAAATATGATGGACATATGCATGTTTGTGAAGCCTATCAGTTTGGAAAGCAGGCAAGGTTGAGGTTTCCTAGAGAAGGAAACATGAGTAATAGACCACTTGAGATAGTGCACAGTGATGTATGGGGCCCAGCACAAAACCCATCTATCAAAGGAAGTCTATACTATGTGACATTTATAGATGACTTCAGCAGGATGACATGGATATATTTTTTGAGAGAGAAGAGTGAAGTGCTAGAAAAATTCATGGATTTCAAAGCTCTTGTAGAAAAACAATATGGCTGTTGGATTAAGTGTCTGAGAACAGATGGAGGTGGTGAATACACCTCAAAAGCTTTTGAGCATTTCTTGCGGAAGCATGGGATAAGGAGACAGTTGACATGCAGGTATACACCTCAGCAGAATGGTGTGGCTGAGAGAAAGAATCGAGTCATATGTGAAGTGGCAAGGGCAATGCTCAATGAAAAGAGCATGCCAGATTACTATTGGGCAGAAGCATGTGCTACTGCAGTGTATATCCTGAATAAAACACCTACAGCAGCCATTCATGGAAGCACGCCAGAGATGCGGCTTACAGGTTACAGGCCAGACATTGGACATCTCAAAGTCTTTGGATGTGTAGCTTATGTTCATGTGCCTGATGAAAGAAGACGGAAGTTGGATCCTAAGGCAGAGAAATGTGTATTTGTTGGATATGCACAGGATCGAAAGGCCTACAAATGTTATAACCCTCAAACTAGACAAGTAGTCATCTCACGTGATGTGGTGTTTGATGAGCTTGCTAGTTGGTATAAAGCAAAAGATGAGGGAGTCATTGACTCACTGGAGGCTAATGTGCCTGTGAACTTGCCATCACAAGCAAGTTCTAGTTCTACTACTATGTCTGGGCCAACAGCAGAAGCTGAGAGTAGCAGTGTACGTCCATGGTCAGGATGTTTGAGGCATGAGAGTGTGAGCACTGGGAGTAGTGCTATGGATAAAGGCAAGAAGAAAGTTGAAGGAATTGGGATCACAGGCTATGAGTCCTCTAGTTCAGAAAGTTTGGATGAGGAGCTCAGAATACCTGTTTTACGCTGGTGCTAGGCAGGACAGATATGTACCACCACATGCTCGTGTTATAGGTGTACAGAGTGACCCGCATGCATTGCGGAGATCCCAGAGAGTCAGATATCCAGTGGAAAGACTGACATATAGAGATTTTGCTATGCACTATGCATACATGACATCTATGGTAAAGCATGTGGAACCTACATGCTATACAGAGGCTATTGGAGAGCATGTATGGCAGAAAGCCATGGATGAAGAGATGGATGCTTTGGACAAAAATGATACATGGGAATTGGCTGAGTTACCTCAAGGAAAGAATGCGATTGGTTGCAAATGGGTGTATAAGGTAAAGTGCAAGTCAGATGGCAGCCTAGAGAGACATAAGGCAAGGCTGGTCGCTAAAGGATATGCACAAACTTATGGTCTTGATTATGATGAAACTTTCAGCCCAGTGGCTAAGATGGCTACAGTTAGGTCTATCATTGCACTAGCAGCACAAAAAGGTTGGGCTTTACATCAAATGGATGTAAAAAATGCTTTCTTGAATGGTGAACTACAAGAAGAGGTGTACATGGAACAGCCAGAAGGATATGTACATCCAAAATATCCAACTTTTGTTTGCAGGTTAAAGAAAGCAATCTATGGTTTGAAGCAAGCACCTCGTGCTTGGAGTGACAAGATCAGCAGATATCTTGTCAGTATTGGATTTGTGGTTGGAAATGCACACTCTTCACTTTATGTGAAGAAGACACATGATGGTATCGTGATGATAGTCATTTATGTTGATGATTTGATTATCACAGGTGATTGTGGGAAAGGCATTGATGAGGTTAAGGTCTCTTTATGCAAAGAGTTTGATATGAAAGACCTTGGTGATTTAAGGTTCTTTCTTGGCATTGAGGTGATTAGAACAAGCAAGGGTATATGGTTGGTGCAAAGGCAATATGCACTTGACATGCTGGCAAAGTATGGTATGACAGCATGCAAACCAATGTTGACACCATTAGAGCAAAATATGAAGCTTAGGGCTGATTTGGGTGATGAGCTTGATGATATCACCATGTACAGGAAAATGGTTGGTAGCCTTATCTACATGACCATTACGAGGCCAGATCTCAGTTATGCAGTTGGTTTGGTGAGTCAGTTTATGCAGAGTCCTCGTAAACCTCACTTGGATGCTGTGAGAAGGATTCTGAGATATGTCAAAACTACTGTGCATTATGGTCTTTTCTATGAGGCAGGAAAATACATGCATGTCTATTGATATACAGATGCAGATTGGGACGGTAGTGCATATGACAGGAGGTCTACCAGTGGCTATGTTTTCAGCCTTGGTAGTGGAGCTGTGAGTTGGAGCAGTAAAAGCAACCTACAGTTGCTTTATCTACCACAGAGGCAGAGTATCGTGGAGCAGCCATAGCTGCATGTGAGGCTATGTGGTTGAAGAAGTTGCTAGATGATGTCAGGTTACAGAGTGATATGAGAGTTGTCATTCATTGTGACAACATGAGTAGTATTCAGCTTGCTAGCAACCCAGTTTATCATGCCAGGACCAAACATATTGAGGTCCACTATCACTTCATCAGAGAGAAAGTGCTAGATGGGCATGTTGATTTGACATATGTACAGACAGATGAGCAAGTTGAAGATATCTTTACCAAAGCACTTGGTAAGGATAAGTTCGAGTATTTCCGTACTAGATTGGGAGTCCTAGAGATGGACATGTCGAGCTTGAGGGGGAGTGTTGAAATGTCAAGCTCGTATACAGCTGGAGGATAGCACATGGGTGCTGACAGAGTGACAGTATGGTAGATAGATATCATGTGGTGTGTTTATGACCACGTCCAGCTGGTCATGTGTGGTGTGGACATTACATTAGGTTTACTTTGTAGTGTGGACATAACACTATGTTGTGTTCTCATTTGTGTGTGTGAGAGATATGGTGTCTATGGCTTCTCTCCTTCTTTATGATTGATGGATATGGATTAGGGTTTGCTTCTCTTGTGTGTGCTGTCTCCTGCTTCTATTTTTTATCAGGAACCTTAGAAATGAGAGATCTCTAAAGGGTGTGGTGTTAGAAACAACAAAACAAAAAGTAAATCTCAATTACAGTAACAATGTGCTAAGTTTACGATTGATCCACATATAAAAACCCATCTTAGACACTATATCAAGATTATAAATCATGATATATATGCTTAAATTTGAGGGACATTGAAGTAAAAACATGGGATAATAATGCCAAAGAACACTTGGAAAAGGAACCTTAAAATTGAGGGATCTCCAAAGAGTGTCGTGTTTAGTAACACTAAAAGTAATCAAATTTCAATGAGATTGTTACATTCAAGTTTACAATTCATCCAAAGACAAAAACCCTTCGTAGACACTTTGTCAAGATAATAATTGAGTACAAATTGTATCTCAAACATAGCGTTTTCTCATGTATTACTCCAATACATACAAAGTTTCTCTATCATAAGCTGCTTCATTTACTAAAGTGTTGCAAGTATACTCCCATTTGTTCTTTGCATAGATCCAACCAAGTAACCATACGTTGATTGTTGTCTCCAAAACACTTTGAAGCTCCTCTATATTTTGACTCCACATCTTTGGAAAAATCAAGTAGGTTTCGGGCATATTCCACATTACACTGTAGAGGGTATCATAAAAAATTAGCGTGTTATTTCCATCCAGGTCATGAAAAATTCTCCATGCTACATCCAAGTTTTTGTGGTATACAAATCGATATCCAATTAGAAGATCCTTCTGAGTGCGTCAATAAAGCGAGCCCAGAGCAGCGAGCCGAGAGCAAAAAATCACATAGAATACAAAAATAAGAGCAAAAATCACACAGAATACAAAAATAGATTATCCCCTTCAAGCGAGCAGATTTGTGCTTGTGCTGCTCTCTAAAACATTGACATAACACTGAACTTAATTATTAAATGACTGAAAACATTGACATAACACTGAACTTAATTATTAAATGACTGAAAACATTGACATAACACTGAACTTAATTATTAAATGACTGAAAACATTGACACAACACTGAACTTAATTAAATCAATCAATATAAGTGTGTTATTTATATAGCGCACAGAGTACAAAAAGTTTAATTCATATTCTCAAAATATTCTCAAAACATTATAAGTATATCCTATAATTGTTGTGGGTGGCTCCTCTGAGATCTTGTGAGCATCTCTTTCAAAATATAATTAGGAATCTTTGGCTGATGGATATGCATATTATTGTTCACATCCTGTCCAAGAATCATCAGGAAAACAAAGTAGATATGTTTGCAGGCAAGATATGGTTTTCTTTTGACCAACCTATCATTGAATTCTGCACACGAACATATTGGGTGGTTCTGAATGGTTACTTCAATGGGTAGGGCTTCTTTGTTCTGGATTTCCCTCACTTTAAATATTTCCTTCTGCCCTTCTGCATGAACATGTCCTCCCATAATTTCTACATTCATATCTAACGCAGCACTGATCTGTGCATATGCAGCTTTAGATATACCTTTTCGATAGGGGTATTTTTGCTTATCTTCCTCAAGAATTTTTTGCTTGTTTTGTTCACTCTCTTGAAGCAAACTATTTGGAATCTGTACACCAATCTCAAATCCAGCTTTTACTAAATCATGAGCTTCCCTGACTTTCAAGTGTGTACCTGTTGCTATTGGCCAAACATTAGGAACACTTGCAGGTGGATGTAAGATTGTCTTTGTAGGCTTCCAAGTGTGTCGAACATCATTATTACAGAAATAGCAGTACTTTTCTTTCCTCCAAGAAGATAATTGACAATCACTCCAAAAGCATGGTGCCACTTCTCCGCCTCGTAGCTTTCTGCTACATTTTTTTCCTCCTACCCAATGGTTACATTCTACTCTATTGAAGATCGGAATCCTGCGCAATGCCCACTTTGTCTGATGAATATCTTGCTCTAATGATTGAAGTGCTACGTCACCTTCTTCTGGATTTATTGATGCTTGCCCTTTTTCATGCTTATCCACTGTCACATAAACAAACTCTGGTCGGTGGCTAGAGCTCCCTACATTCCCCTCATGGACCTCATGAAGTGGACGTTTAGCTCGAATAGTCTTTTTCTCACCCTTGAAATTTATCCTGTTTGTAAACATTGGAGTGCCCATCACTGCATCATCAATTGCCCTTGAAGTAGCAGCTGGAGAAGGGCTTGAAGTTTGTCTGGAAAGAGCTCTCTCAATTAATATCTCTAGGTCAGGCCCTCCACCTATATATTTTCCTTCCATAAAAGCCATTTGACGAGCACACTGGAAGTAAGCATTGATGAGATCTGAAACACATGCATCGTACAAACTAATTTTATGTTTGTATCCTTCTCCTGCTAGCCAACTAGCATGCTTGGCTTCAGAGAGGTTCGTCCGTGGTACCAGAGCATTTACAATAGGCTCACCATCCTGTTCATTGAAAACCCAAACCAATAGGTTTTTTAATTACTGCTATTGAATTAAGTTCATAGAAAAAAAAAACATACATAACATACCTTAATAATAAAATGACCCCAACGACTTGCTCTATAGTGCCACCAACTAAGCCAACTATCTAGCTTGGGAATGTTTCTGTCTGCTGCCTTTCCTGTTGCCCACCATGCACGTATCTTACGGAATAGCACTAAAGCATCCTCTTTGGTTAGTGCAGTCCTCCACCTCTCACACATTTCATTGTGTTTTTCCATATGTTGAGCATATATATACTTTTGTGTATGCACTCGAAGATTGTCCTTCCAATGAAAAAGGCAAGATCTCTCCTTTCCTACCATCTCATCTCCATTGTTATATACTGACCTAATAGCATTCCAATTTGCACCTGCTTCGTCGGCCATGAAGCCAAAAAAGTTTGCTGATTTCCCAGTATGGTCGATCATAACTGCATTCAAATTTTCCCAAAACATTATCTGTGCTGTCTCATCCTCCTCTCTAAACTCACAAGTTGCAATTGTGAGTAGCTCTCCAATCCTGCAAGAAGAGTATTTGGAAGATTATTGTATTGTAACAACTCAGTCGAACAGTCATTTCATTTTGAAAAGAGAATAAAAATTAAAACATACGTGTGATCATACACATGTGCACCCATTGTGTGCCAATCATTCTCCACTCGGTGTACATGATCAAAACAAACCCATGAATGTCGAAGGTCTCGATCCCCCGCAGCATCCATTCTATTGACAATATCAACGCCAGAGCCAGGGCCAGTTGTGGACATCTTGAAAAGATAGCACCTCTCATCACTTTTGGTTGCTTGCAAGGGAAACCTTGATCCGTGAAAGTACTGAAAGTGGCATTTTCTTTTTAACTCTAGGATAGCCTCAAATCCATCACCTAGTGCTCGACTTGTCTTTCGACTTTGCATTACCATCTGCTTCACCCTACATTTACCAAGTTGGTTAAGAAATTACATATATATATATATATATATATATATATATTCAATAGAGAAGAACTTACTTTTTGAGATTTATTAAAGATATTAGCTCTTGAGACATCTCCTGGAGTTCCCTCTCTGACATAAACTCTCCAATCACTTTATCATCGTCAGTGAAAGCCTTCAAAACGAACTCCCTGGCAACAATCATTTGTACCTTTCGTGGACCCGCATTATGGTCCATCTGAACAACACGAGCTACTAAGGCTTTAATGTTTCGCATAGATGCTCGACACATGCCTCTAGCAATTGTGTGTGTATGTTTCCCATAGTGAAGGAACAATCTACTATGGGAGTGATCTTTAGGCATAAAATAGTAGGCAGACACTGAACATGTTTTTATGCACATTGGAACATGCTTACAAAAGAAACACTCTAAGTTTCCATAACTTCCCAAAGCCAAACATCCTTCATTTGGGGATTTCAATAATTGGCCATTCCAATGGAGCCTATTCGGTGATTTGTTTCGAAATCGATAAGTGCATCTTTCATTCATACACTGGAAGGTACCCCCACAAAAACTCTTTCTCAAAATAAAAGATTTATTAGTTCTTGTTTGTGTCTGGGGTTTTGTCCATGCATTTCCTTCATATTTGTGCTCCATACCCTCCATGCCCTTCCCATCTAAAAGCTCATAAATGCAATTTTCTTCATACTTCTTAGGGAGCTCCTTGACTTTTCCTTTGAATGTGCATTCATTTATAATATTATGGAATATGTCATTGGGCGGCAAAGTACGAACAATTTGGAAGGCAGATACTGCAGTGTCAAATGCAGGATCACCTTCCTCAATGTCAATTAAATTATCTGCATGCACCACCTTTTCCATGTCCTCTTCATCCAAGTCACTAGGAAAAAAATCAACAATCCAAAGTCAACAATTGAAACAAGAAAGATAACCTCACTATATTTTACCATGTTTCAAAAGTTGAAATCACTCACATAGGTGAGGTCTTGCTGCCAGATCCAGAAGGAATATCCCCAGGGGTAGGGAGTGGTGTTGATGCAATGGCTACTTTTGCAACATAAAATGATGACAGGGTATTATCTAAGATATAATACCCATGTTCACCAATCCCATGGTACAAGGGAATTGTCCCTATGCTCTCAAAACCATCATCAGTTTGCAATAGACCTTCAATAAAAATTTCATGTTCTGCACCTAGTTTTTCTTTCATTAATTCGGCTGATAATAAACATTTCCCATGTGAAAATGACAGTCTAAAAAGAGGGCCTCCAACTTTGTGTAGAAAAATCTGAACATCTGACTCAGAATCCCTACATTTCAGGAATACATTCCAAAAGAAAGTATAATGTGAGCACACATATCCAAAACAAAGTAATAATATTCAAAACACATTACACGTGAGAAAAAGAAAGTATAATATTCAAAACAATACTATATACATTACACGTGAGAAAAGGCATAGGCTTCCTTGGAATGAAAGTCTAATGAAAGGAAAAGCTATTTTTTAGTATATTTACTCACGAGTTGCAATCAATCAACTCGTGGTAAAACTCCTTCTTCTCTTTATATGTTATTTCTCATGCACTGTTTTGCCATTGCTTCTTATTAGTTGCTCTCAGACCACCCTCCTCTTAAGATACAATGGAGCTGCTCTGTCTTTCTATTTATATATTACTATCTCTAGTTTTCTCAACATTTTCAGAGGGTGATACCTCTGAAGAAGAAAATAGTGAAAATAGTGAAATGGCTCCAGAGGAGCCAGATACCGCTGAATGGTATGAGAGCTGCCATGATGGAATCGCGGATAGCGATTCCACCACAGAATATTCTCGGGTGGACTGGTACAATTTTCCTTTCGAGGAAGAAGAAGAGGAAGAGGAAATACAGGAGGAGGAAGAGGAGGAATATGAAGAAATGCCTGAAGAAATGCCCGAGCAGGAAGAGGAAGCAGAACATAAAGAAATGCCAATTGAAATGCCCGAGGCAGACACAGGCACAGGCTATGATGCAGATGCAGAGAACATCCCCGACTCCCAGTGTGAGAAAGATGACAGTGAAGAAGATGACAGTGAAGAAGATGACAGTGGGGATGCATAAATTTCCCCACAATTTTGTCCTGCAATTTTTCTAGTAGGATTTTGTCGATTTTGCCCTGTAATTTTCCCAGTAGGACTAAAACTAAATTTGCCCAGTACGTTTTTGTTTTGTAATTTTCCCCTTCCAGGATTTTGTTTTTGTAATTTTGTACTGCAATTTTCCCAGAAGGATTTTGTTTTGTAATTTTCCCAATACGATTTTGAAGTATAATTTGCACATTTTTCCTTGTACTACAGTGGTTTAATTTTTAGTGGTTTAATGTTCAAGTAAGCACAATAATATATATTCACACGAATATTTACACGACTTTTAGAAGAAGTCCTTTTTAGAAATATTTACACGACTTTTAGAAATATTTACACGACTGTACAACAACGTTGTGAAGTACAACAACGTTGAAGATGAAGATGTCTGCTGCGCTCATGTTGCAACTCTCACCCTCACGACAAAGGGCATCACCTGCCCGAGCATCACCTGCCCGAAAGAGAGTATGTTCTTTTACGTTTTTTAAATGTGCGTCTTTTCCTTGCGTTTGTATTTTGTGTGTGGGACCATGAATGTCTACTTGCACAAGATGGTCTTGATCTTGTATTTTGTATTTTGATCTATGTAGGGCCTCCAGGATCAAGTGCGCTGAGCGCACTTGATCTAGGAGGCCCTACACAGGCATGTCTTGTCTATCCATGGAGGCATCCACATTAGCAAAAGATGTCTATGTTTTTGATGGGCATGTTGAGCCCTTGGCCACTGTAGAGCTAAACATTGGCTAAAATGGTTATTGTAGAGCTAAACATTGTCTATGCTTGCACTGCAGAGCTAAAATGGTTATTGTAGAGCTTCCTGGATCAAGTGCGCTCAGCGCACTTGATCCTGGAGGCCCTACACAGGCATGTCTTGTCTATCCACATTAGCAAAAGATGTCTATCTTTTTATTAAAAATAAGGGCTCAACATGCCCATCAAAAAATTTAGACCTCAACATGGTTATTGTAGAGCTTCCTGGATCAAGTGCGCTCAGCGCACTTGATCCTGGAGGCCCTACACAGGCATGTCTTGTCTATCTATGGAGGCATCCACATGTTTATTAAAAATAAACATGTCAATGTTTTTATTAAAAATAAGTGCTCAACATGCCCATCAAAAAATTTAGACCTCAACATGGCCACTGTAGAGCTAAACATTGGCTTATGCTTTATCTGCAGAGCTAACATGGCTATTGTAGAGCTTCCTGGATCATGTGCGCTCAGCGCACTTGATCCTGGAGGCCCTACATAGACATGTCTTGATCCAGTAAAAAAATTCACCTTACATAGACATGGCTACTTACTGTAGAGCTAAACATGGCCACTGCAAAGCTATCTGGACGTTTCATCTGCAGAGCCATTGTAGAGCTTCAAGGATCAAGTGCGCTCAGCGCACTTGATCCTAGAGGCCTTACATAGACAGACCTACATAAACATGGACCTACATAAACATGTCAACATGGACCTACATAAACATGTCTTATCCAGCAGAAAATTTACACCTCAATATGGCCACTGTAGAGCTAAACATGGCCACTGCAAAGCTATCTCGAGACTTGCATGTGCAGAGCCATGACTATGCCATCATAGTCATTGTAGAGCTTCCAGGATAAAGTGCGCTCAGCGCACTTGATCCTTGAGGCCCTACATAGACATGTTTTGATCCTCAATATGGCCACTGTAGAGCTAAACATGGCCACTACAGAGCTATCTCGAGAATTCATCTGCAGAGCCATGACTATGCCATCATAGTCATTGTAGAGAATGAGTTTTTACATTGGCCATTAAAATCCAGATTGTAATCAATAGCAGTTCATTATTACAAGCAGAGAGCTAAACATAGCCACTGCAAAGCTATCTCGAGACTTGCATGTGCAGAGCCATGACTATGCCATCCTTGTCATTGTAGAGCTTCCAGGATCAAGTGCGCTCAGCGCAGTTGATCCTGGAGGCCCTACATAGACATGTTTTGATCCTCAATATGGCCACTGTAGAGCTAAAACTACAGAGCCATGACTATGCCATCAATAATCAATAGCAGTACATTATTGCAAGCACAGAGAGATAGAGAGAGGGGGACTTACATGCTTGCAAACACGCATAGAGTAGAAGAGGATATTTGCAGGTGATAATTGTGGAAGAGGATAGTTGTAGACGACAGCTGCAGAGAATAGAGTAGAAGATAGTTGTAGAAGACGATAGCTGCAGAGGATAGTCGTAGAAAATGCACGAGTGTACCTTTCCTTCCAGCCGTTGCAGAGGAATGAAATCCTTTTTGGGAAAAGGATTTTTCGAGCACTTTGTTATTAATGATTAGGAATTTACAGCCTTGAATAATCCGTATACTTTGTGCCAACCCGAGATTATTTTCAACCTTGAATAATCCGTATATTTTGCGCCAACCCTGCCAACCCATGATTATACAACCTTAAATAATCCATGCCAACCCATGATTATACTACCCATGCCAACCCATGCCAACCCATGATTATACTACCTAGAATAATTCGTGTAGTTTACTTTACTTTTTGTGAGAAGAGTTATATCTTTGAAAATGGACACCAACTCCCAACGTTATGTGACTAGATCTTCTTGTTCTCAAAAAGATTGTTGTTTTGCTGGTATGGATTCCTTACTACCTCCTACTAAACGCTCCAAAAAATTACAGGCAAGAAGAACAACCGACAGGGTGTCTCGAGGATTGTTTGATGAGGAAGTGCAGAGTCAAGGCCAAGTGTTGATGGAGAATGAGAATGAGAGAGACAGGGATGACAGACAAGAAGAGGATGAGAGACAGAATGATAGAGAGGATGAGAGACAAGAGGATGAGAGAGAGGATGATGATAGAGAGGAAGATAGACAGGAGGATGAGAGAGAGGATGATGACAGAGAAGATGATAGAGAGGATGATAGAGAGGAGGATGAGAGAGAGCATGATGATAGAGAGAGACAGGAGGATGATAGACAGGAGGATGAGAGAGAGGGTGATGATAGACAAGAAGATGGGAATGATAGAGAGGATGATAATGAAGAAGAAGAAGGTGGAGACACATTGACAACTGAGACAAGAAAAACAGAGAGCATCAAAGCAGAAATTTTCGGAAAGATCCTTAAAACCTCTACTCCAACTGCATTCATCGATCGAATTAGAGTTAGATTCAGCACCCCCCCCCCCAAGATCCCCTTGTGTAGGCTTCTTCCAACAGAGGCCATAAGGAGACTATGCCCCAGTACTGATAAGAACCTTGGTCGAGCATTCAAGAACCTTGGTGGGTATCTTGAAAGCAAGGGGGCGTTCACGGTGTCCATGTTTGATTTGGATGGAGAGGAGACTCCTCTGACTGAAGAAACAACATTGTCATGGAGTTCAACATGGAGGGATGTGAATGGAACTTTTGAAGAGTCTCTCAGAAATATGCCAGAATGGGGACCGTTCATCCAGGGTAAAATGATACATGTACTGGATGGAAACAACCGCTATAAATCTTGGATGGATTTGATTGCTCAAGGTGAGGGTGATTTGAAATGTTTTTATCTATTTATACAATTTTATGTATGCATCTAATATAACCTTCCCATCTTCTTTCCTTTTACTCAGAATTTCCAAATGACATCTCTAAGCATTGTCTGGTGGCCTGTGACTTTCTACAATTCGAGAAGGCTGACGTTGGAGAGCTGATGTTTTCTCTTTCCAGATTGAATAAGTATATGTTTTATTATTTTTCTCTTTTTTGCTGTTGGCATTGATTGCATGATGTTGCTTCAACTCTGCATTGGTTGTACTAGGATGCATGACTATGCCTTTGTACCAACAACTTTTGGGGATAGGCTCTTCCAAATAAGGAGAATTGGTGAGTCCGATAAGACTACCCTCCTTGTAGAGCTCGATGATGAGGACAAGGCTTGGATGGAGAATGAAATGAAAAAGTGCCCCACTCGTGGCAAAAAAAGCTGGTTTTCTGTTCCAATAAATATATTGGCATGGCTTGTGTTTAAGGTATGCAAGATATTAAAGGTATGCAAGATCTACTTAATTATGCGAAATATGTTTAATGTATGCAAGAGTAATTTTGTAATTAAATGGACTCTGTAGGACGATATGGAGATGAAAATCGAGGTCAAGGCTAAGGGCATGGATGTAGACGGAAGGGCTAAGGTGATAAGAGAGGTAGAAATTCTGTATAAGAATAGGGTGGGAAAGTTTGCCCGCATAGCAGACCCTGCCAACGGAGAATACTTTTGGCGTGCTGTTTTGTCACTTCCTTGGCATGCAGCAGGGACCCATATTGCGACAGAAGAGAAACTGAACATGATTGGGGCTGCACAAGTTAGGGATGAAGATAAGGCATTCTTAGTTCGAATGTTGGATAATTCACAAGCTAGCATTCGAGAGATAGAGTACTTGCCTAAAGACAAAGCAAAAGCTAGAGAGTGGCTACATTCATTTGTGTTCTGGCTACAAATAAGTTCTTATGGCTCCAAGCTTCTGGAGGAGATTGAAAATTGTGATAGAATCTCCTTACCTTCCATTAATTCCTTTATAAACTATGTCGTCTTTCATCGACGAAAGTATTTCAAAAAAGCTTTCAGAGTTCATCAGGGGGATATAAAATTTAGCAATGATATTGACACACAAAAAGGGCTACGCTCTGCAACACATCGAGTTGTTTATAGGTAAAAAAAAAACTTGGTCAATTTTATTTCTTCTCCTTATGCTTCTTATATAGCCTATTGACTTTAGTTTTCCTTTCCATTTGGAATTTAGATGGCTGCTGAAAGAGGTGGATAGTGGTGTAGTACAGGCCATACCACCTCTTGTGTTGTTATGGATTTGCGAGGATACTCCACGATATATATATGCGGATCTGCACCTTGGGAGAGTAAGTGTTTTCTGTAATCATGGTCATGATGATAAAATGTATGTATGATGATAAAACGTTTCTATTTTTGAAATGCATGGTTAGCCTCTATCAAGTGTTGAAAAGACAAGATGCCCCTGGTGGCTAGACATGGAGAGGTTTGTTGTGCCAGATGAAGAAATTCAATTACATGATCAACACTTAGCTATATTGGCTAAGATGACCATAGTGGAGGGTTCTGATGAGGTAACCATAAGTTGTCTCTGATTTTTGCACGATGATAAAGTTTTTTGATGAGGTAATTTATAACCATAAGTTGTCTTTGTGCAGAGTATACCATTGACTGCAGTACGTGGCTGCTCTACGAGCTCTCATGCCACATCTATAGCCTCTACATCTAGAATGCACCCTCTACCAGTTAACCTAGGGAGGGATATAGTGAGTCAAGCATTGGATGCAAATAGGAGACAAAGAGAAGTACATCAAACAACAAGTACTTCGGGCAATGTACATGTAGCCTCGTCTATGATCCAACCAGCACCTTTGAAAGGTGATATCATGCCGTTAACAGTAGTGTATGTTTATTGGGGTGATAAATTTTTTTCTCTTACCAATCAATCTTCTTCTGTGTTTCTTCTTGCATTGTGGGAGTTCGCAGGCATGGTATATGCATTCAATACCTCCATCGAGGACCTTGCAAGGGACTGTAAGAACATAGAAGGGCCATCCCCTCTATTCAAACATGTTTTGGAAGCCATGAATGTGCTTTGTAATAAAGGAAAAGTCCATGGGAAAAGGACTGACTATTGTGTGGAGATGGTGTTTGTAGACTTCCCCTCAAACCTCGTTGTTGAGGGTTGTTTGGGACACAGAGTGCCACCTTGGAATGTGGTTAGCAAAAGTCTATATGAGGCAACTTTTCAATTTGTAGACTTTTGTCTTAATGATCATGGCTTCATAACATGCCTTTATACAATGGAAGAAGGAGTGAAGATAGAGCATGAGGCAACATCTAGAGGATTTGTGGTCTTTCATCGACAAGTGGTCAAATGCACTCCACCAGTGGGAAAGAAGATGGGACAACTTGTAACAAAGGTAGCTGCACACTTCTCTTCTACAAAAATTCTTATGTCTATGTCTATTTCAACTTATAGCCTAAGGAATTCACTACTATTTGAATGGATTTCATTACAGGTTGCATGTCTTATTCTATCTGTTTTTGTACGCTCAAGTACACCAAGGCAGTATTTACGGATGTATGGAGATAAGGTGGAAGAGCAAAATCTTGGGAGTGAATTAGATCTGGAACAAGACCTCATTCAAGATATGTAAGGGATCGACTCTGGATCTGTGATTAAAAACAATGTCTATGTATTTAGGGTTTAGGTTTTTGGGTCTCTCATCTCTGTGTTTATGTAGTGTTCCTGAAGAGGATATGGTAAAACGAAAGGGAAAGCCTTGGAGAGGTGGTTGCCAAAGAGGGCAGAGGCTATGCAAGTACATAGTATCTCTCTTTTCAAAGACAGGGGATACTATTGTTGACTTGTTTGCTGGGACTGGAACTCTTGGACTTATTGCAGCGGTCATGGAACGTAATGTTATTATCTTTGAAAAGGACCATCGCATATATAATAAGCTATTGGAGCCATATTCTACAAAGGTAATTCCCAAATTAATAAGACAAGGCACTGTTAATACCCCATAATCCTCTATAAATGCAATGTTCATTAATTTCTTACTTTTTTGCAGTTTGAAGAAGACTAAAGACATTTTGGATCTTAGCATTTTTTGTCAAGACAGAAGACATTTTGGATATTAGCATTTTTGGTGGATGTAGCGTGATATTTAAACTTTTTTTTAAAGACATTTAAAGACAGTTTATATATTAGCATTTTTGGTGGATGTAGCGTGATATTTGAACTTTTATTTAAAGACAGTTTGGATGTAGCATTTTTGGTGGATGTAGGAAGCCTGCTTTTATTTTGTGTCTTGAATACATTGTCTTGAAGGTGGTATGTCTTGAAGGTGGTATGGCATGTCATGTAGTAAGCCTGCTTTTTTTTTGGTATGTCATGTGTCATTCTTGCTCACTTTCAATGGATACATGACAAGAAACTGCTCGTATCTCGTATTGATTTGAAAATAATTTGCAAATTGGCTCGCTGCAATGGGCTCGCTCCGTGGCCACCCTCGATCCATCTTTAGACATGCTGCCTGCCCTGCTACGACCTTAAACTTTTGATGGTGCCGAGGAAAGCATAACTCAAGAATGCGTCGAGTCCTTTGTAGTATATTAGTACTCCAGATCCATACCTCAAACTATTGCATACAAAAATCAAGGAAAGTGAATGCATCTTTTCGAATCAGATGCCAAACACTTGTATTATCTTCCACAAGATGCATATGTTTGGCCCAGTCGGACATACATCACCATGTTGCATCTCAATGGTCTTAAGTAAAACACCATTGAGTTCAAGTATCAATACTCTTCTTTGTTTCCTTATTGTATCTGGGGGTGGTGGAACTCTTTTCCTTCTAGGTACATGTCACCAATGATTGGTGCCACCTCAATAGTAAGTTTTCTATACACTTGATATCAAAGCTATATGCTTCAACATATCCTGTTGAAAACAAAATGTATGGTTAATGGACATTCAAAATTTTAAATAAATATATTATGTGCCAACAACATAAATTCATCCATGATATGGATGGTCATAAACCTTCATAGACAAATGCTTCAATACCTCAGAAGTTCAACCAAAAAAATAAAAGAGCGAGTATATTGTCAATGCTAAATCTCATCAAATTTATTGAATATGATGTATAAAAGATTTTCACTGTTGAGATAATTGAGTCTATCCAAATTAAATTATAATATTCATAGCCTTACACCTTGACAAGGCAATATCTTCAATAAAAAACAAACACATCTTCATTGCAATCGAATTGCAAATATTAACAAAAGAGATAATCAAATGACAGTAAGTTTGGAGGCATTTGATTGCTTCATACAATAGTGTAAAGATTTGGCTCGTACAATCCAAAAATTAAACCCATCTAAGCACATTGTTTTGGCCGAAGCCTAAGTCTATCTTATGGGCTTTTAGTACAAAAATGGCTCCAAACATTCTACACCCAACAAGTCTTGATATTTGTGCAGATTCCATACTTCAAACTACACGTTTAGACCTCAGAAATGGTTTCCTTCAACCTGCAGCAACAACTAGTATGGGTTAGGTTGGAATATGATTATACTGTCACTCAATGTTTAATGAAACTAGACATTATCCTACCCATAAGCTCAAGTAAGCCTTTTGTAGCCTTGATATGTATGATTTTGCTACAACTCCACTTATGAGATGACCATGATCATATCCCAAGCGAGTAGCATAAGCAATAGCGTGTTGATCACTCAAAATCCTTATTTTGTAACACACTTTTAACAAGCTTAGTTGGTCTTTGGATAGTAATGGTACTCCAGCTTTGGATGCCAACATTGCTAGATCCTTGCTTATGGATTCTACTTCTCTTTTTTTCCCCCTTGATTGGACATACTTTAGCTTATCACCATACAAGGGTAAGTGTGAAGATGCACAAGATGAGTTTTCCACTTCATCTGAATATTCGTTGAGCACTTCTCGCAGAAATTGGGAGGTGAATTGGAGCCATTCTTCCAGTACATCTTGAAAATTGATAAATCAATTATGACCATGTGTGATAGGAGATTGACCTAGCCGATTAAGCAAAACAATAGACCTAATGTCATTTGTATTATTTAGATTTAAAAGGTAGGGTAGAAGGTCATTGCACAGTATGTAGTCATGCCCTCCTTGAAAACTTTCAGGGAAGAGACAGTTGTCTTTTGGATTAATACATCCCTTGAAAGGGCTATCATCAATAAGCAATGTATTCTTCTTATTGCAAATATCTTGGCACTGATTCTAAACCTTGAGTAAAGCTTTAAACATAGCCTCAACAGTAGGCTTATCTAGCCTATACACTTTTTGAAGATTATGGATATAACATTCTTCTTGTCCCCACACCATAAAGAAATGATATTTCTTATGTGCATACTGTTTAAGAGTGTTTACATAGGCACAAACATTCTTGTGTAGCATGGTGGACCAAATACCAACATGAAAGTACTAGTAAATCTCATCCAAAAATTCAAAACACCCAGGGCAAATAGCAACTGTGGTGTGACCAATATCAATTCGAATACAATTTGTTTGTGGATGCCTCTTCTCTTCCTTGTTGAGTAAAACTCCATTAAGATCAAGTATAAGTGCATGTTTCTTTATGGTGATTGCACGAGGAATATTTTCTACATACGATACAGACGAATGATAACACTTTAATGTGTTTACATACTTAACAATGTTAAAACAAGTGATCCTATATTATCAATGAGAGCTAATTACAACAAAACATCCACAAGCTTACTTTCGTTTCATGCTCCCATACTCATCTATGACGATGGCTCCTAGACTTGATTGCATTTCCCTATTGATTGTTGGTGAAGATTGAAATACTAATCTATCTCCATCTCTCTCAAAAGAATATAAACTTCCTAGAGGCCTACTCTTTTGTGTATTGGAACGTAGCTCCTCAACACGTTGCTCTATTTCTTGCACACTTAACTTGTGATTGTTAGAAGCAGCTGTACTTGCAAAAACAACTCTCGCTGAGAAACATACTTTTCAACACAAAATTATTGAATAAATCATCTTAAATAACATCCTATTGAAAAAGATCTACCTTTAGTTTTCTTGGCACCCTCGTCGCAGAGTCCTTGATTTCAACTATTCTCTCTTTACTCGTAGCATATGTAGCCTCGTCAATTTCTTCAACACCCTCTACCATAGAGTCCTTGACTTCAACTATTCTCTCTTTATTCGTAACATATGTAGCCTCATCAATTTCTTCATCAACACCCTCTGCCCCACCACAGAGTCCTTGATTTCAACTATTTTCCCTTTATTCGTAGCATATGTAGCCTCATCAATTTGTTCGACAATCTCTTCTTGTCTCTCCTTGGTTGCAAAAGTCTCTTGAAGTTCTTCATTAACTTTATCTTTATTCTCACTAACCTCAACATTAACTTGCAAATCAGGAATGTCGTTAGTCTTTTTAGTCCTATCACTTGAAGGCCTTGAAGATGTTTGCAAAGCTGAATCATCGATGTGATCTACCTCCACCATGTTGTCTTCATTATTTCTAGCATTTGAATCATGAGAGAGTTGATCTCTCTAGTAGGACTTTCATGATGATGTTCTAGTTGAGCAATGTTATCTTCGTCTTTCCCTTCTTTGTATATATCTGTAAGATTAAAATAAAATGCTATTACTTTTAGGATTTAAATAATACACCAAGGCTAATACAATACTAGTCATTTTTATATCTACACATATACTTTGTATCCAAACTTAGATTACTCAACATTGAGTGATGTACCATAATGAATTAGGAACCATATTACCTGCCAAGACTTTCACATAACACTTACAAGGGCAAAGTAAAGATCGCTCAACTTGAGATTGTGCCTTGTGTTGGAAGACATCCCCAAGGTTGAACATAAGTAGAGGTATGGCTAAAACTTAAGTTTGAGCCTCACTACTACACTAGGATATGGAGTAAGTGTAATTTCTTAATAGTAAGTGTGCGTCATCATTTGTATTAGGCTCAAACTTAATTTTGAGCCTCACCGCTACACTAGGATATGGAGTAATTTCTTAATAGTAAGTGTGCATCATCATTTGTACCAGACATTGGCATGAAATAAAGGATAATTAGAATTAAAAAATTCACTTTAATAGAAAAATGTTAAAAGTGAATCCAAAAAAGCCAATGTATTAATCACTGCTGTGCTGAATTTGCCCACTCTTCAAAGTTGGAAGTTTGGAATTTTTATCAAGACCTGGTTTGAGTTTCGCCCTTTGTATTTGGTAGCAAGCCTTTTGCATATAGCCTCATGATCTTAACCCAATTCTACCATATATCATCATCACGTAGAAGCAAAAGTAAATCATTTTTAACAAAATTCTTATGTAGTGTGTGCTCCGTGGTCTCCACAAAGGCCCGCAAAGTTGCAAAGTAAGAAGTTAGCCCCCTTACTATAGATATCACAAAATATTAGGAGGAATCATGCATCTATGGATTTTCAATCATTTGGAGCTTATGCTCAAACTTGAGTTTGAGCCTCACTTACCAGTGCTAAACTAGTATATAATGGTGATGCTTGATCTTAGGTTTGAGCGTCACCTCCGTATGCAAATCTAGCACTTGCAAGTGAGGCTCCAGCTTAAGTTCGAGCCACAATTAGATATGCAAGTGCTACACCATCACAGAGAGGTGAGGCTTGAAGTTCAATTTCAAACCAAACTATTAAGTTTATGCAGTTTGAGAAGAAGCCTCAAATGCATCTTTCTTATGCTACTACTACACTTGAAACTATAGATCCGTAAAAGATATTATGAAAAGTAAAGAAGAATTAATGTATGTCTATGATTTACCAAGATATAGCAAAGAATCCTTCTCCCAATCCCAATCTCAATCCCAAGCCCAAGCCCAATCGCAAGCCGAGGCCCAGGTCCCAAGTCTTTTGATTATAGTTAGTTTCACTTTTGTTTATATACCCTTCTTCACCCACACCCCACTTGTTCTCTGGGATTATCCTAGATTCCCTCTCTATTCCTACTTGCTTGTGTAATAGACAAGGCTCAAACTCAAGTTTGAGCCTTGACCTTGAGCTTGAGCTTGAGATTTCTTCTTTTCTTCCCTCCTTCCCATACATCCAAATATACTTATAAACTATGCAATTAAAAATTCAACTAAAATCTATATAATGCACAATGGCTCAAACTTGAGTTTGAGCCTCACGAAGGAGAAGAGTCTCAAATCCAATGTCCATTTGCTCATTTCCATGTCACATTCTCTTCACTAGCATATTGTTTCTCTATATTGCTTTCTCTTTGCCTTTGCTGCTGTTGTAACCACTCACCTTTGCCTTTTGTAGCTATGAAACATTGATGGCTAATTGACACCATACCTTGACTCAATATCCCAATCAAATGGTGTGGCCAGATGCAGAGGGTGATGAAGCCTACCTCTTGGGAAACTAGCATATACATGAGGTGAGGATTATCACTTCAATTGGGACCTCTTAATAGCAAACTAGCATATGAAGGTGAGGCAGTCAAACTTCGGTTCTCAAACTTCGGTTGGAGGCTCCAAGCAAACTAGAATCTGTGGGTGAGGTTCAAACTTTACTTTCAGCTTCCTAGAAGCAAACTAGCATCTGCGGGTGAGGCTCAAACTTTACTTTTAGCTTCCTAGAAGCGAACTAGCATCCACAGGTGAGGCTCAAACTTTTGTTGGAGGAGCCTACCCTTCTAGCTAACATATGCAAACTGCAAGTGAGGATGATTAACTTTAACTGCAACCTCCTAGCAAACTAACATATGATGATGAGGCTCATGGAGCCTCCTACTAACAAGCTAGCATATGCGAAGCAGTGAAAAGGTGAGAGGTATCTACTTGGAGAGAATAAAGGGTAGCATGAGAAGTTCTAGGATGTGTGGAGATATTCTAGGAAAAGTGAAGAGGTAAAGAGAATCAAGCAAAAGAGGTGGAGTGAATCAAGGAGAGATAAGTGGGATTAGATGCTTGGCATCTTGTGGATGTAAACTCTATCAATTGAGGCATTGGCCTAATGAGTATTTGTTAGTTTTTGAGTATCCATGTCTACATTAAGCTATCAGTTAATTGCTCACTAATATTATCTTAATCATCACTTTGCTAATGATGTTGATTCTTGCATTTGATCCACCATAGCTCATCACGTTTCTTGCATTTTAACAGAGCTCTCTATGCATGCATAGAGCTTTTAGGGTTTTATACTAATTATACATTAGTCCTTAATATTATGTTTAATCTACTAATTACTTTGATTAATATATGTATATATTACTTTGATTAATATATATATATATTTTTGTAGGTCTTTCACCAATCCTCTCCTTCGGCTTCACAAAAAGAGATAAGCCCTCTTTTTCTTTTAAATGTTTATGCATTTTTCTACATATTATTGCACCCTTGGGTGCCAGGTTTAGGGTTAGTTTAGGCTTCTTTACAAGCTTATGCATAGGCATCTTGCAAGCTTTATGCATAGGCTTGTAACAAACTAGGGTTGGCCACTCAAGGCATGGAGTGACAACATGGTTGTGGGTCACTATCCTAACATCTCATAAGGGAGAAGTCCACGACAAAAGCTTGGGCATGAGAGCTCCAAGAAAAATAATAGTCAAATGATCAATAATGTGTGTGTGTACAATGCCCATGAGCCCTATGTATCATATAGCCCAAGGCCCCCAAGGGCACATGTAAATGACCCTAAACCTAAGTGCCTAGGCCCCATCCCCCATATCCATGTGACACCAAATCTACTTCGTTAAAAACCATCCCCTCCTACAATGATTTCTTCCTTGAAATAAATGGGTGGTCGTGCACAAACATATACAAGAGCCTATATACACAAGAGACAAAAATGCACTCATAGCCTAAATGTATCCACCATCAAAAACATGTCCACGATGCCCGCCTTTATATCAAATGGAAAGGATAGGAGGGTGTCATCGATGGTGAGGCTACTGCTAATGATGCCTAGATCGAGTGGAAATCCAAGACATGCCTAACCCATGACCATATCAATCATGGATCCTCTTGGATCAAATGGATGATGTAATGCAGCACATCCATCAATGAGATACATCCAATGTCCCCCTGAGTCAAAAAGATAACGCACCCAGGTATAGGACCATGTAGGTACATGATAGGCTCTATAGAACCACCCACTCGGATCATAAATGAATACATCATGTCCAAGAGTAAATGCCTAGTAGACTATGTATGTGTCAATGCATAGTCATCCATGAGAATCAAAAGAGAATGCCTCATACTCCATCAAATGTGAATCCATGTCCTCACCACATCCATCACCATGCATAGGTCCATAGGCATGAACCACATCACAAATGTCTACCTAAGCATAATCCATATGTACCAAGGCATAATCCTGATCATTGTCCATATAACCCTCGTATAGGTCACAATTCTAGACTCTCCACTCATCTCTCAAGAAAGGGTTATAGACTGGGTTCCCATAGAACCTCCATGAAGTATCCAATAGTGTCACTACTAGATGCAAGAGAAGCCTCATCATCAAGGTCATCCATATCATCAATGTCATCCACATCGATAATGTTATCCACATGCTCACTAGCATCATAGAACTCATCCTCATCATATGTAGCATGTGTATGCATACTACCATCATCCACATCAACATATATGCTCTCCTCACATCACATAAATAGTGATGGTAGATGAATCATCAACACTTGCATAAGCATCATCATCAAGATGCCTAATGTCACCACCATGATTAAAAATGCATATGTCTCCACCATATGTATAATATTCATCCCCATGTGCATGGCATATGTTAAATGCATCCTCATAGGCATGTGTATCATCACATGGATCATCATCCCTTGTGTCAAACACAATTGCATGCACATCCAAAATATCCTCTGTGATCATGTCTTCATGATTTCGTGGCATCATATCATAAGCTGAAAATGTATCCATCAAAGCACTTATGGAGTTAGTCCAAGAATTTCCATTTTCAACTGGTGTTTGGCCATGAATACATTGGTAGTGTCTTGTCAAGAGAGAACTCGCATCAAGATCTCCTCATTTACTTGCTATTCAGAATTTATAGCAAGTGTCGCCTCCACTTCAACACCCACAATGTGTGCATAAATACCTACATAATCATACTCTACGCAATGACCAAAAGATTGAGTGGGTAACCTCTTTTATGAATCTTGATATCCAAATATTTTAACATGAGTTGAAGCATTCCATCCCCATTCAAACATGAAATGTAGCCAAGAATGGGTACCAACAATTGAATCATTTCTATCTTTCATAGCTGAACACACTTGCCCTTGTGATTGACCCTTTGGGCATGCATGTGCAAAAGTACCATCAACACCATGATCTCATCTAGACCAATGTTCTCATCAATTTGCAAAATATTTTGAGATACTTGCATGAAATCGTTGTCCAATCTTTGCACAAAACTCCTTATACTTTCCTTCTCTTTGATGTTGGCAATAAATAAGGAAAGGTACCAATATTTCTCCATATAGCTAGATAGAGAGTCCTTATGTGAGAATACTATGCAGTGATATCTTAAGAAGTTTGTCTCTTGGGTGGTTACAAAGTATTGAACAACATTATATGCCAAATTTTGCCATTCCCAATCATAGTTGTGCATTTCCTTCAACCACCAAGATCTAGCTCTTCCTTTGAAATGAGAAGTCACTTTCTTCACTTTGGCAAACTCGTCACAGGGAAATGCATGAAAATAAGCATCCCAATTACGAATCCAATCCTTCAGTCCCATGCAAGTGACTCCTTTGCCACCATCAAATGCAAACAATATTTGTGCAAATGCCTCTCTTCTTTTGATCCATAAACTACTCACTTGAGTAGATACCAAACAATATTTGTGCAAATGCCTCTCTTCTTTTGATCCATAAACTACTCACCTTAGTAGATACCATATAATCTACAAAATCTTTCACTTTCATTGATTCCAACAACCTTGTACGTGGAAAAGTCCCATCAACACCATGATCTCATCTAGACCAATGTTCCCATCAACACCTTGATTAACCCTTTGGGCATGCATGTGGACAAGTCCCATCAAGACCATGATCTCATCTAGACCAATGTTCTCATTAATTTGCAGAATACTTTGAGATACTTGCATGAAATCATTTTCCAATCTTTGCACAAAACTCCTTATACTTTCCTTCTCTTTGATGTTGGGAATAAATAAGAAAATGTACCATATAACTAGATAGAGAGTCCTCATGTGAGAATACTATGCATCGATATATAAGAAATTTTTCTCTTGGGTGGTTGCAAAGTATTGCACAACATCATATATGGAAATAAGCATCCCAATTACGAATCCAATCCTTGAGTCCCATGTGCAAGTGACTCCTTCATCATCAAATGCAAACAATCTTTGTGCAAAATGGATCTCCTCTTTTGATCCATAAACTACTCACTTGAGTAGAAACCATATAATCAAGAAAAGCTTGCACTTTCATTGATTCCAACAACCTTGTATGCAAAAGTACATGCATCATGGAAAATCTAATCCTTGCTTTTGCATCATAATATTCTATAATCCTTACATCTTCAAAAGCATATTGTCCTTTTTCTTGGCTCTCAAATGATAAAGGCCTTTGATAGGCATCTCCATCTATTGCTTTCAAAAATGAAGAATCTCTGACTGGCCTTGCTTGAGAGAAGCCTTGTCCCTGTAGACCAAA
This sequence comes from Cibotium barometz, assembly GCF_041138505.1. Lineage (NCBI taxonomy): Eukaryota > Viridiplantae > Streptophyta > Polypodiopsida > Cyatheales > Cibotiaceae > Cibotium > Cibotium barometz. The sequence goes on from NC_141068.1 coordinate 37,359,585, forward strand.
TAGGCTTGAAGAAGGTTGCTTGGAAAAAAACTTTCTTCTTACTTGCATGTCCCCAAAATCCTCTTCATCACTTTCCTCTATAAGATCCTCATTCACCATTTCCCTATCTTCCCTTATCTCTTAAAGCTCCATCACTTGCTTGAATGGACGCCCACTTTGCATAATGGCTAGAAATGGAAAATGGCTTGTAGAAGGCTCAAATGGTGTCGAAATTTGTTGATCTAGGGATCTATTGAAAGATCTTGTGACATAGAATGAAAATATGCAAGAACATAATATTTTTGAATAGCCCTAATATTCTTTGTTTTAGGGTTTTCACCACACTACAGAGAATGGGAAAATGGTCCTAAAACACAAAATATACATCCAAAATCAAAACACCTTTTTGATAACCCAAAGGGTCTATGACTGAATTATGGTTTTTTATTTTTCTGTTTAACGCTAATTTGGGTGTCTGATTCAAAAGTTCAATAGCTCTCTTTGTAGCTTCCAAATGGCTCTTCCAAGATGTGTGATTGACAATAGAGACTCTTAATCACCAAGTAATTATTAGTGATTTTCTTGACCAACTATCTAGAAAATTTTGGGCAGCATCTCCTTTGAATCTTGGTTAAAATCTCAATAAAAGTATGACACAATCTCATATCCACCACATATAAACTCTTGTCAATATCCCATCAACAAATTTTCATCACTTTGCATCCAAACAAAGGCATAATTTTCCCAATCATGCATGTAACGTAGGCTCATGCAATGTAACATAGGCTCATGCAATGTCATTGCCATTATCCATCATCACTTTACCATGTGACATAATTGCATTTGCCCATGCAATGCCAAATGTAAGATGTTTTTGATGCCGGAATCAATCCAATTGTTGTTGATGTAGCACGTCGATTATTGTCGAATCTCTTGGCCAAGCATTTCCCACCCTTATACCTAAATCGAATGTGAGATCCCTGTCCCCACTGAGCAACGGATTCGGGGTACTAGCAGCAAAAGTAGCACTTCTCACGTGGGACAGGGGTTCCACACTCGGGGCCTCGTCCACGGATATCCGGACAAAAGACTAATCCGTCGGTTTTTCCAAAACCGAACCCGAAAAAACTTCCTTTATTCGGAAAGCATGGGCGATTCCACCAGGATAACCTTTTACTCTAACGTAGTCAAGACCATTACTGATCAAACTGATCTGACTGCACCTTTAAAGGTACTTGGTCAATCAAGGACGAAACTTGTACTTGGATCATTAGGATCAACGCTTTTTTCCCCATCAAGAGGCACAGCCGTTGATTCCTATCCATAGAACAATTACTATCCGGGATTTACTTCATCTATAGTAATAACAGAAATTGAGTCTTGATTTACGGATCCATCAGTCCAGCCTAACCCCATCCAGTCCCATGGGTTAGCCAACCTCCCAACCACTGTAGTGATGGGATCCAATTAGGAATTTGGTTAGGTTTTGTCCAGGGTACCAGGGAAAAGAGTTCCCAGGCCCCCTAGCCGGAAGTTCATGCAAACGTAAAACTAGTCACACCACTTACACACCCAATATGAAATTGCCTTTTTCTCAGCATCAACTAGCTTTCAAACAATCCTTGGTTTTGTCCAGGGTACCAGGGAAAAGAGTTCCCAGGCCCCCTAGCCGGAAGTTCATGCAAACGTAAAACTAGTCACACCACTTACACACCCAATATGAAATTGCCTTTTTCTCAGCATCAACTAACTTTCAAACAATCCTTTAATGAAACCATTATGTCACTGATGGCAATCCTCAAAGTCTTTGGTTGAATCCTTATTTCTCGTCATTCATTCATCGGTGTACTTATGGCATCATTGGCAACCAGAACGATCACCACCTGTTCACTCAGGGGCCTTTTCCATAGTTCCTAGCTCATAGTAACCGGCAATATATTCATATAACAGAATGGAATCTCCGTGGAAGATCAGCAAGATCAACCCACAGATCCATATAAAAGAGCCATGGACTCATCCGTTGAGAACCAACAAGGTCAATCAACCAGATCCATGCCCGGTTTCAGAAAACAATTCTTATTCTTTATTCCAATATCTTCCACAACGCACGTGTGGGTATCTTCGGTGACCCAGAGCCCGAGCACTGTATAGTCAGCACCCTCTAGGATCCTTCGCGCAGGTGACCTAGCGCTTCACTCATAGGCCGCTTCCTTGGTCCCTCATCCACCGTACTGGAAGCTCACCATTTAAATCGAACCGAGGCTGGTCAAGACCTCGGTCGACCTTGCTACGCGAGACGTCCTCCATTGACTCTCCGTCTCAGCAGTTGCAACTTTAACAGTTAGGTCTTCATGACCTTAATCCACAAGATGGTCAAAATGCTTCTCCAGCATTCTTGACATAAAACAGTCATTTACAAATAGTCACAAAATATAGTTTCTATAACGAACTCTCGTCTTTCCACATTATCCACTCTCGGACCACATTACTTATTCCACATTCCGTTCAATGTGTACTCATTCTCATCCATTCACTCATATAGACTACACATTATTTCACATACACCTTCACATTCATTATTCTACATACATATCCATGTTCGTACTTCCACATCATACCTCCAATTTCACATTCATACATACGCATCTACATGCATACATCCACATCCACATTCATACATCCATACTTCCATTTCCACTTCCACACATCCACATTCACATTCATACATCCAAATTCACATGCATACATCCATTTTCACATCCTCATTCGTACATCCACATTCACATACGTACATCCACATCCGTAGATAGCTACATCCATACATCCACATCCACATCTTTATTCACATTCACATCCATACATCCACGTCTACATACATACATCCATTTTCACATCCTCATTCATACATCCACACCCACATACATACATACACATCTGTATCTACACCCATATATCCACATCCACATCCACATTCACATTCATACATACACATCTACATGCATACATCCACATCCACACTTCCATTTTCACATCCACACATCCATATTCACATTCATACATCCATATCTACATTCATACATCCATATTACATCCATTCTCGCCCTAACACATCCCATATACATCTTATCCCATCAGATACACTCTCTACCTCATCCCATACACATCTTAACACATCCTAACTCATCTTAACACATTCTATCACATCTCATACACCTCTTATCATATCCTATCACATCTCATACATATCTTATCACATCTTTTCACATCTCATACACCTCTTATCACATCCTATCACTTCCCATACGTATCTTATCACATCTTATTACATCTCATACACCTCTTATCACATCTTATCACATTTCGTATCTTTTTATAGAATATAAGAGAATTTTTATATTTGATATAAGATTTCTCTACACATTTATTTATGCATAAATTCCATTTAAGGAGACTAACATTTTCGAAAAATTGAAATTCCATTCTTTTATGCATCTTCCTATGCATAAATTCAATTTAGATGAGAATGACACTTTGAATTTAAAAATCAATCTTTTATGCATCTTCTTATGCATAAATTCAATTTGGTAGGAATTACACTTTTAGAATAAAAGAATTTCTCTTATGCATCTCACTTATGCATAAAATCCATTTATGATGAAAATCACACTTTTAGTATAAAAAGAATATCTTTTATGCATACCTCTATACATGAAATCCAATATGATAAAAGTCACACTTTTACAATAAAATAATCAACTTTTATGCATACCTCTATGATAAAAGTCACACTTTTATAATAAAATAATCAACTTTTATGCATACCTCTATGCATGAAATTCAAATATGATAAAAGTCACACCATGAAATCCACCATTGACACGATCAAATGGAAGCTTAAGTCAAACCTAAACAAGTCCTAAGTTGTGGCCAACCTTTAGCCCAAGATTAAAGCACCAAGATAGATCCAAGATTAAATAAGGAAGCAAAATATTTTGATTAAGGATTCTAATCTTAATTAGGAAAAAGTTTTCCCAATTTTGGTCCCCTCATTCAAATTTTGGAGTGGCTGCCTCAGATTTTGGTCCAAAGTGACCCATGGCCCCCAAAAGCTCATGAAAATGTGAATCAGAAGGATCAAATTAACTCAAGCAAAATCACCATATCCTCATTTCTTGATCAAGAAAATCAATAAAAACACAGAAATTTAAAAAACATTTCAAGAAAATGGATCAATTCAACGCTTTGATACTAATGCAAGAAACTAGGGTTGGCCACTCAAGGCATAGAGTGACAACATGGGTGTGGGTCACCATTCTAACATCTCATAAGGGAGAAGTCCACCATGAAATCTTGGGCATGAGAGCTCCAAGAAATATAATAGTCAAATGATCAATAATGTGTGTGTGTAGTACAATGCCCATGAGCCCTATGTATCACATAGCCCAAGGTCCCCAAAGGCACACATGTAAATGACCATGTTCATGTGACACCAAATCTACTTCATACAAAGCTGTGATACTAATGCAAGAAACTAGGGTTGGCCACTCAAGGCATGGAGTGACAACATGGGTGTGGGTCACCATCCTAACATCTCAAGAGGGAGAAGTTTGCTATGAAATCTTGGGCATGAGAGCTCCAAGAAAGGTAATAGTCAAATGATCCATAAGTGTGTACAATGCCCATGAGCCCTATGTATCATATAGCCCAAGGCTCCCAAAGACACATGTAAATGAACCTAAACCCAAGTGCCTAGGCCCCATCCCCCATGTGCATGTGACACTAAATCTACTTCGTTTACAAAATCTTATGCATAAAGCTTGAATAGGCTTCTTGTTGCAAGCTTTATGCATATACTTGCAAGCTGGCATGGAGCTTATGCATAGAGCTTGCATAGGCTTCTTGTGCAAGCTCTATGCATAAAGCCTATGCATAGAGCTTTCATACGCTTGCAAGATCTATGCATAGCCTTCTTTCTTGCAAGATTTATGCATAGATCTTGCAAGCTTATGCAATCTCTATGCATAGGCTTTATGCGCATAGGCTTGCATAAAGCTTATGCATAGAGCTTACAAGCTCTATGCACAGGTTTCTTACAGGCTCTATGTAAAAGCTTTATGCATATTTATGCAAGCTCTATGCACAGGTTTCTTAGAGTCTCTATGCAAAAGCTTTATGCATATTTATGCAAGCTTTATGCATAGGCTTATTGTAAGCTCTATGCATAGGATTGCATAAAGCTCTATGCATAGGATTGCATAAAGCCTATGTTTAATCTAATAATTATTTTGTTTCCTCTTTTGTTTTTCAGCTTTTGCACTAATCCTCTCTTTCAACTTCACAAAAAAGAGGTAAGCTGTCTTTTTCTTTTAATTGCTTATGCAAGTTTTTCCTTTATTGCACCCTTGGGTGCCAGGTTTAGGTTTAGCTTAGGTTTACCTCTATGCAAGGATTCTATGTGTAGAGCCTAAATTCATAGGCTCTATGCATAGAGATTACGCAATGAAGCCTATGCATAGAGTCTACACATAGAACCCTAAGCAAGCCTCTATATGTAGGCTCTATCCATAGAAATTTATGCATAGGCTTCATTGCATAGGCTCCTATGCATAGGGTCCTATAGGTAGGCTCTATGCGTAGGCTCTATGCATAGAGCCTATGTATAAGGCTCTATGCGTAGAGATCTATGTGTAGGCTCTATGCATAGAGCTTTAGGTATAAGGCCTTTTTGAATTTTTTATGCTTCAAGCAATTGACTCTTATCTCGCAGGACCTAGATGTCACAAATCTGCTCAATATCATCAACCAATGATATGGGCAACATGATTGGACACGGTTCTCTCAGATAGAGGTATGGTTTGACAAAACCTTTTCACATACACAATGTTTGCCCTTTATGAAATTTTTAAAGTCATTTTTTGTAATCCTGGTGCCCTCCTGCTGATGGATGCATGAGGGAAGCAAGTCATGAACCGTATGCATGTACTTGCTAGATTGGAGTTCACGAACTCCTTTAAAAAGTTAAAAGTCTAGGATGATCTCTCGAAGCAATATGTCATTGATGTACTCAAGGCTGAGTTCGCTATTCCACATGTAGGCCTTTGCTTCTCTATGGACTGGATGAAGAGAAGGATAAAGATCTTGCTCTCTAATAGGAGAGAAAACATCAAGAGAGTACAGAAGAAAAATTTGAAAAAGCCGAGCATTTGCTTCATAGGAGGAGTGAACGCACACCCAAAGCTTGTGAGAAAGCACCCATGTGCTTTTAAACAACAAGTGGTAGACGAGTGCTTCATGAGTACGGAAGTAACGGGCTTCACACTTTGACTCGGAGGGTTCACCTCAAAAAATGTTAGTGTACCACGTGAGTTCAATAAGAGGGTTTTTTAATTAGATAAATTAAGAAAAGTTAACACGATTACATTAACAAGAGGGGTTTTTTAATTCAACTTTAGAAAAAAATCATTTAGTTCATAAGGAAAGAGGGGTTGTTTTATTAACAAGTCCATTTTGGGGACTCAAGCAGATGAGGTAAGTAGTGAAACAACCCTTCTCATATCTATATCTAATTGTCTTTTATTGTTTTACACTTACCTTACTTATGTTTGTATGTATGTAGTACGAAGGGAAAGAGGAAGAGGAACATCTAAAATACAAGCATGAAGTGGGAGAAGGAAGTGAAGAACGCGGATAAAGACGATGATGAGCTGGAGGAATCTAATGAGGACTCCGAGTAGACTTCTCTTCCTTAATTTATTTTTTGTATATATGGCTAAAGGCTTGACAATTCAAGAAATATAATATATATTTGGCTCACTTGTATTCTTCTTAGTTTATGTCTTTTTCAAGTTTATGTTTGTATAAAAAAACTGTGACTTTGTTTTAATTTAAAAAAAGAGTTGTGGCAAACTAGGGTCTACCTAGCCTTTTTTCCATGCAGCTGTATCGTGTGAAAATAGCTGCAAAGATTTGCTGCTGAGCAACAAAATATCACTCTACTGAGCAGCAAAATTTTCCTGCTATTTTTGCTCCTGAGCAACGATCCCATAAATAGCAGTTTTTTTAATGGGCCCGACATCTACATACCCTTCTAGTTATAAAAGTGTTTATGTTTTTTCTACAACACCCTCATTTTGGTTGTAGTGCACCATACTCTAAGAAAAGGTTAAAACTTAAGGTTATCTAACTAGCAAGGCTACATGGGCCATAAGACCAATCAGGCTCACTCTCACGTTCCTACACACTCTTACTCTTTCACTCTTGAACACTTCAATTAATCACACTCTTTCATTTCAATTAAATTCTTAAAAATTTCCATTTAAAACCATATTAGATAATTTGGAAAAAATCCCATTCCCATTTGAAAAATGGGATCATGGGTGAGCCTATCCAAGATTTTGTCAAAAACCCCCTCTTGTGACATATCGTTGAAAATATATTTAAGAGTAGATTTTAAATTCATAATCTCCGACAGATTTGGATTTAATATGCTCAGGATATGGCCAAAACTATATTGAGAAGTTGATTCCCAAAGTGTGAGATTTTTCCCAAAATATCTAATATTGACTTATTTAGGAATAGAAGAAATGATAGTAAACAATAGACGGTTTGAATACACATCACAGTAAATTTGAAACTCTAGTTCCTCATACGAGCATTGTTCTTTGGTACTTCTTACTTTAAATATCATGTTGATGGTCTCCCTCTCACTCTTACAAAATACTTGTAACTCATAACCACAATGCCACCTCCATGTAGTGTTGTCCAAGTTTGAGAGAAGATTTGCAACAAGGAGGTTGCATATAGAAGCTACCCAAGAGTGTTGCAAATGGGAGTTTTGCAACATGGAGAGCCTGTTCATCATCATGGAAGCTAAAAATGGAGATTTTAACAAGTATGAAAGCTATGGAGTCTTCAGTGTCAACAAGGAAGCTACCAAGGAGACAAATGTCTCAAGAAGGTATTTTGTGACATTTTTGCATGGTGGGATTAATCAATCCTACAAACCTTGCATTGTGTCAAGGAACATGCTAGAAGGTGCATGCTTGTCAGTGTCTCGGAATTGGCAAGTTGTAATGGGCTGATTTTGTAGCTCATATGGAGCATGTCAAAATGGAAAAGATCATTTGGTTTGCTCATGATGGGCATGATGATTTTGTAGCTCATATGGAGAATATCAAAATGGAAAAGATCATTTGGTTTGATCATAATGATGGGCATGATGATGGTGGAAGTCACAAGGGCTTTTCACAATATTAGCACCTTAGATTTCTTCCAGGAAATCTATGGAAGAGAACCCTTGAAGGAGCATGCAAGATAGCATGCATTGTGGAGCTCAATTTAGGAGCTCATTGTTGCCATGTTAGTGGTCAATGTGAACCTCATGCAAGGGGTTCAAGAGGCAAAGAAGTGCAATCAATAAGAGCTGCACACTACAATCAAGAGTTAAAATTGCCCAGAATAGTAAGCATACTCAGACGGCTTTAGAGAAGCGATGGTGGGTGTAGCAAGAAGGGGCCCTCAATAGAGCTAAAGCACAAGGAAGTTCATGACGGGGAAGGCAACCTGGCAGCACATTCAGCAGTAGAAAGGCGGCCAAGAGAAGCCACAACAATATAAGCAAAGCAAAAAAGAAGAGGTCCTAGCTGAAAGAGAACGAGCAAGGCAGAGAGCTCTGAAAAAGCAAACTAAAGAGGAGGTCTTTGGCTTTTAGGTGGAGGTGCTCACCTACATCAACACCAAAGTGAAAAATTTACATTAGATATCTAAAATCCAATGGTAACAAAATACTCCCCCGATCTTCTTTGACCATGTTCTGGGTACTTGCTTCAAGCCATACAAGGCTTTGTGTAACATGCACACAAAATTTGGTTGTGCATCACTCTCATAACTTGGTGGTTGCATCATGTAAACTTCTTCTTGTAAATCACCATGCAAGAAGGCATCATTTACATCCATTTGATGTAAATACCAACCCTTTGCTGCAACCATAGAAATGCCAGATCTCACGGTTGCCATTCTTACAACCGAGTTGAATGTCTCTTCATAGTCAATGCCATAAGTCTACGTATACCTTTGGTCACCAATCTTGCCTTATACCTACTCACTGAAACATCAACGTTATTCTTGACTACTATGATACACCCACTTAAATCCGATTGCCTTCTTTTTCTTAGGCAAAGGCACTAACTCCCATGTTGCATTTAAATCCAATGCTACCATTTCCTCATTCATGGCATCTTCCCATTTCTTTTTTATGAGTGCCTGCTCAAAATAAGTGGGCTCCAATTCCTATATTACTTTAACCATGTAAGCATAATGATGGATTGTATATCAATCATATCTTAACTTGTCAACATGGTACCTAACCCTCATAGACCTGCGTACACTTGGATCACTGCCAGGTGTCCTCAAAACAACCCCCATTCTTCTTACACCAGGAGTAACCATGGATGGAATGTCAAGCTTCTCATCAAGGTGCTCTCCTCATAGTTGCTAGAGTCACCATCCACATATGAGTGACCTGCTCTGACAAATCAGGCACAAAAAGGTTGATCTACCTTTTCCTTCCCTTTGTGTGATACATGTGTACCTATATCTTTCCTCAACCTACCTGTCCATAGGCTAACATTAGAATACTACTAGAGGACTCTCCAAGTCCATTGAGCACCTACAATTGCTGCTCTACATGTGGTGTAGCATAAGCACTTCTTTCATATTCATCTTCTATTTTCTTCACTACTACTGCATACTAGCTACTCTTCTCGTCAAAGACAACATCTCTGCTTACTTGCATCTCATGAGTGGTAGGGTTATAACATCTATAACCTTTCTGCTCTTTTTGCTCCTCTATAGAATAACCAATAAAGATGTATTTCTGTACCTTTCAATCCACCTTTGTTCTCACTTCATTAGGAAAATACACATATGGAATACACCTAAACACTTTCAAGTGAGACACATCTAATCTATGCATGTAAACTTTTGTTCAGGCATCATACCATGAATAACTGCAGTGGGTGTTCTGTTCATAATGTACACAGTAGTTGCTACTTCTTCTGCCCAAAAATATTGTGGCATATCCATCAAAGTACGTTCCACTTCTAAATGTGCCTGTTTTTGTTTTTTGCAACACCATTCTGTTGTGGAGTGTACCTGCATGTAAATGCTCTTGATTCTCTACTTCTTCATAAAATCATTGAACTCATTGGAGAAATATTCTCCCTCACCATCTGATCTCAAGCATTTTATTTACATGCCTTTTTACTTCTTGACCAAGGCTTTAAATCTCTGAAAGTGAGCAAACACCTCACTTTTCTCCTTCATGAAGTAAACCCACACTTTCCTAGTGTGGTCATCAATGAATATAACATAATACCTGCAACCTATACTTATTGCAGTCTTGGTCAGTCCCCATACATCTGAATGTAGTATGACATCTAATGGCCTTGCACCACTGACATGCTTTTCATGTGGGAAAGCATGTTTGGAGTGCTTACCAAGCTGGCATGCTTCACATACTTTGTGCATACCATCAACCTTAGACTTTGGCAAATCTTCAATAATATTTTGGGCCTACATAGACTTCAGTCGTGATTGTATATTCACATGACCAATTTTCTTGTGCCATATGTCAATATCTGCAATGACACCTGTTCCATGCGCAAACATGGCTACCTTTACTTCAAGCATTTTCACATCCAAGGTAAACATCCTACCATTTCTGTTACCTTTTGCACCAAGCGACATCAATTTTTGAAGTCTTCCATAAAACATCATTGAGGATTAAACCTCTACATCCACATCTACATCTACATGCATACATCCACATCTCCATTCACATCTACATCTTTACATCTACATCTACATGCATCCCCTCACTTGCAAACCTTGCTCAACTATATGTCCAATAGAAACCAGGTTCTTTGTAATATTTGGAATATGAAGTAAATCTACCAAGTACTTCATTTTGTCATCCTGCATAGACAATGGCACTTTACCAACATTCGCAATGGGATGCACAGTATCATCACCTGTTTCTACATAACCTAGTTTTTTCATTTTTTACATGTCTTTAAACCACTCAGCATGACTAGTCATGCGGTTAGAGGTGCCAGAATCCACATACCATGTATCTTGAGATCCTAACACATCTCGTATTATGGAACTGAGCATGTACTACATCACAAACAACTTCTCACTTTTGTCATCACCTCCTTGTTTACTAGATGTTGCATAGCTTCCTTGCTATAACTTTCCACTTTTAATGTCATGGTGCTTTTTATAGAAGTCCTTTGCCATGTGCCCTGGTTTGCCACAATAATAGCACTCTATGCTATTTGCATTTTGATTTCTTTTCCAACAACCTTGGCCTCTTTGGCTCCCCCTGCCTCTAGAATGGCTTTGCCAACCACCTTGGTGTCTTTGGCTCCCCCTACCTTTAGATTGGTCTCTTCCACTTTTGTATGATTGCTGCTACGAATCATTGGCCTGTTGTTGTCCAAAATTTTGATTTCTTTGTTGGCCACCACCTTGGCCTCAACCAGGACCCCTACTTTTGTCTCTACTTGAAGTAGAGTAAAAGGCATATTCCCATGTGTTCTTGCTTTGTGAAGAAGAGTCCTCACCTAGTGACTTTTCCTCTATTATCAACATAGACACCAAGTCCTAAAAATTGGGAATATTCTCCTTGACTGCAATGGAGTTATTGAATTGATTGTACTCTTTGTCAAGCCCATTCAAATAGACACTCACCAAATCATCGTCTTCCACTGATACATTAATGGACCCAAGGGATTCAACAATGCCCTTGATCTTTAAATCATACTCATTGATAGACATGCTTTTCTTTTCCATAGTATGTAGCTCTTGCTTTAGCTATAATTTCCTTACCTTTCTGTTGGTCTAGAGCATCTGCACACCAGATTCTGCCATGCAACTACTGGAGTGTTGGCATCCTCTATGTGTCCTATCATCATGTCTATGACACTAATTGAAAGCCAGTACATGACTTTCCTTGCACCCTGGTTCTAGTTCGTGAATGTCTTTATGTCTGCTAGAGTGGCATTCTCTTCAAAAACAACTCAAGAGGTTCCTCATTGTCTCCTTTGACAGTCCTAAAATCCTTTACCCATAAGGAAATTGGTCATTCTAAACTTCCAGGCATGGAAGTTGTTCTTGTCCAGCTTCTAATCTGATTGATTCCATCCTCGGGGGGTTCACTATATGTAAAACCCTTCTATCACGTGCATTCAAGGTCTATTTTAAAAACGCCTTATCTATGAATTTTTCATAAATAAAACACACCCTTTTTCTATTCAGCTTCTCGTGAATACCCCCTTTAAATGGATGTATGTAAAAAATGTGTAGGATAAGGATTTTCAAAATCCATCCTATTGAACCCACTTGCTATGCTTACATATTTATGAGTGACCCCCCCTGAGATTCCATCAAACATGTTTTCTCGCAACAATCAAAAAATTGCAAACAAACAACAAACAATTTATGTATACAACCAGTAACACAGAAGTATCGTATGTGACTACTGTAGAGGTGGTACTTTCACCACAACCTATAGGTCACTAAATCTGATCAAAGTACATGTACATACACCAACGTCAACAATACATGTGCAAACACTGTTTGCACTCCCACCAAAATGTACTGCTCCACTGCAATAACCAGATTTTGACCAAAGAGAGTTCTCAACTAGAACTTTTCAAAACCGCACCTTGCAGCAGTGTGACAGAACAGAGACCGAGACATGCTCAAAATGCAATTCTGGCCACACAATTGAAGTGTAAATTATTGAGTACCATAGATGCACCTTGAAGCCTACAAAGACAACTTCTCAATCGGAGATGTGTAGCTCCCATAGCTACCGAGGGGTGTTGTGTCTAAAGCAAGAAGGTAAAGAGATGGCAATGCTCTTACCTGTGTACGGCTTCCTTACTTGCTTATTTTTGCCTCTTGTTTGCCAATGCAAAATGATGATTACCACAAATTTATCAGCATATTTTTATCAAAAATTACATTAAATCAAGGGTAACCAATTTGTACGGAATGGTTGGAGTATCTGTTGGAACATGAAGCCAAAGTGAGTGTTTCTAGTGTGTTTTATTGAGTTCTGGAGTAGTACTAGACTACTTTATATCCTAGTGTGCCACATGTCACTATGGGACTTATCCCATATACATGTCACCTAGAGTGTGTGTGCCTACTCTATAAAGGCAATGTACTTTCTAGTCTTGGCACATCAATCAACAATCAAGCTCTCTTGGCCTACATGTGAGTACTCTTGGTTATCATTGCTTTGCACTTGTATTGTCATTTCATTTCCATTTCATTCCGTTCCTGTGCCTTCATGTGGTATCAGAGCCACTGCTTCTTTGCTCCTAGAGATTGAGGAGAGGGAGGCCAAAAAGAGAAGCCATGCCCTCTCTCTCTCTTTCTCTAAGTGCAACAGAGTATGCTCTCCTCCATCTTGAAGACCTGCTGCCCAACATCTTGAAGACAAGACCATCTCCAGCTGTGCTGCCCCGATTTCTGCTCCACAAATTGCTCCTGCTGCCCGTCAATCTGCTCGTGCTGAAGCCCACGATTCTGCTCCAGCTGCTGCCTGCTCAGATTCTGCATGACCTGCTCCTACTGCCCGTGCTGAAGCTCTTTTCCTGTGCATACATGCTGCCCCGCATATCTCTGTTCAGCATCCTTCAACAGGCCGCCATTCTGCCCCTTCTTCAGGCTGCCCTATTGCTGCCTATCGACATGCAGCTGGTTGCCTCAATGTTCAGAAACTGCCGCTGCCTGCTGCATCTGCATCACGATCTACTGAAAGAAGAGAAATTGCTGCCCACAATCTACCAATGCTCGTCATTTTCCTGCGCAACTCTGCATCTTGCTGACGGCCCCATCTCCTGCTGCTCCTATTCGTTTTAGTTCTGCGCACACCAGTTTCCATTTTGCTGCTCCAGCATCAGCTCCTCCTCACCATATCAATTTTCCTTGCTCCTGATATACCTGCATGCACCCTGTAGCGTGGAGAAGCTCTTCAGCGCATACAACTGCTGCACATTATTCTACTTCAGATCTATCTGCCATGGAGTCTTTGAGATCGAGTACCTTTATTGAGAAGTTCACTGGTAAGAACTTTCCGACATGGCAAACAAAGTTGCGTCTTATCCTTATGAAAGACGGGGTGTGGAATGTTGTTTGTGGCAAGGATAAAAAGCCACAATCGGATGAGAAGAAAATTCTACACTGGGAGAATTTAAACGACAAAGCCCTTTCTCTCATTGGTTTGGGTTTGGGTGATGAAGTTATTCATCATCTTGACTTTGATTCCACTGCTCAAGAATTATGGGAGAAGTTTGAAGGTCTCTTTGGCAATAAGGTAATCAATTCTAAGGTCTTCCTCCGTCAAGAATTCTTCAAACTCCAGATGAAGCATGAGGACTCTCTTCTCGCTCATCTGAATCATATGGAGTCTCTCATCACTCAACTTGCTGCGTTGAAGGCCCCAGTTGGGGATGAAGACCAAGTCGCGGTGCTCCTCACGAGCATTGAAGAAATTCCTACGTATCGGGAGATTATACCAGCATTAAGAGTGGCAAGCATGAGCTACCATGACATGGTTGCTATGCTTCTTGATCATGAAAGAAGGCATATTGATACTCCTGATGCCAATGCACTATTTTCTAAAGGGAGGTTTCCTAAAGGGAAAGGTAACTTCAAACCTTTCAAGTGCACTTACTGTGGAAAGCTTGGTCACACCGAAGATCGTTGCTTCCAGAAGCTGGCCAAACAACAATCTAAAGACCATGCCAACTTGGTTGGGACTATATCCAACAAAGACGAAGACGATGCAGACACCTCTACTCCAAATCATGCTCTCACTGCTCACATCCAAGATCTCTCTCTTGATGAAGAGGTCTATGCACCGGATGATCTTGACTTTGTTTTTTGAGTGTGTCGAAGGTACTCTGCCTTGGGAGTCCCCCTAAAATGAATGCAAATAAATCATGTGTGTTGAGTCAATAAAGGTTCTCAGCCTTGGATAGTCCTCCTAAAATGATGTTATTCTCTTTTACTTTATTTGTGTGTGGCTTCCTACCACTTCATGTTATGAAGCCAGGGGGGGATGTACTATGGGGGTCCTATTATTGGCATTGATGGATTTCGTTATCAGGCCTGGCCGAGTTCTAGGATGTTGGTGCACTCCCTAGACCGTTTTGTTGGGTCAGGTAGCCATGCTTCTCTTTTGAGCCTCTGAGCTATTTGGGATGTACAGATTAGTAGATTCATCATGCCATGTCATGTTCTTGGCTCCATTCTAGTAGTCTCTCACCTTGCCTTCATGGGGGGGTGTTGGAACATGAAGCCAAAGTGAGTGTTTCTAGTGTGTTTTATTGAGTTCTGGAGTAGTACTAGACTACTTTATATCCTAGTGTGCCACGTGTCACTATGGGACTTATCCCATATACATGTCACCTAGAGTGTGTGTGCCTACTCTATAAAGGCAATGTACTTTCTAGTCTTGGCACATGAATCAACAATCAAGCTCTCTTGGCCTACATGTGAGTACTCTTGGTTATCATTGCTTTGCACTTGTATTGTCATTTCATTTCCATTTCATTCCGTTCTTGTGCCTTCAGTATCGAACCGTCTCTGAATTGCAATATGAAGTTATAGGGATCTGTATCAGATACCTAATGGTTAATTTAAACCCTCAAGTGCACCAAAATACAATGATAACAAATAATCCTCTATTTTGTGTGCAGAAAAAAGAGTATGCGAGGAGCCCAGATCTGAGGCCTTAGAGTTCAAATGAGCTCAAATTCTTTCAAGGCCATCAATAGCAATTAGTCTAGTAGAGGATTAAGCCAAGAAACACAAGATTTGACCAAACATTGAATGCTTAATCTCTGTTTTACCAAAGTAACCTATAGATTTGATGAAGAGCTTGGATCTCACTGTAGACTTGATCAAATCAAATTCTGACTTCACTAGCTTGTAGAGCACCCTTGAAAACCCCTAGGGCCAAGAGGAATTAGAACAATTTGATCTAGAGCAGCAGAAATAGCAAATTTTCTTCAAAAACAATGGGCCTTTAGAATCACGTAGAACGTGAGCTCTAGAGGGCGGTTTGCTGCGCCAATTTGCTTGGCTGCATAGTGGGGAGGCTAGCTATACATGCCTAGAAGGGCTTGCCCTAATGTTGCTCCTGGAGGGAGATCAAGCCCCTCCACTAGCTGGGGGTACAGTGAGCTACTTGAAAATAACTAAAAAAGTGATTTTTTTTAATCATCTACTAGTCCTAATTAGTTAGATAATGGGCTCATAAACTTGATGGATTCTAGGCTAGGCTCTGATACCATGTTAAAATTAGCAATGTGATGAGCTATGGTGGATCAAATGCTAGAATCAACATCATTATAACAAAGAGATTAGATGATAATTAAGATGTGATTAGTGAGAAATTAGCCAATAGCTTAATGTAGGCAGGGATAATCAAAAACCAACAAATTCTCATTAGGCCAATGCCTCAATTTATAGAGTTTACATCCAAGCATCTAATCCCACTGATTTCTCCTTGATTCACTCCACCTCTTTTGCTTGATTCTCTCCACCTCTCCGAGAATATCTCCACACCTCCTAAATCTCCTCATGCTACCCTTTATTCTCTCCCAATAGATACTTCTCACCTTTTCATAGGTTCTCTCACATTTACAGATTCTCTTTTATAGCCTCTTGCTAAGGGCTTGTTCCTGCACACACCCTATTCACTCAACAATTAGTTCTATACCTATGGAGACAAGACAACTAGAGTCTGCTTCTACAAAAGCAGTAGCCCCTCAACAATGTGCAAAGAAAGACATAACCACAGTGAAACCAATTGCCACATGAGCATACCAAAAAATCACATGCCCACAATCACAGAAAAAGGAACTACATTGTGTGTTCAACCACCTAAGGTGTTTTCTAGTCCTTTAAGAGAGAAAAAGAAAAAACAAAGATCCCCTAAACTTAGTTTGCAAGAAACTTTGACCAATGAGACAACAACTTTGGTTGGATCAAGGGCCGTATCTAAAAAGACCATTGACAATGTCCATGATATCTCCATAATAGCTTTTGTACCTAATTTTGAATCATCCATGGTTTCCACCTTGCACCCCTCACTACTAAACTTGGGTTTCACCAAGGAGAGTCACAAGGGGAAAGCTTAAAATTTGATTAAACATGATGTCACCTCTTTCAAACTCTTAACACCAACTTCACCTTCACCTAGCAATTCACAAGCCTCAACCAGCTCTTCAAAGAAAAAGAATTGTCACAAAATTAAGTCAAAGCAACCACTATTTGCCTTATAAGAACCCCCCCATAGTTTCTACCTTTTCTCTCATTCAACAAACCATACTAAAAAACGGAAAGAGAAGCAAAAATGATAAAAAAAACCTAGGCCTCAATTCACCCCATGTTGGGTTCCACTGAAACTATTAGTAGCACAAGGGCTAGAGATGGAAACTCAAGCTTTATGTTGGTCATTGATCTAATGAATTTTGTAAGTTTTTCCTTTAGGCTAATTATTTGATCATGTGGCTCTAGGGCCATATTTCCTCTTTCTCTAATGGATTGTGGATTTAGATCGACAACATTACCTTAAGGTGTAGATTTTGTCTTTAGAGATAGGCATACATGGACTTAGGGTGGTTACGGCTCCACAAAGGAAATATCTTCAAAGGAACCACCAAAAGGCTTTTCTTCCCAAGTCATAGCTCACATTGAAGTGGAAGTGGCTCTATAGACATAGCACCCCTTGCTCTAATGGTTTGTGGCTTTAGAGCCACAACATGATCTTAAGGTTCAAGTTTTGGTTCTAGAGGTTTAAAATCTTTACTCTGAGCTACTTATGGATTCCCACCTGTCCTATATTTAATTGAGCCACCAAGAAACATTAGCTCTCAATTTCATAGCTCTCACTGGAGTGGAAATATCTCTACAAAAATACTCCATCTCATTTAATAAGTTGTTTCAAATTTTGGCTCTAAAGCCATGTCTCTATTGGTCCAAAGATATTGGCATAGTTTGTGCTTAAAGATCTGAGTACTCATAGCTTTGGGGTAATCATGGCTCTAATGAAGTGTGAAATTATGATTGTGGATCTAGGGCCATATATCCTCATATTCTACTACCATATCTCCTCTTTTTGGCCTTAAGGTCTAGGTTTTTCTTCTAGGGGTTTTAAGTCTTGTCTTTGGGGTGATTATGGCTCCTCAATGGGCATATCCTCAAAGTAACCATAAAAAATGTTTGGATCTCAAGCCATAGGTTTCATTATAGTGGAGCTAGCCTCTCGCCCATATCTCCTCTTACTTTAATAAATTGTGAAGTGTTGGCTCAATAGACATGTATCTAATTGTCTCAAAGCATAGCTTTTGGGCACTTACCCTATTACAGTTCACTCTAGATGCACACAACATGACCTCAAGATCTAGCTAACGTCTTAGGAGCTAGAAACTCATTATTTAGAAGTGATAATGAAGCTAATTAAGTTTCAAATTTTAGTTGTGAAACCTTGTCTGTAGTTATGGCTTTATGACCATATCTCCTAGACTTGTTCTAGTGCCATATCTCCAGGGATGTCTACACGCTAGGGTGGACTTATTCACTGCACACACTAGCCTTGGTCGCACACAACTAGGCAGCATAAAGGATTGTGGTTTTAAAGCCACAACATGGGATCAAAGTCATTAGGCAAAATATGGACTCTCATTTTTGCCCCTTAAGGATTTTCACACCTCCTCTCTCTAGAAAAATGGGCTCATAATGAATTTTTTGCAAATCAACTCAAAAGGAGCATAGTTTGGACATTTGGAATCTACTTTTCAAGACCTTTCCAATGATATATAGCATGATAAGCAATTTTGAATATTCAAGAAGTCCCCAAATTGGTGATGACATTACATGCCACATCATCACCAATTTGGGGACTTCTTGAATATTCAAAATTGCTTATCATGCTATATATCATTGGAAAGGTCTTGAAGAGTAGTTTCCAGATGTCCAAACTCCACTCACGTTTGAGTTAATTTGTAAAAATCTCACCATGAGCCCATTTCTCTAGAGAGAGGAGGTGTGGAAATCCTTAAGGGGCAAAAAGGAGAGTCCATAATTCACCTAATGCTAAATCATGGATTTGGAGGTGTAAAGTTTTGGCTTTAGTGTGTTCATGGCTCTAATGAATTGTCTAAGGTTTTAACTATGAAGCCTTAATTCTAATTATTCTAAGATACAAATCCAAGGCCATGTCTCCTCTTGCTGTAACAATTATGGCTTCAGACCCACACATGGATTGAAGACTTTAGAGATGGGAACTCTTTGATTTTGAGTGGTCCTTGATCTATTTTTTTTTAAGTATCGGCTCTAGATCTATGTCTCTAACTATTTAAACATATGACTCTAGGGACATACCTCCTATTAGTTTAAAGGATTGTGGATTTAGAACCATAGCATGTCGTCACGTTCTAGCTTTTAGCTTTAAAGGTATTATGTAGTTATGGATTTGGTGTGGTTATGGATCCACGATGGGAAGATCTTCAAAGGAGCCACTAGGAAGAATTGGATTCTTATCCATAGCTTTCGTTGTAGTGAAAGTGGATCTAAGTCCATAGCTTTGCTTTCTTTAATGGTTTGTGGCTTTAATAGAGCCAAAGCAAAGCCTCATGGTTTAACTTTTGTTTCAAGATTTTTAATCTTGGCTTTGGGGGTGCTTATGGCTCCTAAATGAGCACATCTAAGATATTAAACTTTACCTTTGGCCTATGTCCTTAATTGTTCTTAGATATGAGTCTAGCGCCATCTCTCATCTTGCTCAAATGGACTATGTCTTAACACCCACAAAATAAACTCAAGGCTCTAAAAGTGGGTACTCTTTTATCTGGGGTGGTCATTGACCTAATAGAATGTATAAAGTTCTTTCTCTAGAGCCATGACTCTATTTGGTTAAAAATATTACTCTAGGGTAATATCTCCTCTTAATTTTATGATTAATGCTAGAGCCATAGCATTTCCTTCAAGTCTGGCTTTTCAATCTAGAGGTGGTTACTCATGGCTCAAAGGAATCACCAAAAAACTTTGACTCCCAAGCCATAGCTCTCATTGAATTGGGGCTATACCTTTCCTTGATATAATAATTTGTGTAATACTATAGGGTAGATGGCTCTCGGGCCATATATCCTCTTGCTCTAAGGGATAGCGGTCTGTTGCAAGATCAGGGTGTCCAGTTTTGTCCAGTTTATGCTGGACTGAGAAAATGCTTGGAGAGTAAATTTGGAGAGAAAAGAAACTTCAAATAAGATCAAGCAATTAAAAAAAAAAACACATGCACTCAAATTAACCCAATATAACTTAAATTAATATAAATTAGTCTAATTAATAAAAAATATGATGAAATGATAAAACAATGATCTTTCCATACTTAGAGTGATCCAAATTGTTTTCCATAGATACACCATTGCAAGTACACTAGTTCCTATAGGTTTTAGATGATTTACATAAAAAATGTAATTTTCACTACTACATGATAGCCTAATACCGGCGCTTATACCGACAACGGGGTCTAAAAAAGCCCCGTCATCGGTATAAACCCTGGTATCTGCACTGGAACCATGATGTTGATATTTGCGTTAGGGCACTGATACCGGCACCCATACCGATGCGCATACCGGCCCTTATATTGGCAAATATACCAGCACGGATACCGGCAGATATACCGATGAGTATACCGATAGATATACCAGCAAATATACCGGCGGGTATACCGGCACCTATACCAACGGATATATCGACGCTACAATAGATTTTTTTTTGGACAGAATGGTGTTGCCAGGCTGCCTGCAGTCAATAGGACTCAACAGCAGTATAATCAGACAGCACCATTCTGTCCAAAATAGAGCACAAAAGACAACCGTGCTCGTTTTTTAATTTTTTAGATAAACAAGAAATTAAACATTACTCATGAATATTTTGATCATATACCAATAGTTTAAAGGACTTACATTATGGTAATGCCTCCCAATTGATGGTCTCTCCTTCTGCTTCAAGCATCTCAAATAAGGCCACAAGGCCATATTTGTGAGCGTACTTCTCTTCTCGCCTACTTGGTGGGCGATTCATGGCCAACTCCTACATAAACGATTAACAATTACAACTTTTAGAAATCAACATTTAGCCTGCATACATACATTTAGATAAACAAAATTGCTACAAATACTTACGAGAATTCATGGCGCATGGTTTCGTAACCACCACTCCCAAGATGAGAAGCCCCTACTGTTTGGAGTCTCAACCTTGCCGCCTCTCTTTGTTGTTGAAACCTCTCTGGTGTCTCTGTGAGCTCCTAATGAGCTATGGCTTCCCACTCCCTATCATCTAGCCAAACAGGTTTCTCTTTCCCCTGTCTAAATGCATCCCTCGCCTCTAACCTACGATGCCCCATCAAAATGCAAGTTGTATATTGTATCCACTCATTAGAGACGACATTCATAGGGTCAGATGGCTGAAACTCTTGCTTTATCTTTGTATTTATGTAATTTTTCTTCTCCTTATCTTGCTGATCCTATAAAGTCATAACAGAGTTGTGAAACTGTATAGTGCACAATTGTCGAATTCGTGTCTTCATTGCCTTCCTAGCACTATTAATTTTAGGTGCCCCATCCCTAATTGTGTATATCTTGTTGTTGTCATGGTCATGTGCACCTCAAGGAGTGGAAGGTGAACCTATGGGTGTGCTATCAATAGATGAGAGCGAAGGACGACGCTCACGTGGTGGTGGTGTCACAGCATCTATGGCACTACCACCACAACAACCTCCCCCCCTGAAGACCTACTACGTGAGCGACGTCTATGTGAAGAGGTGGTAGATCGAGCTATAAGAGGAGTGGAAGGCTGTGTGGTATGAGGTGTGGGAACTGCTGTCGTACCTATAGGTGTGGGAACTGCCGTTGTGAAGCCAGATGGTGAGGCAGATGTACCTGCTCTAGAACCCCAATAAGTCTGAGCCATGGCTCTCTAATCTGGAGTCATGGATGAGAAAAAACCATATAACTGCTCGAGACTCATGCCCTAAGGTGTAGTGTTAAATGAGAAATCAGGACTGTAGTTGAGCAGCGGTGAGTCATCACCCATGGCGTGTTGGATAAAAAACCATATGACAAACTTGTGCGAAATGAAAATTACATGGTAAACAATGAAAGAACCATATGACAAACATTAACAATGATAAACAACAATGGTAAACCATATCGCTTTGCACCTACACTAGTGATTATGACGGTAAACATTAACAATGGTAAACAATGAAAGGACCATATGACAAACATTAACTTCCCTAAACAACAATGGTAAACCATATCACTTTGCACCTTCAATGTCATAAAATCATTACAAATATGTCATAACTATTTGCATAATCATCATTTTAAAAATCATTATCTATTCTATCATCCTCATCATTAAGATCAGTAGCCCCAAAGAGATCTATTTCTATGTACATTTCAGCATCCTCATCATTAAAAGTCCCTTGATGAAGGATGTCCTCATCATCTATGTCTTCTTCCTCAACAGGTTTTCCAGCTTCATTGGTTTGCACCTCTTTATTTGGATCTTGCTCTAGTTGCTCCTCTTCATTTACTTGCTCCTCTTCATTGTTGATATCGGCTTGTTCTTGTTGCTCCCCACCACCCTGTGAATCCACATCACCCTGTTGTAGCTCTAATTCTTCACAAATTTGCTTACTGCGGGGGGCGACTTGAACCACAAATAGCCAGTGTGGATCTTTTGGATCCACTTTAAAGACAACCTGCTCACAATGCTCTGGGCGCACAAAAGTATCTTGCTGATCGGTCCATACCTTTCTGGAGTCCACTTGGATGAGGCCACTCTTGTCTCTACGTAGTACAGTTGCATGTGGCCCATTTGTGATTACCTTGAACCACTTCACATCAAAGATAAACAACTCAAAACTTCTAAAGCCAACCTTTAATATGTCTTGAATGGTTCCAAAGTAATCAAGCATTCCACTAATTGTGTTATCATCACTTGCACTTGCTCGACTTTCTTGAACAAATTGTGTTGTGACACCACAATCAAAGGTTTCTCTTCTTTGGTCTACTCGTTCTACTCGAAAATGACGTCTCCATGTGACCAAAACGCCCCATATTTGTGATACTACAAATAGCACATAAAGAGTGTTGATAGACAAACAATAACTGAGACGTCTCCATGTGACCAAAACGCCCCATATTTGTGATACTACAAATAGCACATAAAGAGTGTTGATAGACAAACAATAACTGAGACATGTAGAGAAAAAAAAGAGAGACATGTAGAACTTAAACACTTACATGTTAATCGCATCCTTTTGTAAGCTCTGCCTCCTCCTCTGTTATAGTTAAACCAGTACGTTTGGCTTCTAAAATTTTAGCTTCTAGCCATCTACCTGTGGGAAAGTCCGAAAGAGCTTGCAGACCTTCTGGATATGGGAGATTTCTTGTAGTGCGATTCCTTCTGAAACTTAAAAAATCTTGTACTCGTAGCTTCATATGTCTCAATCCACTTCTCCATTACATGCGAGTTCAAGATGCAAAATTTGTTGATTTTTTCTCTCAAATTGTTATCCATCTTTCTCTTACTGCCTTGGCCTTGAGGTTCCTCACCCCAATGACTCGCCTGTTAGACTCTTGAGACCATAGTCGAGGTATCTCTGGATCTGATGAACTTAAATATTCAGTGATGTAAACAAGGGACTCTTGTATCAGCCACCCTTCTGACATACTTCCCTCCGAGCGAGCCATTTGGCAAACAAATCCCTTTAATGTCTTCATAAACCTCTCCAAAAAGAACATCCATCTTGAATGGACTGTTCCAGCAACAACAGCAACCTCATCTACAACATGAACTAGCAGATGCATCTAGATTGTTAAACTTGTAGGGAAAAACTTCTCTACCATGCAGAGTGCCTCTATGGAGTTTCAACACGTTGTCTCCAAAGTGTCTCTCTTTATCTCTTTTGAAGAAATTTAATGCACCAATGCGCTAATCTTATAGATAGTAGCTCTAATGTCTTTAGTGAGGCAATCCTTTATTGCTATGGGGAGCACAAATTGTAAAAACTTATGCCAATCATGACTCTTGAGGCCACTAAGATCATCATCCTTTGTAAATTCACTTTTCAAGCAATGCATACAACCTGTAGGAGTCCAAAACTATGAATTGTCCTCTTCACTTGTTGTTCCTCCATCTTACTAAAAACCCATGGGGCTCTTGGAAGTAGCACCTTTCCATTGGGTCTAGTGCGAGCCCAAACCCCTTGCATGCAACCTATCTCTTCTAAATCATCCCTTTGGCATTTAGTCTCCTTTTTTCCTGTCATGGTCTTGCACAAAATGTCAGCTACATTCTTGAAAATATGCATCGGGTCAAGCAAATGGTTTATAAGAAGATCACCCCAATAGGGGAGTTGGTGAAAGATAGAGAGCCTCTTAATCCCAAGACCTGCCAAGTTGCCACATTCCTCCCATTTGAGCTTCCAATCGCTTGCCTTTAGTGCACTTGGAGGAGATCTTCCTAGATTACCATCCCACAATTCATGATTTTCTGGAAGATACCTAACATGTCCTTGTTAGACATTCTTTCGTAATGCTTTTGAGTATCTTGAATCAAGTCGAGGACCACATAGAGGACATGCATTATAACCCGATATAGACAATCCTGATTATTCTCCATAGCCAGGCCAATCATGCATTGTCCACATGAGAATACCTTGCACACAGTTGCAAGTCTTTGGCCACTCTGCTACTTTGACATGTCCTTCACTTCAATTCCATTCCACAAGGTGCGTAACTCATCAATAAGTAGTGCCAAATATACATCCACGTTCTTCACCTTGTACTTTCCTGGAACTATTAATGAGAGCAACAAATGACCTTTCTTTATTGCTAACCATGGCGGAAGATTATAATTCACAAGGCAAACAGGCCATGTGCTCCATGAAGAGCTTCGTAAACCAAAAGGGTTTACACCATCCATTGCTAGGCCAAGACGGAGGTTACGAATATCATCCCTAAAAGCCGGCCATTTCTCTTCAATGTGTCTCCATGCGGGTGAATCAACAGGCACACGCATCACTTCATTTGTGGATCGAGTTGTGGCATGCCATGTCATCAAGCTTGCTATATGCACCTGAACATGCTTTTTATTCTTGGGATGATTAAAAAGTGCCTAGGAACCTTTACTGGGACAGCTTCCCCCTGAACATCTTCTCTATATCTGTTAGAGCCATAATGGAGACATTCTTGCAAATGCTCATATTCATGGCGGAAGAGAATACAATCATTGCGACAAGCATGAATATTATTGTAATCCATGCCTATGGATTTCAATAACTTCTTGGCATCTGCACGAGATGGAGGCATCTCGTTGCCATATGGCAATATCTGGTCTTTCAAAAGCCTGCAAGTATGGCAATATCTGATCGTTACTATTAAGATTTAGTCAAATACAAGTTGAAAATTTATCATTTCAACATTAGGTGTAATCTCCATAAATCCCTTACTTGAAGAGTTCAGTGACACTTGTATTAGACCATCCAGTAAATTTAGCATCGTAAGAGATGCACGCAATACAGATATCTTGGCACCATTGTATAGTGGAAGGCATGCAAGTTTACGCATGGCCTCCTCCTCTGGTTCATAGTTTGACCGTTGAGAATGTTGTGGTTGATAATCTTCATGTTCATGCTCCTCGAAGACACCTTCTTGTTACCTCGATAAAGGTATCCAACATTTCCTCCATTGGACCTTCTTCCATTCCCTGACCTTCTTCCATTCCCTCGGGTGCTATTAATTGAGCTCCATGTGTCCCTCCCTCCTTCGATATTCTCATCCTTTGTTGGGGACAAGAATTCATAGGCGCAATGTTATCAAGATGTGATTGCACACTTGCTTAGTTGTAGGATTGAAACCGTAAATTTTGTAAGCGCTCCATTGGAAATATGCCAGCGTCATGAATATGCTGGTTGCAAATCCTTCGTTCTCAAAATATTTGGTACTTACATCGCATGCATGGACACGCTATTCTCTCTTCAAGATCGAGAGGCTCCATCTAGCAGGATAACATGTATATGTAGCTCATTAAATGCAAATCATTATGCATTACACAAAGCATTATGTAAACCATAAAACAGGGCATCTTTTTTAAAAATAACATTTAAAGCGTCAAACGGGCTTCTTTTCCCTAGCCATTGAGGGAGATTTTAAAAATAACATTTAAAGTATCAAACGGGCTTCTTTTCCCTAGCCGTTGAGGGAGATTTTAAAAATAACATTTAAAGCGTCAAACGGGCTTCTTTTTCCCAGCCGTCGTTGAGGGAGATCAAGTATACATTAGCGAGGTTTAGGCATATACATTAGCTTATGGATATGTGCTTTAGGCAATTACATTAGAGTATATACATATAGACATAGCGTTGACATGCATGTCTTAGACATTAGATTTCAAGTTGAGAAAGAGACCAAAATGCCTTGGGTATGTGCCAAAAAGAAAATCTCTCTCTCTCTCTCTCTCTCTCTCTTGCAAAGTGTGTGTGTGTGTGTGTAAAGACAAATAAGCACATAGATTAATTTCTTATGCACTCACATATATGCTAATATTAGCATATATGTGCATAAAACAACAAGCTTGCACACTCAATTTCAGTTAATAATTACAAATTGAGAACAAATTAAAACATAACAAAAAGAGAAGTAATAAAACAACATAATTGGTAATGTGCTTACCTCTCAAATGTGGATTGGATAGTGCGTGTTC
Organism: Cibotium barometz; assembly: GCF_041138505.1. Taxonomy (NCBI): domain Eukaryota; kingdom Viridiplantae; phylum Streptophyta; class Polypodiopsida; order Cyatheales; family Cibotiaceae; genus Cibotium; species Cibotium barometz. Next base: position 37,386,426 of record NC_141068.1, read on the forward strand.
GAAGCAGATCTGCAAGCTAGGACACATGTGGGAGAAACAAACCTACAGACACATTGCATACATTAGTAATAGATTCACATACACAAGCTCTCTCACTCTCTATATCTCTCACAACACACACATACAAATCTTTTCTCCCATACATAATTAAGAAGGTAAGAAGAAGGATGGAGAGAGGGAAATGAGATATACACACACATCACACATTTACCCTAATCTCTCCACACACACACACACACACACACACACACACATAAGAAGATTAGGAGAGAGGGAGAGGCAAAACGCCATAAGAAGATGAGGAGATGGGGAGAGGCAAACTGCCCCCAAGGAGAGAGAGAGAGAGAGAGAGGGAGATCTACACACACACTTCACTAATTCTCTCCACACACACACACACACACAACAAGAGTGGGTTGAATGGAAGAAGGCGAACGCTTGAGGGATATGCAGCATACCTTGTCTGGATGTTCAACGCCGTGCAAAACAGAGAATAATAAGTTCTCGACTGTAAAAAAGTTACGAGCGTCGGTATATCCATCAGAATATTCGTCGATATATCCGTCGGTATACGCATCGATCGGTATACACGTCGGTATATGCATCGGTATATGCACTTTTGAAAATTACCCGCCCGACTTTTCGCCTCCAAGTTTAGGACGTACATACCGACGTTCGACATTTGCATCGGTGTTCTAACGTTGGTATGCCCTAAACCTCTAGTAGTGTTTACTAATTATATTATTAATATTTGTAGGTCTTCTGATAGCCTAAAAGAATTTTGGAAAAGAGATCATTTAAGATCCAACCATTGGATTCACAATTTCAACTAACCACCACATTCTACTAATTTCTCACTATCTACCTCTCTTTTAATCTGCAAGATTAAGCATTTTAAGTGGTAGTTATTGTGGGTATAAAAAGTGGCATATACTATAACACTTTAAAGACCTTGAAATATTTAAAGAAAATAGAAAAAAGTTTAAAATTTTCTTAAAAACTCGATGCATGGTGCATGACTATGTGGCACACCATCGTTTTGGTGTATTGCCCGTGGGGGGGTTGATAGAGGTACTCTTGCACATGGTGTATTGGATTTATGTTTTGGATTGATGAATATACCGATACGCATTCCTTTCAACCCCGATATATGTGGTGCTAACCAAATTGTTTGGGTTGGAGATTATAGTAGCTAACCTTTTGATCCATGTGGTTGAGGAGGTTTGACCGCTGGTCTCTCGGGTTGCCTTTTGATTTGGGAGGTCAAAGTTTTTGCTAGATTATCCTTTGGCTACCTTTGAGAAGTCAATTGGTGCATAAAAATATTGATTATGGTTTGCTGGAATTTATGAAAATCATTGTTTGGACAGCCCTATACCTTTTGGTTTTGGATGCAAAATGCATGGAAGCTTCATGAAGTGCATATGCCATTATGGAATACATGATATGGCTTGATTTGATGGTATTGGGGAAGGATCAATTTACAACCATACATATATAGATGGCTCACGCATGATCATGATACTTGACATGAGTCATTGATGTTGAGATATCGAGATCAACTAGTGCTACAATGGACATTGATAACTCGCCTAGGTGACAGCTTCTGCACTTATGCCACTGGCATGATTGGTGAGATTATGGTCAATATACTACCAGGATGATAGGCGTAACAACCACTTTGGAGTACTAGACTTATGGCATAGTTATAGCACCAACTCATATAGTTGAGTTCACACTATAGACCAACCACTTTGTATGTTATTGTAGAAGACTAAGTTCGCTTTATGTATGTACTCTTATCTTTTAATTATATGGTTGTAGAGAAGAGAAGAAGATAAAGGAAAATTTAGCCATCCATTTGTCTCGTGTGTGTGTGTGTGTTTGCTTGCAAGGAACTCAAGCTCTCTCTCTCTCCCCTACATTGTCTTCATGGTATCAAAACTTTGGTTCATGTGAGAGCTAAGGAGGCAAGAAAGAGGCAAGAACCAGCAAGCAAAGAAGTGGTACACGGGTAAGGGTCTTTGCCTTCTTGGTTTAGGTAAAACACTCCCCTCATCGTCGGTAGCTCTAGGAGCTACATATCACCAATTGAGAATCTATCTTCGCACGCTTGGAGGTGCCTGTGTGGTATGCAATACTTTTTAATAGTACTCTGTAATGAATTTTTTAAGCCAAAATCATGTTTTGAGCGCGTTTTAGTCTTTGTTCTTCTACTGCAAGGTATTTTTTATAGTTTTGGGAAGTTCTAGTTAAGAACTCTCTCAGATTGAGATCTGGTTATTAGAGTGCAGTAGTGCATTTTGGGAGTGTAGACAATGTTTACACATGTATTGTTGACATTGGGTGTATATACATGTACTTTGGTCAAATCTAATGATTTACAGGTCGTGTTGAAGTACCACTATAATAGCCATATAAGATACTACTGTGTTACAGGTTACATACATAAATTGCATGCTACAGTTTTTATTAAGAGACTAAGGTTATGTAAAAGGGGAGGAGAAGGGTGTGTGTGTAAATGGACTTATGGTCCACTAGCTCACCTATTTAAAGGTGGAGCTAGAAGACATTGTATTGAGCAAGGCCAAGTTGTACCCATAAACAACTTAATAAACAAGATACTTTCTTATATTTTGTGAGTTTATCTCCTCCACATATCTTGTTCCACCATGTTTTTCTCAACATGGTATCTTGAGCTTGGTTGTGTGGTGGAAGTTCTCCATTTTGAAGCTTTATCTTCTCAACCTCCATATCTATTCTGCACCAGCCGCGTCAGAGTGGAGGACGTGGGGAGGACTGTAGAAGGCGTAAGCTACGTTAGCTTAGGCCTTTTAAAGCCCTAACCATCACGACTCTACAGCCAAAATCTTAGCTACAATGGACGCATAAAACGCTCGTGGGAGGCAAAAGACCAGGGCTGCAATTTTTTTCTCCATGGAAGCTTGCTCAAGCTTGTGATAATAGTGTTTATAAACACTAATAGTGTTGATTAACACTAATAATGCTACTAATCTAGCAAAGGGGAGTGTTTCTAAACACTAAGTGTGTTCTTGAACACTAATGGTGAATCTAATCACCAACACAAGTATCATTATGCTAAAAATGTGCTCTTAAGCACTAATAGTGTTGCTAAACACTAATGGTGATCTTAATCACCAAACAAAGTGTTCTTTGACACTAATGAAGCTCTTTCCATCAGAATTAGTGGTTGGGCACAAACCCTAAGTGCTAAACCATAAGCTTCACCATCTTAATCTCCTTTTTTATGCAACATCCTTGGCTTGATTAAGGGTTGTTGCACTCTCATGAGCCTTTCTCTTTCTACTTAAGCCAAAACATCAAAAATTTCTGGTTTTTTTTCTTCATAAATCAGCCCATTACTGTCTAGTAATCTCCTTCAATACCCAATGTCAAAGGACAACACCCAAATTTAGAAGTTTTCGGGAGAGGGCTTCCACACTTGGAAGGTCCTTATCAAGTAAAAGATGATGTCCAAAGGTTTTTGGCCATTCATCTCTGGCACTAAGGTTATTAATCAAACTAAGGTGCTGAAGATATTGAAGATGATGAGAGGGCACAAGCCATCATCATGCTCCATCTTGATGAGGCTCCCATTCACCATGTGGACCAGCTTCCGACTGCAAAGGAGAAATGGGATGAGCATGATAAGCTCTATGGAGCTCGTGGTAAGAATTCCAATATCTCACTTAAAATTGAATTTTTCAGCTTGGAGCTCAAAGAGAGAGACGACATTGGAGCCTTCATCTCTCACTTGAAGGGCCTTATGGCTCAACTTGCATTAGTGAATGCGAGAATGGATGAAGATGATGTAATGGCTATTTTGCTAAAAGCAGTTAAGAAGGTGTACCCCACCTAATTAGTCACCACCCTGAAGAACATACCTAATCCCACCCTTGAAGGAGTCATTCAATCTTCTCTTGATGAAGAAAAGAGGCCAAAGGAAAGAGCTGAATCTTCAAATGTGATAACTTCATCGAATATCGAACAAGCTTTGTCACATCAAGTAATCAAAGTAAGATGTGTCCATTGCAAAAAGGTGGGTCATTTAGCAAATAATTGTTGGATCAAATATCCCAACAAAATAAAATGTAACAAGTGTAAACAAATGGGACATATCACTTCTAAATGTCGTAACAAAGAGTCGGAGGCTAACTTTGTATCAGCCACTAAGTCCACTGAGAAATTGTTTTAAATCATAATGTAACCACACCTATATTCCTAACCTTGTATGCCTATTGTTATAAAGGCAACCTATGTCCAATACCACCTATTCTAATTTTTTCATAGTTGGTATTGAGAGGGGTATTCAGAGACTAAGGTTATGTAAAAGGGGAGGAGAAGGGTTGTTAAAAATATGGCAAACACCTTCACTAAAATGATGTGTAGGGCACATACCTTGTAACTAGCACTATGCACTAAAGTCATAGATTATGGGAAAATGGATACAAAGGTTATTATGCAATCTTACCATGATGTAAAAGAGTCATTTAGGAGCTCAACATCAGCCAAAGGGGTCGTGATCCCTTGATTAGGTAGCATTGGTGTGATTAGCAAGATTCTAGGGTTGGTGGTCACTTTTAGGTGCTTGAATCTGGGAGGGAAGGTGGAGATGATTTAGATGATGATTAACACCTAATCTTGAGCTTAATCCTCATGTAATTCAGCCTATATAAAGAGGCTCTCATCTATTGAAATCAACACATTTTATTGCCCCTCACTTATGTTGTCATTATGCTCATCATTATGCTAATTACTTCTTGATTAGTAGCTTAACTTCATCTTCTTCATTTCTATTCAACTATGCAATGGAGCTAGTGTTTGATCCTCCTTAGAATGGTTTTTAACATGGTATCAGAGCTAGTACTAGCCCATTCATCTAGAATCAAGCCCCATCTTATTTGCTTAGCAAGAGATTAGTGAGAATTAGGGTTTCATTAGCTTTTATGGGTTTCCTAGAAAATAAGATCTAGAATAGCAGCTGAGTGGAGGCCTTGGTGCTCACAAACCACGTAACCATTCCCATAATCCTGCTGTGGGCACTTCACCAGCAATATTGCTAAGGGGCATGGCACCTCAATTGCACCATTCATAGCTCCACGTCGCCGGCAACTTCGTTTTCCCCAAAACAGGCACGTTTTTGATAGGCGACCACCAAAAGTATTGCTGCAGCTCACACACATCAAATTGGTCTAATTCCTATGAGGTGTGGCTTCATTGGAACCTAAACTTACTCCTCCTAAGAGGGTTTTGCAAATGATTGAGTGTGCTTCACACACCAAGCAAAAAACCAAGGTGCTGTCCAGAACTGCCATAGCCAGAAAAGGTACTTTGGTAAATTTGAGATTACTCATTGATTAAGTTGCTTAAGCAAGTGTTTGTGGGCTCTAAAATCATCTAGACATACTGCTATTCAATGCCCTTGAATATTTTTAGCTCATTCTTTGTGCAACTCCTTCAAATATTGACTCCAAGTGAGCTCATTTCTCTGCATAGTGAGCAGAATATTCAACTCCACTAATCAATGATTAATCTATCCTAATCCTTATCATTTGGTGCAATAAGTGGTTCATACATGTCATTAGGGACTTGCTACATTCCCTTATTACTTCACACTTAATTTGCCCCTTGATTAGGTGTCTCCCTTGCTTCCCACAAATCAATATATTTTCTGTTTTTATCTTTTGGAAAGCATATGCTAAATAACTTGATTTAGCACTATTCCTTGGTCTTAATCTCTCTTGTAAAAGGGTAGACACTGCCTCAATCATCAGAGGTAAGACCCCCTTCATTCCATATCATAATGGCTACCAAGGATTCTCCATCACTCAATGCGCTTTAAAGGTCATGGTTTTCACACATGGAAAACCCGCATCAAGTTAATGCTCATGAAGAAGGGGCTCTTCAACATAGTAAATGGGAATGAGAAGAAGCCAAGGACTCTTGCTGATGTTCCTTGTTGGGAAGTAAGAGATGACAAAGCTCGTGCCATCATCACATTGGAGCTTGATGACACTTACATTCATCATGTGGATGGATGCGAAACTTCCAAGGAAGTTTGGGACCAACTCACAACTCTATTTGGGGCTCGATGTAAAAGTTCAAAGTTTGGTTTGCTCATTGAATTTTTTAAGCTAGAAATGAAGTCTGGCACATCCCTAGCCTCACATTTGAACTACATGAAAGGCCTATTAACACAACTTGCAGGAATAGGTCTTAAGATGGATGAAGATGTCTCCATTGGTGCATTACTTAAATCTTTACCTGAAGAATATGACCATGTGGTCACAACCTTGACCAATATGCCAATATCAAAGCTTGTGGACATTGAAGCATCTCTTCTTGAGGAGGAGAGAAAACTAAAGACCAAGCAAATGGAGTCTCCATCGTCATCAACCTTGTCTACTGAAAATGCTTATTATGCAGGATCTAGTAGGTATGGCAAGAACAAAGGCAACTACAACAAGGGCTATAACAAAGGCAACTACAACAAGGGCTACAACAACAACAATCTCATTTGTGACTTTTGTCACAAACCTGGTCATGTAGAGAAGAATTGTTTTGCCAAGAAGAAGATGCAACGAGTCTACATCATGGAAGAAGTGCAGCAGGAAGAAGACCAAGAAGAAGAAAAAGATGAAGACAAGGGCCACCATCATGAGGCCCTATCTATGATTAGATCAAATCATTTATTCTAAAGTGCTAAAAGCAAGGGCATGCCCTATACACATGGGTGTCCTCTTCACTCATACATGTAGCCACGTCTTGTCACACTCTTCTAAAGTCGTCCCATACCTCTTTTGTACGCATGACTAAAGCCTCTGAGTTCACATTGGCATAACCTATGTATGGCATTGCTAGTCAGACCACGCTCATGCATGCTATCACTGAGCATTGGGTGGTTAATTAGGCTCATGAGAGTCAGCATGACCAACTGCATCATTGAGTGGATTCAGTGTTTGAGGAGGGGTGTTAAAAATATGGCAAACACCTTCACTAAAATGATGTGTAGGGCACATACCTTGTAACTAGCACTATGCACTAAAGTCATAGATTAAGGGCAAATGGATACAAAGGTTATTATGCAATCTTACCATGATGTAAAAGAGTCATTTAGGAGCTCAACATCAGCCAAAGGGGTCGTGATCCCTTGATTAGGTAGCATTGGTGTGATTAGCAAGATTCTAGGGTTGGTGGTCACTTTTAGGTGCTTGAATCTAGGAGGGAAGGTGGAGATGATTTAGATGATGATTAACACCTAATCTTGAGCTTAATCCTCATGTAATTCAGCCTATATAAAGAGGCTCTCATCTATTGAAATCAACACATTTTATTGCCCCTCACTTATGTTGTCATTATGCTCATCATTATGCTAATTACTTCTTGATTAGTAGCTTAACTTCATCTTCTTCATTTCTATTCAACTATGCAATGGAGCTAGTGTTTGATCCTCCTTAGAATGGTTTTTAACAAGGGTGTGTGTGTAAATGGACTTATGGTCCACTAGCTCACCTATTTAAAGGTGGAGCTAGAAGGCATTGTATTGAGCAAGGCCAAGTTGTACCCATAAACAACTTAATAAACAAGATATTTTCTTGTATTTTGTGAGTTTATCTCCTCCACATATCTTGTTCCACCACGTTTTTCTCAACATTTTTTTGATTGTTTTTGCAAGAAAACATGTTTGGCTATATAGAATCAATCAGATTATAAGTGAGAAGATTGAAAAGAACAACTTGCATGCCAAGAATTTTAGAATGACCAATTTGGATAAAGGATTTTGGGACTATGTCAAAGGAGACGATGAGAACCCTGCTAAGTTTTCTAAAGAGAATGCCACTCCAACAAACATAAAGGCATTCAAGGATTGGAACCAAGGTGCAAGGAAAGTCATGTCTTGAGTTTCAATTAGTGTTACAGCACAATGATAGGATACATACAAGATGCTAACACTCCAGAAGTTGCATGGTAGAACCTAGTGCAGATGTTCCAGACCAACACAAAAGGGAAGACAATTGTAGCTAAAACAAGAGCTGCATCCTATGGAAATGGAAAGCATGTCTATCACAATGAGAATGCTTTAAAGATCAAGGTCATTGTTGAATCCCTTGGGTCTATCAATGTATCGGTGGAAGATGATGACTTGGTAAGTGTCTATTTAAATGGGCTTGGAAAAGAGTACAAGCCATTCAAGACCTCCATTGCAGTCAGGGAGAATATTCCTAACTTTCGGGACTTGGTATCTATGCTCATCATAGAAGAAAAGGCTTTAGGTAAGGACTCTTATTCACAAAGCAAGAACACGTCAAAACAGGCCTTCTACTCCAATTCAGGTAGAGGTTGTGGTCAAGGCTAAGGTGGTTGGCTGACAAGGAAACTAGAATTCTGGCCAATGATTCATAACAACAATCATACACAGGTGGAGGAGGCCAGTATAGAGGCAGAGGGATCCAAAGAAATCAAAATGCCAATAGCATAGAGTTCTATTGTTTTGGCAAACCAAGGCACATGGAAAAGGACTACTATAAAAAGAAAAATGACATTAAAAGTGGAAAGCTACGGAGCAAGGCAACTATGCATCATCTAGTAAACAGGGTGGTGATGACAGAAGTGAGCATGCAACATGTTCTTAGTTCCACAACATTAGATGCACCTCTAACCACATGACCAGTCATGCTAAGTGTTTTAGAGACATGTGCCTCTAACCACAATGTGGCCAGTCATGCTGCTGTGAGTGGTTTAGAGACATGCAAAAAATGGAAAAACTAGGTTATGTAGAAATAGGTGATGATATTGAACAACCCATTACGCATGTTGGTAAAGTGCCATTGTCTATGTAGGATGGCAAAATGAAGTACTTGGTAGATCTACTTCATGTTTCAAATATTACAAAGAACCTCGTTTCTCTAAATAGGGTCTGCAAGTGAGGTTTAATCCTCAAGGATGTTTTGTGGAAGACTTCAAAAATCAGTGTCACTTGGTTTGCAAAGGGTGACAAAAATGGCAAGATGTTTAGTTTGGATGTGAACATGCCTAAAGTAAAGGCAGCAATGTTTGTGCATGAAACAAGTGTCATTGAAAATATTGACATATGGCACAAGCACATTGGTCATGTGAATGTGTTGAAGTCTATGCAGTCCCAAAATATTGTTGCAGGTTTGCCAAAGTTTAAGGTTGATGGTATGTACAAAGTATGTGAAGCATGCTAGCTTGGTAAGTAGGACAAACATGGTTTCCCACATGAAAAGCATGTCCCATTAGATGTCATACATTTAGATGTATGGGGACCGACCACAAGACTGCAACAATTGGTTGTAGGTATTATGTTACATTCATTGATGATGACCACACTAGGAAAATGTGGGTTTACTTCATGAAGGAGAAAAGTGAGTTGTTTGCTCAATTTCAAAGATTTAAAGCCTTGGTCAAGAAGGAAAAAGGCATGCAAATAAAATTCCTAAGATTAGATGGTGGGGGAGAGTATTTATCCAATGCGTTCAACGATTTCTTGAAGAAGAAGAAAATCAAGAGACAATTTACATGCAAGTACACTCCACAACAAAATGGTGTTGCAAAAAGAAAAAATAGGCACATTACAGAAGTGGCATGTGCCTTGAGGCTGAAAAGAATATGCCACATTATGTTTGGGTAGAAGTAGTAGCAACGGTTGTGTACATTATGAGTAGGATACCTACTGTAGTTGTTATTAATGGCATGATGCCTAAACAGAAGTTTACAGGCATAATACCGGATGTGTCTCACTTGAAAGTGTTTGGGTGTACACTCATGATAGTGATGTAGACATACATGATGTCAAGATGATTTTGAAGCAGAAGTTTGAGATGAAGGATTTGGATGAGCTACGATATTTCTTGGGCATAAAGGTGGTGAGATCACCTCACGGCATGTTGTCCAACTATGGTATAATAGGCTATAATCCTATTTTAGTGCCAGTGGAGCAGAACACAAAGTGATTTCTTGTTGAAGAAGGGAATAAAGAGACAATTTACATGCAGGTACACTCCACAACAAAATGGTGTTGCAAAAAGAAAAAATAGGCACATTACAGAAGTGGCATGTGCCTTGAGGCTGAAAAGAATATGCCACATTATGTTTGGGTAGAAGTAGTAGCAACGGTTGTGTACATTATGAGTAGGATACCTACTGTAGTTGTTATTAATGGCATGATGCCTAAACAGAAGTTTACAGGCATAATACCGGATGTGTCTCACTTGAAAGTGTTTGGGTGTACACTCATGATAGTGATGTAGACATACATGATGTCAAGATGATTTTGAAGCAGAAGTTTGAGATGAAGGATTTGGATGAGCTACGATATTTCTTGGGCATAAAGGTGGTGAGATCACCTCACGGCATGTTGTCCAACTATGGTATAATAGGCTATAATCCTATTTTAGTGCCAGTGGAGCAGAACACAAAGTGATTTCTTGTTGAAGAAGGGAATAAAGAGACATTTTACATGCAGGTACACTCCACAACAAAATGGTGTTGCAAAAAGAAAAAATAGGCACATTACAGAAGTGGCATGTGCCTTGAGGCTGAAAAGAATATGCCACATTATGTTTGGGTAGAAGTAGTAGCAACGGTTGTGTACATTATGAGCAGGACACATACTGTAGTTGTTATTAATGGCATGATGCCTAAACAGAAGTTTACAGGCATAATACCGGATGTGTCTCACTTGAAAGTGTTTGGGTGTACACTTGTGATAGTGATGTAGACATATATGATGTCAAGATGCTTTTGAAGCAGAAGTTTGAGATGAAGGTTTTGGATGAGTTACGGTATTTCTTGGGCGTAAAGGTGGTGAGATCACCTCTAAGGTCATGGAGACCTAACTGATAAAGTTGCAACTGCTGACGGAGAGTCAATGGTGGACCCTCTCCCTTTGCCTCGCATTCTCTCCGTGTAGCCCACTTCCTCCCCATCTCATAGAGTTATGGCGAATCATACCTTGCAATCTGATCTGGTAGGTTTACTTGCGCGTTCAAATGAGGAGTTGTATTTGAAGCATACAGCATTGTCCATGATGTTGAATTCAAAGGAGAACATGCAAATGTCAAAAGTCTCGAGACTCCTTAAAGTTTCGCATCGATCCTTGTACAAGGCTAAATTGCGGGTGACATCGAATGTTGACGGTGGAATGTTTTCATTGGCTGCATGTCAAAAACATGCCAGCCACAGTTTGCACTCCTTGTCTGCAGTGGTTACCAGCCTTATAGCAGTCTCGCGGTCAGCAAAAAGAACCTGTCCTCCTCAGCTCTCTCCACTTCGTCAACTCTGCACCCCTTCCAGAAGAAGCATCCTCCTTTCCAGGTGGCCCACTTCCTTTGCCTTTTCCTCTTCGCCAACCTTTTAGGCGACTCCCTCATGCTGGCGAGGGTGTTGGCAGCAAAACAAGTGCCCAAGTGGACCTTTCTTTTGCTGGCTACATTGGTGGTGTTTATTTATTTATTTATTTTTTATATTTTGCCTAGAAGATGGGTTATATCTTCTCACCATCATTATCATGCCCAACCCCTTATTTATATGGAGAAACATGGCCATTCCAAAAATCTGCAGAGTACATCCCAACACGAGCATAAAGAGCAAATTACGTTTGACTGGTATCCCTTGTAGATTTCAATATTTGTAGTCTAGATTGGGCTCTCTCCATGTAAACCAGCCTGTCTACATTTATTTTTACCAGATGCTCATCAAAACCCATCATTGATATCCTCGTGCTCATCCACCTCTTATTTACACACATCCCAGACACCTTCTTGAGACTAAAAGCTCATACAATAAAAACTTCAAGTCTCCAGCAGCTGCTTCAAAGAAAAATGCATGCATTAAATCACTCCAAAGCCATTCCGTCTGTGCACTTACCAGGGCATTCAGGGCAAAGTTTTATTGCACACCACGCATCCCATATGTACACAGACTCAAAACACCTTTACAGTGCCATCCTTCTTTGGAATCACCACTGTAGGACTTACCCACTCAGCTCTATCCACTGGTGTAATGAAACCTGCACTCAACAGCTTTTCAACTTTCTCTCTCAGGGCCTGCAGGGCTATGCCTAGATCTTCCCTAATTCTCTTTGTATGAGCTCCATGTATATAAACTTGTATATGGCTCTATGAAAAGAGCTCCATGCATGTGTCTATGCATATGTTGTATGCAATGAGATGTATGTGGAACGCTATTTGCATATGTCTCTTTAGATAGCCCACTGCATAGCATAGAGCTCTATGCATATGCCTTATGCATAAAACTGCATGCATGAGGCTTATGCATAGAGCTATTATGTATATTACGCATACTAGCTCTATGCTAGTAGATATCTTGTGCACATATATATATATATACATCTTATGCATAGCTCTATGAATAAGCTATATGCATAAAGCTCATCTATAGTCATACAAAAAGAAGAAGAAAAGAAAGAAATAAAGAAGATATGTGTACGCATAATCTTATGCATAGCTCTATGAATAAGCTATATGCATGTAGACGCTCTTATGTGTATGCGTAGCTCTATGCATAAAGCTCATCTATATTTAAAAAATATATGCATGTGCATAAAGATCATCTATATTCATCTATGCACATCTATGAATAAGCTATACCATATATAGCTCTTATGCATAACATAGATACGTAGAGAGAGCTCTTATGCATAACATAGATACGTAGAGAGAGCTCTACGTGTAGAGCTCATCGATATCCATATAAACAAAAGAAAAACAAAATAAAATTAAAAAAATAGGATTAACTATACAAAAAGAAACATATAAATCCTAGTAAACTTACCACAAGGATCTTTTGGAGGACAAGAAGCTACAAAACAAATCAAATAATAAGTGTTCTCTAGTAAGAAACACATAGTAGAACCAATAACCAAAACAAATAGAAATGATAGTTTCAGTAGAGGACAGAGACGACCAGCTATACAATATATAGCTCTTATGCATAACATAGATACACATAGTTACATGCATGCGTAAAGCTCATCTATATCCATATAAACAAAAGAAAAACAAAATAAAATTTTAAAAAACAAGATTAAGCATACACAAAGAAACATATAAATCCTAGTAAACTTACGACAAGGATCTTGAGAGGACAAGAAACTACAAAACAAATAAGTATTCTCTAGTGAGAAACACATAGTAGAAACAATAACCAAAACAAATAGAAATGATGGTTTCACCGTCGTGTGTCTTGGTTTCACGAGGACATCTTGGTTTCACGAGGACACAGGACCAACAGTAAAGATGATGGTCTTGTAGTGTGTAGCATCCATTTGTTGCTGATGCTGAGATTGTTGTCCTCCATAAATGCATGCAAAGGAGGAAACTAGAAAACAGAAGCCTGCGAATAAAATATTTGACAAAAGAGATTATTCTTGACTAGAATCCAAGTTGCAACAAGCATCATTGGCCACTTCACAACATTGGCAACGCCACCGTTTCTCACAGGAAGCATTGCTAAGCTATTTTAAATTAAAAATGTACTTAAAATATCACTAGCCTAGTGGGCTCACTAAGGCCCTAGCTAATGACAGTTCTCATATTTAATCTTTGTTAATAACAATGTTGGCTATACAAATTCAAATGTAGCATGATAAAATCAGTGTCATTCAAGGCTTATGGTAGCCTAGCTCAATACTATATGCGATGTCACCGGTGGCTAGATAGCTGAACAAACCAAAAAGCGCGCACACCCAGCCACCTAGACAGAAAATGTGCACATGTACACAAACCGAGATGCACAAACAAATCAGATTCGTAGGGATGCAGCAAGAAGCTCTGGAAAAATTCGAAGACGTGAGGGGGAGGAATTAGCCCCACACAGCGTTTGAGTCTAGCAAAACATATGTAAACTTAGTACTAAGTAGAGCAATATTACATTAATTAGGCGTGTCGTCTCTAGTTCATTAGACGCCTCCTTCAAGGACGCAAAAGGATTCACAAACGGGCATGGGATTAAGCACGATCAGGCGGTGGTGAGTATTCTGATGATTAGAAATGAGAAATGAAGAACTGGTCGTCGTCAAATAATTGCTGGTTACACCCTTTCCCTATTCAACCTCTCAATACCCCCTTTAAATGGTACCCTTTTGTATGATAGAAATGTGTAATAAAGGGATTTAAAAAATCCCTTTTGTTGAACCCATGTGGTATGCTTACATATTTATGAGTGACCCCCTTGAGGGAGGTGCCATTAGGGAAAGAGAGCTGTAAATGGAAAATGATGACTTTCCTGCTCTACTGCGAGATAGGAAATAGAAATGTGGAAAAGAAGATTTAATGTAATGAAGGGAAACAAAAAGAATCCAACCGTGCAATTAAAACAAAAGGGGAAAGAAACAGTGTTATGTAAAGGTTCATCAATGGACCTAATCCTCGATGAAGAATTGAAAGAGAACTCGTGGGGAAAGATATAAAGAAATTGGAAGAAAATGAAAAGGATGACGCTGTACTAAAATTCCAGATTAAAGAGAAGGAGGTGCTTGTCAAAGAATTTAAAGAACACCAAAAAGAGGACGGAAAAACAACAAAGGCCGTAAAAAGGAGGTAGATGCAGCTACACCTGCAAGGGTGACAAAGAGGAAAAGGGAAAAAATGACAATCAATGAGTTGAATGTCGCCCTGACAAAAAGCCAATGCTAACCTCAGGAAAAGAAAAGACCAAATCGAGGCCATAAGAAAGGCATACAGAGGAAGTGTGAACAAAGGACAATATGCTAGAGGACTTCCAAGGCTAGGCAAAAAGGGAAAAAGGGTAAAGGAGGACCTTCATAAGAGAATCTAAGAAGAAATAAAACAAAAGAGCATGGGTGTCTAGAAGGAGACTTCTCTAAAATGTATGCAAAATTTAATCCAGACGGCTCAGTAAGTAGGCATGTGCCTTAAGGCCATCCAATTGGGACCAAAGTTGCAAAATTCATAAATCAACTAAGCACCTAAGGTAGCAAGACAGGGCTGGAGCAGTTCTCAAGCGGGCACAGCCGGATAGGGAAGAGGTCCCTCCCTCAGATCTAGAGTAGTACATGGAAGCATTGGGAACTTGTGACTCCTGAATTTGAGTGAGAAGGCAACAACTCATTCAAAGAGAGACACTGTAGTGCCCCTTGCTACTACAACGGAGTAACCTAGAGAAGAAGAGAGGAAACAAGAAGGGACGGACTGCTAAGGAGGGGACCAATAGGGCAACATAGGAAATGGGAAGCCAGTAGCTTAAGGAGGACCTAGTCCATATTAGCAAGTCTATCCTATCACACAAATACTGGAGCAGCACCACCAGGAAGCTACCACCACTACAAACTCTTAGATTGAACTAGCACAATCAGACCTCTCTACAACCAACTTTGCAAACTTTATAGAGTCCACCCACAACACAAACTGGGTGTAGGAGCTCTCAACTACCTCCAACACTGCATGATGGCAGATGGGTTGAAGGAAATGACTAAGCTATAGGATGCCATCAAGGAAAAGGATGTTATTATCCAAATGGTGAGAAGCCAGCTGCTACATTTGCAAGAAGAGCTGTGCAGGAGGAGGATGGAAGTAGGCTGGTTGGACGAGATGCAAAGGAAAAGGTAGGAACTCTAGAAGGCCAACATAGAAATAAATATGGAAATTAAAAATATGAAGGAGATGATAGTGGCTAGGAAGGAGCAGGTAACTGTGTAATTGCAAGATGACTTGGCTAGGATAGGGAAATCCAAGCAAGAATGGAGGGCCAAAGCACCCTAATTAGAGAGGTCCACCTTCATATTATTAAGGAACTGCGGGCAAGGGCCGACAAAGATAAAGTAGAGTTGGTCAAAGAAGAAGCCAGACTAGTGGTTTTGGATGTAGAAGAGTTCCCAAAGTCTATTAGATAGCTATCGAAAAGATGGAGCAATGGGAAGGTCATGGTATAGAGGACATGAAGGAGGTGTGGAGAGAGTATCTCGAAAAATTAACAGTTGGCGATGCAAGTCCCCACATATTCCTATAAACAGATGGTTTCCCACCATTCACAGGTTGGAAATCTAGATGAAGGATTTGGAATTCCGAATCCAACAACCTAGACAGAAGGCCTAGAGTCAACAAAAGTCTTAGAAGCAACTACACCTAGCCAAGTGGGCAAGGAGGCTTTTGTTGACTTTGGGGCAAGCAAGCCTAGAGTCAACGAAAGCCTTGGAAGCAGCTGCACACCCACCCAAGAGAGCAAGGAGGCCAACAACAGTTAGGCTCGAGGGGCTCACTTTGAGTAAATCCTTTGTATCATGTGCATTTAAGGTCTATTTTTAAAATCCCTTATCTGTGAATTTTTTATGAATAAAACATACCATTTTTCTATTCAACTTGTGAATACCCCCTTTAAATGGCACCCGTTTATATGATAGAAATATGTAAAAGAGGGATTTTAAAAATCCTTTTTTTGTTAAACCCATATGGTACGCTTACATATATTCTAGAAAAGTCAAAACAGAGAATAGTACATGGTTGAACAAGTCAAAGCCAACTACATACATGGATAGAGCATTGAAATATCTCTTTTTAGAGCTAAAGACCATTTAATTTAGAGTTTGATAACCCATTCAAAAGCTTTTTGAGCAATTGAGATGATGCCAAAGGCCAAACTCAACAAGGGGAACTACAAGGAAGCTCTTGAGTATAAAGCGGGCACATCAGATGCAAGACAAGAAGCAAATTAGAATGCTCAAGGAGCTATGCAAGAAGAAATTAGTGGTAATATCAATGAAGGCATGCATCAAGAGGTAAATATTTCACAAATACCTAAAGGAGGGGACATGAACATGAACAACATGATGTATCTCATGCAAACTATGATTGAAAGGCTAGACCAAAGATTTTAGTTCATGGTGAAAAAGCTTGACTCTATGAGCAAGGAGTTGCATGATGAAATCTCAAGCTTGAAGCAAGATATAGATAAAGGTAAAGAAGTTTACGGTGGACCTATGTTGCAACCATATGCACCAAACACTTTTCCACCAATGGGGCCACAAGCTTATGGAGCATTTATGGGACCTTAACATGCAAATACATTGCATACTCCTCAAGCTAGTATGCACCATGTTGATGGGAATCGTGGGTCTATTATTGGAAAGGAAAAGATTCCTCCATCATTGAAGCATCAAGGTGGAACAAGTAAGCCTGGTATGCCTATGCATGGTCCTATGAATGGGGTTTCATCATTGCAAGGGAGAAATGTGGAAAAAAGTAAAGGCATAGTTTTGGAAGAATCAAGGGTGAATGGAAATTGGAATCACCCACACATGAGTGGTCATCACTTTGATGAGATGGATCATCATCCTTCACACATGAGTGGTCATCACTTTGATGAGATGGATCATCATCCTTCACACATGAGTGGTCATAACTTGGAAGAATGAAGGGTGAATGGAAATTGGAATCACCCACACATGAGTGGTCATCACTTTGATGAGATGTATCATCATCCTTCACACATGAGTGGTCATAACTTTGATGAGATGGGTCATCATTTTAATTGGATGGAACCTAATCATGGTAGACCTCGTCACTTCAATGAGTTTGGGGGCAATCATGCTAGACCAATTGAGCGTAGACCGCATGTTCATCATTGAGGTGGTGATGAAGATGAATTTAAGGGAGTGACGACAAGTTGACTTTTACTAAGTTTTCAAGGGTGAAGGCTCAACCAATGAGGAGTTTAAAGAATGAGGAGTTTAAAGATGGATCTTTACTTTGAACTTAGTCCTCGTAGTGATAGCGACAAGGTTTTGTTTCCTACTTTGCATCTAGAAGGTCGTGTCCATGCATGGTGGCAGCACTTGAATGCTCATGGATATTTGATGAATGAGATGAGGAGAACCTTTGTTTCATGCCTTAATAGATCAAGGATGGTGGAGAAATGGGATGATCTCACTCAAATAGGCAATGTCAAGGATTGTGTGCACAAGTTCATTTCACTTCATGTGGAATGCTTGAGTGAGGAGTAAAAATTGAGGAAATTTATCAAAGGGCTACAAAATAACATCAAGGTAGATGTGGATTCTTAAAGGCCCGAAACCATCAAGGAGGCCATGCTTCTTTGCAAAGATCTATAAGGCAAACAAAGTATACACATGCTAGTGGAGCAAGGCATGAATTTAGGGCTGATATTGGCACTTTAACTTTAGGCAAATCTTCAAGTAGAGTTTCTTATCACAGGGGTCCTCGTAGATTCAACTTTAGGCAAATTTTCTGTGGAGAAGGTGGAAGGGAAAATTTTAGATTTGGTAACTCATTTCCTCGACCTCCTCCAAATGATAATGGGAAGCAAGTTGATACAAAAGCATCTAACAAGAGCAAGGTTATCAAGGAAGATCATATTAATGATTTGAAGGACAAGGTTTTGTGCTTCAAGTGCGGTGACTAATTAAACAAGGATCATTGGAAGATTTGTAAGGCCAAAATATGAGCCTAAGTACTATTCTCACCAAACCTTTCCATGAAGATATTAAAGAGGATGTGGATGAATATGAGGAGTATTTTGAAGATGCCAACAATGAATTTAAAGATGTAGAAAAGGATGTTGAATTCCCTCGACCCGAGTGGATCAAAGAAGGGATATGTTGACTATGATGATGGGTTACCATTGCCTATGTGTGACTATCATGATAAGGGCAATATGGCTACCCTATGAAAGATCTCAAGTGATGCCTATGCCGGTTGCAAAGGAGCAAATACATTTAGGTTGAAGGCATGCATTAATGGAAGGGTGGCACATATTTTGAGTGATAGTGGTGTTGAGAGAGGGAGAGAGATGAGACAAGAGACACCACATATGCTCCACAAGAATGAATCATATTAGTCACAAGTCACATATATTATAGGCAAGACCTAGAGTGAGTCAGGGCTAGCTATATATAGCTCCAACACCCCCACTAAAATAAAGGTCTCCAATTGTGAGTAAAAAAACCCTTGGGAGCACAAGGGAAAAACCCGAGCTCCTACATATAAATGTACAATGCCACCTTAAGTCCATGTGCAATGTGCTTCTATATACAAAGTACAAAGAATAAATGTGCATGATGTGAAGTTATGTGTGAAGTGTCCTAAAGTCTATAGGTTATGTACAAGTCTAGACAAAATTGACATCACGTGAGATATGCTAATCTCCAAAAAGAGAACCCGTCTCACAACTCCAAGTTCTGATTGCAAAAGTGTAAATGGAGCTTCATGGAGTCCTTTGGTGAGAATGTCTACAATCATTTGATCAGTTGGACAATGTTCTACCATTATTGCTCCTCCTTACTTCATGTCAAACATAGTGATAATGAACTACAATATGCTTTGGACTTGCTATGTTGCACATAGTCCTTGGCCAGACTAATAGCACTTTGGTTGTCACATCTAAGAGGAGTGCTTGAGGAAGGAGAATGACCAATACTAGTAAGCAATTGTCGAAGACAAACCAATTCACGAGCCGCTAAAGATGCAGCTACATATTCAAACTCTGTAGTAGAAACTACAATACAGTGTTGTTTCTTTCTAGCCCCAGATACCAAATAACCATTGATAAAGAAGCAATTACCACTGGTGGATCGCATGGACAAGTTAGAGCTTTCCCAATCAGCATCTGAATAACCCAAAAGATTAAGAGAAGTTGATGAAGATATGTCTTCTTGACGGCGATATACAAGTCCGAAATCTGCAGCAGTGCCCTTCAAGTACTTCAAAACACGTTTAGCTTGAGACGAATGTCTTGTAGATGGAGAGGACAAGTATTGTCCTAATAGATTTGCTGCAAACAAAATATCAGGACGAGTGCTCATTTCCACAAATTGAAGACAACCAACAAGATTAACATAGGGTTAATTTAAAGCTATTGATTCAGCCTTAATATTTGCAAAAGTACTCCTAGTAGAGCTTGCAAGACAAGGAGTGTTTGCCGAAGTGCAGTAGCCAATCCAAACTTTTGAACAATATCTTGCATAAACTTTGTTTCACGAAGAAGCAAAATACCATTATGACGATACCTTTGAACTTGAATACCAAGGCATGAATGGATGTTGCCACAAGATCCACCATATCAAAGGCTGAGGAAAAAACCTTTTTTACTTGTTAAGAAACCAGTCCTTGAGATGTGAGAAATTGAATCAATCTTGATGTACCATGATTGTGAAGCTTGTTTTAGTCCATAGAAAGCATGGTGGAGTTGGCATACAAGATGTTCCTTTCCAAGAGCTGTAAATCCTTCAGGTTGCTCCATATATATTTCCTCCTTTAAGTCTCCATTAAGAAAATCCGTCTTAACATCCATTTGTTGTATTTTCAAATCAAACTGAGTTGCAAAAGCTAGTAGTACTCGAATGCTTGTACTACGAACTATGGGTGAAAAAGTGTCATGATCTCGGGGGGGTCACTCACAAAAAAATGTGAATATCACATGCGTTCAACAGAAGCATAATTTTAATTTATGAAACTTACAGAAATATATTTACATAAGGGTATGATTTAAAATTTTTTCAAAAAAATTTACAGATTCATAAAGAAAAGGAGATATTATATAGATTAAAAAAATCACAAATAAGGGATTTAAAATATAGGCCTTGAACGCACGTGATAGGGATATTTTACATATAGTGACCCCCCCCCGAGGTCATGATAGTCAATCCTTGCAATTTGTGAGTATCCCTTTGCAACTAAACGAGCTTTGAATTTATCAAAGGATCCATCTGCCTTTGTTTTTATCTTGTAAACCTACTTACATTTGACAGGAGTACGATTAGAAGGTAGATTGGTAAGAACCCATGTACCTTTCGAGATCAAAGACTCATATTCAACTTCCATGGCTATCTTCCATTGTTCCTTTTGTGGAGAGGACATAGCTTGTGCATAAGATGAAGGATCTTCACAAACAGCCAATACGTGATTAAAGGTTTTAAGATCATCATCATATACATGATTTGCATTTCTTTGGTCTGAAGGTGAAGCTTGGGGATAAAAATGATTCGTATCCAGAGTTTTTTGGTGGTCCTAATGAAGATGTGGCAGATTTTCTGAAAAGGATGGAGGTTGCATGCATAAGCAACCACATCAATGAGCCAGCACAGGTATTGCGGCTGTTGAATATATGTTTGAAAGGGGATGCAAGGATTTGGTATAGAGCTTTTGAGGAGTCATTAAAGGATGGTGAGCCACGCATTCCAATGACTGAGGATGGATTGAAGACTGCACTTTTGAATAGGTTCAAGAAGATTGAGGATCCAGATAGGGTTTGGCATGAAGTGCAGGGGTTGATACAGGGTGAATTGGAGCCAATTGATGATTATGTGAAGAAATTCTCTTTGCTGTGGGAGACCTTGTGCAGGGCTTTGGGAGATGATCATGTACCTCCAGATATGATGAAGAAGGATCGTTTTATTGCAGGATTGAAGGGAGGCATTCGCTGGAAGGTGGAATGAAAGAAGCCCAGGTCTTATGAGAATGCAGTGGAGATAGCCAAATCTAAGGATTGGAAATTGCAACGGATGAACCAGCTGGGGATGGTTCCAGTGGCAGTGTGGCTGCCTAGGGGCTAAAGCTGGGGGCCTCCCTTGTGAAGAGCTGCGACGCGGAAGCTGCTGCAAGTGCTGGCATCAAAGGAGACGAGCAGTTTTTGAAAATTGAGAGAGATTGGCTGGTGTTACAGGTAGTAGGCGTGGCTGAAGGCGTGCGACTGAAGTGTGTCGACAAGAGAAGAGAAGCCGGGCTGGTGTAGCGACGTCAGCGAAGCGAGCACAGAGGGCCGTGAAGGTTTCTTGGGCATGTTGGGTAGCTGCTGGGGCTCGTTGTGAGACAGGTGGGCAGAGGCGGAAAGAGAGGAAGCCGCCTTGGTTTTGGACATAGCAGGTGATTGTTTTGGGTTTGCGTGGACTCGTGAAGGGCCGCGTAAGTGAAGTCGGATGTGGAAACAAAGGCAAGCAACAGGGAGCCGCTTGAGTGAAGAGCCTTGATGGCTGGTGGACAGAGAAGCTGTGGCGAAAGAGAGGAGGTTGCCTAGAAGACAGAGCAGGGTGCCGAGTGAAGCAGAGAGAGAATTGATGTTGCTGCTGAGCTGGTGGGGCCAGTAGCATTGCAAAGGTGGTGCTTGGGTTTGTTGCGAGGCTGACAGAGGATCAGCATAGACACAGAGAGTGAGAGAGAGAGATGTTTGGGTAGCTACTGCTGGTGGTGACACATGCAGAAGTGATGGGCTGCAGAGAGTTGAGGGTTAGCTGGTGGGGCACCCTCTAAAGAGTGAGTGGCCGGGTTCTTTATGGTGTGATTGGCACAACAGGCAGGCGAGAGGTTTGCGGTGATTGAGGATGTGGTGTATCCTTGGCAGTGTGACAGGTCAAAGTGTTGAGGTCGTGTGGTTGCAGAGGCTTGGTCGTCAGACGCAAGGTTGAATCCTAGAGGTGGTGTGGCCGTGGTGGAATTCCCTTGGCAGTAAATCCAGGCCTGAGTGTTTGTGAGTTGGGTGAGTAAGGCTTCTGTGTCAGGAGAAGCTTGCATGAAGTGTTTTGACTGGGAATATATTGCTGGGTGTTTACCTTGGTCTATGGTGCCCTTGTTTTGTGTTGACTTTATGGTGTGGGTGGGTGGTGAATTGTGAGAGAGTGTTCCAGCTGGTGGCTGGTGGTGCCTCCGTTGTGTTGTTGTTTCCAAGTTTGGGAGGTGAAGGGCTATAGAGGCAATGGTCTTTTCTTCTTTTTTTACCTCACACCGTATGATTAGATTTGCTTTGATACCATGTTGAGAGAGGGAGAGAGACGAGACAAGAGACACCACATATTCTCCACAAGAATGAATCATATTAGTCACAAGTCACATATATATAGGCAAGACCTATAGTGATTTAGGGCTAGCTATATATAGCTCCAACAAGTGGAAGCACACATAAATTTTTTCAACACCAAATACATGTTCAGTCTCAAATTATAGACTATACACCCAATACATGTTCAGTCTCAACACCAAATACATGTTCAGTGGCTAATTGAGCAAAGATGGATTGCATAATGGTATGCAAAGATGTGAGATCGATTCTCACAAATGATTACACTTGCAAGGCTGATTTACTTGTATTGGATATGGGTCCCATTGAAATTGTTGTGAGATGTGATTGTTTGGTAACTCTTAGGTTGTTTCACATCAGTTTACAACAAGGGTATATGAGTTTCATGGATGTAAACCATGAGGTTACATTTACCGGAACTCATGTGCCAAGTATCAAGATAATGCAACACAACTCAAGAGGGAGCTAAAGAAAATGGGATGCATATATGTTTTATAGCTTTGCAAAGAAGAAAGCAATGAGAAAAAGGGAGAGTTTTTGCATAAAGGTGTGAAGTAATTGTTAAAGGAGTATGAGGATGTCCAAATACCAAAGTGCTTGCTGAAAGGGAGGGGATCATGGGATAGATCTTGATCTGCATACCAAGCCCATTAACAAACCACCTTATAGATTGTTAAAAGTGGAGAAGGATAAAGTGCCAAAGCAACTGCAAGAGTTTATGGACATAGGATGGGTTACTTCTAGCCAATCACCTTTTGCATCACTCGTACTCCTTGTCAAGAAGAAGGATGGCACTTTCGCATGTGTGTGGACTATAGGGATTTGAATAAATCTATAATCAAGAATATATTCTCTATTCCACGAATTGATGAGTTGAAAGAGGTGCATGTTTCTTCTCCACTTGAGATTGATTTAAGATCTGGCTATCACTAATTTAAAATCAAGGAAGGTGATGAGTACAAAATAGAGAATTTCAGACTGAGAGAGTTCTCTACCAGTATTTGGTTATGCCGTTTAGGTTGTGAAATGCACCGAAAATTTCAAGCCTTAATGAACAAGGTGCTTGGACCTTTCCTCTACAAATGGGTACTTGTATTCTTTGATAGTATATTGATATATAGCAAAGGGGTGAAGGCGCACTAAGTGCATGTAAGGACTATATTTGATGCTTTACGATCCAATAACTTGTATGCAAGAGAGAAAATGTACATTTATGGCACAAAAGGTTGAGTGTCTTGGACACATAGTGAGCAAAGAAGGAATTATGGTGGATCCTAAGAAGTTTGAGTGTGTTAAGAATTGACCCATGCCTACAAATACCACTCAATTAAGGTGACTCTTGGGCTTGTCATCATTCTATAGGAGGTTTATTAAGAGCTATGCTCATAGCTTAAGAAATAAGCTTTCTTTTAGGATGCTATAGATGATAAGAGCTTCTAAGAGCTCAAGGAGATGCTCTTAGAAGTATACTCACATTAGGCCGTATACTTGTATGCCTAGACTTCATGAAGCCATTTGTGGTTCAAGCCGATGCATGTGGAAGAGGCATTGGGGTTGTTTTGTTCCAAGAACATGGAGTGATTGCATTTGAGAGCCGAAAGATTGATGAGAAAGAAATGGGTATGCATTTCTATGATCAAGAGATGTTGGCAATACTTCATGCAATAAAGAAATGGCATCATTACTTGTATTGGAGACATTTCTTTGTAAAGAGTGATCATAGAGTGCTTCAATACTTCTTCTCTCAACCTAGACTCTCTCCTAAGAAAAGAAGGTGCCACTAGGTGGCTACATTGCAAAATTACGATTTCAAAATCTCTTACATTCATGAAAGGGAAAGAGAATGTTGTGTACATAAAGATTGGATTTTAGATATCCAAGAAGAGTACCTATTGAGGAAGTGGTGCCAATGTAGCAGAAATTAAAGCAAGCCTCCTAGGATGATTTCCTACATTTTGAACTTCATAATGGACTTATCTACTACATAGGAAAAGTCCACCTTGTTCCTACATCAAGCTACAAGAAGAGAGTGTTAGAAGAGATGTGTTGTTCTACATTATTGGGGCACATGGGGATGTTTAAAACCTTCAAGAAGGTCCGGAGGAGTTTTTCTTGGAAAGGAATGTGAAAAGATGTGTATATTTTTGTGACAAGTTGCTTGCCTTGTCAACAAAACAAGGATCCAACACATAAGCCCGGTGGCTTGCTTCAACCTTTGCCTATTCCCGATGGCAAATGGACACACATCTCTATGGATTTTATCACATGGATTCCTCATACAAGGAGGGTATGGAACATTATATATGTGGTGGTAGACTTCTTGACAAAAGCCACATATTTTATTCCTTCCAAGGTCAAATGTTCAACATCTATGGTTGCAAAACATTTTGTGGATAATGTGTTCAAGTTGCATGGAGTGCCATAACAAATTGTTAGTGACCGAGATATGAAGTTTATGAGTTCATTTTGGAGGACATTGTTTAAGATCATGGGGAATCTTGACACCTAGCACCACCTATCACCCCGAAACCCATGGACAAACCAAGAGGGTGAACAAGTGGGTGGAAACTTACTAAAGGCATTATTGACATAATACGCAAGGTGTTTGGGATGAGTAGTTTCTGCTTGGCGAGATAGCTCACGCATCATGAGAGCATTGGAATGCCACCTTTTGAGGCACACTATGGGTACAAAGTGAATATTCCAAGATGGTTCAAAAGCAACAAGGGGTGATTCGTAATGCAAAAGAGGAGATGGAATAGCTGGATACACTCTTGCAACAATGCAAAGCTAATATGAAGCAAGCTCAAGAAAGAATGAAACATTATGTTAATGCTTATTATCCAATGCCATTAGAGTTGCTTATCAATTGGCACTTCCCTTAACCTCAAAGATTCATGATGTATTCCATGTGTCACATCTCAAATCTTATCTTGGGTTGGAGGTATTTGTGCAAGATGAATTACCTCTAGTAAATGAGGAGGGGATGATTGAGTATGTGCTACAAGAACTTTTGCGTACAAGAGAGAGAGTTCTTTGTAACCGTACATAGTGGAGTACTTGGTCAAATGGTAAGGGCTACCTAAGGCAGAATCTTCTTGGTACCTCGTCTCTACATTGGAAGGATTTGATTTTGGAAGACTACCGAGGGTCATGAATAGTGAATTAACTTGCTGGAAATTCTTGTAAATTCACTGTGGATAGCCCTACACCCTTAGAAATTGGATACATAATGATTGGAAGCTACTCAAGGTTTCCATGCCATTACGGGGTAGATGTTATGGCTTGTTTTGAGGGCTTATTTAGCAGTTCATAGACATATACATGGAATTTTGGTCTCCCATACATGGTGTCGATATGAGCTTCAAGTTTGACATGAGTCCATTGACATATACTCCATCCATGAGGATTGTAATTGTACATATCAATGGTTTCAAGGATGAAACCTTTTGGGTGGGGACGGTTTGTAACAAAGTGAAATCATCTCATATCAATAATAGGCACAAGGCCAATGGACGATGCCCATGGATAAAACTTATGATAGTGTGAAAGGGGTGGTCATGTATATGTGTCACATATGCCATATTTGGGGTACCTTTTGATCATCATCAAAAGGTACCTTTTGATCATCAATATACAATTCAATTACTCTCTCTTCTCTCTAAACTTAGGCTAACCAACCTAATGTAGGCTAATACAAAGCTAATCCAAGGCTAATCTAGATACTTCTTTCTTTCAAGAAGTCACAATTTGTAAAAGAGAGACCTTTGTGGTGTGTCCATGGATGCTCATATGCAAGATGATGGTTGGAGTAAACTTGAAGGTGGAAGCTCTTATAGACAATAATGTGTTCTAAGACTTTATGAGTCACTATATCCACACACCTTATTCTCACTCTTTATTAATTTTTTCTCACTCTCAAGGAGTTCAAATAAGTTGAAATAAGAGAAAACACAAAAGTTTACTTCAAGAGTATTATACTTATAAGAGTTAGAAACACTCTCGGAGGGAGCTCAATCTTCATGACACCAACCCTCATCAGATTTTCATAATCTCACTCCCATTCTCAAACAATGACTTCATTGTATACAATACACAAGATTCTCATATAAGGGTTAAAGAAATGTTAATGAATCATAAAGTAAAATTTTTTATGGATTCTGGTAATTATCATACTTTCATATCTCCTAAGATTACGTAGCAATTGAATCTAAAATCAACATAAAACCTTAGAAATCATCTCATTGAGATTGTGGCTAGTGCTCAGAAGGTTATACAAGTGGACTTTTGGAGTTGGATTGTTGGAATCTATTGATTTTATATTGGATGTGTTGTCCTAAGGAGATTTTCATAGCCTAATTTTTGGACATTATGTACATGACACAATTATTGTTCATGAGAATAGGGTGTTAGTTATTGTCAAGCTAGAATTATAACTCTTAAGAAATATCACGGTAATGTTGGTTGTTTATTAAAAGATATGTAATGTAACACATATTTCAAGAATGAATCTAGCTAGAGGAATAAGTATGGGCTGCTAGACTATGTTAGTCATGGCTAAGGAAATCTAAGAAGAACATGGCTACACGACTATGTTAGTCATGGATAAGGAAATCCAATAAGAACAAGAAAACCCCCCATACGAGAAGAAACTCTTAGAGAAATTTACAAATGTATTTCTTGATGATTTACTTACATTACCTCATTCTAGACCTTTAATTCAATCTGATTGAAATTATTTTAGGAGCCATTCAGCATATAAAAGCTTTACCAATTTAATGTTTAAGAATATGCTAAGTTAAAATTACAACTAGATGATATTATCAAGAAAATGATTATAAAGCCTAGCCGTTTTGCCTTGGGGTGCACCGATTTTATTTCATAAAAGGAAAGATGACACCTTTCATTTTTGTGTGAATTCATTATGGAAGATTAAAGAGAAAGACCATTAAGAATAAAATATCCTATACATCACATATAAGATCTCCTAAGTAAAATGGCTAAAAAAAGTTTTTTACAAAGCAAACCTTGGATCTAGCTATTGTCAGTAGATCAGGACTTAAAAACAAGGGGATATCTTCAAGACTAGTTTTAGGACTGGGTATGGTCACTACAATTTACGGTCTTGACTTTTTGCTTTGATGGGTGCCTTTAACTATACTTTGATGTCAGGTTTTCCACTACATTCAATTCCATGGGAATCTCATATAGTTGCTACCCATAGTAGAAATCTTATTTTATGTAAATGTTTTTTATTTTTTGGGTTGTGACTTTGTAGAACTACGGCTTACATGTAGCGAGAAATTGCTTAACCAATGACTTCATTGTATACAATACGCAAGACTCCCATATAATGGCTAAAGAAACGTTAATGAATCATAAACTAAGGTCTCTGATAGATTATGGCAATTGTGATACTACTTTCATATCTCCCAAGATTACATATAAATTGAATCTAAAATCAGCATCAAACCTTAGAAATCCTTGCATTGAGATTGTGGCTAGTTCTAAGAAGGGTTATATAGGTGGATTTTTGGAGTTGGAATGTTGGAATCTATTGATTTTATATTGGATGTGTTGTCCTAAGAAGATTTTCATAGCAAAAATTTTAAACATTTATACATGACACAATTATTGTTCATGAGCATACGGTGTTAGCTATTGTTAAGCTAGAAGTGTAACTCATGGTAATGTTGATTTTCTTAAAAGATATGTAATGCAACACATATTTCACGAATGAATCGAGTTAGAGGAACAAGGATAGGCTACAAGATTATGTTGGTCATGGCTAAGGAAATACAATAAGAACAAGAGCATTCCCCATATGAGAATAAACTATTAGAGAATTTTAAAAATGTATTTCTTGATGATTTACCTACATTACCTCATGCTAGACCTTGAAATCATGTGGTTGAAACTTTTTTATATGCCATCTAAAATTCATCATAGATATAGCTTGGAAAAACATTTTGAAGATATCGACGATGTTTACAAACACATGTATGTAGAAAGAGTTTGCGGAACCCGTGCTCACATAAGCTCCGTGTGTTTTTCTCGGCTGCAATTCATAGATCCCGGTCGGAATTGGACGTTAGGTTTAATAGTAAGGGATGAAATCTGTACGTGTTAGATATAAATCCCTGCATTTGTATGATTTTCTAGTGATTTTGGACTCTAAATCCCGGTTGAGCCTAAACGTTGCCTTTAATAAGGGTTGAAAAAAAAGCGTTGCCTTTAATAAGGGTTGGAAAAAAAGCGTTGCCTTTAACTATAAGGGTTGAAAAAAAGAATCTATTGCTCAGCCGTCGGACCGTGTGGATCCGGCCTTATCTGAGGTACTGATTTGTCTTGCTAGTGGGTGGCCGGTCTGGAGTCTGGACATGTGAGCAGTGTTGACTTGTGAGGTCTTCCTTCTAGACACACAGGCCATGCAGCATGCATGTAGCCGCCTGTGGCAGTCTTCTGTCAGAGACTGAGAGCAGGTATTCGAATAATGGATCGTCAGGAAGAGTTGACCTGTGAAGACGAGCTTAGGAGGGTGGTGGCACGGGGCTTGGAGCTGGCAGGAAACCTGCAAGAAAAGGTGGAATCAGTGCCCACGGGCAGCCTGCTGGGCGATGATGACCGAATCCAGATGCGGTCCGTTTTACTCCAGGGCTCGCTTGAGATTGTGGAGCATATGAACCGCTTTATCGAGCTGTTAAAGAGTAGTAGTACTTCGGTATTAGGGGACCAGAGTCATGAGAACTTGCAAGGTGCAGCACTAGGCTCTGCCAGCAGTCGATTAGTTCGGAAGCGTAGGAAACCTGTGTGGAAGCAGACTGTGCGCATTCCAGTGGGCTACACAGAGCACTTGGACCGCTATATTTGGCGGAAGTATGGCGAAAAGAACATCCAGGGCATCAAATACAAGAGGTAAGTAAATATGGTGAATATATATTGTTCGAATCTCATGCAAACAGCTGCTCGCCATGGTCTGCACATTTATCTAAGATTTTAAGTGGATTTTTCAATAGTTCTGATTCGTAAATCTCGCCTATAATTTTACAGTAGTTCTGTTATGCAGTGGGCTATCTAAAGAGATATAAGCAAATAGCGCCCCACATACATCTCATTGCATACAACATATGCATAGACGCATGCATGGAGCTTCTTTACATAGAGCCATATACAAATTTATTTACATGGAGCTCATACAAAGAGAATTAAGGGAAGATCTAGGCAAAGCTCTATGCCGGGATGTAATGCATAAGCTCGACATAGAGAGGTATGTGCAAAGAGCTATTATATATAAGATCTATGCATACTTGCATAAGCTGCTCGACTCTATGCATGATAGCATACATCATATGCATAATAGATTTTGTATCAGCTCTATGCATATTATGCATAAGTTGAGTTCTATGCATAGGGCTTACACGAGATCTATCTTAGTGATTTTGCTATCCTTTTTTTTACATGAAGATGTGGTTTTTTGTTTTGTTTTCTAGGGATCTTCAAAACTACTTCGTAGTTGATATTATAAAAATAATAATATTTCTTTTACACAAAGGTAGGTAGAAAAACTATTTTATTACGAGTTTAACCAAGGTAGGTAGGTAGAAAAACTATTTTGTACCGTGCTCAACACATTAGCCCTTTTTTTCTTGAGGTAAGACTAATCGCTCTATCCTCATTTTTTAAATATTTTCATGCTTATCTTACACCCTTGAAACATATTATTTTTAATTAGGATTTATGCTTGCGTAGAGGTTCTTATTCTTGGGCACACATAGACCTCTAATGCCTTAAATAAAGCTCTTGATGCATGCATTACATCTCTCGTGCAAACTTATCCCTTACATAAGAGAGATTTTCATGCATGCATCAAGAGCTCTAATGCATTAGATTTGTTATGCAAACTTATCCTTACATAAGATGCATTCATCAAGAGCTCCAATGCATAAAAGCTCTCTAATGCATGCATGAGATTTTCATGCATCCAAAAGAGATGATCTCTTTCTCTACAATAGCTCTTATGCACTAAGATATATCTATCAGTACAATAGCTCTTATGCAATAAGAGACCTTATCTATCAGTACAATAGCTCTTATGCAATAAGAGACCTTATGCTTTATCGAGCTGTTAAAGAGTAGTAGTACTTTGGGACCAGAGTAATGGCCAGTTGCAGGTGAAAAAGAACATCCAGGGCATCAAATACAAGAGGTAAGTAAATATGGTGAATATATATTGCTCGAATCTCATGCGAACAGCTGCTAGCCATGGTCTGCACATTTATCTAGGATTTTAAGTGGATTTTTCAATAGTTCTGATTCCTAAATCTTGCCTATAATTTTGCAGGAGCTACGTCAGATGCGCTGACAAAGGCTGCCTGGCCTTGAAGCAGGTGCAAAAATGCGAGGATGGTGAAGGTTTCGACGTCACGTACATCGACGCGCACACGTGCGCCCAAAGCATTCACATGCAGGAGCTCAACTTAGCATCTTTCCCATTGATTCATAATAATATTAATAATAATCAGAGAGGAGTACCTCAGTCCCTCCCCCTCGCTGACCACATTTTTAATCAACTGTCTGCATTGCCTTTGCTCAATATTTCCGGCCCTCCTCTTCAACATTTATATGCCGTGCCCACCACCTCTTCGACATTTATACCACCCATAATTGATCCCTATATTAGCAACACATGTAATTGATCCCCGATAGCACCACCACCTGATCGTGCCTCCTGCACAATTTGTAACCAGCAATTATACTAATCTGTTGACGAAGAGGACGAGCAACGCCAGCTCTTCATTTCTCAAACGCTGTGTGGGGCTAATTCCTCCCCCTCACGTCTTCGCATTTTTCTAGAGCTTCTTGCTGCATCCCTACGAATCTGATCTGTTTGTGCACCCTCACATGTTCCCCAAGCATCTCGGTTTGTGTACATGTACACATTTTCTGTCTAGGTGGCTGGGTGTGCGCGCTCTTTGGTTTGGGGTATTGAGGCGTTTTGTTCAGCTATCTAGCCACCGGTGACATCGCATATAGTATTGAGCTAGGCTACCATAAGCCTTGAATGACACTGATTTTATCATGCTACATTTGAATTTGTATAGCCAACATTGTTATTAACAAAGATTAAATATGAGAACTGTCATTAGCTAGGGCCTTAGTGAGCCCACTAGGCTAGTGATATTTTAAGTACATTTTTAATTTAAAATAGCTTAGCAATGCTTCTTGTGAGAAACGGTGGCGTTGTAAATGTTGTGAAGTGACCGTGGTATAGATGCTTGTTGCAACCTGGATTCTGGTCAAGAATAATCTCTTATGTCAAGTCATTCGAATATTTTATTCGCAGGCTTCCGTTCTCTAGTTTCCTTCGTTGCACGCATTTATGGAGGCCAACAACAATCTCAGCATCAGCAACAACAAATGGATGCTACACACTACAAGACCATCATCTTTATTGTTGGTCCTGTGTCCTCGTGAAACCAAGGCACACGACGGTGAAACCATCATTTCTATTTGTTTTGGTTATTGTTTCTACTATGTGTTTCTTACTAGAGAATACTTATTATTTGATTTGTTTTGTAGTTTCTTGTCCTCTCAAGATCCTTGTCATAAGTTTACTAGGATTTATATGTTTCGTTGTGTATGCTTAATCTTGTTTTTTAAAATTTTACTTTGTTTTTCTTTTGTTTATATGGATATAGATGAGCTTTACGCATGCATGTAACTATGTGTATCTATGTTATGCATAAGAGCTATATATTGTACAGCTAGTCGTCTGTCCTCTAGTGAAACTATCATTTCTATTTGTTTTGGAAAATGGTTCTACTGTGTGTTTCTTACTAGAGAACACTTATTATTTGATTTATTTTGTAGCTTCTTGTCCTCCAAAAGATCCTTGTGGTAAGTTTACTATGATTTATATGTTTCTTTTTGTATGGTTAATCCTATTTTTTAAATTTATTTTGTTTTTCTTTTGTTTATATGGATATTGATGAGCTCTACGCGTAGAGCTCTCTCTACCTATCTATGTTATGCATAAGAGCTATATATGGTATAGCTTATTCATAGATGTGCATAGATGAATATAGACGATCTTTATGCACATGCATATATTTTTTCTTTCTTTCTATTTTTGTTCTTTTTCTATAAATATAGATGAGCTTTATGCATAGAGCTACGCATACACATAAGAGCGCCTACATGCATATAGCTTATTCATAGAGCTATGCATAAGATGTATATATATATATATATATATATATATGTGCACAAGATATCTACTAGCATAGAAGTATGCGTAATATACATAATAGCTCTATGCATAA
Source organism: Cibotium barometz (assembly GCF_041138505.1). Taxonomy (NCBI): domain Eukaryota; kingdom Viridiplantae; phylum Streptophyta; class Polypodiopsida; order Cyatheales; family Cibotiaceae; genus Cibotium; species Cibotium barometz. Next base: position 37,419,575 of record NC_141068.1, read on the forward strand.
GCCTCATGCATGCAGTTTTATGCATAAGGCATATACATAGAGCTCTATGCTATGCAGTGGGCTATCTAAAGAGATATATGCAAATAGCGTCCCACATACATCTCATTTCATATGCATAGACACATGCATGGGGCTCTTTTCATAGAGCCATATACAAATTTATATACATGGAGCTCATACAAAGAGAATTAAGGGAAGATCTAGGCATAGCTCTATGCCTAGATGTAATGCATAAGCTCAACACATATAGCGTAATGCATAGAGAGGTATGTGCAAAGAGCTATTATATATAAGATCTATGCATATTTGCATAAGCTGCTCGACTCTATGCATGATATCATACATCATATGCATAATAGATTTTGTATCAGCTCTATGCATATTATGCATAAGTTGACTTCTATGCATAGGGCTTACACGCGATCTATCTTAGTGATTTTGCTATCCTTTTTTTTACATACAGATGTGGTTTTTTGTTTTGTTTTCGAGGGATCTTCAAAAATGCTTTGGGATTTGGTTAGTTGATATTTAAAAAATAATAATATTTCTTTTACACAGAGGTAGGTAGAAAAACTATTTTATTACGAGTTTAAACAAGTTTGATTTCTCTCCCTTTATGTGATTGCTTGCATGGTGCTCAACACACTAGCCCCTTTTTTTTTGAGGTGAGACTAATTGCTCTACCCTCATTTTTAAAATATTTTTATGCTTATCTTACATCCTTGAGACATACTATTTTTAATTAGGATTTATGTAGTTTATGTTTGCATAGAGGTTCTTATTCTTGGGCATACATAGAGCTAGAGTCTTGCTAGCTCTAATGCTTTCAATAAAGCTCTTGATGCATGCATTAGATCTCTTATGCAAACTTATCCCTTACATAAGAGAGCTCTTCATGCATACATCAAGAGCTCTAATGCATTAGATCTGTCATGCAAAGTTATCCTTACATAAGAGAGACCTTAATGCATTCATCAAGAGCTCCAATGCATAAAAGCTCTCTAATGCATGCATGAGATTTCTATGCATCCAAAAGAGATGATCTTTCTCTATAATATCTCTTATGCACTAAGATTTCTCTATCAGTACAATAGCTCTTAGGCAATAAGAGAGCTTATGTGTCAACTAAGAGATTGATATGCATGCATAGGATCTACATGCATGCCTAATAGCTATATATCCATTACTTGTGTGCTTTTTTCTTTTGTAGGTCTTCTTTGAAAGAGATCAATCTATTACCCTATGTTATCATACAATATAAATCACTATGGTATTAGTTTTATATTAATTCCACTAACTTACCCACTTGGGAGTATGTTTAATTAGTAATTCAAGCATTTTATGCTATCATGGAGCTTTTAATAATGCAGACATATATGTCTACCACATGTAGTAAAACTCTTTTGCATTCTTGCATTATCTATACTTAACAGGGCCCTCAATGCATGTACTAAGGGCTCTAATGCATGTATAGAATCTCTCTAATGCATGCATAAGAGCATGTGCATGTATAAGAGCTATAATGAGAATGCCAATCATTGGAGTGCAAGCATAAGGATCTCTTATCCTTTGAGGTATCCCCTCTAATGTTGCATAAGAGCATTAGAGAACTCTATTGCCTACAGTGGCCACTTCGAGCTGTGAATCCGAGTACAAAGCAGCTTTTACAGCTACAATTGAGTGTGTGTGGCTCAGACGTCTGATGGGCTGATTTGGACAGTATTGGACAGTCGTCTAGCACTATGATTTTCACTCACAGCACCTCCTAAGCACATATATACTTTTGCTATATGTGCATGCATAAAAAGGAATAAAAAAGCAATAAGGATACTCTAAAGAGCAATGTGTGTATATGCTTGTAGAAAAGATTTAGCTCATGTATGTGCATAAGATTATGCTTGTGCATAAACATACATAGCCTCATAAGCACATACATACATACGCTTATACTTATGCTATATGTGCAAAAGCATAAAAAGGAATACAAATCAATCATAGCCTCATAAGCCAATACATACATAAGCTTATGCTGATGTTATATGTGAATGTATAGAAAACAATACATGTACTTCAATATGCATGAAAAATTTAATAAACCAAAAAATTTACATGAAAAGAGGACTTACGATCATTTAGGTCGAAGCTTCTTCTTTCAGTGCTCCTCTATAGCCACAAGTTACAACTTTGCCTTTGCCACTTGTTGGAGGTGCATCTCTGACTCTTTCTGATTCTCGTATGGTCAACGGAGCTTCCCTTGTGATTGGCCTCTCTCTCATCATCATGTCTATTGATGCTTGAATCTCTTCGATAGTGGCATCATGCATAGTTGTCAATGAATCTTTGAATGTGTCCCCATCAAACCCTAAGTCTTGCAAGATTTGGGTCAGAAGAACAAGCAAAAGTTTCTTTCTTGGGTCCATGTGAGAAAGAGTATTGGCAAAAGAATATGCGAAAGAGAAGGGAGACAAACTCTTGGGTGGCAAGAAAGAGGGAGACCCTAGGCAAATAAGATATTTGGTGGGCTCTTTTGGGTGGGTTTTTTTCATGAAATGAGCAACGTTCAACGTCAAAATTACAAAAATTTGAAGTGACTTTAAACGTCACTATTTTGAGTGACATTTAAAGTCACTAAAATTTGAAAAAATAAATCTACATGTAATAAAAAATTTGATGTTAAATGTCACTGAACTTTAGTGACGTAAAACATCACAAAAAGGAAAAAAATTGAATCTCTTATAGTTTGCTGAAAAAGCACTTTGCCAGTGATGTTATTAGTGATGTAAATAGTATGATGTTAAATGCCAGTAAAAATGTCATTTTGTCTTGACGTTTACATCTCCCGTCATATGGAGAAACAAATTCGGAGATTCTTTTGTTATTTGAGTACATGGTTGGGTGTGATGTTAGGAAAGCGATGTTAAGCATTGCGTTTTCTTGTAGTGATTGCATGCTACTTACCGCTCGACTGATGGAATCATGAGGATCATAGTAGCTGATTCACTGGCATGGCAACATGCGGAGCATCAATGGCCAGAGTTTAAAGATGAGCCTCATCACTTACATCTTGGCTTGGGCATGGATGGTGTTAACCCATTTGGGTTCAAGTCCACATCACGGTCTACTTAAAGAGCATGGACGTCTAAAAGGAGACTTCTCTAAAATGTATGCAAAATTTAATCTAGACAATTATTGATAAAACTCCTATATGTTACAACATGATGGAAAATTATTATTTTTTTTCAACATCGGTATAAGCCTCCATATAAGAATCTATATAAGTGCTAATATAAGAATTGTTATAATTGCCGATATACACTTGTATCAATGTTACATAAAGTGACAAAAAAATACAACCAATAAATACTTCAATATCCATGTAATGTTACAGTGCATATGTATAAGTATTAAGAAATAAACCTAATACATAGGGCTTACACATTAGGCCCAATGCGTTGGGTCTTATGTCTTCTTCTACTAGTAATTTATGAGCTTATTTTTAATCTTGTATCCTTTTCTCTCATTAAAACACATGTGTTTTTTCATGTACTTTTATATACCATAATACATACATACATACATCTCTATATCTCTCTATATATGTCTATGTATGTATGTGTGTATGTATATATTCATACATACATGCAATAAAATGTTTCCTATGCAAGTAGGAGTAGTAGACAAGAGATTTAATGCATGCATAAATGGGTTTAATGTATGCATAAGAGCTAAATACACGCACAAATCTATGCGTGTATAAGAGCTCTAATAAAAAATTTATGTAAGCATAAAATGCACAAAAAAAATCTCACAAAAAGAGGTTTTGGCATTAGTATAAAAATGAGAATGTGGTGATGCTTACCTCACAAAACAAGAGGGTGTCATGGCTTTATCTCTATGAAGGAACACTTATAAAAGAAAACATTAAAAGAACAAATCAAGAAATATGCATGATATAGCTATTAGGCTTGCATAAAGCTCTAACATATGCATAGAGCTATTAGGCATACAACTTTTATGTAGCATTCGTGAAGATATCTCAATGAAATAGAGTTCTCTAATGCTCTTATGCAACATTAGAGGGGATATCTCAAATCATAAGAGATCCTTATGCATGCACTCCAACTATTGGCATCCATATTATAGCTCTTATACATGTGCATGCTCTTATGCATGCATTAAAGAGCATCTATACATGCATTAGAGACCTTAGTACATGCATTAAGGGCCCTCCTAAGTATAGATAATGCAAGCATGCATAAGAGTTTTACTACATGTGGTAGAGATATATGTCTGCATTAAAAGCTCCATGAGAGCATAAAGTGCTTGAACTACTAATTAAACATACTCCCAATGGGTAAGTGAGTGCAACTAATACAAAACTAATACGATACTGATTTATACCGTATGATAAGATAGAGTCATATATTGATCTCTTTCAAGGAAGACCTACAAAAAAAAAAGGAACACTAGTAATGGATATATAGCTATTAGGCATGCATATAGATCTCTTAGTTTGACACATAAGGTCACTTATTGCATAAGAGCTACTGTAGTGATAGATATATCTTAGTGCATAAGAGCTATTGTAGAGAAAGAGATCATCTCTTTTGGATGCATAAAAATCTCATGCATGCATTAGAGAGCTTTTATGCCTTGGAGCTCTTGATGAATGCATTAAGTTCTCTCTTATGTAAGGATAAGTTTGCTTATGCATTAGAGCTCTTGATGCATGCATGAAAATCTCTCTTAAGTAAGGGATAAGTTTGCATGAGAGATGTAATGCATGCATCAAGAGCTTTATTTAAGGCATTAGAGCTATATGCAAGACTCTAGCTCTATGTTTGCCCAAGAAAAAGAACCTCTATGCAAACATAAACTGCATCAATCCTAATTAAAAATAATATGTTTCAAGGGTGTAAGATAAGCATGAAAATATTTAAAAAATGAGGATAGAGCGATTAGTCTTACCTCAAGAAAAAAGGGCCTAATGTGTTGAGCACCGTGCAAGCAATCACATAAAGGGAGAGAAATCAAACTTGGTTAAACTCGTAATAAAATAGTTTTTCTACCTACCTTTGTGTAAAAGAAATATTATTATTTTTAAAATATCAACTAACCAAATCCCGAAGTAGTTTTGAAGATCCCTAGAAAACAAAACAAAAAACCACATCTTCATGTAAAAAAAGGATAGCAAAATCACTAAGATAGATCTCGTGTGTGTAAGCCCTATGCATAGAACTCAACTTATGCATAATATGCATAGAGCTGATACAAAATCTATTATGCATATGATGTATGCGATCATGCATAGAGTTGAGCAGCTTATGCAAATATGCATAGATCTTATATATAATAGCTCTTTGCACATACCTCTCTATGCATTTCGTTGTATGTGTCGAGCTTATGCATTACATCCATGCATGGAGCCTTGCCTAGATCTTCCCTTAATTCTCTTTGTATGAGCTCCATGTATATAAATTTGTATATGGCTCTATGTAAAGAGCTCCATGCATGTGTCTATGCATATGTTGTATGCAATGAGATGTATGTGGGGCACTATTTGCATATATCTCTTTAGATAGCCCACTGCATAGCATAGAGCTCTATGCATATGCCTTATGCATAAAACTGTATGCATGAGGCTTATGCATAGAGAAGCATTGCTAAGCTATTTTAAATTAAAAATGTACTTAAAATATCACTAGCCTAGTGGGCTCACTAAGGCCCTAGCTAATGACAGTTCTCATATTTAATCTTTGTGAATAACAATGTTGGCTATACAAATTCAAATGTAGCATGATAAAACCAGTGTCATTCAAGGCTTCTGGTAGCCTAGCTCAATACTATATGCGATGTCTAGATAGCTGAACAAACCCCCTCAATACCCCAAACCAAAGAGCGCGCACACCCAGCCACCTAGACAGAAAATGTGTACATGTACACAAACCGAGATGCTTGGGGAACATATGAGGGTGCACAAACAAATCAGATTCGTAGGGATGCAGCAAGAAGCTCTCGAAAAATGTGAAGACGTGAGGGGGAGGAATTATCCCCACAAAACGTTTGAGTCTAGGAAAACATATGTAAACTTAGTACTAAGTAGAGTAATATTACATTAATTAGGCGTGTCGTGTCTAGTTCATTAGACGCCTCCTTCGAGGGACGCAAAAGGATTCACAAACGGGCATGGGATTAAGCTTGTATGCTTCACATGTATTGTTTCTGCTGTAGTAGGCACTAGAGTATTCTGATGATTAGAAATGAGAAATGAAGAGCTGGCGTTGGTCGTCGTCGTCAACAGATTAGTATAATTGCTGGTTACAAATTGTGCAGGAGGCACGATCAGGTGGTGGTGCGATCGGGGATCATTTATTGTGTTGCTAATATAGGGATCAATTACGGGTGGTATAAATGTTGAAGAGTGGGCGGCATATAAATGTTGAAGAGGTGGGCCGGAAATATTGAGCAAAGGCAATGCAGACAGTTGATTAAAAATGTGGTCAGAGAGGGGGAGGGCCTCAGGTACTCCTCTCTGATTATTGTTAATATTATTATGAATCAATGGGAAAGATGCTAAGTTGAGCTGCTGCATGTGAATGCTTTTGGCGCACGTGTGCGCGTCGATGTACGTGACGTCAAAACCTTCAGGGGTAACACCGTCCTCGCATTTTTGCACCTGCTTCAAGGCCAGGCAGCCTTTGTGAGCGCATCTGAAGTAGCTCCTGCAAAATTATAGGCAAGATTTAGGAATCAGAACTATTGAAAAATCAACTTAAAATCTTAGATAAATGTGCAGACCATGGCGAGCAGTTGTTTGCATGAGATTTGAACAATATATATTCACCATATTTACTTACCTCTTGTATTTGATGCCCTGGATGTTCTTTTCGCCATACTTCCGCCAAATATAGCGGTCCAAGTGCTCTGTGTAGCCCACTGGAACGCGCACAGTCTGCTTCCACACAGGTTTCCTACGCTTCCTAACTAATCGACTGCTGGCAGAGCCTAGCGCTGCACCTTGCAAGTTCTCATGACGAGCACCGGCTTCCAAATTCTCGACTACCACAATTTGCTTCTCGCAATTTTTCACCTGCAACTGGCCATTACTCTGGTCCCCTAATACCGAAGTACTACTACTCTTTAACAGCTCGATAAAGCGGTTCATATGCTCCACAATCTCAAGCGAGCCCTGGAGTAAAACGGACCGCATCTGGATTCGGTCATCATCGAGCAGGCTGCCCGTGGGCACTGATTCCACCTTTTCTTGCAGGCTTCCTGCCAGCTCCAAGCCCCGTGCCACCACCCGCCTAAGCTCGTCTTCACAGGTCAGCTCTTCCTGACGATCCATTATTCGAATACCTACTCTCAGTCTCTGACAGAAGACTGCCACAGGCGGCTACATGCACGCTGCATGGCCTGTGTGTCTAGAAGGAAGCCCTCACAAGTGCTCCACATGTCCAGAGACTCCAGACCGGCCACCCACTAGCAAGACAAATCAGTACCTCAGATAAGGCCGGATCCACACGGTCCGATGGCTGAGCAATAGATTGTTTTTTTCAACCCTTATAGTTAAAGGCAATGCTTTTTTTTCAACCCTTATTAAAGGCAACGTTTAGGCTCAACCGGGATTTAGAGTCCAAAATCACTAGAAATCATATAAATGCAGGGATTTATAACTAACACGTTGATGACACGGAAGCGGTATAGCTGTATATGCCTTTATAGAGTGTCACACTCCTACACACCGATACAACCGCACCCAGAACACCAGACCCAAGAGCATAAACAAAACTTTATTTTAGCACAAGTCTTCGTCTCTACAAAGTTGGACATCCTTTACATCCTCAGAACCATGTTCATCTAGTGCCCATTCACAATCAGCCCACTCCAGCTCCAAATCACAATAAAACAGGCCACTTCTCTTCCTGGCTTCTCTTGTCAAAAAATACAACACACACACTGGCATTCTACACTTAGAGCCAATAATACAAACAAGAACAACCACCTCTCTCCTTTGTAGTAGCAGCAGCAACCCAATGAAGCTGCACCATCACACTTTGTGCTCAGAGGCGGCACTTTCAACAAAAAACTCGCTCTCTACTGCATCTCTGTGGTCGGCACCATCAAGCATCACCTGCTTGTCACCATCCTGTATTCGACCCTACCATGAGAAGAACCCCATGCCTTAGCTCGCATCATGTACACTCTATCCATGTGTGTAGCCCTCTGTATCACCTGCTGGCTGCACATCACCACCTGGCGGTTGTCATCAAAATCAGCACTCTATTTGCCCTTTTCTCACATTACTTCCAAGATGTTCCTCTGGCTATGAACATCCGTTGCATCTCTGTCAGCAGTTGCGCCAAACACAACACCACCTCCAAAACTCCCTGCTACACCAGAGGCGGTTCCCCAACAAGTCGCCAGTCCACAGTCGACAGTCGACCTTCTCCCAGTACTCATTTTCACTAGGCTTCCTGCCAGCTCCAAGCCCCGTGCCACCACCTGCCTAAGCTCGTCTTCACAGGTCAACTCTTCCTGACGATCCATTATTCGAATACCTACTCTCAGTCTCTGACAGAAGACTGCCACCACAGGCGGCTACATGCATGCTGCATGTTCTGTGTGTCTAGAAGGAAGCCCTCACAAGTCAACACTGCTCACATGTCTAGACTCCAGACCCCGCCGGCCTTATCTGTGTACCTCAGATAAGGCCGGATCCACATGGTCCGATGGCTGAGCAATAGATTCTTTTTTTCAACCCTTATAGTTAAAGGCAACGCTTTTTTTTCAACCCTTATTAAAGGCAACGTTTAGGCTCAAGCGGGATTTAGAGTCCAAATCCACTAGAAATCATACAAATGCAGGGATTTATAACTAACATGTACAAATGTCATCCCTTACTATTTAAAGTAACGTCCAATTCAGACTGGGATCCATGAATTTCAGTCGAGAAAAACACACGGGGCTTATGTGAGCACTGGTTCCGCAAACTCTTTCTGCATGCATGTGTTTGTAGGCTTTGTGTTGGTGCAGTGAGGTTTCCCCAGTAGAGAATGAGGACCTCTTTAATCCATTGACACTAGTTTGGTAACATCACCTATTACGTGGATATCTTCAAAATGTTTTTCCAAGCTATATCTATGATGAATTTTAGATGGCATATTCTTTGCATTTACCTTCTCATCCTACTTCCTATGACTTGAAAGCCATTACAAAAATTTAGTACTCAGCCTAGTATATATTCACAATGATGCCTAAAGGTAACAAGATTGTATATGATTTAAAAGTGACATTGATAAAATTGTATTTACAACCCATATGAAAGAACATTTTTTAATATGTAAATGAAGTTAGTTATATTGCCACTTTTTTAAAGGGAGAATACATACATATGTATTTATAGAAATAAAACTGAGTACATCTAGTAGTTCAACCCATAAAAATACAAGTTGCGACCAACATGAAAGCGAACCCAACTGAAAAACCAACCCTTCGATGACATAAAACAACGTGCTTTTTTAGGATAAATTATGTATTATGGAAGGACATCCCTTCAGGATCTTCTCCCTCTCATTGCCATTAGCCACGTCCCTTGAGAGTTGTGATTGTCATCATTAGCCAGTTCCTTCTTATCACCCAGCTAGTTGAGTTGTTCCTCAATTTTAAATGGCAATAAAGGTTGGACCCTTTAGAAGTATGCACCAATATCTCAGTATTATTATTAGAAGCCCCCATAGACCCAAAAAATGTCTCTTTATCTACATTGTACTATTGGAAGTAATTTGATGAATTCTACTAATTAGTGTTTGTATCATATTTAAAAATTCTAATACCCCCCCTTTTTGTTCTTATATAGATGTTGGCAACATATTTGTTTCTTTCTCTCTCTCTTTTTGACTCTCTTATGTCTTTTATAGATGTTCACATCATATTTCTTTCTTTTTACTCTCTTTCATAGACGTTGATAATAACTCTCTACATTGAGGATGAGATTGAACCGTAGCCCATCATTGATATTGGCTAAACTATTTTACATATTGTCTCATTCTCCTCACCTCACTTATTTTTTGTATATGTGGGCTTGCAAAAAAGCATTGATGTTTTTGTTAAAATTATGTGCTTTGGTAATCATGGGCAATTTTTGGAAAGCAGTGATGTACATTTACCAGCCTACACCAAAATCTCACTTCTTGTACTCTCTGTTTTGCATCTAAATACGCGTCTAATTTTCAGTGTAGACGAACTAATAGATGCCCTTATACACGCAGAAATAGATGCTCTAATACACGCGAGAATAGACGCGCTGTTAGACGCAGTGTTAGATTTTCAGTGTAGACGCCCTAATAGATGCATCAATACATGCGCAGATACACGCGCTATTAGACGCGTTGTTAGATGCGCCTGTAATTTCTCTATTCAAGCAATGCCTATAGACGCGCCCGCTATTTTGCGCGTCTATCAAGTGCGTCTATAGTTGCTTTGTGTTGTTGTCTTGGTGGTGTGTCCATGGATGCTCACATGCAAGATGATGGTTAAAGTAAAGTTGAAGGTGGAAGCTCTTATATGAAATAATGTGTTCTAAGACTTTATGAGTCACTATATTCACACACCTTATTCTCACTCTTTATTATTTTTTTCTCACTCAAGCATTTAAAATATGTTGAAATAACAAAAGTTTACTTCAAGAGTATTATACTTATAAGAGTTAGAAACACTCTCGGAGGGAGCTCGATCTTAATGACCAACCCTCATCAGATTTTCATAATCTCACTCCCATTCTCAAACAATGACTTCATTGTATACAATACACAAGATTCTCATCTAAGGGTTAAAGAAATGTGTGGATGCTAGGCTGTGAATCTGTTAATAGCAAAGCAAGCCCGTTAAAAGTATGTGAAGAAAAGCAAGCGCGCTAAAAGTAGGTTTGAAATTGAAAATCACGTCTACAAGAGCGTCTAACAACGCGTCTAAAACCACGTCTAAAATTGCGTACCACATAGAAGAGACACGGTTTTAGACGTGCCATAGAGTTTTTAGATTAAATATTAGACATAAGAGCAATTTTTTTTGGGTTCTTTATTTGTAGAATCTCTTCATCTTCAATAAGTAGCTCTAGTGAGGATCCCTTCGTACCCACCATCGTGAAATGTGGTTGGAGCAAAAAATCAAATGTATGTGTGATAGATGTCGAGGAAACATGTATCGTACACGCAGGATTACACTCAATCACATCTCAAAGTATGGAGAATGGGATGCGACCGTAAACATGGTAAGTGTTAAAGAGTTAAGGTTGATTGAGATACCTATGGGTGTTCATATATTTGAGTTATGATCCCGTTTTAATTTGATACAGGATGTAGTGCCACACCTGCATATGTTGCCCTATGCTCGGCACCCGTGAGGAGGCAAGGCATTGGCGATATGAGGTGGGATCTTCAGGAGGGATCGTTACAGATGCATGGAGTGATGGTGATAGTAGCCCTCTGCTATTACCTCATGAAGCCGTGGAGGAGGATGTGTTGGCGATATGAGGTGGGATCTTCAGGAGGGATCGTTACAGATGCATGGAGTGATGGTGATAATAGCCCTCCGCTATTACCTCATAAACCCGTGGAGGTGTTTGATGATATGGTGCGGGACTTATATGTACATCAATCCGAAGGGAGGGATGATAGCATGGAGCAGGATGATCTTTTTACCGTAGCATCGACTCCACTGTTTGAGGGGTGCACATTCTCTGTTCTACATGCCTCCCGTGAGTTACTAAACTTGCAAGCCATCTATAGATGGAGCAATGCAAGTTTGAATGCATTACTCAAGTAAGCTTTAAAGTCTATTTTGCAAACATGCTGAACTATGCTAGCAGGTCAATTACTCAAATGCTTTTCCTCATTTATGGTCTTCACGTGCAGGCTATTGTGTAAAATGCTTCCAAGGGAGAATAAAGTACCGACCTCAAGAGATATGGCAAGGCAACATGTGACCTCTCTTGGAGGATTAGATTACAAGCGCATCCATGCATGCATCAATGATTGCGTTTTGTTTCGTGGACAACATAAGGATGCAAGACAGTGTCCTACTTGTGGAGAGGCAAGATATAGAGCAGATCTCAAAACTTTGGATGTGCCTCATAAGGTTCTGCGACATTTTTCCATAATCCCTCGCATCCAACATATGTTCAGGTGCAAATCCATTGCAGAGCTCATGTCATGGCATTCATTCCATCGATCAAGTGGAGAACTCCCATAGACCAATATCGTTTACCATATTGGTCCCACCTCAAGATCAATCACCTGCTTGATCCCATGCATATCTTCAATAATGTGGCATCTACCATTTGGGAACATTTGAATGGGACACGAGATTCCGTAGGCATAAGGGAGGATCTACGTACCATAAGGAGGATGCTTGAAGCTTGGCCACAAGAGAGACCAAATGGGCGTGTTTTTTTTATCTCGTGCACCGTGGAGGTTATCAAAGCTAGAGATGGTCGCGGTGAAGCGTGCTATTACTATAATTCGCACTCCCACTGGATGCATGAGCTGTTTAAAGGGGGCCTTTACAAAGAGCAAGAAAAGAGGTGTAGAGCAATTATATGGCTTGAAATCTCATGATTGGTACAAGATGCTCCAAGTAAGTATTTTATGTGCATAATATCTTTTTCCTTTCAAATTTGTGAGTGAATTATAAGAAACTAATCAACCATTCCTCGTGTGTTTAGTTCATACTACCTACTAGCATTTCTCGTAGTGCATCAAAGGACGTGAAAGATTGTATTTACAAGATGGGCGAGCTTGTGAGGTACTTTACATGATACAAAATGTGATGCGTATCAATGCTCCATGCAAGGTGTTCATATTGCTAATATGGTGTACTTTTTCATTTCTAGGTATGTGAGCGCAAAGGAAATAGATCCCACTACGCTTGAGAATGCTCGAGTTATGTCAGTGGAGGTGGTTTGTTTACTTGAGGAGACATTTCCACGTTCTATTCTCACAAGCCAACTACATCTCATAGTGCATTTGGTGGATGAGATTGCTATATGTGGTACTATACATGCACGATGGTTCTTCTTCCTCGAGCGCTTCATGAAGACCTTGAAGGGTTTTGTAAGACAAAATGCAAGACCCGAAGGTAGCATGGCCGAGGGTTGGTTGATACAAGAGTCACTTGTATATATTTTTGAGTTTCTTGTTGATGTGGATAGCTCTCTCCCATGACTATGGAGAGATGATGAAGACCTAAGGATGACCTCTATTGTGCCTCAAGGCAAAGGACGCAACAAAGTAATAGACATGGAGTTGCTTAACAATATCAACCTCTATTTCATGCTTAATAGTGATGTGATGAAAAGATGGGTGACAAGATACGAGGATGCAAAGGCAAGAAGACAAGAAGAAAGGGCCCTCTTTCGTACACACCATGGATCTCGTGTGCCATACCCTCAGTATCTAAGAGCACTCCCAAAGGATATTCATGTGGATTGGCTACTTGACGAAATGGAGAAAGCTGAGAAAGACGAGGGGATGCATATCACAATGGAAGAATGGGAGTATGCTAGGGGATGCATGAGCAAGGTCAGTATATAGAATGTTATGCATAAGTTAGGAGCTTTCAATAATTTAGATTGCTTATTTAATTGATTTTGTCTTGGTGTAGTGCACTATGTTCAATGCTATATGGTGTCAGGGCAAGCATTTTCGAACACAACGGATTGATGATAAGAGAAACACACAAGATTGCGGCGTCATTGCTAGCTTTGAGGGAGCCAATGGAGGCATGGATGATTATTGTGGCATAATCCAAGATATTATTAAGCTTGACTTTCGACGCTTCTTTGTGTATGTTTTGGATGTAAAGTGGTTTAAGGACATGGTGGAAAGAGGCCCTAATGCAACAATCAAACGCCATGCAAGTGGCTTTGTAACTATTGACTCCACAAAGTTTTGGCAAAGTAAGAAGGACACACTAGTACTACCGCAACAATGTGATCAGGTACTGTACACACATATAAAAGTACTCACTTTTAAATATTTGATACCTTTGATGCAAGGAAAATAACATGATTGTATTTGTGTTTGAATTAGGTTGTCTATCAACCAATGGTGGATAATAACAGATGGTGGCATGTCATACCTATTATGCCATGTTCCAAAGTGATGTATAGTACATTTAATATGGAGCGTATGGAGGATGATCATGGCCATGGAGGTGATGATGACCATGATACGAGAGAGGAGGATGATCATGAGATAGGAGATACAGATATTGAGGCCATGTATTTGTAGATCTAAACACTTGTTTGGATTTTGAAGTAGATAGTTTGGCAAGGGTTGATCTCATTGAGGATGAGATTGAACCATAGCCCATCATTGATATTGGCTAAACTATTTTACATATTGTCTCATTCTCCTCACCTCACTTATTTTTTGTATATGTGGGCTTGCAAAAAAGCATTGATGTTTTTGTTAAAATTATGCGCTTTGGTAATCATGGGCAATTTTTGGAAAGCAGTGATGTACATTTACCAGCCTACACCAAAATCTCACTTCTTGTACTCTCTGTTTTGCATCTAAATACGCGTCTAATTTTCAGTGTAGACAAACTAATAGACGCCCTTATACACGCATAAATAGATGCTCTAATAGACGCCCTTATACACGCATAAATAGATGCTCTAATACACGCGAGAATAGACATGCTGTTAGACGCAGTGTTAGATTTTCAGTGTAGACGCCCCAATAGATGCGTCAATACATGCGCAAATACATGCGCTATTAGACGCGTTGTTAGACGCGCCTGTAATTTCTCTATTCAAGCAATGCCTATAGACGTGCCCGCTATTTTGCGCGTCTATCAAGTGCGTCTATAGTTGCTTTGTGTTGTTGTGTTGGTGGTGTGTCCATGGATGCTCACATGCAAGATGATGGTTGAAGTAAAGTTGAAGGTGGAAGCTCTTATAGGAAATAATGTCTTCTAAGACTTTATGAGTCACTATATTCACACACCTTATTCTCACTCTTTATTATTTTTTTCTCACTCAAGCATTTAAAATATGTTGAAATAACAAAAGTTTACTTCAAGAGTATTATACTTATGAGAGTTAGAAACACTCTCGGAGGGAGCTCGATCTTAATGACCAACCCTCATCAGATTTTCATAATCTCACTCCCATTCTCAAACAATGACTTCGTTGTATACAATACACAAGATTCTCATCTAAGGGTTGAAGAAATGTGAATGAATCATAAGCGAATATTTTTTATGGATTCTGGCAATTATCGTACTTTCATATGTCCTAAGATTACATAGAAATTGAATCTAAAATCAACATCAAACCTTAGAAATCGTCTCATTGAGATTGTGGCTAGTGCTTGGAGTTGGATTGTTGGAGTCTATTGATTTTATATTGGATGTGCTTTCAAAGCCTAAAAATGGGACATTATGTACATGACACAATTATTGTTCATGAGAATAGGGTGTTAGTTATTGTCAAGCTAGAATTGTAACTCTTAACAAATATCATGGTAATGTTGGTTTTATTAAAAGATATGTAATGTAACACACATTTCAAGAATGAATCTAGCTAGAGGAATAAGTATGGGCTGCTGCAAGACTATGTTAGTCATGGCTAAGGAAATCTAAGAAGAACATGGCTACATGACTATGTTAGTCATGGCTAAGGAAATCCAATAAGAACAAGAAAACCCCCCATATGAGAAGAAACTCTTAGAGAAGTTTACAAATGTATTTCTTGATGATTTACCTAAATTACCTCATTCTAGACCTTTAATTCAATGTGATTGAAATTATTTTAGGAGCGGTTTAGCATATATAAAAGCTTTACCAATTTAATGTTTAAGAATATGCTAAGTTAAAATTACAACTAGATTATATTATCAAGAAAAGGATTATAAAGCCTAGCCGTTTCGCCTTGGGGTGCACCGATTTTATTTCATAGAAGGAAAGATGACACCTTTCATTTTTGTGTGGATTATGGAAGATTAAAGAGATAGACCATTAAGAATAAAATATCGTATACATCACATATAAGATTTCCTAAGTAAAATGTCTAAAGAAAAGTTTTGTACAAAACAAACGTTGGATCTAGGTATTGTCAGTAGATTAGGACTTAAAAACAAGAGGATATCTTCAAGACTAGTTTTAGGACTGGGTATGGTCCCTATACAAGTTTAAACTTTACGGTCTTAGCTTTCTGCTTTGATGGGTGCCTTTAATTATAACTTGATGTCAAGTTTTCTACTACATTCAATTCCATGGGAATCTCATATAGTTGTTACCTATAGTAGAAATCTTATTTTATATAGATGTTTTTTATTTTTGGGTTGTGACTTTGTATCATCTACATAGAGCTACGGCTTACATGTAGTGAGAAATTGCTTAACCAATGACTTCATTGTATACAATATGCAAGACTCTCATATAAGGGCTAAAAAACGTTAATGAATCATAAACTAAGGTCTCTGATAGATTATGGCAATTGTGATACTTTCATATCTCCCAAGATTACATAGAAATTGAATCTAAAATCAGCATCAAACCTTAAAAATCCTTGCATTGAGATTGTGGCTAGTTCTAAGAAGGGTTATACAACCAGGTGGACTTTTGGAGTTGGATTGTTGGAATCTATTGATTTTTTATTGAATGTGTTGTCCTAAGGAGATTTTCATAGGCAAAAATTTTGAACATTTATACATGACACAATTATTGTTCATGAGCATATGGTGTTAGCTATTGTTAAGCTAGAAGTGTAACTCTTAATAAATCTCATGGTAATGTTGATTTTCTTAAAAGATATGTAATGCAACACATATTTCACGAATGAATCAAGTTAGAGGAAAGGCTGGGCTACAAGATTATGTTAGTCATGGCTAAGGAAATCCAAGAAGAGCAAGGCTACATGACATGGTGGCTAAGGAAATACAATAAGAACAAGAGCATTCCCCATATGAGAATAAACTATTACAGAATTTTAAAAATGTATTTCTTGATTTTTTGCATACATTACCTCATGCTAGACCTTGAAATCATGTGGTTGAAACTATTTTAGGATCACTTTAGCATATATTAAAGCTTTACCAATTAAGAATATTCTAAGTTAAAATTACAACTAGATGATCTTATCAAGAAAAGTATCATAAGGCCTAACCGTGCACCAATTATCTTTCAATAAAAAAAGGACGACACATTTTTATCAATGTCACTTTTAAATCATATACGATCTTGTTACCTTTAGACATCATTGTGAATATATACTAGGGTGAGTACTATATTCTTGTAATGGCTTTCAAGTCATAGGAAGTAGGATGAGAAGGTAAATGCAACGAATATGCCATCTAAAATTCATCATAGATATAGCTTGGAAAAACATTTTGAAGATATCCACGTAATAGGTGATGTTACCAAACAGGTGTCAGTCGATTAAAGAGGTCCTCACTCTCTAATGGGGAAACCTCACTGCACCGACACAAAGCTTACAAACACATGCATGCAGAAAGAGTTTGCGGAACCAGTGCTCACATAAGCCCCGTGTGTTTTTCTCGGCTGAAATTCATAGATCCCGGTCGGAATTGGACGTTACCTTAAATAGTAAGGGATGAAATTTGTACGTGTTAGTTATAAATCCCTGCATTTGTATGATTTCTAGTGATTTTGGACTCTAAATCCCAGTTGAGCCTGAACGTTGCCTTTAATAAGGGTTGAAAAAAAGCATTGCCTTTAACTGAAAAAAAGAATCTATTGCTCAGCCGTTGGACCGTGTGGATCCGGCCTTATCTGAGGTACTGATTTGTCTTGCTAGTGGGTGGCCGGTCTGGAGTCTCTGGACATGTGAGCAGTGTTGACTTGCAGTCTTCTGTGATCAGAGACTGAGAGCAGGTATTCGAATAATGGATCGTCAGGAAGAGTTGACCTGTGAAGACGAGCTTAGGCGGGTGGTGGCACGGGGCTTGGAGCTGGCAGGAAGCCTGCAAGAAAAGGTGGAATCAGTGCCCACGGGCAGCCTGCTGGGCGATGATGACCGAATCCAGATGCGGTCCGTTTTAGTCCAGGGCTCGCTTGAGATTGTGGAGCATATGAACCGCTTTATCGAGCTGTTAAAGAGTAGTAGTACTTGGGTATCAGGGGACCAGAGTAATGGCCAGCTGTTAAAGAGTAGTAGTACTTCGGTATTAGTAGTAGTACTTCGGTATTAGGCGAGAAGCAAATTGTGGTAGTCCAGAATTTGGAAGCCGGTGCTCGTCATGAGAACTTGCAAGGTGCAGCACTAGGCTCTGCCAGCAGTGGGCTACACAGAAGTATGGTGAATATTGTTCGAATCTCATGCAAACAGCTGCTTGCCATTTTAAGTGGATTTTTCAATACTTCTAATTTTGCAGGAGCTACCTGGCCTTGAAGGTTTCGACGTCACGTACAGCAGCTCAACTTAGCATCTTTCCCATTGATTCATAATAATATTAATAATAATCAGAGAGGCAGGCCACATTTTTAATCAACTGTCTGCATTGCCTTTGCTCAACATTTATACCACCCGTAATTGATCCCTATATTAGCAACACATTAAATGATCCCCGATCGCACCAGCACCTAATCTGTTGACGACGACGACCAACGCTAGCTCTTCATTTCTCAATTCTAATCATCAGAGACAGTACATGTGAACCACACAAGCTTAATCCCATGCCCGTTTGTGAATCCTTTTGCGTCCCTCGAAGGAGACGACACGCCTAATTAATGTAATATTGCTCTACTTAGTACTAAGTTTACATATGTTTTGCTAGACTCAAACGCTGTGTGGGGCTGATTCCTCCCCCTGACGTCTTCGCATTTTTCCAGAGCTTCTTGCTGCATCCCTACGAATCTGATTTGTTTGTGCACCCTCACATGTTCCCAAAGCATCTTGATTTGTGTACATGTACACATTTTCTGTCTAGGTGGCTGGGTGTGCGCGCTCTTTGGTTTGGGGTATTGAGGGGGTTTGTTCAGCTATCTAGCCACCGGCGACATCGCATATGGTATTGAGCTAGGCTACCATAAGCCTTGGATGACCCTGGTTTTATCATGCTACATTTGAATTTGTATAGCCAACATTGTTATTAACAAAGATTAAATATGAGAACTGTCATTAGCTAGGGCCTTAGTGAGCCCACTAGGCTAGTGATATTTTAAGTACATTTTTAATTGAAAATAGCTTAGCAATGCTTCTTTATGCATAAGCCTCATGCATGCAGTTGTATGCATAAGGCATATCCATAGAGCTCTATGCTATGCAGTGGGCTATCTAAAGAGATATATGTAAATAGCGCCCCACATACATCTCATTGCATACAACATATGCATAGACACATGCATGGAGCTCTTTACATAGAGCCATATACAAACTTATATACATGGAGCTCATACAAATAGAATCAAGGGAAGATCTAGGCAAAGCTCTATGCCTGGATGTAATGCATAAGCTCGACACATACAACGTAATGCATAGAGAGGTATGTGCAAAGAGCTATTATATATAAGATCTATGCATAAGCTGCTCAACTCTATGCATGATAGCACACATCATATGCATAATAGATTTTGTATCAGCTCTATGCATATTATGCATAAGTTGAGTTCTATGCATAGGGCTTACACGAGATCTATCTTAGTGATTTTGCTATCCTTTTTTTTACATGAAGATGTGGTTTTTTGTTTTGTTTTCTAGGGATCTTCAAAACTACTTCGAGATTTGGTTAGTTGATATTTAAAAAATAATAATATTTCTTTTACACAGAGGTAGGTAGAAAAACTATTTTAGTACGAGTTTAACCAAGTTTGATTTCTCTCCCTTTATGTCATTGCTTGCACGGTGCTCAACACATTAGCCCCTTTTTTCTTGAGGTAAGACTGATCGCTCTATCCTCATTTTTTAAATATTTTCATGCTTATCTTACACCCTTGAAACATATTATTTTTAATTAGGATTTATGGAGTTTATGTTTGCATAGAGGTTCTTATTCTTGGGCATACATAGAGCTAGAGTCTTGCATATAGCTCTAATGCCTAAAATAAAGCTCTTGATGCATGCATTAGATCTCTTATGCAAACTTATCCCTTACATAAGAGAGATTTTCATGCATTCATCAAGAGCTCTAATGCATTAGATCTGTTATGCAAACTTATCCTTACATAAGAGAGACCTTAATGTATTCATCAAGAGCTCCAATGCATAAAAGCTCTCTAATGCATGCATGAGATTTTTATGCATCCAAAAGAGATGATCTCTTTCTCTACAATAGCTCTTATGCACTAAGATATATCTATCAGTACAATAGCTCTTATGCAATAAGAGACCTTATGTGTCAACTAAGAGATCTATATGCATGCATAGGATCTACATGCATGCCTAATAGCTATCTATCTATTACTCGTGTTCCTTTTTTTTTGTAGGTTTTCCTTGAAAGAGATCAATATATGACCCTATCTTATCATACGGTATAAATCACTATCATATTGGTTTTGTATTAACTACACTCATTTACCCACAGTTTGGGAGTATGTTTTATTAGTAGTTCAAGCACTTTATGCTCTCATGGAGCTTTTAATGCAAACATATATCTCTACCACATGTAGTAAAACTCTTATGCACGCTTGCATTATTATACTTAGGAGGGCCCTTAATGCATGTACTAAGGTCTCTAATGCATGTATAGAAGCTCTTTAATGCATGCATAAGCGCTATAATATGGATGCCAATAGTTGGAGTGCATGCATAAGGAACTCTTATGATTTGAGATATCCTCTCTAATGTTGCATAAGAGCATTAGAGAACTCTATTGCATTGAGATATCTTCTCGAATGCTACATAAAATTTGTATGCCTAATATCTCTATGCATGTGTTAGAGCTTTATGCATGCCTAATAGCTATATCTTGCATATTTCTTGATTTATTCTTTTAATGTTTTCTTTTATAAGTGTTCCTTCATATAGATGTGAGATTTTTTTTTTGTGCATTTTATGCTTACATAATTTTTCTATTAGAGCTCTTATACACGCATAGATTTGTGCATGTATTTAGCTCTTATGCATACATTAAACCCTTTTATGTATGCATTAAATCTCTTTCCATAATACTATTTCTATCCCCTTTCATTCTGACTACGCGGTTGGATTCTTTTTGTTTCCCTTCATTACATTAAATCTTCTTTTCCACGCTTCTATTTCCTTTTTCGCAGCAGTAGGAAACTCCTCATTTTCCATTTATAACTCTTTCCCTAATGGCGCCTCCCTCACTACTCGAGGGGGTTACTCATAAATATGTAAGCATACCACATGGGTTCAACAAAAGGGATTTTTAAAATCCCTTTATTACACATTTCTATCATACAAAAGGGTTCCATTTAAAGGGGGTATTATATCGAGCTCATCTAGTGAGGTGGTGGACACTGATGACCCGCTTTTGGGATAGGCCCCACACTTACACCACTCGCATGGTTGGTGAGATCATGGGTGATATGCGGCCGATGGGATGACAGGCTGTTTGACAGCCATTCTAGAGACTGGCATAGTTATAGCGCCAGCTCATTTAGTTGGGTTCACACTATAGAGAACCCTAGTATATATTTGGTTGAGTACCTTTTCATAAGTGTGTACTCTTATCTTTGTATATGGTGTGTTGTGTGTTGAGTGAAGAAGAAGAAGATTTCCAGCCTCTCACCTTGTGTGTTCTCTATTAGGGTTTTGTGAGTGTGTGTGTGCTTGTAAGAGCTCAAGATCTCTTCTCCCCTGCATCTTTTCATGGTATTAGAGCCTGGTTCATGCTATAGAACTGCAAGCAAGAAAAGCATAGGAAGCGGTATGAGGGTAAGAGCTTCAACTACTCTTCCCTATTTGTGTTGGTGATTACACCCTTGTCCGGAGCTCTACGGGAGGCACCGGCAAACGGTCTCTGATTGAGGAGCTTTCTTCACAGGAGTAAAGCTATAGGGCAACTATAATGTCCTATCCGATGTAATTTTTTGCGTCAAAAACTCGTTTCGGGTGCGTCAGGACCTCCGATTTTCAGAAAGCAGGCGATTTCAAGCACTACGGGTAAGTCATCGATTCTCTGCAGAACTCTATTTTAAGAACTACAGGAAGACAGATTGGTTGTGCAGACATTGTGTGTGCTGCAAGGAGGTCAACAATTGCCATTGGGTGTATGTATGCACATTGAGGTCACTGGTTGTGAAATTTGAGTGTAGTACAGTACCGTTGCAAAAAAAAAATAGCAGTTTGTGCAAGACAAACTAGAGTGCTGTTTCTAGTAAATTTGTGTGTCTGGTGGCAAGATGTCAAATGATGGCATAAACCAGATTGTTGCTGAGAATCTTGGTAAGAACAACTTCCATGCTTGGAGGTTCAGGTTGATGAATTTCTTGATGGAAAAGTGTTATTGGGACTACATAGAAGGTGAGCATTTAGAGGCACCAGAGATACCGGAGATCAATCCGACTTGCTGCAAATGTGAAAGAGTTCAAGGATTAGAACAAAGGAGCGAGAAAAGCTACGTATTGGCTGTCTATCAGTATACAAGACACCATGATTAGGCACATACAGGATGCCAAGTCCCCCACGGAGGCGTGGGACACCTTGGTAAAACTCTATGAAACGAATACCAAGGCACGAAAGATATACACGAAAGATATAGTTGAAGAATGAACTTCATACTGTAGAGAAAAAGAGTATACTGTGGAGAAAAAGAGTATTTGTGTGAATGACTATGCATTGAAGATAAAGGGTATTGTGGAATCCCTTGCATCTATTGGTGTTTTAGTAGATGATGATGATAAGGTGAAAGTCTGTCTACGTGGTCTCAGGCCACAATACAAGGCATTCAAGACGTCTATTCAGACTCAGCAAAACATTCCCAATTTTACAGATTTGGTGTCTATATTGATTATAGAAGAGAAGACCTTGGGTGAAGACCAACAGTCTTCACAAAACAATAACAGTTCAAAGCAACAAGCCTTCTACACAAGTTCAGGAAGAGGACGAGATAGAGGAGGCTATGGACGCGGTCAAGGAGGTGGCCGAACAGGTAATCAGAATTATGGCCAGCAACAGCAGCAGCAACAACAACAGTCCCAGAATTCACAACAACAACAACAACACGCAGGTGGAAGAGGCCACTTCAGAGGCAAGGGAGTCAAAGAGGTCGTGGAAATTGGCAAAGGTAGTATAATGATTCACGTGGATGATTTTACTATGGTAAGCCTTGACATGTGCAGGCAAATTGTTATAAGAAGCAGGCTGACATGCAAAATGGTAAATTACAGCAAAACAACTATGCATCCTCGAGCAGAAACAATGAGGATAATGAAAGGTTGTTTGTTATGAAGCATGTCATTAATGCCATGTCTAAAAATATTGAAGCAACACATGAAGATGATGTATGGTACGTTGATTCAGGTGCTTCGAACCACATGACAAGTCATGGGGAGTGGTTCAAGGACAGCAATGTGATGAGCTATGGTGGATCACATGACAAGTCATGGGGAGTGGTTCAAGGAGATGAAGTGTTAAAATTACAGCAATGTGATGAGCTATGGTGGATCAAATGCTAGAATCAATGTGAGATCCCTCTGCCCCCTTCGTGCACCAGACTCCCGGTAGAGCTGACACAGCGGAAGCAGCCCTCTCATGCGCGGGGCAGGGTTTCTCACTCGGGGCCTCGCCCACGAATGTCCGGGCACGAGACTAGGCTGGTGGTCACTCCGAAAACCGAAACCGGGAAAATTTCCCATGCCCGGAAAGCACGGACAATTCCACCATTTTGAATTTTCTTAACGAATTTTTCTAACGAGCTCAATTCTAAACTATCCTTCACCTAAATAAACCAGCTACAAGGAAACTCTCACTGATATAATTTGATCATCTGAGTAATTTCAACGCTTTTTTCCTAATCAAGATCAGGCACAGCTGTTGATCTACTCAATTGAGAAATTTATCAGGGAATTAACTAGCTACTTGAATCCTAGCGTAATCCTAAGATTTTTTAGTTTGATTATTAAAACTCCACTGATTCTAGCCTAACCCCATCCGGCCCATGGGTTAGCCACCACCCTGCCATTGGAATCGATACAACCAAACAAGTACTCACCCACCCATAATTGACATGCCTTTCTTAACTTTAGCTTTAGAAAATAGATACCCACACACTCCTCTTTAAAATTTTAATATAAAAAAATAATCCATAGACAAAACAGATATGATCGTAGATTTCATAACTCAAAATTTCCATTCAATCCCTTGTTTCACAAAAACAATACCACTTTGGACTCTCCGTTGGGACCAACTGGTCAGCCACGAGATCCAGTAATAGATAACAATAATCATTTCGTCAACATACATATATATATCTTCCTCGACATACATATGGGTGTCCTAAGCACCGGGAGCCCGTGCATCACCTGGTCAGAACCCTCCAGGATCCTCCTTGGGTGTCTTGGTACTTCACTCAGGGACCGCTTCATCAGTCCTTGTCCATCGGATCGAAAGCATACCATTTTCACCATACCCAGGCTCGTCAAGACCTGGGCAGGTTTTTGCCACGTGAGCTATCTCTCAAACACTCCCCGCCAACTGTTGCAACCAAACTTCCCTTAGATAAACATATATGCCAAATGCTCCCTCCAGCATTCTAGTGTAAGATAGTCCTTTAAGAAAAGAGGGTTTCTATGCAGGTTTTTGCCACGTGAGCTATCTCTCAAACACTCCCCGCCAACTGTTGCAACCAAACTTCCCTTAGATAAACATATATGCCAAATGCTCCCTCCAGCATTCTAGTGTAAGATAGTCCTTTAAGAAAAGAGGGTTTCTATGCAAGTTTTCAGTTTTGATTTTGTTTGAAAACCATGAATAATCTTAAATCCATATATCAATACTTCTAGATGCAGGTGTGAAATCCAAACAGAATTCCTCGAATTCTGTTAACTTCATCCTCAGATGAAAATCAAAAGTCTTAACGTAGTTTCAGATTCGGTGGGGGATTTGAGTACATTTTTCCTGAATTGGGTACATCGTCATTGATTGAAATTGACGAAGGAATTAGGCCTTGGTCAATAGTCTGAATAAGAGTTTGGATCTGGAAAGGTTCTTCCTAAACTATCTTTCTCGAAAGGTACTATTTCAATTTCTCTTTTTCTAAATTTCGTTCGACGAATATTTGCTTACAGATTTCTAAAAACATGAATTTTTTATGAGGAATAAAATAATCATTTATCTCGATTTGCAACTTTGATAGTTTAATTGAATTTTCTCATTACCATCTTAGTGAATATGAAACGGTAGCATTTCTTCTTCCAGATTATCTACTTATTCATTTTTTCCAATTTTTGCGAAAATTAAACAGAGGATTAAGAGAACCCTTATTTAAATATAATCATTCTATTTGCATCTATTTATGCATAAAATCTAATTCTGATGAAAGTCACACTTTTATCATCATAAAAGTCATTTATGATGAAAATCACTCTTTTAATATGAAAGAATTTCTTTTATGCATAAAAATCATTTATGATGAAAATCACACTTTTAATATATAAAAATATATTTTATGCATATGTTTATGCATAAAAATCACATTTTTAATTTAAAAAAATATCTTTTATGCATATGTTTATGCATAAAATAAAAAATATCTTTTATGAATATGTTTATGCATAAAAATCATTTATAATGAAAACCACACTTTTAATATAAAAAAATATCTTTTATGCATATGTTTATGCATAAAAATCATTTATGATGAAAATCACACATTTAATATAAAAAATATCTTTTATGCATAAAAATCATTTATGATAAAAATCACACTTTTAATATTTAAAAAATATCTTTTATGCATATGTTTATGCATAAAAATCATTTATGATGAAAATCACACTTTTAATTTTAGAAAAAAAATATATATCTTTTATGCATATGTTTATGCATAGATATCATTTATGATGAAAATCACACTTTTAATATAAAAAAATATCTTTTATGCATACATTTATGCATAAAAATCATTTATGATGAAAATCACACTTTTAATATAAAAAAATATCTTTTATGCATAAAACCAATTTATGATAAAAATCACACTTTTAATTTAAAAAATATTCTTTTATGCATACTTTTATGCATAGAAACCAATAATGATAAAAGTAACACTTTTATAATAAAAAATATTCTTTTATGGATAGAAATCAATAATGATAAAAGTAACACTTTTATAATAAAAAAGATTCTTTTATGCATACTTTTATGCATATAAATCAATAATGATAAAAGTAACACTTTTATAATAAAATAATATTCTTTTCTGGAAACTTTTATGCATAGAAATCAATAATGATAAAAGTAACACTTTTATAATAAAATAATATTCTTTTATGCATACTTTTATGCATAGAAATCAATAATGATAAAAGTAACACTTTTATAATAGAAACAATATTATGTCATACTTTTATGCATAAAAATCAATGTGATGAAAGTAACTCTTTTGTAATAAAAAAATATACTTTTATGCATTATTTTATGCATAAAAATCCATAATGAAGAAAGTAACACTTTCACAATAAGAAAATTATCAATAAGTATCTTTCATAGAATTTAATTCTATTTAAAATCATTCTTTTATAAAAATTAATCAATCTGCATCTTTCTATACATGAATGAAAGTGATACTTTTAGAATACTCTAACGATGGGGATTACTCTTTTTGATTAATAAAAGATGAAATTTATTTCATAAATTTTCAAAAAATTTTACCATAACCTCCTTTGTATGGCTGACCATTTTTCAATTTTTAACTCTCTAAATTTAATTAGAAGTTTACCAAGAGTATTTAAATCATTCTAATGTAAACATTTTCTACTTATTTAAGAGAAACATTATGAAAAACTTGATTTTATCCAATAATCAATCATTTAGGATAAAGAATGGTTGGATTTACTAAAGAAGAGAAGGGAATGCCTTTTTTCAATGAGTCGTATCATCATTTCATTTTAGAGAAGACAAAAATCATAAAAAACCATAAAAGAATTAGAAAAGAGAAGAATCTCCAACTTACATAGATAATTTGAGAGCTTTCCTTTGGCTTGATGGTCTGAGGGTTCTACTTTTGTTTGAAACATGAGTGGCCAACAATCTTTTAGAAGAGGGAAGGTCAAAAACTAATGAAATATGAGTAAAATTCACAGTTTTTGGCACTTGGGAGAGGCAAGGTAACAGTGCAAAACACTATTCAGTTTCAACAAAGGGGAAGGCTTCTATTTATAGGAAAAAGTGAGCTTCTAACCAAGCCAATTGATTCTAGAATTTTTCAGATCAGTTTGGTTAATTTTTGACCATTTTTGGGTCAGTTTAGTCCACTTTTTGGATCTAGTTGAAACAGGAGAGAGGAGAGAAAAAATTATCTCACTATTTGAGAGTTTAAAACTAATTCAAGCATGTCAAATAGGCGCCTCCTTCATGAGGGAAATTCCCCCATACTGAGGTGTCAAAAATGCATCATTTCACGTAAATATCTCTCTTTTTTAACTATTAACCTTGTCCTTAGTCAACTCTTCATCTTATGTGAGTATTTACTCATTTTTGGGATATTTTTCTTTTATTGGGGAAGATGCTGGACATCTTCAGAGGCTAGGGAGGAATCTTACATTATCTCCCACTTGAAAAACGCAAGATGCTCTCATCTCGCAAACTGGGGGTAATCCCACAATAGATCGACTTCATTCTCCTAGGTGGCATCTTCAAAAGGATAGAACTTCCATTTTACCAATAATTCTGTGAGAATTCTGTTCCTTAGAATCTTTTCTCGAACATTAAGAATTTCTTCAGGTTGGAGTTCCATCTCACCTTGGGTTGAAGAGGTTAGGATTTCATCATCAAAGTACATGATTTGGGCTTGTCACATATTTCTTTAGAAGGCTTACATCAAATACATTATGAACTTTGAGAAGAGGAGGCAGAAGAAGCTTGTAGGCTAAGTTACCTAATTTCTTTGTAATCAGATATGGCCCACAATATCTAGGGAATAACTTCTTTTACTTTCCAAGAGATAGAGAACTTCTTTTGGGCCATACTCTAATGAAGACCATATCTGCTTCTTCAAACTTTCTGATTTGCATACTGCTTCTATCGATCCTGGGTAGCTTTAATATCTTTACGAATCAGGGATTTCATTAACGTCTTCACAATTTCGTGATCACGTTAACAAAACCTGTTGTTTGTTGAAATGTAGAGAGAAAGAGACGAGACAAGAGACACATCATGTACGCTCCCAAAGACTGATTCATATTGAGGACAAGATACATATAAATAGGTGAGACCAAGTTAGGTAGAGTGAGCCATATATAGAGCTCCAACACCCCCACTCAAACAAGGGTCTCTAGCTATGGATGAAAAAACCCTTGGGAAGTACAAGGGAAAAACCCAAGCCCCTATACAAATGTGAAAATATGAACCAGAAGTAATGATGTGAAAGTGCATTGTGCATCTATGTACAAATATACAAAAGGACCAAGAGGTCATAGTGAGCAATTATGGAATGTGCAAAGTGCATGGTGTCTAGAAGATTACAACGATATATGTACAAAGCTACCATAAGAGTAAAGAGCCTAATCTAGAAAGAGTGAGCCCGAGGCAACTCCAAGCTCTGAGCGCAAGAGAATGAAGCGTGACTCATTGAGACCTTTGGTAAGAATATCTGCAATCATCTGGTCACTTGGACAATGTTCAATCATGATAGTGCCTTTGCGTACTTCGTATCGAACATAATGGTAATGCACAGCAATATGTTTTGACTTGTTATGTTGGACATAGTCTTTTGCAAGACTAATAGCACTCTGATTATCACACCGCAAGGGTGTACTAGAAAGAGGAGAATGGCCGATATCTGTCAATACTTGTCGAAGCCAAATGAGTTCACGAGCTGCAAGTGATGCCGCAACATATTCAGATTCGGTTGTAGAAACTGCAACACAACGTTGTTTCTTGCTGGTCCAAGAAATAAGACAACCATTAATGAAGAAACAATTGCCACTAGTAGATCGCATAGATAAATGTGAGCTGGCCCAATCTGCATCTGTGTAACCCAAAAGAGAAAGAGATGGAATGGAGTCGGATGTGAATTGTCGTTGATAAACCAAACCATAATCTATAGTGCCTTTCAAGTATTTCAACACGCGCTTTGCTGAAGACCAATGCTTAAGAGAAGGACATGCAAGGTGTTGCCCGAGATAGTTAGCAATAAACAAAATGTCAGGACGAGTGTTCAAACCAACAACTTGAAGACATCCAACCAAATTAGCATATGGTTGATTTGTAACAAGCTGGCCACCACAATCAGAAGTGTTTTTCATGGAACTCGCAAGACAAGGAGTAGTTGCTGAATGTGCAGATTCCAAACCAAACTTCTTAATAGTATCTTCAATAAACTTTGACTATCGAAGTAATAAAATACCTTTACTGCGATCCCTTTGAATCTGAATGCCAAGACACGAGTGAAGCTCTCCAAGATCCACCATATCAAATGCCGAAGATAACAACTGCTTACTTTGGTGTAGAAATCCCAAATCATTGGAAACAAGGATTGTATCATCCACATAAAGGGCAAGGATTACAAAACTACCATTTTGGTGTTTGGTAAATAAGTTGGGATCCGAAGAGCAAGAGAGAAAACCATGGGAGGTAAGAAAAAGATCAAACTTGATGTACCAGGCCCGTGAAGCTTGTTTAAGACCATATAAAGCCCTATGAAGACGAGCAACAAGATCTTCCTTCCCTGCAATAACAAATCCTTCTGGCTGCTCCATGTAAATTTCTTCATTTAAATCTCCATTCAAGAAAGCTGTGCACACGTCCATTTGATGAATTTCTAAGTCAAATTGAACAGCAAATGCCAATAAAACCCGAATACTAGTAATGCAAACAACTGGTGAAAAGGTTTCGTGATAATCAACGCCAGCAACTTGAGAATAACCTTTGGCAACTAAACGTGCCTTGAATTTGTCAAAGGATCCATCTGCTTTAAATTTTGTCTTATATACCCACTTACACTTAATGGCAGTACGGCCAGGAGGTAGCTCAGTGAGTATCCATGTACCTTTAGAGATAAGAGAATCATACTCTGCTTCCATAGCCTCTTGCCATTGATCCTTTTGTGGAGAACATATAGCATCACTGTACGTGGCTGGATCTTCAGAAGTAGAGAAAACATTAGCCTCAAAATCTTCATCATAAACATGACAAGAACCATGCTCAAAATCAATAGGCAGATCAATAAAAATGTCAACATCATCAATGACAGCATTCGGAATCAATGGTTGTGAAAAGGAAAGTTGCTCTTTAGATGGTTGTGAAGAGGAAATTTGCTCTATAGAAGAAGATTCATCATCACACAAGAATGGAAAAGCTTGAAGCAAAGATTTAGTATCATCAGAATCATCCATGGACCATGTACCGCCCATAAGCTGTTCATTGAAAATAGCATCACGATTCACAAGCACTTTCTTGGAGGACGGGTCATAGAATTTGTAGCCTTTGGAAGTGTCAGAATACCCAATAAAAATAACTTTAAGGCCAGGAGCATCAAGCTTTGCTCGTGTTTCTTTAGGAACATGAATGTAAGCAATACATCCAAAGGTTCGAAAATGAGATACAGAAGGAATTTCACCTGTCCATGCTGTGATGGGTATCTTACCAGAAGGAGCAGTAGTAGGAAGATGATTCTGAACAAAGACTACTGTCAAGAGAGCTTCACTCCAGAAGACACGAGATAACCCAGAATGAATCAGCATACATCGTATAGCATTGATAATAGTGCGATTCTTACGTTCAGCAACACCGTTCTGTTGAGGTGAATATGGAATTGTATGTTCATGATGAATACCATGGTCCGTACAATAACTCTCAAACTCACGAGACACATATTCTCCACCATTATCGCTGCGAAGTTTCTTGAGGCGACGTCCAGTTTGAAGTTCGGCAGCCTTGTGAAATTGCTTAAAAACAGATAACGCCTCAGATTTTTGTTGAAGCAAGAAAACAACTGTATACCGTGAGTAATCATCAATAAACGTAATGAAATAACGATGTTGTGTTCTCGATGGTGGCAAAGGTCCACAAATGTCGGTATGAACAAGATCCAACAAATCATGAGAATGAACTGAATTCGAGAGAGGAAAGGGTTTACGATTGTGTTTGCCAAGAGCACAAAACTCACAGATTCCCATATGAGGATGAGCTTTAAGATCCATTCCGCGTACAAGACCTTGACGATGAAGATTAAGAAGCTTTGAGAAATCAGCATGAACAAAGCGATGATGCCATATCTTGCAATCATGATCCCCTGGAGCAGTGACAACATTTGCTACAGCATCATTAAGAGAGCTCAAACAAATTGCCATTACGAGAAGCAGTTGCAATAATCTGTCCATCTTTCTCAATGCGGCATTTGGTGTGGTCGAATCCAACAAATAAACCAAGATCAACAAGTCTTGCAACTGAAAGAAGATTACGTTGAAGTTCTGGGACATGTAAAACCCCTCGTAAAACTCGAGTTGAAGAAGATAAGGTGCCAAGATATAAATCTCCAATGCCCTTGACTTGGCAAGTTGTATCATCAGCAAGATAAACAACACGCTTAACAGGTAAAGAATGATAGTTATGTAGCCACTTAGATTCATATGTCATATTTTCTGTAGCACCAGAATCAATAATGAAAAGTGAACCATCACGTACATGAAGTATTCTGTCTGGGGGAACTGAACATAAAACACAACTTGTTTCAGGCATAACATTATCATGATGCTCGGCTGCATATGCTCGATTTCGATCTACATCAAATCGACGCTTAAAGCACATGGAAGAGGGATGATCAGATTTTCCACAATAATCACAAGAAGAAGAATCTCTAGATAAACGTGGTTGTTTTGTGGTAATGTTGTGTTCTTCATCATATTGACGTGCCCAACAGTCATCTTCAGTATGACCATTCCTATTGCAGTAAGAACAATGCTTGTTAGGAAATTTGAGACGAGAGAAACTACCACCACGACGACCACCTCTACGGTTGCCTCGTTGAAAAGAACGCCTTCGCACATTAAAGGCCCGTTCCAACTGTTGTGACTCAGGCTCCTCTTGTTGTGAAAACATAACTGCATCATGACCAACACTACGTCGTTGTTGACGTTGAGAATACTCAATCAAAGATATGCAAGTTTGGTCAAAATCAAGACCGTCCTTGTTAGAAAGAATGGTAACAATGTTGTCATAAGACGGATCCTTTATTGTATCAAGAAGAATTGTAATAAGTTGCTTTCGTGGAACAGGATCACCCGCAGCAGCAAGTTGATTAATAATAGATTTGAAAGAATCAATATGTCCCGTCATAGCAGTACCAACTTCATACTGTAACTTTGAAAGCAAACCTCTCAAATAAAGTGTTTCTGTAACAGACTTTTTCTGAAAATTTGCTATAAGATACTCCCATACGTCATGGGAAGTAGGAAAGTCATACACATCAAGCATGAGAGAATCACTAAGAGCAGAAAGAATATACCGACAAGCTGCTTTATCACGCCTCTGCCAATCCATATAAGCAAGATGCCATGCATCAAAAACAGGGCCTTCCGTGATAAGAACGTTGTCAGAATTCGGAATAATAGGCTGAGACGGACATAGAGAATTGCCAATAACAACATCTGAGAGCTCATCGCCTTCAAGAATTAACAGCATCTTTGCTTTCCAACCGGGAAACCCTTGGCCTTGAAAAGAAGGAATAGAAAGTTGGCCAGAAGGAAAACCATTGACGAGAACAGTCATAGCCATATCTATCTGTGAGAAGACGTATAAGATAAAATCACAAAATTTGCACACCATAGACAAGGACGACTGCAAGAGATAAGAGACGTCAATAAGAAAAGAGTCCTCAAAATAGCGAGACGTGGGACGCAAGATTCATTGGTAGACGCTGGATGAAAAAGCTAGATTGGACGCTTTGCTAAAAATAGCAAAATCCGAGAGGTGGGACGCAAGATTCATTGGTAGACGCTTGACGAAAAAGCTAGATTTGGCGGTTTGCTAAAAACGCTTGATGAAGAAGCTAGATTTGGGCGGGTTGCTAAAAACGCTTGACGAAAACGAAACCTGTGTGCTCACAAAGACACTTGATGAAGACGAAACCTGTGTGCTCACACAAAGAACCTGTTTTGCTGTTTTACAGATGCAGTTTGCCTGAACTGTCATAACTTTTGACTCACAACTCCGTTTGACAAACTTTTTTGATAGGATTCACCAGCACAATACAATCTACGCACCTGCACTTGGTTTTGGTTTTAAGGACGCGATTAAGAAACAACTCTAATTACAACAAGTTAAGCTATAAAATCATGTAGACAACACATAATCAAAGAACAATCTTGTAAGACATGAAATTAGAATCATGAATTTAACAAGAAGACATAGATGCTTCCCTCATAGATGCTCTGATACCATGTTGAAATGTAAAGAGAAAGAGACGAGACAAGAGACACATCATGTACGCTCCCAAAGACTGATTCATATTGAGGACAAGATACATATATATAGGTGAGACCAAGTTAGGTAGAGTGAGCCATATATAGAGCTCCAACATTGTTAACATAAAAATTCTTGTGATCACAATGTATATTCACGGGCATTTTTTATGACCTGCAAAAACCTTCTCTGCCAGTAATCCCGTCGGGAAAATGTACATTTCCCGGCGGACAAATAAAAAAAATAAAAATAATAAAAAATAAAAAAATAAAAAAATAAAAAAAATCATGCTCACAGTCATTCTTACCATTTTTGGGCCTTTTGGACTCATTTATGATGTCAAAAGTTCAAAATTCTTGGCACAAAAAAAGTTTTGTATAATTTGCTGGCCTTAAGTTCAATTGACATACCAATTAAATCTAACTATACTTACATCAATTGACTCAATTGTCCATGATATCATTGTACTCAATTGAGCCCGATTGGACTCAATTACACTTGATTTACACTCAATTGATATTAATTGGGTGTCAATTGATGTCAATTGTGCCTAATTCGACGCAATTGAGCCCAATTTACACCCAATTTGCATAAATTGGGTGTAAACTAAGTATCAATTGAGTCGAATTGGACTCAATTGATAATAATTAGATGTTAATTGATATTAATTAAGCCCAATTGACTTCAATTGGATGTTAATTTATTACAATTAATATCAATTAAGCTCAATTGAGCTCAGTTGACATCAATTGGGTGTCAATTGAGCTCAGTTGACATCAATTGGGTGTCAATTGATATCAATTAAGCTCAATTGAGCTCAGTTGACATCAATTGGGTGTCAATTGATATCAATTGAGGTCAATTGGGCTCAATTGCACTCAATTGACACTCAATTGGGTGTTAATTGCATCCTATTGTGGTCAATTGAGCCCAATAGGATGCAATTAACATCGGGTGTCAATTGCTCAATCGGGTGTCAATTGATCATAATTGATATCAATTAGGCTCAATTGCACTCAATTGTGTGATCGATTGTGTGTCAATTGATGTCAATTGAGCCTAATATGATACCATTGAGCTCAATTCACGCCCAATTGGATGTAAATTAACTGTCAATTGAGCCGAATTAGACTCAATTGATAGCAATTGGGTGTTAATTGATATCAATTAATATCTAATTAATATAATTGAAGTCAATTAAGTCTAATTGACTTCAATTGGATAATTTGGTTGTCAATTGAGCTCAATTGGACGTAAATGACATCAATTGGGGATCAATTAACATCAATTGAACCTTATTGACATCAATTGGGTGCCAATTAACATCAATTGGACTCAATTGACATCAGTTGGGTTTCAATTGAGCCAAATTGGATGCAACTGACATTAATTGGGTGTCAATTGAATACAACTGAGCTGAATTGGGCTTAATTACACTCAATTGATATTAATTGGGTGTCAATTAAACCTAATTTCATGCAATTGAGCTCAATTGACATCAATTCACATCAATTGTTCTCAATTGATATTAATTGGGTGTCAATCGATGTCAATTGAGCCTAATTCGATGCAATTGAGCTCAATTCACATCAGTTCATATCAATTGGGTGTCAATTGATGTCAATTAAGTAAAATTGAGTCTAATTGGGTGTCAATTGAGTCAAATTGAGTATAATTGGGTGTCAATTGATATCAATTGAGCCAAATTGAGTCTAATTGAGTCCAATTAGACTTAATTAAGCTAAATTGAGTCTAATTGGGTGTCAATTGATGTTAATTGAGCCAAATTGAGTCTAATTGGGTGTTAATGGAGCCTAATTGACATCAATTGGGTGTCAATTGATGTCAATTGAGCCCAATTGAAGCTAATTGTGTATCAATTGACACACAATTGATGTCACATGGGCTCAATTGACATCAATTAACACCTAATTAATGTTAATTAATATCAATTGGGTATCAATTGATTATAATTGATGCTAAATTGAATGAATTGAGTCCAATTGACATCAATTAAGTCTAATTGGGTATTAATTGATCAATTGGGCTCAATTGATATCAATTGACACCCAATTGGACTCAATTGACATCAATTGGACTCAAAAGGGTGTTAACTGATGTTAATTGAGCCCAATTGACATCAATTGGGTGTTAATTGAGCTCAATTGGACACAATTAACAATAATTGGGTATGAATTGAACTCAATTGACATCAATTAGGTGTCAATTGAGCCTAATTGCATCCAATTGAACTCAATTGACATCAATTGGACAAATTGCATCCAATTTAATTCAATTGACATCAATTAAGCCTAATTACATCCAATTGAACCCAATTGGACTCAATTGAATCCAATTGGACTCAATTGACATCAGTTAGGTGTCAATTGAGCCTAATTGTATCTATTTGGACTTAATTGACATCAATTGGGTGTCAATTAAACCCAATTGGAGTCAATTGATATCAATTGGGTGTTTATTGATATTAATTGAGTTTAATTGACATCAATTGGGTGTTTATTGATGTCAATCGAGTCTAATTAGATGCAATTGGACTCAATTGGGTGTGAATTAGACTCAATTAGTATCAATTGGGCTCAATTGATATCAATTAGGTGTGAATTGATGTCAATTGAGCCCAATTCGATGCAATTGATATCACTTGGGTGTCAATTAGACTCAATTGGCACCCAATTGATGTCAATTGAGTCCAAGTGGATGTCAATTGATATCAATTGAGCCCAATTGATCAATTGATACCCAACTAGACTTAATTGATATCAATTTGACTCAATTAG
This sequence comes from Cibotium barometz, assembly GCF_041138505.1. Taxonomy (NCBI): domain Eukaryota; kingdom Viridiplantae; phylum Streptophyta; class Polypodiopsida; order Cyatheales; family Cibotiaceae; genus Cibotium; species Cibotium barometz. The sequence continues at coordinate 37,455,926 of NC_141068.1, forward strand.
GTGTTAATTGATATCAATTAGACTCAATTGGATGCTAATTGATGTTAATTGAGCTCAATTAGACTCAATTGACATCAATTAGGTGCTAATTGAGTGTAATTGATGTCCATTAAGCCCAATTTGGCTTAATTGACATCAATTGGGTATCAAATGACTACAATTGATGTCAATTGAGCTCAATTGACATCAATTGGTGACATCAATTGGTTGTTAATTAATGTCAATCGAGTCTAATTAATATCAATTAGGTATCAATTAAGCCAAATTGATATCAATTGGGTGTCAATTGAGCCCAATTCACATCAATTGGGTGTAAATTGAACCTAATTGGACTCAATTAACATCAATTAGGTGTGCATTGATGTCAATTGACCCCACTTGGATGCAATTGATATCAATTTGGTGTCAATTGGACTCAATTGGCACCCAATTGATGTCAATTGAGTCCACTTGGATGTCAATTGATATCAATTGAGCCCAATTGATCAATTGACACCCAATTAGACTTATTTGATATCAATTTGACTCAATTGGGTATTAATTGATGTCAATTGAACTCAATTGGATGTTAATTGATGTTAATTGATGTTAATTGAGTCTCAATTGACATCAATTGGGTGCCAATTGAGTGCAATTGATGTCAATTAAGCCCAATTTGGCTCAATTAACATGAATTGGGTGTCAATTAACTACGATTGATGTCAATTGAGCTGAATTGACATCAATTGGGTGTTAATTAATGTTAATTGAGTTTAATTGACATCAATTGGGTGTTAATTGATGTCACTTGAGTCCAATTAGATGTAATTAGACTCAATTGGGTTTGAATTAGACTCAATTGATATCAATTGGGCTGAGTTAATTGGGTGTCAATTGAGCCCAATTGACATCAATTGGGTGTAAATTGAACGTGATTGGACTCAATTCACATTAATTAGGTGTGAATTGATGTCAATTGAGCCCAATTGGATGCAATGGATATCAACTGGGTGTCACTTGGACTCAATTGGCACCCAATTGATGTCAATTGAGTCCAATTGGATGTCAATTGATACCAATTGAGCCCAATTGATTAATTGACATCCAATTAGACTTAATTGATATCAATTTGACTCAATTAGATATTAATTGATATCAGTTAAACTTAATTGGATATTAATTGATGTTAATTGAGTCTAATCGGACTCAATTGATATCAATTGGGTTCTAATTGAGTACAATTAATATCAATTAAGCTCAATTCGGCTCAATTGGCATCAATTGGGTGTCAATTGACTACGATTGATGTCAATTGAGCTCAATTGACATCAATTGGGTGTTAATTGATGTCAATTGAGTCCAATTAACATCAATTGGATGTCAATTGAGCCCAATTGACATCAATTGGGTGTGAATTGAACTGGATTGCACTCAATTGACATCAATTAGGTGTGAATTGATGTCAATTAAGCCCATTTGGATGCAATTGATATCAATTGGGTGTCACTTGGACTCAATTGGCACCCAATTGATGTCAATTGAGTCCAATTGGATGTCAATTGATATCAGTTGAGTCGAATTGATTAATTGACACCCAATTATACTTAACTGATATCAATTTGACTCAATTGGGTATTAGTTGATGTCAATTGGACTCAATTGGGTGTTAATTGATGTTAATTGAGGACTCAATTGACATCAATTGGGTACCGATTGAGTGCAATTGGTGTCAATTCGGCTCAATTGGCATCAATTGGATATCAATTGACGGGTTGTTGCAAGATCAGGGTATCCAGTTTTGTCCAGTTTATGCAGAACTGGGACATAGCTTGGAGAGCAAATTTTGGGGGGCAAGGTACTTAAAATTAGATCAAGCAAATAATAAAAAATACACTTGCCCTTAAATTAACCTAATATAACTTAAATTAATATAAATTAGTCTAATTAATCAAAATTAATCAAAAATATGATGAAATAATAAACAAATGATCTTTCCATACTTAGAGTGATCCAATTTATTTTTCCATAGATGCACCATTACAAGTACACTAGTCCCTATAGGTTTTAGATGATTCACATCAAAAATATAATTTTACTAATTAGATTATTAATATTTGCAGGCCTTCTGATAGTCTGGAAGAATTTTGAAAAAGAGATCATTAAAAATCCAACCATTGGATTTGCAATTTTTACTAACCACCACATTCTACTAATGTCTTAGTATCTACCCACTCTTTTGATCTACAAGATTGAGGATTTTAAGTGGTAGCTATTGTGGGTACAAAAACAGGCGTATATTATAACACTTTAGAGACCTTGAAATATTTAAAGAAAACAGACAAATATCTTAAAATTTTCTTGAAAAATCAAGTTAAGCTCCATATTATGTGAAGATCTAAGATACAAAGTGGGAATCTCATATGAGTTTATATGTAAAAGATATTAGCATTTTATGGAATCAGTTCAAATTTGGGACAGGGTGTATACATTGACCTTGTACCTAAGAAAATGAGGACTTTTGACCATCTAATGCTTAATCAAATTATGCAACTATATTTTCAACTTTGAATATGATGTTCCAACAAAAGAACTTGAAACGAAATTACTTCATTTACTAGGAGAGATTAGCCACTAAAGGTAAACAAATGCCTGTTTTTTTACTGTTTACAGGGTGCCTGAGTGGACAAAACTGGGCACCCTGATCTTGCAACCACCCTGACTAGGATTGATGTCAATTGAGCTCAATTGACATCAATTGGGTGTTAATCGATGTCAATTGAGTCCAATTAAGCCCAGTTGTGTCCAATTGGGTGTCAATTGATTGAATCCAATTAAGCCCAATTAAGCCCAATTGAGTCCAATGGGGTGTCAATTGATGTCAATTGAGCCCAATCGATCAATTGACACCCAATTACACTTAATTGATACCAATTGGACTCAATTGGATATTAATTAATATCAATTAGACTCAATTGGAAGTATAATAAGATCTAATTGATGGTAATCGAGCTTAAGGTGATAAATTTAGAGATAACTTTTTTTGTACAAAGAATTTTGAACTTTTGACATTATAAATGAGTCCAGAAGGCCCAAAAATGGTAGGAATGACTGTGAACATGAATATATTTTGACCATTTTTTTAACTTTTTTTCCCGCCGGGAAAATGGATTTTCCCGGTGGGCCCGCCGGGAAAACAAAAAGCCCGGCGGGCTTCGGCAGGTTACCAGGTCACTGGTAACTTGCTATTTTGAGAACATGAAAATATGTGAACATGTGAATAACATGTTCACAAGTGTTATTAACAAAAAAAATCTTGTGATCACGTGAATATAAAATCCCTGTTACGAATTGACTGTATCTGATGCTCCATGTCGTCAAGTATCTGTCTGGATATCTCGACCCTAATCAAGGGGTTGGACCAAGTTAATGGAGTTAAGCAATCTTATCCATATAGAGCTTTAAAAGGACTCATCCCGATACTTCAGTGATAAGAAGCATTGTAGGCAAACTCGACTAGGTGCAAATAGCTTAGCCACTTCTTAGGTTCCATGCCACAGCATGATCGAAGTATATCTTCGATTACTTGGTTTACCCTTTCAGTTTGACCATCGGTCTCAGGATGGTAAGCTGTGCTGAGATCCAAGAAAGTTTCCACTGCTTTGAAAAATGCAGTCTAGAACCTTGAAGTAAATTTGGGATCTCGATCACTTACTATTCTCCTGGGTAGACCATGTAGTCTGAAGATTTCTTTTAGGAACACTCTGGCCACATCCACTACAGTGTAGGTTTCTTTTACTGGGATCAGATGGGCAGCTTTGGTTCCTCTGTCAACTACCACGAAAATGGAGTTGTAAGCTAATTGCACTGAAGCTAATCCAGTAATAAAGTCCATACTGATACATTCCCACTTCATCTGGGGGATGTCCAATGGATGTAACTTCCCAGGTATTTTTACTCTTTCAGCTTTGACTTTCTGGCATGTCAGAAATTGACGTACATGATTCGGTACATCCTTTTTCAGAACAGGCCAAAAGAAGCTTTTCTTTACAGACATGTAGGTTTTGATGAAACCTGGATGTCCTGCTATAAGGCTATCATGGGCTTCATTTCAGAATTTGGTCCTTGGCTCCCTCATCATTGGGGATGCATAGCCTGCGATTATAATACATAATGCCATCATCCAGGCTGTACCCTTGAACTCTGATAAACTCCTGTGGATGCTTTCCTGCATAAGTAGGGTAGCAATAGGGCCAAAGAATCTATCCTGCATGATCTTCTCTCTTGCTTCAATAATCAAAGGATTTGATACTACAGTAACTGCAAGCAAGGAGGCTTTTCTGCTGAGGGCATCTGCTACCACATTTTCTTTGCCTGGGTGGTACTTGATTTCAAAATCAAATTCCTGAAGGGTTTGCATCCACCCTCTTTGGCGCATGTTGAGGTCCTTCTGAGTAAAGATCCACTTTAAGCTCTGTCATCAAAGTGAATCTTTTTCCTAGTAGGTAATGTCCACAACTTTAAGGCATAGACTACTGAAAGTAATTCCAGGTCGTGGACAGCATAATTCTTGTCATGCGTTTGGAGCTTTCGGGATTCATAGGCCACTGCATGACCTTCGTGCATGAGTACACCTCCCAAGGCAAAACCACTTGCATCAGTTACTACCTCAAAGGGTAGAGAGAAATTTGTAGCTTCAGAATGGGACTGGTTACCAAGGCGATCTTCAGCTTATCTTCAAAAAGCACTCTGGCGGCACACCTGGCAGACCATTGAAATGGGGTATTCTTTTTGAGAAGGTTAGTCAAGGGGGAAGCTATGAGAGCATACTTTGGTATAAAAGTTCTATACCAACCAGTCAATCCCAAGAATCCTGAGACTTCTTTCACTGTCTTTAGTTCAGGGCCAATCTATGACTGCTTGGACTTTTGCGGAATCTGGAGAAATTCCATCTTTGGATACCAAAAAGCCCAAGTATTCAACATGGTCGGCAGAGAAAGTGCATTTACTCTTTTTTGCAAAGAGTTGGTGCTTCCTTAGAATCTCAAGAACTTTTTTGACATTAGCTTCATGGTCAGCTGCATTCTTTGAGTAAATCAGAATATCATCAAAGAAAACAAGAACAAAATCATCTAAGTATTCTCTGAGAATGTCCTGCATTAAGCGATTGAATGTGGCTGGGGCATTTGTCAATCCAAACGGCATGACAGTGAATTCATAATGCCCATACTGAGTATTGATGGTTGTCTTCGGGATATCTTGCTCATTAGTCCTGATTTGGTAATACCCTGATTTGAGATCTATCTTTGTGAAGATCTGGGCTCCATTTAGCCTGTCTAGAAGCTCATCAATTCTTAGGATAGGATACTTATTCTTAACTGTCAGCTGATTTAGACCTCTGTAGTCCACACAGAGTCTAAGCGTTCCATCTTTCTTTTTCTGAAAGAGAACTGGTGCACCCCAAGGTGAAACACTGTATATGCATGCCTAGAACTACACATGTATAACTAGGGCTCTTTTGCATATGCATCAAAATCTCTATGTAGGCATAAAATGCATAAACTGCTAATTAAGAATACTTTCAAGAACTTGAGGTGTGGCATTAATATAAAAAATGTGGTGTTGCTTACCTCAAGATAAGATGGAGTGATAAGTTAAGTCATTTTAAGAACAAAGATTATGAAATAAAATTGAACTTACAAAAACAAAACAAGATAAATGAATAATATAGCTACTATGCATGTATATAGCTTTTATATCTGGTAAGCCTATGTGATTGAGTAGGAGTATACTTTTTAATATGATGAATTTGTGTAAGATCTGAAGGGCCTTACCTGAAAGGCTATTTTTTGAGAAGAGGTGAAAAGTAGTATGATGCATAGCAGTGGTGATGTTATGGGCACATGGATTGAAAAGAGAGAGTCACATAAAAGAACATGGATATAGACACTCACTTCTTGGGATATAAAACGATGTACATGGCTCCACTTCTTTATTATATGTTGCTAGATAGATTGACACTCCTATAGCATCTTCACCCTTCAACAAAGGCTTCAATGGTAAGTGATGTCATAAAACAAATCGTCAATAGAGCATCAAAATAAGAATCCATATATGCATCAAAGCTTGAGTCTAAAAAAGCGTCGATAAAAAAGGCTATATAAACATCAATAAAAGCATCAAGCTTGTTTTCTATCTAAATTTTTTTTCCCCTAGTTCATATGATTTTGCAATAAGTTTAAGTGTTTTTAGTTCTCATAGCTCATCATTGACTCTCTTATCCTCAACTAGATCCATGTCCCCAAACACATCTATTTCTAGAAAGATCTCTCCATTTGCATCTATGTTAATGGGTGGAGCCTCATTTTGTTATGGGAGTAGAAGGTAGTTCATCCATATTGTCCTCATCTATTTTCGGCATTGGAGGTGGTTGTGTTTAAAGTGCAAGAAAGGTTTGCACTCATAATGGAGTACACACATGGTTTGCACTCATGATGGAGTACACATGGTTGGCATTCATAATTGAATACACACATAGCTCCACAAGTGGGAGAGCTCACTATGAAAGATTGCGCTAGGCAAGAAGATGACCAAAATAGTAATATGTAAAAAAGGTACAATATCCTAGGGATGGTGCCTTTATAGTTCCAAGGCCCCCATATGCCCTAAACAACACGTGCAAATTCCCATGAGCCCCATGTGCACACTTATGGATTTGCAGGCATTAGGGAAAGCTAAGATTTAATCAATGTTTGAATGGGATTAAGAGATTGCTATGGATTTCTTGTTGCCTTGATTAGTGCAGTGGATTTAAGGGATTGAGAGATTGATTGAGGTGTTGAATGGTTGAATCGTCAAGTGGTGGTTTGTGTATGTGAACTCTCCCTCATGGGATAAGCCTTCATGCACTAATCGGGTCGAGCCCTCGGATTGACATTGTGTTTCTTAACACATTTGTTGATCGGTAGTACTCTATGAGCACTATATTGCACGGTAGAGAAAACCGTTCTATACATACCCTTTCCCTATTCAATCTCTCAATACCCCCTTTAAATGGTACCCTTTTGTATGATAGAAATGTGTAATAAAGGGATTTAAAAAATCCCTTTTGTTGAACCTTTGTGGTATGCTTACATATTTATGAGTGACCCCCTCGAGTAGTGAAGGAGGTGCCATTAGGGAAAGAGAGCTGTAAATGGAAAATGACGAGTTTCCTACTACTGCGAGAAAGGAAAAAGAAGTGTGGAAAAGAAGATTTAATGTAATGAAGGGAAACAAAAAGAATCCAACCGTGTAGTCAACGAAAGGAGAAAGAAACAGTGTTATGGAAAGGTTCATCAATGGCCCTAATCCTCGATGAAGAATTCAAAGAGAACTCATGGGGAAAGATATAAAGAAATTGGAAGAAAATGAAAATGATGATGCTGTACTAAAATTCTAGATTGAAGAGTGAGAGGTGCTTGTCAAAGAATTTAAAGAACACCAGAAACAAGACGGAAAAACAACAAAGGCCCTTAAAAGGAGGTAGAGGCAGCTACACGTGTACGGGTGACAAAGAGGAAAAGGGAAAAAATGACAATCAATGAGTTAATGTCACCCTGACAAAAACCCAATGCTAACCTGAGGAAAAGAAAAGACCAAATCGAGGCCATGAGAAAGGCGTACAGAGGAAGTGCGAACAAAGGACAAGATGCTAGAGGACTTTCAAGGCTGGGCAAAAGGAAAAAAGGGCATGTTCCATGGGAACACTCACGGGAACACAGATTATGGAAGGAGTCCGGAAGCAATTAATGCGAGAGAGCGGGATTGTAGCCATGGGAACATAAAGACGCACATAATTTTTCCATATTTTTGTGCCGAAGTGCAATGTAAATCGTTTTAGGCCAATGTGGGTTCTAAATGAGAGTTCTAAGTGTATTAGCAAGGCTCACTTATGGGGTTGTCCGCCCATGTGTGAAAGAGGCCTAGGGTTAGGGTTAGTGGCATCTCTACAAAAGAGATGTTAGCTAAAGAAAGTGGACGTTTTTTGCCATTCCCATAAGCTATTGAGTAAAGCTCTTGAGCTCTCAAGCTATGGCAGCTCTCTAACTCTCTCTCTATTGTACTCTAATGAGCATGAAGCTCCAATGAGTATAGCTCCACTTCATTCTCTTAATCTGTTTTAGCATCATTGAAGTAGATTAGTCTATGATTAGTTGAATGCTTCTTTCTTTCTCTTGTGTATGCTGCATGCTTGTAGTGTGTGTGTGTAGTCTCCATTGATGCAAGCTCTTGCCCACTTCTTTGGCAGTGAGTTGTTCATGGATAGACTCTCTCTATGAGCTTGTGGGTTTGTGAATGTTACATTCTCTGCTTGCTTAAGCTTGTGGGTTAGTAGATGCATGCTTATGGATTTGTAGGCATTAGGAAAAGCTAAGATTTAATCAATGTTTGAATGGGATTAAGAGATTGCTATGCATTGCTTGTTGCCTTGATTAGTGTAGTGGATTTAAGGGATTGAGAGATTGATTGAGGTGTTGAATGGTTGAATCGTCAAGTGGTGGTTTGTGTATGTGAACTCTCCCTCATGGGATAAGCCTTCATGCACTAATCGGGTCGAGTCCTCGGATTGACATTGTGTTTCTTAACACATTTGTTGATTGGTAGTACTCTACGAGCACTATATTGCACGGTAGAGAGAACCGTTCTACAATGGCGCCACTGCCGGGGAACGAGTGCCTACATTAGTTGAGCACCGTACACACACTACCACTCCTTATTAAGCTCCAATCGGTTGCAAAACTGTTGGATAGGAGAGCAGGCTTTGGGACTAATTTTGGTACTTATTTAAGACTAATTTGCTGTTAAATTCTCTTTATTTGTCTTGCAATTTGAGTGCGATTGGCTAGCTACACTTCTCCCTCGAGGTCAGGACAAGGATTCAACACACGGGAAGGATTGAAGGTAGGCGCTAAACCTGCAAATTTCAATTTGTGTGCGAAAAAAAAGAAGCCTGTTTTTGCATTTCTGTCGTTCTATTTGAGGAAAATTTTTACAGTTTCAGTTTTCTGCATGTTCATTTTATTTTCTGCTCTTAGCTTAGTTTAGTTTTTTGCATCATTAATTTTGTTCATTTTAGTTCTCTGTTAAACTTGCATTTTAGTTCTCTGTTAAACCTGCACCTGTAGAGAAACTAAAATCTGCACACACACATGAAGATTGAACATTTCGAATTTGCTGCACGTGCATTTAGTTCACTGCACACGCATTGAATTCGCTACAAATCTCACAGCTGTACACGCATTTAGTTCACTGCACACGCACTTTAAAAAAAATAAAAATAAATAAATAAATAATAATAATAAAAGAAGGTGGTTGTGTGAATAGCACACCGCGCGAAGAGACCCACACATCGCACCATAAAGACCGCCACCGCACCTGATAAGGGGCAGTCTGGAAAATTTTTCATTTTCTGCCACAAAAATTTGGGAGGTTATCTAACTTTTCGAGAGGAGTTAGATGACACCCATCGTCGAAATTTCGGTCCCGGACCCATTTTCCCATAGTGACTCAGTATGGGAAACTGGTAAATTTTAGGCAATCTTCGATCCGAAAAAATACGTCCTTTTTTGGCCTAATGTGTTCGAGGGGGTTCAAATGGGTTCTGGCAAAGTTTAAGCCAACTTGAAAATTTTTGGATTTTTTTTAAAAAAAATAATATTAAAAAGAACCTTAAAATTTGACCTTATGCACTTGCGGTCGGGACGTCATATAGACACTGCCATAGGGCCTAGGGCACCTTCTAGAGTACCTATGCAGGAAAGTGGGACCCAATCGGTAGGAAATTTGGCAGATATTGCTGAAACCTTTTGTCCAGTTTATGCAGAACTGGGACATAGCTTGGAGAGCAAATTTTGGGGGGCAAGGTACTTAAAATTAGATCAAGCAAATAATAAAAAATACACTTGCCCTTAAATTAACCTAATATAACTTAAATTAATATAAATTAGTCTAATTAATCAAAATTAATCAAAAATATGATGAAATAATAAACAAATGATCTTTCCATACGTAGAGTGATCCAATTTATTTTTCCATAGATGCACCATTACAAGTACACTAGTCCCTATAGGTTTTAGATGATTCACATCAAAAATATAATTTTACTAATTAGATTATTAATATTTGCAGGCCTTCTGATAGTCTGGAAGAATTTTGAAAAAGAGATCATTAAAAATCCAACCATTGGATTTGCAATTTTTACTAACCACCACATTCTACTAATGTCTTAGTATCTACCCACTCTTTTGATCTACAAGATTGAGGATTTTAAGTGGTAGCTATTGTGGGTACAAAAACAGGCGTATATTATAACACTTTAGAGACCTTGAAATATTTAAAGAAAACAGACAAATATCTTAAAATTTTCTTGAAAAATCAAGTTAAGCTCCATATTATGTGAAGATCTAAGATACAAAGTGAGAATCTCATATGAGTTTATATGTAAAAGATATTAGCATTTTATGGAATCAGTTCAAATTTGGGACAGGGTGTATACATTGACCTTGTACCTAAGAAAATGAGGACTTTTGACCATCTAATGCTTAATCAAATTATGCAACTATATTTCCAACTTTGAATATGATGTTCCAACAAAAGAACTTGAAACGAAATTACTTCATTTACTAGGAGAGATTAGCCACTAAAGGTAAACAAATGCCTGTTTTTTTACTGTTTACAGGGTGCCTGAGTGGACAAAACTGGGCACCCTGATCTTGCAACCACCCTGACTAGGATTGATGTCAATTGAGCTCAATTGACATCAATTGGGTGTTAATCGATGTCAATTGAGTCCAATTAAGCCCAGTTGTGTCCAATTGGGTGTCAATTGATTGAATCCAATTAAGCCCAATTAAGCCCAATTGAGTCCAATGGGGTGTCAATTGATGTCAATTGAGCCCAATCGATCAATTGACACCCAATTAGACTTAATTGATACCAATTGGACTCAATTGGATATTAATTAATATCAATTAGACTCAATTGGAAGTATAATAAGATCTAATTGATGGTAATCGAGCTTAAGGTGATAAATTTAGAGATAACTTTTTTTGTACAAAGAATTTTGAACTTTTGACATTATAAATGAGTCCAGAAGGCCCAAAAATGGTAGGACTGACTGTGAACATGAATATATTTTGACCATTTTTTTAACTTTTTTTCCCGCCGGGAAAATGGATTTTCCCGGTGGGCCGCCGGGAAAACAAAAAGCCCGGCGGGCTTCGGCAGGTTACCAGGTCACTGGTAACTTGCTATTTTGAGAACATGAAAATATGTGAACATGTGAATAACATGTTCACAAGTGTTATTAACAAAAAAAATCTTGTGATCACGTGAATATAAAATCCCTGTTTACAAATTGACTGTATCTGATGCTCCATGTCGTCAAGTATCTGTCTGGATATCTCGACCCTAATCAAGGGGTTGGACCAAGTTAATGGAGTTAAGCAATCTTATCCATATAGAGCTTTAAAAGGACTCATCCCGATACTTCAGTGATAAGAAGCATTGTAGGCAAACTCGACTAGGTGCAAATAGCTTAGCCACTTCTTAGGTTCCATGCCACAGCATGATCGAAGTATATCTTCGATTACTTGGTTTACCCTTTCAGTTTGACCATCGGTCTCAGGATGATAAGCTGTGCTGAGATCCAAGAAAGTTTCCACTGCTTTGAAAAATGCAGTCTAGAACCTTGAAGTAAATTTGGGATCTCGATCACTTACTATTCTCCTGGGTAGACCATGCAGTCTGAAGATTTCTTTTAGGAACACTCTGGCCACATCCACTACAGTGTAGGTTTCTTTTACTGGGATCAGATGGGCAACTTTGGTTCCTCTGTCAACTACCACGAAAATGGAGTTGTAAGCTAATTGCACTGAAGCTAATCCAGTAATAAAGTCCATACTGATACATTCCCACTTCATCTGGGGGATGTCCAATGGATGTAACTTCCCAGGTATTTTTACTCTTTCAGCTTTGACTTTCTGGCATGTCAGAAATTGACGTACATGATTCGGTACATCCTTTTTCAGAACAGGCCAAAAGAAGCTTTTCTTTACAGACATGTAGGTTTTGATGAAACCTGGATGTCCTGCTATAAGGCTATCATGGGCTTCATTTCAGAATTTGGTCCTTGGCTCCCTCATCATTGGGGATGCATAGCCTGCGATTATAATACATAATGCCATCATCCAGGCTGTACCCTTGAACTCTGATAAACTCCTGTGGATGCTTTCCTGCATAAGTAGGGTAGCAATAGGGCCAAAGAATCTATCCTGCATGATCTTCTCTCTTGCTTCAATAATCAAAGGATTTGATACTACAGTAACTGCAAGCAAGGAGGCTTTTCTGCTGAGGGCATCTGCTACCACATTTTCTTTGCCTGGGTGGTACTTGATTTCAAAATCAAATTCCTGAAGGGTCTGCATCCACCCTCTTTGGCGCATGTTGAGGTCCTTCTGAGTAAAGATCCACTTTAAGCTCTGTCATCAAAGTGAATCTTTTTCCTAGTAGGTAATGTCCACAACTTTAAGGCATAGACTACTGAAAGTAATTCCAGGTCGTGGACAGCATAATTCTTGTCATGCGTTTGGAGCTTTCGGGATTCATAGGCCACTGCATGACCTTCGTGCATGAGTACACCTCCCAAGGCAAAACCACTTGCATCAGTTACTACCTCAAAGGGTAGAGAGAAATTTGTAGCTTCAGAATGGGACTGGTTACCAAGGCGATCTTCAGCTTATCTTCAAAAAGCACTCTGGCGGCACACCTGGCAGACCATTGAAATCTCTTACATTCATGAAAGGGAAAGAGAATGTTGTGTACATAAAGATTGGATTTTAGATATCCAAGAAGAGTACCTATTGGATGAGGAAGTGGTGCCAATGTAGCAAAAATTAAAGCAAGCCTCCTAGGATGATTTCCTACATTTTGAACTTCATAATGGACTTATCTACTACATAGGAAAAGTCCACCTTGTTCCTACATCAAGCTACAAGAAGAGAGTGTTAGAAGAGATGTGTTGTTCTACATTATTGGGGCACATGGGGATGTTTAAAACCTTCAAGAAGGTCCGGAGGAGTTTTTCTTGGAAAGGAATGTGAAAAGATGTGTATATTTTTGTGACAAGTTGCTTGCCTTGTCAACAAAACAAGGATCCAACACATAAGCCCGGTGGCTTGCTTCAACCTTTGCCTATTCCCGATGGCAAATGGACACACATCTCTATGGATTTTATCACATGGATTCCTCATACAAGGAGGGTATGGAACATTATATATGTGGTGGTAGACTTCTTGACAAAAGCCACATATTTTATTCCTTCCAAGGTCAAATGTTCAACATCTATGGTTGCAAAACATTTTGTGGATAATGTGTTCAAGTTGCATGGAGTGCCATAACAAATTGTTAGTGACCGAGATATGAAGTTTATGAGTTCATTTTGGAGGACATTGTTTAAGATCATGGGGAATCTTGACACCTAGCACCACCTATCACCCCGAAACCCATGGACAAACCAAGAGGGTGAACAAGTGGGTGGAAACTTACTAAAGGCATTATTGACATAATACGCAAGGTGTTTGGGATGAGTAGTTTCTGCTTGGCGAGATAGCTCACGCATCATGAGAGCATTGGAATGCCACCTTTTGAGGCACACTATGGGTACAAAGTGAATATTCCAAGATGGTTCAAAAGCAACAAGGGGTGATTCGTAATGCAAAAGAGGAGATGGAATAGCTGGATACACTCTTGCAACAATGCAAAGCTAATATGAAGCAAGCTCAAGAAAGAATGAAACATTATGTTAATGCTTATTATCCAATGCCATTAGAGTTGCTTATCAATTGGCACTTCCCTTAACCTCAAAGATTCATGATGTATTCCATGTGTCACATCTCAAATCTTATCTTGGGTTGGAGGTATTTGTGCAAGATGAATTACCTCTAGTAAATGAGGAGGGGATGATTGAGTATGTGCTACAAGAACTTTTGCGTACAAGAGAGAGAGTTCTTTGTAACCGTACATAGTGGAGTACTTGGTCAAATGGTAAGGGCTACCTAAGGCAGAATCTTCTTGGTACCTCGTCTCTACATTGGAAGGATTTGATTTTGGAAGACTAACGAGGGTCATGAATAGTGAATTAACTTGCTGAAAATTCTTGTAAATTCACTGTGGATAGCCCTACACCCTTAGAAATTGGATACATAATGATTGGAAGCTACTCAAGGTTTCCATGCCATTACGGGGTAGATGTTATGGCTTGTTTTGAGGGCTTATTTAGCAGTTCATAGACATATACATGGAATTTTGGTCTCCCATACATGGTGTCAATATGAGCTTCAAGTTTGACATGAGTCCATTGACATATACTCCATCCATGAGGATTGTAATTGTACATATCAATGGTTTCAAGGATGAAACCTTTTGGGTGGGGACGGTTTGTAACAAAGTGAAATCATCTCATATCAATAATAGGCACAAGGCCAATGGACGATGCCCATGGATAAAACTTATGATAGTGTGAAAGGGGTGGTCATGTATATGTGTCACATATGCCATATTTGGGGTACCTTTTGATCATCATCAAAAGGTACCTTTTGATCATCAATATACAATTCAATTACTCTCTCTTCTCTCTAAACTTAGGCTAACCAACCTAATGTAGGCTAATACAAAGCTAATCCAAGGCTAATCTAGATACTTCTTTCTTTCAAGAAGTCACAATTTGTAAAAGAGAGACCTTGGTGGTGTGTCCATGGATGCTCATATGCAAGATGATGGTTGGAGTAAACTTGAAGGTGGAAGCTCTTATAGACAATAATGTGTTCTAAGACTTTATGAGTCACTATATCCACACACCTTATTCTCACTCTTTATTAATTTTTTCTCACTCTCAAGGAGTTCAAATAAGTTGAAATAAGAGAAGACACAAAAGTTTACTTCAAGAGTATTATACTTATAAGAGTTAGAAACACTCTCGGAGGGAGCTCAATCTTCATGACACCAACCCTCATCAGATTTTCATAATCTCACTCCCATTCTCAAACAATGACTTCATTGTATACAATACACAAGATTCTCATATAAGGGTTAAAGAAATGTTAATGAATCATAAAGTAAGATTTTTTATGGATTCTGGTAATTATCATACTTTCATATCTCCTAAGATTACATAGCAATTGAATCTAAAATCAACATAAAACCTTAGAAATCATCTCATTGAGATTGTGGCTAGTGCTCAGAAGGTTATACAAGTGGACTTTTGGAGTTGGATTGTTGGAATCTATTGATTTTATATTGGATGTGTTGTCCTAAGGAGATTTTCATAGCCTAATTTTTGGACATTATGTACATGACACAATTATTGTTCATGAGAATAGGGTGTTAGTTATTGTCAAGCTAGAATTATAACTCTTAAGAAATATCACGGTAATGTTGGTTGTTTATTAAAAGATATGTAATGTAACACATATTTCAAGAATGAATCTAGCTAGAGGAATAAGTATGGGCTGCTAGACTATGTTAGTCATGGCTAAGGAAATCTAAGAAGAACATGGCTACACGACTATGTTAGTCATGGATAAGGAAATCCAATAAGAACAAGAAAACCCCCCATACGAGAAGAAATTCTTAGAGAAGTTTACAAATGTATTTCTTGATGATTTACTTACATTACCTCATTCTAGACCTTTAATTCAATCTGATTGAAATTATTTTAGGAGCCATTCAGCATATAAAAGCTTTACCAATTTAATGTTTAAGAATATGCTAAGTTAAAATTACAACTAGATGATATTATCCAGAAAATGATTATAAAGCCTAGCCGTTTTGCCTTGGGGTGCACCGATTTTATTTCATAAAAGGAAAGATGACACCTTTCATTTTTGTGTGAATTCATTATGGAAGATTAAAGAGAAAGACCATTAAGAATAAAATATCCTATACATCACATATAAGATCTCCTAAGTAAAATGGCTAAAAAAAAGTTTTTTACAAAACAAACCTTGGATCTAGCTATTGTCAGTAGATCAGGACTTAAAAACAAGGGGATATCTTCAAGACTAGTTTTAGGACTGGGTATGGTCACTACAATTTACGGTCTTGACTTTTTGCTTTGATGGGTGCCTTTAACTATACTTTGATGTCAGGTTTTCCACTACATTCAATTCCATGGGAATCTCATATAGTTGCTACCCATAGTAGAAATCTTATTTTATGTAAATGTTTTTTATTTTTTGGGTTGTGACTTTGTAGAACTACGGCTTACATGTAGCGAGAAATTGCTTAACCAATGACTTCATTGTATACAATACGCAAGACTCCCATATAATGGCTAAAGAAACGTTAATGAATCATAAACTAAGGTCTCTGATAGATTATGGCAATTGTGATACTACTTTCATATCTCCCAAGATTACATATAAATTGAATCTAAAATCAGCATCAAACCTTAGAAATCCTTGCATTGAGATTGTGGCTAGTTCTAAGAAGGGTTATATAGGTGGATTTTTGGAGTTGGAATGTTGGAATCTATTGATTTTATATTGGATGTGTTGTCCCAAGAAGATTTTCATAGCAAAAATTTTAAACATTTATACATGACACAATTATTGTTCATGAGCATACGGTGTTAGCTATTGTTAAGCTAGAAGTGTAACTCATGGTAATGTTGATTTTCTTAAAAGATATGTAATGCAACACATATTTCACGAATGAATCGAGTTAGAGGAACAAGGATAGGCTACAAGATTATGTTGGTCATGGCTAAGGAAATACAATAAGAACAAGAGCATTCCCCATATGAGAATAAACTATTAGAGAATTTTAAAAATGTATTTCTTGATGATTTACCTACATTACCTCATGCTAGACCTTGAAATCATGTGGTTGAAACTTTTTTATATGCCATCTAAAATTCATCATAGATATAGCTTGGAAAAACATTTTGAAGATATCGACGATGTTTACAAACACATGTATGTAGAAAGAGTTTGCGGAACCCGTGCTCACATAAGCTCCGTGTGTTTTTCTCGGCTGCAATTCATAGATCCCGGTCGGAATTGGACGTTAGGTTTAATAGTAAGGGATGAAATCTGTACGTGTTAGATATAAATCCCTGCATTTGTATGATTTTCTAGTGATTTTGGACTCTAAATCCCGGTTGAGCCTAAACGTTGCCTTTAATAAGGGTTGAAAAAAAAGCGTTGCCTTTAACTATAAGGGTTGAAAAAAAGAATCTATTGCTCAGCCGTCGGACCGTGTGGATCCGGCCTTATCTGAGGTACTGATTTGTCTTGCTAGTGGGTGGCCGGTCTGGAGTCTGGACATGTGAGCAGTGTTGACTTGTGAGGGCTTCCTTCTAGACACACAGGCCATGCAGCATGCATGTAGCCGCCTGTGGCAGTCTTCTGTCAGAGACTGAGAGCAGGTATTCGAATAATGGATCGTCAGGAAGAGTTGACCTGTGAAGACGAGCTTAGGAGGGTGGTGGCACGGGGCTTGGAGCTGGCAGGAAACCTGCAAGAAAAGGTGGAATCAGTGCCCACGGGCAGCCTGCTGGGCGATGATGACCGAATCCAGATGCGGTCCGTTTTACTCCAGGGCTCGCTTGAGATTGTGGAGCATATGAACCGCTTTATCGAGCTGTTAAAGAGTAGTAGTACTTCGGTATTAGGGGACCAGAGTCATGAGAACTTGCAAGGTGCAGCACTAGGCTCTGCCAGCAGTCGATTAGTTCGGAAGCGTAGGAAACCTGTGTGGAAGCAGACTGTGCGCATTCCAGTGGGCTACACAGAGCACTTGGACCGCTATATTTGGCGGAAGTATGGCGAAAAGAACATCCAGGGCATCAAATACAAGAGGTAAGTAAATATGGTGAATATATATTGTTCGAATCTCATGCAAACAGCTGCTCGCCATGGTCTGCACATTTATCTAAGATTTTAAGTGGATTTTTCAATAGTTCTGATTCGTAAATCTCGCCTATAATTTTACAGTAGTTCTGTTATGCAGTGGGCTATCTAAAGAGATATAAGCAAATAGCGCCCCACATACATCTCATTGCATACAACATATGCATAGACGCATGCATGGAGCTTCTTTACATAGAGCCATATACAAATTTATTTACATGGAGCTCATACAAAGAGAATTAAGGGAAGATCTAGGCAAAGCTCTATGCCGGGATGTAATGCATAAGCTCGACATAGAGAGGTATGTGCAAAGAGCTATTATATATAAGATCTATGCATACTTGCATAAGCTGCTCGACTCTATGCATGATAGCATACATCATATGCATAATAGATTTTGTATCAGCTCTATGCATATTATGCATAAGTTGAGTTCTATGCATAGGGCTTACACGAGATCTATCTTAGTGATTTTGCTATCCTTTTTTTTACATGAAGATGTGGTTTTTTGTTTTGTTTTCTAGGGATCTTCAAAACTACTTCGTAGTTGATATTATAAAAATAATAATATTTCTTTTACACAAAGGTAGGTAGAAAAACTATTTTATTACGAGTTTAACCAAGGTAGGTAGGTAGAAAAACTATTTTGTACCGTGCTCAACACATTAGCCCTTTTTTTCTTGAGGTAAGACTAATCGCTCTATCCTCATTTTTTAAATATTTTCATGCTTATCTTACACCCTTGAAACATATTATTTTTAATTAGGATTTATGCTTGCGTAGAGGTTCTTATTCTTGGGCACACATAGACCTAGAGTCTTGCATATAGCTCTAATGCCTTAAATAAAGCTCTTGATGCATGCATTACATCTCTCGTGCAAACTTATCCCTTACATAAGAGAGATTTTCATGCATGCATCAAGAGCTCTAATGCATTAGATTTGTTATGCAAACTTATCCTTACATAAGAGAGAACTTAATGCATTCATCAAGAGCTCCAATGCATAAAAGCTCTCTAATGCATGCATGAGATTTTCATGCATCCAAAAGAGATGATCTCTTTCTCTACAATAGCTCTTATGCACTAAGATATATCTATCAGTACAATAGCTCTTATGCAATAAGAGACCTTATCTATCAGTACAATAGCTCTTATGCAATAAGAGACCTTATGCTTTATCGAGCTGTTAAAGAGTAGTAGTACTTTGGGACCAGAGTAATGGCCAGTTGCAGGTGAAAAAGAACATCCAGGGCATCAAATACAAGAGGTAAGTAAATATGGTGAATATATATTGCTCGAATCTCATGCGAACAGCTGCTAGCCATGGTCTGCACATTTATCTAGGATTTTAAGTGGATTTTTCAATAGTTCTGATTCCTAAATCTTGCCTATAATTTTGCAGGAGCTACTTCAGATGCGCTGACAAAGGCTGCCTGGCCTTGAAGCAGGTGCAAAAATGCGAGGATGGTGAAGGTTTCGACGTCACGTACATCGACGCGCACACGTGCGCCCAAAGCATTCACATGCAGGAGCTCAACTTAGCATCTTTCCCATTGATTCATAATAATATTAATAATAATCAGAGAGGAGTACCTCAGTCCCTCCCCCTCGCTGACCACATTTTTAATCAACTGTCTGCATTGCCTTTGCTCAATATTTCCGGCCCTCCTCTTCAACATTTATATGCCGTGCCCACCACCTCTTCGACATTTATACCACCCATAATTGATCCCTATATTAGCAACACATGTAATTGATCCCCGATAGCACCACCACCTGATCGTGCCTCCTGCACAATTTGTAACCAGCAATTATACTAATCTGTTGACGAAGAGGACGAGCAACGCCAGCTCTTCATTTCTCAAACGCTGTGTGGGGCTAATTCCTCCCCCTCACGTCTTCGCATTTTTCTAGAGCTTCTTGCTGCATCCCTACGAATCTGATCTGTTTGTGCACCCTCACATGTTCCCCAAGCATCTCGGTTTGTGTACATGTACACATTTTCTGTCTAGGTGGCTGGGTGTGCGCGCTCTTTGGTTTGGGGTATTGAGGCGTTTTGTTCAGCTATCTAGCCACCGGTGACATCGCATATAGTATTGAGCTAGGCTACCATAAGCCTTGAATGACACTGATTTTATCATGCTACATTTGAATTTGTATAGCCAACATTGTTATTAACAAAGATTAAATATGAGAACTGTCATTAGCTAGGGCCTTAGTGAGCCCACTAGGCTAGTGATATTTTAAGTACATTTTTAATTTAAAATAGCTTAGCAATGCTTCTTGTGAGAAACGGTGGCGTTGTAAATGTTGTGAAGTGACCGTGGTATAGATGCTTGTTGCAACCTGGATTCCGGTCAAGAATAATCTCTTATGTCAAGTCATTCGAATATTTTATTCGCAGGCTTCCGTTCTCTAGTTTCCTTCGTTGCACGCATTTATGGAGGCCAACAACAATCTCAGCATCAGCAACAACAAATGGATGCTACACACTACAAGACCATCATCTTTATTGTTGGTCCTGTGTCCTCGTGAAACCAAGGCACACGACGGTGAAACCATCATTTCTATTTGTTTTGGTTATTGTTTCTACTATGTGTTTCTTACTAGAGAATACTTATTATTTGATTTGTTTTGTAGTTTCTTGTCCTCTCAAGATCCTTGTCATAAGTTTACTAGGATTTATATGTTTCGTTGTGTATGCTTAATCTTGTTTTTTAAAATTTTACTTTGTTTTTCTTTTGTTTATATGGATATAGATGAGCTTTACGCATGCATGTAACTATGTGTATCTATGTTATGCATAAGAGCTATATATTGTACAGCTGGTCGTCTGTCCTCTAGTGAAACTATCATTTCTATTTGTTTTGGAAAATGGTTCTACTGTGTGTTTCTTACTAGAGAACACTTATTATTTGATTTATTTTGTAGCTTCTTGTCCTCCAAAAGATCCTTGTGGTAAGTTTACTATGATTTATATGTTTCTTTTTGTATGGTTAATCCTATTTTTTAAATTTATTTTGTTTTTCTTTTGTTTATATGGATATTGATGAGCTCTACGCGTAGAGCTCTCTCTACCTATCTATGTTATGCATAAGAGCTATATATGGTATAGCTTATTCATAGATGTGCATAGATGAATATAGACGATCTTTATGCACATGCATATATTTTTTCTTTCTTTCTATTTTTGTTCTTTTTCTATAAATATAGATGAGCTTTATGCATAGAGCTACGCATACACATAAGAGCGCCTACATGCATATAGCTTATTCATAGAGCTATGCATAAGATGTATATATATATATATATATATATATATATATATATGTGCACAAGATATCTACTAGCATAGAGCTAGTATGCGTAATATACATAATAGCTCTATGCATAAGCCTCATGCATGCAGTTTTATGCATAAGGCATATACATAGAGCTCTATGCTATGCAGTGGGCTATCTAAAGAGATATATGCAAATAGCGTCCCACATACATCTCATTTCATATGCATAGACACATGCATGGGGCTCTTTTCATAGAGCCATATACAAATTTATATACATGGAGCTCATACAAAGAGAATTAAGGGAAGATCTAGGCATAGCTCTATGCCTAGATGTAATGCATAAGCTCAACACATATAGCGTAATGCATAGAGAGGTATGTGCAAAGAGCTATTATATATAAGATCTATGCATATTTGCATAAGCTGCTCGACTCTATGCATGATATCATACATCATATGCATAATAGATTTTGTATCAGCTCTATGCATATTATGCATAAGTTGACTTCTATGCATAGGGCTTACACGCGATCTATCTTAGTGATTTTGCTATCCTTTTTTTTACATACAGATGTGGTTTTTTGTTTTGTTTTCGAGGGATCTTCAAAAATGCTTTGGGATTTGGTTAGTTGATATTTAAAAAATAATAATATTTCTTTTACACAGAGGTAGGTAGAAAAACTATTTTATTACGAGTTTAAACAAGTTTGATTTCTCTCCCTTTATGTGATTGCTTGCACGGTGCTCAACACACTAGCCCCTTTTTTTTTGAGGTGAGACTAATTGCTCTACCCTCATTTTTAAAATATTTTTATGCTTATCTTACATCCTTGAGACATACTATTTTTAATTAGGATTTATGTAGTTTATGTTTGCATAGAGGTTCTTATTCTTGGGCATACATAGAGCTAGAGTCTTGCTAGCTCTAATGCTTTCAATAAAGCTCTTGATGCATGCATTAGATCTCTTATGCAAACTTATCCCTTACATAAGAGAGCTCTTCATGCATACATCAAGAGCTCTAATGCATTAGATCTGTCATGCAAAGTTATCCTTACATAAGAGAGACCTTAATGCATTCATCAAGAGCTCCAATGCATAAAAGCTCTCTAATGCATGCATGAGATTTCTATGCATCCAAAAGAGATGATCTTTCTCTATAATATCTCTTATGCACTAAGATTTCTCTATCAGTACAATAGCTCTTAGGCAATAAGAGAGCTTATGTGTCAACTAAGAGATTGATATGCATGCATAGGATCTACATGCATAGGATCTACATGCATGCCTAATAGCTATATATCCATTACTTGTGTTCTTTTTTCTTTTGTAGGTCTTCTTTGAAAGAGATCAATCTATTACCCTATGTTATCATACAATATAAATCACTATGGTATTAGTTTTATATTAATTCCACTAACTTACCCACTTGGGAGTATGTTTAATTAGTAATTCAAGCATTTTATGCTATCATGGAGCTTTTAATAATGCAGACATATATGTCTACCACATGTAGTAAAACTCTTTTGCATTCTTGCATTATCTATACTTAAGAGGGCCCTCAATGCATGTACTAAGGGCTCTAATGCATGTATAGAATCTCTCTAATGCATGCATAAGAGCATGTGCATGTATAAGAGCTATAATGAGAATGCCAATCATTGGAGTGCAAGCATAAGGATCTCTTATCCTTTGAGGTATCCCCTCTAATGTTGCATAAGAGCATTAGAGAACTCTATTGCCTACAGTGGCCACTTCGAGCTGTGAATCCGAGTACAAAGCAGCTTTTACAGCTACAATTGAGTGTGTGTGGCTCAGATGTCTGATGGGCTGATTTGGACAGTATTGGACAGTCGTCTAGCACTATGATTTTCACTCACAGCACCTCCTAAGCACATATATACTTTTGCTATATGTGCATGCATAAAAAGGAATAAAAAAGCAATAAGGATACTCTAAAGAGCAATGTGTGTATATGCTTGTAGAAAAGATTTAGCTCATGTATGTGCATAAGATTATGCTTGTGCATAAACATACATAGCCTCATAAGCACATACATACATACGCTTATACTTATGCTATATGTGCAAAAGCATAAAAAGTAATACAAATCAATCATAGCCTCATAAGCCAATACATACATAAGCTTATGCTGATGTTATATGTGAATGTATAGAAAACAATACATGTACTTCAATATGCATGAAAAATTTAATAAACCAAAAAATTTACATGAAAAGAGGACTTACGATCATTTAGGTCGAAGCTTCTTCTTTCAGTGCTCCTCTATAGCCACAAGTTACAACTTTGCCTTTGCCACTTGTTGGAGGTGCATCTCTGACTCTTTCTGATTCTCGTATGGTCAACGGAGCTTCCCTTGTGATTGGCCTCTCTCTCATCATCATGTCTATTGATGCTTGAATCTCTTCGATAGTGGCATCATGCATAGTTGTCAATGAATCTTTGAATGTGTCCCCATCAAACCCTAAGTCTTGCAAGATTTGGGTCAGAAGAACAAGCAAAAGTTTCTTTCTTGGGTCCATGTGAGAAAGAGTATTGGCAAAAGAATATGCGAAAGAGAAGGGAGACAAACTCTTGGCAAGAAAGAGGGAGACCCTAGGCAAATAAGATATTTGGTGGGCTCTTTTGGGTGGGTTTTTTTCATGAAATGAGCAACGTTCAACGTCAAAATTACAAAAATTTGAAGTGACTTTAAACGTCACTATTTTGAGTGACATTTAAAGTCACTAAAATTTGAAAAAATAAATCTACATGTAATAAAAAATTTGATGTTAAATGTCACTGAACTTTAGTGACGTAAAACATCACAAAAAGGAAAAAAATTGAATCTCTTATAGTTTGCTGAAAAAGCACTTTGCCAGTGATGTTATTAGTGATGTAAATAGTATGATGTTAAATGCCAGTAAAAATGTCATTTTGTCTTGACGTTTACATCTCCCGTCATATGGAGAAACAAATTCCGAGATTCTTTTGTTATTTGAGTACATGGTTGGGTGTGATGTTAGGAAAGCGATGTTAAGCATTGCGTTTTCTTGTAGTGATTGCATGCTACTTACCGCTCGACTGATGGAATCATGAGGATCATAGTAGCTGATTCACTGGCATGGCAACATGCGGAGCATCAATGGCCAGAGTTTAAAGATGAGCCTCATCACTTACATCTTGGCTTGGGCATGGATGGTGTTAACCCATTTGGGTTCAAGTCCACATCACGGTCTACTTAAAGAGCATGGACGTCTAAAAGGAGACTTCTCTAAAATGTATGCAAAATTTAATCTAGACAATTATTGATAAAACTCCTATATGTTACAACATGATGGAAAATTATTGTTTTTTTTCAACATCGGTATAAGCCTCCATATAAGAATCTATATAAGTGCTAATATAAGAATTGTTATAATTGCCGATATACACTTGTATCAATGTTACATAAAGTGACAAAAAAATACAACCAATAAATACTTCAATATCCATGTAATGTTACAGTGCATATGTATAAGTATTAAGAAATAAACCTAATACATAGGGCTTACACATTAGGCCCAATGCGTTGGGTCTTATGTCTTCTTCTACTAGTAATTTATGAGCTTATTTTTAATCTTGTATCCTTTTCTCTCATTAAAACACGTGTGTTTTTTCATGTACTTTTATATACCATAATACATACATACATACATCTCTATATCTCTCTATATATGTCTATGTATGTATGTGTGTATGTATATATTCATACATACATGCAATAAAATGTTTCCTATGCAAGTAGGAGTAGTAGACAAGAGATTTAATGCATGCATAAATGGGTTTAATGTATGCATAAGAGCTAAATACACGCACAAATCTATGCGTGTATAAGAGCTCTAATAAAAAATTTATGTAAGCATAAAATGCACAAAAAAAATCTCACAAAAAGAGGTTTTGGCATTAGTATAAAAATGAGAATGTGGTGATGCTTACCTCACAAAACAAGAGGGTGTCATGGCTTTATCTCTATGAAGGAACACTTATAAAAGAAAACATTAAAAGAACAAATCAAGAAATATGCATGATATAGCTATTAGGCTTGCATAAAGCTCTAACATATGCATAGAGCTATTAGGCATACAACTTTTATGTAGCATTCCTGAAGATATCTCAATGAAATAGAGTTCTCTAATGCTCTTATGCAACATTAGAGGGGATATCTCAAATCATAAGAGATCCTTATGCATGCACTCCAACTATTGGCATCCATATTATAGCTCTTATACATGTGCATGCTCTTATGCATGCATTAAAGAGCATCTATACATGCATTAGAGACCTTAGTACATGCATTAAGGGCCCTCCTAAGTATAGATAATGCAAGCATGCATAAGAGTTTTACTACATGTGGTAGAGATATATGTCTGCATTAAAAGCTCCATGAGAGCATAAAGTGCTTGAACTACTAATTAAACATACTCCCAATGGGTAAGTGAGTGCAACTAATACAAAACTAATACGATACTGATTTATACCGTATGATAAGATAGAGTCATATATTGATCTCTTTCAAGGAAGACCTACAAAAAAAAAAGGAACACTAGTAATGGATATATAGCTATTAGGCATGCATATAGATCTCTTAGTTTGACACATAAGGTCACTTATTGCATAAGAGCTACTGTAGTGATAGATATATCTTAGTGCATAAGAGCTATTGTAGAGAAAGAGATCATCTCTTTTGGATGCATAAAAATCTCATGCATGCATTAGAGAGCTTTTATGCCTTGGAGCTCTTGATGAATGCATTAAGTTCTCTCTTATGTAAGGATAAGTTTGCTTATGCATTAGAGCTCTTGATGCATGCATGAAAATCTCTCTTAAGTAAGGGATAAGTTTGCATGAGAGATGTAATGCATGCATCAAGAGCTTTATTTAAGGCATTAGAGCTATATGCAAGACTCTAGCTCTATGTTTGCCCAAGAAAAAGAACCTCTATGCAAACATAAACTGCATCAATCCTAATTAAAAATAATATGTTTCAAGGGTGTAAGATCAGCATGAAAATATTTAAAAAATGAGGATAGAGCGATTAGTCTTACCTCAAGAAAAAAGGGCCTAATGTGTTGAGCACCATGCAAGCAATCACATAAAGGGAGAGAAATCAAACTTGGTTAAACTCGTAATAAAATAGTTTTTCTACCTACCTTTGTGTAAAAGAAATATTATTATTTTTAAAATATCAACTAACCAAATCCCGAAGTAGTTTTGAAGATCCCTAGAAAACAAAACAAAAAACCACATCTTCATGTAAAAAAAAGGATAGCAAAATCACTAAGATAGATCTCGTGTGTGTAAGCCCTATGCATAGAACTCAACTTATGCATAATATGCATAGAGCTGATACAAAATCTATTATGCATATGATGTATGCGATCATGCATAGAGTTGAGCAGCTTATGCAAATATGCATAGATCTTATATATAATAGCTCTTTGCACATACCTCTCTATGCATTTCGTTGTATGTGTCGAGCTTATGCATTACATCCATGCATGGAGCCTTGCCTAGATCTTCCCTTAATTCTCTTTGTATGAGCTCCATGTATATAAATTTGTATATGGCTCTATGTAAAGAGCTCCATGCATGTGTCTATGCATATGTTGTATGCAATGAGATGTATGTGGGGCACTATTTGCATATATCTCTTTAGATAGCCCACTGCATAGCATAGAGCTCTATGCATATGCCTTATGCATAAAACTGTATGCATGAGGCTTATGCATAGAGAAGCATTGCTAAGCTATTTTAAATTAAAAATGTACTTAAAATATCACTAGCCTAGTGGGCTCACTAAGGCCCTAGCTAATGACAGTTCTCATATTTAATCTTTGTGAATAACAATGTTGGCTATACAAATTCAAATGTAGCATGATAAAACCAGTGTCATTCAAGGCTTCTGGTAGCCTAGCTCAATACTATATGCGATGTCTAGATAGCTGAACAAACCCCCTCAATACCCCAAACCAAAGAGCGCGCACACCCAGCCACCTAGACAGAAAATGTGTACATGTACACAAACCGAGATGCTTGGGGAACATATGAGGGATGCAGCAAGAAGCTCTCGAAAAATGTGAAGACGTGAGGGGGAGGAATTATCCCCACAAAACGTTTGAGTCTAGGAAAACATATGTAAACTTAGTACTAAGTAGAGTAATATTACATTAATTAGGCGTGTCGTGTCTAGTTCATTAGACGCCTCCTTCGAGGGACGCAAAAGGATTCACAAACGGGCATGGGATTAAGCTTGTATGCTTCACATGTATTGTTTCTGCTGTAGTAGGCACTAGAGTATTCTGATGATTAGAAATGAGAAATGAAGAGCTGGCGTTGGTCGTCGTCGTCAACAGATTAGTATAATTGCTGGTTACAAATTGTGCAGGAGGCACGATCAGGTGGTGGTGCGATCGGGGATCATTTATTGTGTTGCTAATATAGGGATCAATTACGGGTGGTATAAATGTTGAAGAGTGGGCGGCATATAAATGTTGAAGAGGTGGGCCGGAAATATTGAGCAAAGGCAATGCAGACAGTTGATTAAAAATGTGGTCAGAGAGGGGGAGGGCCTCAGGTACTCCTCTCTGATTATTGTTAATATTATTATGAATCAATGGGAAAGATGCTAAGTTGAGCTGCTGCATGTGAATGCTTTTGGCGCACGTGTGCGCGTCGATGTACGTGACGTCAAAACCTTCAGGGGTAACACCGTCCTCGCATTTTTGCACCTGCTTCAAGGCCAGGCAGCCTTTGTGAGCGCATCTGAAGTAGCTCCTGCAAAATTATAGGCAAGATTTAGGAATCAGAACTATTGAAAAATCAACTTAAAATCTTAGATAAATGTGCAGACCATGGCGAGCAGTTGTTTGCATGAGATTTGAACAATATATATTCACCATATTTACTTACCTCTTGTATTTGATGCCCTGGATGTTCTTTTCGCCATACTTCCGCCAAATATAGCGGTCCAAGTGCTCTGTGTAGCCCACTGGAACGCGCACAGTCTGCTTCCACACAGGTTTCCTACGCTTCCTAACTAATCGACTGCTGGCAGAGCCTAGTGCTGCACCTTGCAAGTTCTCATGACGAGCACCGGCTTCCAAATTCTCGACTACCACAATTTGCTTCTCGCAATTTTTCACCTGCAACTGGCCATTACTCTGGTCCCCTAATACCGAAGTACTACTACTCTTTAACAGCTCGATAAAGCGGTTCATATGCTCCACAATCTCAAGCGAGCCCTGGAGTAAAACGGACCGCATCTGGATTCGGTCATCATCGAGCAGGCTGCCCGTGGGCACTGATTCCACCTTTTCTTGCAGGCTTCCTGCCAGCTCCAAGCCCCGTGCCACCACCCGCCTAAGCTCGTCTTCACAGGTCAGCTCTTCCTGACGATCCATTATTCGAATACCTACTCTCAGTCTCTGACAGAAGACTGCCACAGGCGGCTACATGCACGCTGCATGGCCTGTGTGTCTAGAAGGAAGCCCTCACAAGTGCTCCACATGTCCAGAGACTCCAGACCGGCCACCCACTAGCAAGACAAATCAGTACCTCAGATAAGGCCGGATCCACACGGTCCGATGGCTGAGCAATAGATTGTTTTTTTCAACCCTTATAGTTAAAGGCAATGCTTTTTTTTCAACCCTTATTAAAGGCAACGTTTAGGCTCAACCGGGATTTAGAGTCCAAAATCACTAGAAATCATACACTAGAAATCATATAAATGCAGGGATTTATAACTAACACGTTGATGCCACGGAAGCGGTATAGCTGTATATGCCTTTATAGAGTGTCACACTTCTACACACCGATACAAACACACCCAGAACACCAGACCCAAGAGCATAAACAAAACTTTATTTTAGCACAAGTCTTCATCTCTACAAAGTTGGACATCTATTACATCCTCAGAACCATGTTCATCTAGTGCCCATTCACAATCACCCCACTCCAGCTCCAA
The DNA here is from genome assembly GCF_041138505.1 of Cibotium barometz. Taxonomy (NCBI): domain Eukaryota; kingdom Viridiplantae; phylum Streptophyta; class Polypodiopsida; order Cyatheales; family Cibotiaceae; genus Cibotium; species Cibotium barometz. The sequence continues at coordinate 37,485,145 of NC_141068.1, forward strand.
ATCACAATAAAACATGCCACTTCTCTTCCTGGCTTCTCCTGCCAACAAATACAACACACACACTGGCATTCTACACTTAGAGCCACTAATACAAACAAGAACAACCACCTCTCTCCTTTGTAGTAGCAGCAGCAACCCAATGAAGCAGTACCATCACACTTTGTGCTCAGAGGCGGCACTTTCAACAAAAAACTCGCTCTCTACTGCATCTCTGTGGTCGGCACCATCAAGCATCACCTGCTTGTCACCATCCTGTATTCGACCCTACCATGAGAAGAAGCCCATGCCTTAGCTCGCATCATGTACACTCTATCCATGTGTGTAGCCCTCTGTATCACCTGCTGGCTGCACATCACCACCTGGCGGTTGTCATCAAAATCAGCACTCTATTTGCCCTTTTCTCACATTACTTCCAAGATGTTCCTCTGGCTATGAACATCCGTTGCATCTCTGTCAGCAGTTGCGCCAAACACAACACCACCTCCAAAACTCCCTGCTACACCAGAGGCGGTTCCCCAACAAGTCGCCAGCCCACAGTCGACAGTCGACCTTCTCCCAGTACTCATTTTCACTAGGCTTCCTGCCAGCTCCAAGCCCCGTGCCACCACCTGCCTAAGCTCGTCTTCACAGGTCAACTCTTCCTGACGATCCATTATTCGAATACCTACTCTCAGTCTCTGACAGAAGACTGCCACCACAGGCGGCTACATGCATGCTGCATGTTCTGTGTGTCTAGAAGGAAGCCCTCACAAGTCAACACTGCTCACATGTCTAGACTCCAGACCGCCGGCCTTATCTGTGTACCTCAGATAAGGCCGGATCCACATGGTCCGATGGCTGAGCAATAGATTCTTTTTTTCAACCCTTATAGTTAAAGGCAACGCTTTTTTTTCAACCCTTATTAAAGGCAACGTTTAGGCTCAAGCGGGATTTAGAGTCCAAATCCACTAGAAATCATACAAATGCAGGGATTTATAACTAACATGTACAAATGTCATCCCTTACTATTTAAAGTAACGTCCAATTCAGACTGGGATCCATGAATTTCAGTCGAGAAAAACACACGGGGCTTATGTGAGCACTGGTTCCGCAAACTCTTTCTGCATGCATGTGTTTGTAGGCTTTGTGTTGGTGCAGTGAGGTTTCCCCAGTAGAGAATGAGGACCTCTTTAATCCATTGACACTAGTTTGGTAACATCACCTATTACGTGGATATCTTCAAAATGTTTTTCCAAGCTATATCTATGATGAATTTTAGATGGCATATTCTTTGCATTTACCTTCTCATCCTACTTCCTATGACTTGAAAGCCATTACAAAAATTTAGTACTCAGCCTAGTATATATTCACAATGATGCCTAAAGGTAACAAGATTGTATATGATTTAAAAGTGACATTGATAAAATTCTATTTACAACCCATATGAAAGAACATTTTTCAATATGTAAATGAAGTTAGTTATATTGCCACTTTTTTAAAGGGAGAATACATACATATGTATTTATAGAAATAAAACTGAGTACATCTAGTAGTTCAACCCCATAAAAATACAAGTTGCGACCAACATGAAAGCGAACCCAACTGAAAAACCAACCCTTCGATGACATAAAACAACGTGCTTTTTTAGGATAAATTATGTATTATGGAAGGACATCCCTTCAGGATCTTCTCCCTCTCATTGCCATTAGCCATGTCCCTTGAGAGTTGTGATTGTCATCATTAGCCAGTTCCTTCTTATCACCCAGCTAGTTGAGTTGTTCCTCAATTTTAAATGGCAATAAAGGTTGGACCCTTTAGAAGTATGCACCAATATCTCAGTATTATTATTAGAAGCCCCCATAGACCCAAAAAATGTCTCTTTATCTACATTGTACTATTGGAAGTAATTTGATGAATTCTACTAATTAGTGTTTGTATCATATTTAAAAATTCTGATACCCCCCCTTTTTGTTCTTATATAGATGTTGGCAACATATTTGTTTCTTTCTCTCTCTCTTTTTGACTCTCTTATGTCTTTTATAGATGTTCACATCATATTTCTTTCTTTTTACTCTCTTTCATAGACGTTGATAATAACTCTCTACATTGAGGATGAGATTGAACCGTAGCCCATCATTGATATTGGCTAAACTATTTTACATATTGTCTCATTCTCCTCACCTCACTTATTTTTTGTATATGTGGGCTTGCAAAAAAGCATTGATGTTTTTGTTAAAATTATGTGCTTTGGTAATCATGGGCAATTTTTGGAAAGCAGTGATGTACATTTACCAACCTACACCAAAATCTCACTTCTTGTACTCTCTGTTTTGCATCTAAATACGCGTCTAATTTTTAGTGTAGACGAACTAATAGATGCCCTTATACACGCAGAAATAGATGCTCTAATACACGCGAGAATAGACGCGCTGTTAGACGCAGTGTTAGATTTTCAGTGTAGACGCCCTAATAGATGCGTCAATACATGCGCAGATACACGCGCTATTAGACGCGTTGTTAGATGCGCCTGTAATTTCTCTATTCAAGCAATGCCTATAGACGCGCCCGCTATTTTGCGCGTCTATCAAGTGCGTCTATAGTTGCTTTGTGTTGTTGTCTTGGTGGTGTGTCCATGGATGCTCACATGCAAGATGATGGTTAAAGTAAAGTTGAAGGTGGAAGCTCTTATAGGAAATAATGTGTTCTAAGACTTTATGAGTCACTATATTCACACACCTTATTCTCACTCTTTATTATTTTTTTCTCACTCAAGCATTTAAAATATGTTGAAATAACAAAAGTTTACTTCAAGAGTATTATACTTATAAGAGTTAGAAACACTCTCGGAGGGAGCTCGATCTTAATGACCAACCCTCATCAGATTTTCATAATCTCACTCCCATTCTCAAACAATGACTTCATTGTATACAATACACAAGATTCTCATCTAAGGGTTAAAGAAATGTGTGGATGCTAGGCTGTGAATCTGTTAATAGCAAAGCAAGCCCGTTAAAAGTATGTGAAGAAAAGCAAGCGCACTAAAAGTAGGTTTGAAATTGAAAATCACGTCTACAAGAGCGTCTAACAGCGCGTCTAAAACCACGTCTAAAATTGCGTACCACATAGAAGAGACACGGTTTTAGACGCGCCATAGAGTTTTTAGATTAAATATTAGACATAAGAGCAATTTTTTTTGGGTTCTTTATTTGTAGAATCTCTTCATCTTCAATAAGTAGCTCTAGTGAGGATCCCTTCGTACCCACCATCGTGAAATGTGGTTGGAGCAAAAAATCAAATGTATGTGTGATAGATGTCGAGGAAACATGTATCGTACACGCAGGATTACACTCAATCACATCTCAAAGTATGGAGAATGGGATGCGACCGTAAACATGGTAAGTGTTAAAGAGTTAAGGTTGATTGAGATACCTATGGGTGTTCATATATTTGAGTTATGATCCCGTTTTAATTTGATACAGGATGTAGTGCCACACCTGCATATGTTGCCCTATGCTCGGCGCCCGTGAGGAGGCAAGGCATTGGCGATATGAGGTGGGATCTTCAGGAGGGATCGTTACAGATGCATGGAGTGATGGTGATAGTAGCCCTCCGCTATTACCTCATGAAGCCGTGGAGGAGGATGTGTTGGCGATATGAGGTGGGATCTTCAGGAGGGATCGTTACAGATGCATGGAGTGATGGTGATAATAGCCCTCCGCTATTACCTCATAAACCCGTGGAGGTGTTTGATGATATGGTGCGGGACTTATATGTCCATCAATCCGAAGGGAGGGATGATAGCATGGAGCAGGATGATCTTTTTACCGTAGCATCGACTCCACTGTTTGAGGGGTGCACATTCTCTGTTCTACGTGCCTCCCGTGAGTTACTAAACTTGCAAGCCATCTATAGATGGAGCAATGCAAGTTTGAATGCATTACTCAAGTAAGCTTTAAAGTCTATTTTGCAAACATGCTGAACTATGCTAGCAGGTCAATTACTCAAATGCTTTTCCTCATTTATGGTCTTCACGTGCAGGCTATTGTGTAAAATGCTTCCAAGGGAGAATAAAGTACCGACCTCAAGAGATATGGCAAGGCAACATGTGACCTCTCTTGGAGGATTAGATTACAAGCGCATCCATGCATGCATCAATGATTGCGTTTTGTTTCGTGGACAACATAAGGATGCAAGACAGTGTCCTACTTGTGGAGAGGCAAGATATAGAGCAGATCTCAAAACTTTGGATGTGCCTCATAAGGTTCTGCGACATTTTTCCATAATCCCTCGCATCCAACATATGTTCAGGTGCAAATCCATTGCAGAGCTCATGTCATGGCATTCATTCCATCGATCAAGTGGAGAACTCCCATAGACCAATATCGTTTACCATATTGGTCCCACCTCAAGATCAATCACCTGCTTGATCCCATGCATATCTTCAATAATGTGGCATCTACCATTTGGGAACATTTGAATGGGACACGAGATTCCGTAGGCATAAGGGAGGATCTACGTACCATAAGGAGGATGCTTGAAGCTTGGCCACAAGAGAGACCAAATGGGCATGTTTTTTTTATCTCGTGCACCGTGGAGGTTATCAAAGCTAGAGATGGTCGCGGTGAAGCGTGCTATTACTATAATTCGCACTCCCACTGGATGCATGAGCTGTTTAAAGGGGGCCTTTACAAAGAGCAAGAAAAGAGGTGTAGAGCAATTATATGGCTTGAAATCTCATGATTGGTACAAGATGCTCCAAGTAAGTATTTTATGTGCATAATATCTTTTTCCTTTCAAATTTGTGAGTGAATTATAAGAAACTAATCAACCATTCCTCGTGTGTTTAGTTCATACTACCTACTAGCATTTCTCGTAGTGCATCAAAGGACGTGAAAGATTGTATTTACAAGATGGGCGAGCTTGTGAGGTACTTTACATGATACAAAATGTGATGCGTATCAATGCTCCATGCAAGGTGTTCATATTGCTAATATGGTGTACTTTTTCATTTCTAGGTATGTGAGCGCAAAGGAAATAGATCCCACTACGCTTGAGAATGCTCGAGTTATGTCAGTGGAGGTGGTTTGTTTACTTGAGGAGACATTTCCACGTTCTATTCTCACAAGCCAACTACATCTCATAGTGCATTTGGTGGATGAGATTGCTATATGTGGTACTATACATGCACGATGGTTCTTCTTCCTCGAGCGCTTCATGAAGACCTTGAAGGGTTTTGTAAGACAAAATGCAAGACCCGAAGGTAGCATGGCCGAGGGTTGGTTGATACAAGAGTCACTTGTATATATTTTTGAGTTTCTTGTTGATGTGGATAGCTCTCTCCCATGACTATGGAGAGATGATGAAGACCTAAGGATGACCTCTATTGTGCCTCAAGGCAAAGGACGCAACAAAGTAATAGACATGGAGTTGCTTAACAATATCAACCTCTATTTCATGCTTAATAGTGATGTGATGAAAAGATGGGTGACAAGATACGAGGATGCAAAGGCAAGAAGACAAGAAGAAAGGGCCCTCTTTCGTACACACCACGGATCTCGTGTGCCATACCCTCAGTATCTAAGAGCACTCCCAAAGGATATTCATGTGGATTGGCTACTTGACGAAATGGAGAAAGCTGAGAAAGACGAGGGGATGCATATCACAATGGAAGAATGGGAGTATGCTAGGGGATGCATGAGCAAGGTCAGTATATAGAATGTTATGCATAAGTTAGGAGCTTTCAATAATTTAGATTGCTTATTTAATTGATTTTGTCTTGGTGTAGTGCACTATGTTCAATGCTATATGGTGTCAGGGCAAGCATTTTCGAACACAACGGATTGATGATAAGAGAAACACACAAGATTGCGGCGTCATTGCTAGCTTTGAGGGAGCCAATGGAGGCATGGATGATTATTGTGGCATAATCCAAGATATTATTAAGCTTGACTTTCGACGCTTCTTTGTGTATGTTTTGGATGTAAAGTGGTTTAAGGACGTGGTGGAAAGAGGCCCTAATGCAACAATCAAACGCCATGCAAGTGGCTTTGTAACTATTGACTCCACAAAGTTTTGGCAAAGTAAGAAGGACACACTAGTACTACCGCAACAATGTGATCAGGTACTGTACACACATATAAAAGTACTCACTTTTAAATATTTGATACCTTCGATGCAAGGAAAATAACATGATTGTATTTGTGTTTGAATTAGGTTGTCTATCAACCAATGGTGGATAATAACAGATGGTGGCATGTCATACCTATTATGCCATGTTCCAAAGTGATGTATAGTACATTTAATATGGAGCGTATGGAGGATGATCATGGCCATGGAGGTGATGATGACCATGATACGAGAGAGGAGGATGATCATGAGATAGGAGATACAGATATTGAGGCCATGTATTTGTAGATCTAAACACTTGTTTGGATTTTGAAGTAGATAGTTTGGCAAGGGTTGATCTCATTGAGGATGAGATTGAACCATAGCCCATCATTGATATTGGCTAAACTATTTTACATATTGTCTCATTCTCCTCACCTCACTTATTTTTTGTATATGTGGGCTTGCAAAAAAGCATTGATGTTTTTGTTAAAATTATGCGCTTTGGTAATCATGGGCAATTTTTGGAAAGCAGTGATGTACATTTACCAGCCTACACCAAAATCTCACTTCTTGTACTCTCTGTTTTGCATCTAAATACGCGTCTAATTTTCAGTGTAGACAAACTAATAGACGCCCTTATACACGCATAAATAGATGCTCTAATAGACGCCCTTATACACGCATAAATAGATGCTCTAATACACGCGAGAATAGACATGCTGTTAGACGCAGTGTTAGATTTTCAGTGTAGACGCCCCAATAGATGCGTCAATACATGCGCAAATACATGCGCTATTAGACGCGTTGTTAGACGCGCCTGTAATTTCTCTATTCAAGCAATGCCTATAGACGTGCCCGCTATTTTGCGCGTCTATCAAGTGCGTCTATAGTTGCTTTGTGTTGTTGTGTTGGTGGTGTGTCCATGGATGCTCACATGCAAGATGATGGTTGAAGTAAAGTTGAAGGTGGAAGCTCTTATAGGAAATAATGTCTTCTAAGACTTTATGAGTCACTATATTCACACACCTTATTCTCACTCTTTATTATTTTTTTCTCACTCAAGCATTTAAAATATGTTGAAATAACAAAAGTTTACTTCAAGAGTATTATACTTATGAGAGTTAGAAACACTCTCGGAGGGAGCTCGATCTTAATGACCAACCCTCATCAGATTTTCATAATCTCACTCCCATTCTCAAACAATGACTTCGTTGTATACAATACACAAGATTCTCATCTAAGGGTTGAAGAAATGTGAATGAATCATAAGCGAATATTTTTTATGGATTCTGGCAATTATCGTACTTTCATATGTCCTAAGATTACATAGAAATTGAATCTAAAATCAACATCAAACCTTAGAAATCGTCTCATTGAGATTGTGGCTAGTGCTTGGAGTTGGATTGTTGGAGTCTATTGATTTTATATTGGATGTGCTTTCAAAGCCTAAAAATGGGACATTATGTACATGACACAATTATTGTTCATGAGAATAGGGTGTTAGTTATTGTCAAGCTAGAATTGTAACTCTTAACAAATATCATGGTAATGTTGGTTTTATTAAAAGATATGTAATGTAACACACATTTCAAGAATGAATCTAGCTAGAGGAATAAGTATGGGCTGCTGCAAGACTATGTTAGTCATGGCTAAGGAAATCTAAGAAGAACATGGCTACATGACTATGTTAGTCATGGCTAAGGAAATCCAATAAGAACAAGAAAACCCCCCATATGAGAAGAAACTCTTAGAGAAGTTTACAAATGTATTTCTTGATGATTTACCTAAATTACCTCATTCTAGACCTTTAATTCAATGTGATTGAAATTATTTTAGGAGCGGTTTAGCATATATAAAAGCTTTACCAATTTAATGTTTAAGAATATGCTAAGTTAAAATTACAACTAGATTATATTATCAAGAAAAGGATTATAAAGCCTAGCCGTTTCGCCTTGGGGTGCACCGATTTTATTTCATAGAAGGAAAGATGACACCTTTCATTTTTGTGTGGATTATGGAAGATTAAAGAGATAGACCATTAAGAATAAAATATCGTATACATCACATATAAGATTTCCTAAGTAAAATGTCTAAAGAAAAGTTTTGTACAAAACAAACGTTGGATCTAGGTATTGTCAGTAGATTAGGACTTAAAAACAAGAGGATATCTTCAAGACTAGTTTTAGGACTGGGTATGGTCCCTATACAAGTTTAAACTTTACGGTCTTAGCTTTCTGCTTTGATGGGTGCCTTTAATTATAACTTGATGTCAAGTTTTCTACTACATTCAATTCCATGGGAATCTCATATAGTTGTTACCTATAGTAGAAATCTTATTTTATATAGATGTTTTTTATTTTTGGGTTGTGACTTTGTATCATCTACATAGAGCTACGGCTTACATGTAGTGAGAAATTGCTTAACCAATGACTTCATTGTATACAATATGCAAGACTCTCATATAAGGGCTAAAAAACGTTAATGAATCATAAATTAAGGTCTCTGATAGATTATGGCAATTGTGATACTTTCATATCTCCCAAGATTACATAGAAATTGAATCTAAAATCAGCATCAAACCTTAAAAATCCTTGCATTGAGATTGTGGCTAGTTCTAAGAAGGGTTATACAACCAGGTGGACTTTTGGAGTTGGATTGTTGGAATCTATTGATTTTTTATTGAATGTGTTGTCCTAAGGAGATTTTCATAGGCAAAAATTTTGAACATTTATACATGACACAATTATTGTTCATGAGCATATGGTGTTAGCTATTGTTAAGCTAGAAGTGTAACTCTTAATAAATCTCATGGTAATGTTGATTTTCTTAAAAGATATGTAATGCAACACATATTTCACGAATGAATCAAGTTAGAGGAAAGGCTGGGCTACAAGATTATGTTAGTCATGGCTAAGGAAATCCAAGAAGAGCAAGGCTACATGACATGGTGGCTAAGGAAATACAATAAGAACAAGAGCATTCCCCATATGAGAATAAACTATTACAGAATTTTAAAAATGTATTTCTTGATTTTTTGCATACATTACCTCATGCTAGACCTTGAAATCATGTGGTTGAAACTATTTTAGGATCACTTTAGCATATATTAAAGCTTTACCAATTAAGAATATTCTAAGTTAAAATTACAACTAGATGATCTTATCAAGAAAAGTATCATAAGGCCTAACCGTGCACCAATTATCTTTCAATAAAAAAAGGACGACACATTTTTATCAATGTCACTTTTAAATCATATACGATCTTGTTACCTTTAGACATCATTGTGAATATATACTAGGGTGAGTACTATATTCTTGTAATGGCTTTCAAGTCATAGGAAGTAGGATGAGAAGGTAAATGCAAAGAATATGCCATCTAAAATTCATCATAGATATAGCTTGGAAAAACATTTTGAAGATATCCACGTAATAGGTGATGTTACCAAACAGGTGTCAGTCGATTAAAGAGGTCCTCACTCTCTAATGGGGAAACCTCACTGCACCGACACAAAGCTTACAAACACATGCATGCAGAAAGAGTTTGCGGAACCAGTGCTCACATAAGCCCCGTGTGTTTTTCTCGGCTGAAATTCATAGATCCCGGTCGGAATTGGACGTTACCTTAAATAGTAAGGGATGAAATTTGTACGTGTTAGTTATAAATCCCTGCATTTGTATGATTTCTAGTGATTTTGGACTCTAAATCCCAGTTGAGCCTGAACGTTGCCTTTAATAAGGGTTGAAAAAAAGCATTGCCTTTAACTGAAAAAAAGAATCTATTGCTCAGCCGTTGGACCGTGTGGATCCGGCCTTATCTGAGGTACTGATTTGTCTTGCTAGTGGGTGGCCGGTCTGGAGTCTCTGGACATGTGAGCAGTGTTGACTTGCAGTCTTCTGTGATCAGAGACTGAGAGCAGGTATTCGAATAATGGATCGTCAGGAAGAGTTGACCTGTGAAGACGAGCTTAGGCGGGTGGTGGCACGGGGCTTGGAGCTGGCAGGAAGCCTGCAAGAAAAGGTGGAATCAGTGCCCACGGGCAGCCTGCTGGGCGATGATGACCGAATCCAGATGCGGTCCGTTTTAGTCCAGGGCTCGCTTGAGATTGTGGAGCATATGAACCGCTTTATCGAGCTGTTAAAGAGTAGTAGTACTTGGGTATCAGGGGACCAGAGTAATGGCCAGCTGTTAAAGAGTAGTAGTACTTCGGTATTAGTAGTAGTACTTCGGTATTAGGCGAGAAGCAAATTGTGGTAGTCCAGAATTTGGAAGCCGGTGCTCGTCATGAGAACTTGCAAGGTGCAGCACTAGGCTCTGCCAGCAGTGGGCTACACAGAAGTATGGTGAATATTGTTCGAATCTCATGCAAACAGCTGCTTGCCATTTTAAGTGGATTTTTCAATACTTCTAATTTTGCAGGAGCTACCTGGCCTTGAAGGTTTCGACGTCACGTACAGCAGCTCAACTTAGCATCTTTCCCATTGATTCATAATAATATTAATAATAATCAGAGAGGCAGGCCACATTTTTAATCAACTGTCTGCATTGCCTTTGCTCAACATTTATACCACCCGTAATTGATCCCTATATTAGCAACACATTAAATGATCCCCGATCGCACCAGCACCTAATCTGTTGACGACGACGACCAACGCTAGCTCTTCATTTCTCAATTCTAATCATCAGAGACAGTACATGTGAACCACACAAGCTTAATCCCATGCCCGTTTGTGAATCCTTTTGCGTCCCTCGAAGGAGACGACACGCCTAATTAATGTAATATTGCTCTACTTAGTACTAAGTTTACATATGTTTTGCTAGACTCAAACGCTGTGTGGGGCTGATTCCTCCCCCTGACGTCTTCGCATTTTTCCAGAGCTTCTTGCTGCATCCCTACGAATCTGATTTGTTTGTGCACCCTCACATGTTCCCAAAGCATCTTGATTTGTGTACATGTACACATTTTCTGTCTAGGTGGCTGGGTGTGCGCGCTCTTTGGTTTGGGGTATTGAGGGGGTTTGTTCAGCTATCTAGCCACCGGCGACATCGCATATGGTATTGAGCTAGGCTACCATAAGCCTTGGATGACCCTGGTTTTATCATGCTACATTTGAATTTGTATAGCCAACATTGTTATTAACAAAGATTAAATATGAGAACTGTCATTAGCTAGGGCCTTAGTGAGCCCACTAGGCTAGTGATATTTTAAGTACATTTTTAATTGAAAATAGCTTAGCAATGCTTCTTTATGCATAAGCCTCATGCATGCAGTTGTATGCATAAGGCATATCCATAGAGCTCTATGCTATGCAGTGGGCTATCTAAAGAGATATATGTAAATAGCGCCCCACATACATCTCATTGCATACAACATATGCATAGACACATGCATGGAGCTCTTTACATAGAGCCATATACAAACTTATATACATGGAGCTCATACAAATAGAATCAAGGGAAGATCTAGGCAAAGCTCTATGCCTGGATGTAATGCATAAGCTCGACACATACAACGTAATGCATAGAGAGGTATGTGCAAAGAGCTATTATATATAAGATCTATGCATAAGCTGCTCAACTCTATGCATGATAGCACACATCATATGCATAATAGATTTTGTATCAGCTCTATGCATATTATGCATAAGTTGAGTTCTATGCATAGGGCTTACACGAGATCTATCTTAGTGATTTTGCTATCCTTTTTTTTACATGAAGATGTGGTTTTTTGTTTTGTTTTCTAGGGATCTTCAAAACTACTTCGAGATTTGGTTAGTTGATATTTAAAAAATAATAATATTTCTTTTACACAGAGGTAGGTAGAAAAACTATTTTAGTACGAGTTTAACCAAGTTTGATTTCTCTCCCTTTATGTCATTGCTTGCACGGTGCTCAACACATTAGCCCCTTTTTTCTTGAGGTAAGACTGATCGCTCTATCCTCATTTTTTAAATATTTTCATGCTTATCTTACACCCTTGAAACATATTATTTTTAATTAGGATTTATGGAGTTTATGTTTGCATAGAGGTTCTTATTCTTGGGCATACATAGAGCTAGAGTCTTGCATATAGCTCTAATGCCTAAAATAAAGCTCTTGATGCATGCATTAGATCTCTTATGCAAACTTATCCCTTACATAAGAGAGATTTTCATGCATTCATCAAGAGCTCTAATGCATTAGATCTGTTATGCAAACTTATCCTTACATAAGAGAGACCTTAATGTATTCATCAAGAGCTCCAATGCATAAAAGCTCTCTAATGCATGCATGAGATTTTTATGCATCCAAAAGAGATGATCTCTTTCTCTACAATAGCTCTTATGCACTAAGATATATCTATCAGTACAATAGCTCTTATGCAATAAGAGACCTTATGTGTCAACTAAGAGATCTATATGCATGCATAGGATCTACATGCATGCCTAATAGCTATCTATCTATTACTCGTGTTCCTTTTTTTTTGTAGGTTTTCCTTGAAAGAGATCAATATATGACCCTATCTTATCATACGGTATAAATCACTATCATATTGGTTTTGTATTAACTACACTCATTTACCCACAGTTTGGGAGTATGTTTTATTAGTAGTTCAAGCACTTTATGCTCTCATGGAGCTTTTAATGCAAACATATATCTCTACCACATGTAGTAAAACTCTTATGCACGCTTGCATTATTATACTTAGGAGGGCCCTTAATGCATGTACTAAGGTCTCTAATGCATGTATAGAAGCTCTTTAATGCATGCATAAGCGCTATAATATGGATGCCAATAGTTGGAGTGCATGCATAAGGAACTCTTATGATTTGAGATATCCTCTCTAATGTTGCATAAGAGCATTAGAGAACTCTATTGCATTGAGATATCTTCTCGAATGCTACATAAAATTTGTATGCCTAATATCTCTATGCATGTGTTAGAGCTTTATGCATGCCTAATAGCTATATCTTGCATATTTCTTGATTTATTCTTTTAATGTTTTCTTTTATAAGTGTTCCTTCATATAGATGTGAGATTTTTTTTTTGTGCATTTTATGCTTACATAATTTTTCTATTAGAGCTCTTATACACGCATAGATTTGTGCATGTATTTAGCTCTTATGCATACATTAAACCCTTTTATGTATGCATTAAATCTCTTTCCATAATACTATTTCTATCCCCTTTCATTCTGACTACGCGGTTGGATTCTTTTTGTTTCCCTTCATTACATTAAATCTTCTTTTCCACGCTTCTATTTCCTTTTTCGCAGCAGTAGGAAACTCCTCATTTTCCATTTATAACTCTTTCCCTAATGGCGCCTCCCTCACTACTCGAGGGGGTTACTCATAAATATGTAAGCATACCACATGGGTTCAACAAAAGGGATTTTTAAAATCCCTTTATTACACATTTCTATCATACAAAAGGGTTCCATTTAAAGGGGGTATTATATCGAGCTCATCTAGTGAGGTGGTGGACACTGATGACCCGCTTTTGGGATAGGCCCCACACTTACACCACTCGCATGGTTGGTGAGATCATGGGTGATATGCGGCCGATGGGATGACAGGCTGTTTGACAGCCATTCTAGAGACTGGCATAGTTATAGCGCCAGCTCATTTAGTTGGGTTCACACTATAGAGAACCCTAGTATATATTTGGTTGAGTACCTTTTCATAAGTGTGTACTCTTATCTTTGTATATGGTGTGTTGTGTGTTGAGTGAAGAAGAAGAAGATTTCCAGCCTCTCACCTTGTGTGTTCTCTATTAGGGTTTTGTGAGTGTGTGTGTGCTTGTAAGAGCTCAAGATCTCTTCTCCCCTGCATCTTTTCATGGTATTAGAGCCTGGTTCATGCTATAGAACTGCAAGCAAGAAAAGCATAGGAAGCGGTATGAGGGTAAGAGCTTCAACTACTCTTCCCTATTTGTGTTGGTGATTACACCCTTGTCCGGAGCTCTACGGGAGGCACCGGCAAACGGTCTCTGATTGAGGAGCTTTCTTCACAGGAGTAAAGCTATAGGGCAACTATAATGTCCTATCCGATGTAATTTTTTGCGTCAAAAACTCGTTTCGGGTGCGTCAGGACCTCCGATTTTCAGAAAGCAGGCGATTTCAAGCACTACGGGTAAGTCATCGATTCTCTGCAGAACTCTATTTTAAGAACTACAGGAAGACAGATTGGTTGTGCAGACATTGTGTGTGCTGCAAGGAGGTCAACAATTGCCATTGGGTGTATGTATGCACATTGAGGTCACTGGTTGTGAAATTTGAGTGTAGTACAGTACCGTTGCAAAAAAAAAATAGCAGTTTGTGCAAGACAAACTAGAGTGCTGTTTCTAGTAAATTTGTGTGTCTGGTGGCAAGATGTCAAATGATGGCATAAACCAGATTGTTGCTGAGAATCTTGGTAAGAACAACTTCCATGCTTGGAGGTTCAGGTTGATGAATTTCTTGATGGAAAAGTGTTATTGGGACTACATAGAAGGTGAGCATTTAGAGGCACCAGAGATACCGGAGATCAATCCGACTTGCTGCAAATGTGAAAGAGTTCAAGGATTAGAACAAAGGAGCGAGAAAAGCTACGTATTGGCTGTCTATCAGTATACAAGACACCATGATTAGGCACATACAGGATGCCAAGTCCCCCACGGAGGCGTGGGACACCTTGGTAAAACTCTATGAAACGAATACCAAGGCACGAAAGATATACACGAAAGATATAGTTGAAGAATGAACTTCATACTGTAGAGAAAAAGAGTATACTGTGGAGAAAAAGAGTATTTGTGTGAATGACTATGCATTGAAGATAAAGGGTATTGTGGAATCCCTTGCATCTATTGGTGTTTTAGTAGATGATGATGATAAGGTGAAAGTCTGTCTACGTGGTCTCAGGCCACAATACAAGGCATTCAAGACGTCTATTCAGACTCAGCAAAACATTCCCAATTTTACAGATTTGGTGTCTATATTGATTATAGAAGAGAAGACCTTGGGTGAAGACCAACAGTCTTCACAAAACAATAACAGTTCAAAGCAACAAGCCTTCTACACAAGTTCAGGAAGAGGACGAGATAGAGGAGGCTATGGACGCGGTCAAGGAGGTGGCCGAACAGGTAATCAGAATTATGGCCAGCAACAGCAGCAGCAACAACAACAGTCCCAGAATTCACAACAACAACAACAACACGCAGGTGGAAGAGGCCACTTCAGAGGCAAGGGAGTCAAAGAGGTCGTGGAAATTGGCAAAGGTAGTATAATGATTCACGTGGATGATTTTACTATGGTAAGCCTTGACATGTGCAGGCAAATTGTTATAAGAAGCAGGCTGACATGCAAAATGGTAAATTACAGCAAAACAACTATGCATCCTCGAGCAGAAACAATGAGGATAATGAAAGGTTGTTTGTTATGAAGCATGTCATTAATGCCATGTCTAAAAATATTGAAGCAACACATGAAGATGATGTATGGTACGTTGATTCAGGTGCTTCGAACCACATGACAAGTCATGGGGAGTGGTTCAAGGACAGCAATGTGATGAGCTATGGTGGATCACATGACAAGTCATGGGGAGTGGTTCAAGGAGATGAAGTGTTAAAATTACAGCAATGTGATGAGCTATGGTGGATCAAATGCTAGAATCAATGTGAGATCCCTCTGCCCCCTTCGTGCACCAGACTCCCGGTAGAGCTGACACAGCGGAAGCAGCCCTCTCATGCGCGGGGCAGGGTTTCTCACTCGGGGCCTCGCCCACGAATGTCCGGGCACGAGACTAGGCTGGTGGTCACTCCGAAAACCGAAACCGGGAAAATTTCCCATGCCCGGAAAGCACGGACAATTCCACCATTTTGAATTTTCTTAACGAATTTTTCTAACGAGCTCAATTCTAAACTATCCTTCACCTAAATAAACCAGCTACAAGGAAACTCTCACTGATATAATTTGATCATCTGAGTAATTTCAACGCTTTTTTCCTAATCAAGATCAGGCACAGCTGTTGATCTACTCAATTGAGAAATTTATCAGGGAATTAACTAGCTACTTGAATCCTAGCGTAATCCTAAGATTTTTTAGTTTGATTATTAAAACTCCACTGATTCTAGCCTAACCCCATCCGGCCCATGGGTTAGCCACCACCCTGCCATTGGAATCGATACAACCAAACAAGTACTCACCCACCCATAATTGACATGCCTTTCTTAACTTTAGCTTTAGAAAATAGATACCCACACACTCCTCTTTAAAATTTTAATATAAAAAAATAATCCATAGACAAAACAGATATGATCGTAGATTTCATAACTCAAAATTTCCATTCAATCCCTTGTTTCACAAAAACAATACCACTTTGGACTCTCCGTTGGGACCAACTGGTCAGCCACGAGATCCAGTAATAGATAACAATAATCATTTCGTCAACATACATATATATATCTTCCTCGACATACATATGGGTGTCCTAAGCACCGGGAGCCCGTGCATCACCTGGTCAGAACCCTCCAGGATCCTCCTTGGGTGTCTTGGTACTTCACTCAGGGACCGCTTCATCAGTCCTTGTCCATCGGATCGAAAGCATACCATTTTCACCATACCCAGGCTCGTCAAGACCTGGGCAGGTTTTTGCCACGTGAGCTATCTCTCAAACACTCCCCGCCAACTGTTGCAACCAAACTTCCCTTAGATAAACATATATGCCAAATGCTCCCTCCAGCATTCTAGTGTAAGATAGTCCTTTAAGAAAAGAGGGTTTCTATGCAGGTTTTTGCCACGTGAGCTATCTCTCAAACACTCCCCGCCAACTGTTGCAACCAAACTTCCCTTAGATAAACATATATGCCAAATGCTCCCTCCAGCATTCTAGTGTAAGATAGTCCTTTAAGAAAAGAGGGTTTCTATGCAAGTTTTCAGTTTTGATTTTGTTTGAAAACCATGAATAATCTTAAATCCATATATCAATACTTCTAGATGCAGGTGTGAAATCCAAACAGAATTCCTCGAATTCTGTTAACTTCATCCTCAGATGAAAATCAAAAGTCTTAACGTAGTTTCAGATTCGGTGGGGGATTTGAGTACATTTTTCCTGAATTGGGTACATCGTCATTGATTGAAATTGACGAAGGAATTAGGCCTTGGTCAATAGTCTGAATAAGAGTTTGGATCTGGAAAGGTTCTTCCTAAACTATCTTTCTCGAAAGGTACTATTTCAATTTCTCTTTTTCTAAATTTCGTTCGACGAATATTTGCTTACAGATTTCTAAAAACATGAATTTTTTATGAGGAATAAAATAATCATTTATCTCGATTTGCAACTTTGATAGTTTAATTGAATTTTCTCATTACCATCTTAGTGAATATGAAACGGTAGCATTTCTTCTTCCAGATTATCTACTTATTCATTTTTTCCAATTTTTGCGAAAATTAAACAGAGGATTAAGAGAACCCTTATTTAAATATAATCATTCTATTTGCATCTATTTATGCATAAAATCTAATTCTGATGAAAGTCACACTTTTATCATCATAAAAGTCATTTATGATGAAAATCACTCTTTTAATATGAAAGAATTTCTTTTATGCATAAAAATCATTTATGATGAAAATCACACTTTTAATATATAAAAATATATTTTATGCATATGTTTATGCATAAAAATCACATTTTTAATTTAAAAAAATATCTTTTATGCATATGTTTATGCATAAAATAAAAAATATCTTTTATGAATATGTTTATGCATAAAAATCATTTATAATGAAAACCACACTTTTAATATAAAAAAATATCTTTTATGCATATGTTTATGCATAAAAATCATTTATGATGAAAATCACACATTTAATATAAAAAATATCTTTTATGCATAAAAATCATTTATGATAAAAATCACACTTTTAATATTTAAAAAATATCTTTTATGCATATGTTTATGCATAAAAATCATTTATGATGAAAATCACACTTTTAATTTTAGAAAAAAAATATATATCTTTTATGCATATGTTTATGCATAGATATCATTTATGATGAAAATCACACTTTTAATATAAAAAAATATCTTTTATGCATACATTTATGCATAAAAATCATTTATGATGAAAATCACACTTTTAATATAAAAAAATATCTTTTATGCATAAAACCAATTTATGATAAAAATCACACTTTTAATTTAAAAAATATTCTTTTATGCATACTTTTATGCATAGAAACCAATAATGATAAAAGTAACACTTTTATAATAAAAAATATTCTTTTATGGATAGAAATCAATAATGATAAAAGTAACACTTTTATAATAAAAAAGATTCTTTTATGCATACTTTTATGCATATAAATCAATAATGATAAAAGTAACACTTTTATAATAAAATAATATTCTTTTCTGGAAACTTTTATGCATAGAAATCAATAATGATAAAAGTAACACTTTTATAATAAAATAATATTCTTTTATGCATACTTTTATGCATAGAAATCAATAATGATAAAAGTAACACTTTTATAATAGAAACAATATTATGTCATACTTTTATGCATAAAAATCAATGTGATGAAAGTAACTCTTTTGTAATAAAAAAATATACTTTTATGCATTATTTTATGCATAAAAATCCATAATGAAGAAAGTAACACTTTCACAATAAGAAAATTATCAATAAGTATCTTTCATAGAATTTAATTCTATTTAAAATCATTCTTTTATAAAAATTAATCAATCTGCATCTTTCTATACATGAATGAAAGTGATACTTTTAGAATACTCTAACGATGGGGATTACTCTTTTTGATTAATAAAAGATGAAATTTATTTCATAAATTTTCAAAAAATTTTACCATAACCTCCTTTGTATGGCTGACCATTTTTCAATTTTTAACTCTCTAAATTTAATTAGAAGTTTACCAAGAGTATTTAAATCATTCTAATGTAAACATTTTCTACTTATTTAAGAGAAACATTATGAAAAACTTGATTTTATCCAATAATCAATCATTTAGGATAAAGAATGGTTGGATTTACTAAAGAAGAGAAGGGAATGCCTTTTTTCAATGAGTCGTATCATCATTTCATTTTAGAGAAGACAAAAATCATAAAAAACCATAAAAGAATTAGAAAAGAGAAGAATCTCCAACTTACATAGATAATTTGAGAGCTTTCCTTTGGCTTGATGGTCTGAGGGTTCTACTTTTGTTTGAAACATGAGTGGCCAACAATCTTTTAGAAGAGGGAAGGTCAAAAACTAATGAAATATGAGTAAAATTCACAGTTTTTGGCACTTGGGAGAGGCAAGGTAACAGTGCAAAACACTATTCAGTTTCAACAAAGGGGAAGGCTTCTATTTATAGGAAAAAGTGAGCTTCTAACCAAGCCAATTGATTCTAGAATTTTTCAGATCAGTTTGGTTAATTTTTGACCATTTTTGGGTCAGTTTAGTCCACTTTTTGGATCTAGTTGAAACAGGAGAGAGGAGAGAAAAAATTATCTCACTATTTGAGAGTTTAAAACTAATTCAAGCATGTCAAATAGGCGCCTCCTTCATGAGGGAAATTCCCCCATACTGAGGTGTCAAAAATGCATCATTTCACGTAAATATCTCTCTTTTTTAACTATTAACCTTGTCCTTAGTCAACTCTTCATCTTATGTGAGTATTTACTCATTTTTGGGATATTTTTCTTTTATTGGGGAAGATGCTGGACATCTTCAGAGGCTAGGGAGGAATCTTACATTATCTCCCACTTGAAAAACGCAAGATGCTCTCATCTCGCAAACTGGGGGTAATCCCACAATAGATCGACTTCATTCTCCTAGGTGGCATCTTCAAAAGGATAGAACTTCCATTTTACCAATAATTCTGTGAGAATTCTGTTCCTTAGAATCTTTTCTCGAACATTAAGAATTTCTTCAGGTTGGAGTTCCATCTCACCTTGGGTTGAAGAGGTTAGGATTTCATCATCAAAGTACATGATTTGGGCTTGTCACATATTTCTTTAGAAGGCTTACATCAAATACATTATGAACTTTGAGAAGAGGAGGCAGAAGAAGCTTGTAGGCTAAGTTACCTAATTTCTTTGTAATCAGATATGGCCCACAATATCTAGGGAATAACTTCTTTTACTTTCCAAGAGATAGAGAACTTCTTTTGGGCCATACTCTAATGAAGACCATATCTGCTTCTTCAAACTTTCTGATTTGCATACTGCTTCTATCGATCCTGGGTAGCTTTAATATCTTTACGAATCAGGGATTTCATTAACGTCTTCACAATTTCGTGATCACGTTAACAAAACCTGTTGTTTGTTGAAATGTAGAGAGAAAGAGACGAGACAAGAGACACATCATGTACGCTCCCAAAGACTGATTCATATTGAGGACAAGATACATATAAATAGGTGAGACCAAGTTAGGTAGAGTGAGCCATATATAGAGCTCCAACACCCCCACTCAAACAAGGGTCTCTAGCTATGGATGAAAAAACCCTTGGGAAGTACAAGGGAAAAACCCAAGCCCCTATACAAATGTGAAAATATGAACCAGAAGTAATGATGTGAAAGTGCATTGTGCATCTATGTACAAATATACAAAAGGACCAAGAGGTCATAGTGAGCAATTATGGAATGTGCAAAGTGCATGGTGTCTAGAAGATTACAACGATATATGTACAAAGCTACCATAAGAGTAAAGAGCCTAATCTAGAAAGAGTGAGCCCGAGGCAACTCCAAGCTCTGAGCGCAAGAGAATGAAGCGTGACTCATTGAGACCTTTGGTAAGAATATCTGCAATCATCTGGTCACTTGGACAATGTTCAATCATGATAGTGCCTTTGCGTACTTCGTATCGAACATAATGGTAATGCACAGCAATATGTTTTGACTTGTTATGTTGGACATAGTCTTTTGCAAGACTAATAGCACTCTGATTATCACACCGCAAGGGTGTACTAGAAAGAGGAGAATGGCCGATATCTGTCAATACTTGTCGAAGCCAAATGAGTTCACGAGCTGCAAGTGATGCCGCAACATATTCAGATTCGGTTGTAGAAACTGCAACACAACGTTGTTTCTTGCTGGTCCAAGAAATAAGACAACCATTAATGAAGAAACAATTGCCACTAGTAGATCGCATAGATAAATGTGAGCTGGCCCAATCTGCATCTGTGTAACCCAAAAGAGAAAGAGATGGAATGGAGTCGGATGTGAATTGTCGTTGATAAACCAAACCATAATCTATAGTGCCTTTCAAGTATTTCAACACGCGCTTTGCTGAAGACCAATGCTTAAGAGAAGGACATGCAAGGTGTTGCCCGAGATAGTTAGCAATAAACAAAATGTCAGGACGAGTGTTCAAACCAACAACTTGAAGACATCCAACCAAATTAGCATATGGTTGATTTGTAACAAGCTGGCCACCACAATCAGAAGTGTTTTTCATGGAACTCGCAAGACAAGGAGTAGTTGCTGAATGTGCAGATTCCAAACCAAACTTCTTAATAGTATCTTCAATAAACTTTGACTATCGAAGTAATAAAATACCTTTACTGCGATCCCTTTGAATCTGAATGCCAAGACACGAGTGAAGCTCTCCAAGATCCACCATATCAAATGCCGAAGATAACAACTGCTTACTTTGGTGTAGAAATCCCAAATCATTGGAAACAAGGATTGTATCATCCACATAAAGGGCAAGGATTACAAAACTACCATTTTGGTGTTTGGTAAATAAGTTGGGATCCGAAGAGCAAGAGAGAAAACCATGGGAGGTAAGAAAAAGATCAAACTTGATGTACCAGGCCCGTGAAGCTTGTTTAAGACCATATAAAGCCCTATGAAGACGAGCAACAAGATCTTCCTTCCCTGCAATAACAAATCCTTCTGGCTGCTCCATGTAAATTTCTTCATTTAAATCTCCATTCAAGAAAGCTGTGCACACGTCCATTTGATGAATTTCTAAGTCAAATTGAACAGCAAATGCCAATAAAACCCGAATACTAGTAATGCAAACAACTGGTGAAAAGGTTTCGTGATAATCAACGCCAGCAACTTGAGAATAACCTTTGGCAACTAAACGTGCCTTGAATTTGTCAAAGGATCCATCTGCTTTAAATTTTGTCTTATATACCCACTTACACTTAATGGCAGTACGGCCAGGAGGTAGCTCAGTGAGTATCCATGTACCTTTAGAGATAAGAGAATCATACTCTGCTTCCATAGCCTCTTGCCATTGATCCTTTTGTGGAGAACATATAGCATCACTGTACGTGGCTGGATCTTCAGAAGTAGAGAAAACATTAGCCTCAAAATCTTCATCATAAACATGACAAGAACCATGCTCAAAATCAATAGGCAGATCAATAAAAATGTCAACATCATCAATGACAGCATTCGGAATCAATGGTTGTGAAAAGGAAAGTTGCTCTTTAGATGGTTGTGAAGAGGAAATTTGCTCTATAGAAGAAGATTCATCATCACACAAGAATGGAAAAGCTTGAAGCAAAGATTTAGTATCATCAGAATCATCCATGGACCATGTACCGCCCATAAGCTGTTCATTGAAAATAGCATCACGATTCACAAGCACTTTCTTGGAGGACGGGTCATAGAATTTGTAGCCTTTGGAAGTGTCAGAATACCCAATAAAAATAACTTTAAGGCCAGGAGCATCAAGCTTTGCTCGTGTTTCTTTAGGAACATGAATGTAAGCAATACATCCAAAGGTTCGAAAATGAGATACAGAAGGAATTTCACCTGTCCATGCTGTGATGGGTATCTTACCAGAAGGAGCAGTAGTAGGAAGATGATTCTGAACAAAGACTACTGTCAAGAGAGCTTCACTCCAGAAGACACGAGATAACCCAGAATGAATCAGCATACATCGTATAGCATTGATAATAGTGCGATTCTTACGTTCAGCAACACCGTTCTGTTGAGGTGAATATGGAATTGTATGTTCATGATGAATACCATGGTCCGTACAATAACTCTCAAACTCACGAGACACATATTCTCCACCATTATCGCTGCGAAGTTTCTTGAGGCGACGTCCAGTTTGAAGTTCGGCAGCCTTGTGAAATTGCTTAAAAACAGATAACGCCTCAGATTTTTGTTGAAGCAAGAAAACAACTGTATACCGTGAGTAATCATCAATAAACGTAATGAAATAACGATGTTGTGTTCTCGATGGTGGCAAAGGTCCACAAATGTCGGTATGAACAAGATCCAACAAATCATGAGAATGAACTGAATTCGAGAGAGGAAAGGGTTTACGATTGTGTTTGCCAAGAGCACAAAACTCACAGATTCCCATATGAGGATGAGCTTTAAGATCCATTCCGCGTACAAGACCTTGACGATGAAGATTAAGAAGCTTTGAGAAATCAGCATGAACAAAGCGATGATGCCATATCTTGCAATCATGATCCCCTGGAGCAGTGACAACATTTGCTACAGCATCATTAAGAGAGCTCAAACAAATTGCCATTACGAGAAGCAGTTGCAATAATCTGTCCATCTTTCTCAATGCGGCATTTGGTGTGGTCGAATCCAACAAATAAACCAAGATCAACAAGTCTTGCAACTGAAAGAAGATTACGTTGAAGTTCTGGGACATGTAAAACCCCTCGTAAAACTCGAGTTGAAGAAGATAAGGTGCCAAGATATAAATCTCCAATGCCCTTGACTTGGCAAGTTGTATCATCAGCAAGATAAACAACACGCTTAACAGGTAAAGAATGATAGTTATGTAGCCACTTAGATTCATATGTCATATTTTCTGTAGCACCAGAATCAATAATGAAAAGTGAACCATCACGTACATGAAGTATTCTGTCTGGGGGAACTGAACATAAAACACAACTTGTTTCAGGCATAACATTATCATGATGCTCGGCTGCATATGCTCGATTTCGATCTACATCAAATCGACGCTTAAAGCACATGGAAGAGGGATGATCAGATTTTCCACAATAATCACAAGAAGAAGAATCTCTAGATAAACGTGGTTGTTTTGTGGTAATGTTGTGTTCTTCATCATATTGACGTGCCCAACAGTCATCTTCAGTATGACCATTCCTATTGCAGTAAGAACAATGCTTGTTAGGAAATTTGAGACGAGAGAAACTACCACCACGACGACCACCTCTACGGTTGCCTCGTTGAAAAGAACGCCTTCGCACATTAAAGGCCCGTTCCAACTGTTGTGACTCAGGCTCCTCTTGTTGTGAAAACATAACTGCATCATGACCAACACTACGTCGTTGTTGACGTTGAGAATACTCAATCAAAGATATGCAAGTTTGGTCAAAATCAAGACCGTCCTTGTTAGAAAGAATGGTAACAATGTTGTCATAAGACGGATCCTTTATTGTATCAAGAAGAATTGTAATAAGTTGCTTTCGTGGAACAGGATCACCCGCAGCAGCAAGTTGATTAATAATAGATTTGAAAGAATCAATATGTCCCGTCATAGCAGTACCAACTTCATACTGTAACTTTGAAAGCAAACCTCTCAAATAAAGTGTTTCTGTAACAGACTTTTTCTGAAAATTTGCTATAAGATACTCCCATACGTCATGGGAAGTAGGAAAGTCATACACATCAAGCATGAGAGAATCACTAAGAGCAGAAAGAATATACCGACAAGCTGCTTTATCACGCCTCTGCCAATCCATATAAGCAAGATGCCATGCATCAAAAACAGGGCCTTCCGTGATAAGAACGTTGTCAGAATTCGGAATAATAGGCTGAGACGGACATAGAGAATTGCCAATAACAACATCTGAGAGCTCATCGCCTTCAAGAATTAACAGCATCTTTGCTTTCCAACCGGGAAACCCTTGGCCTTGAAAAGAAGGAATAGAAAGTTGGCCAGAAGGAAAACCATTGACGAGAACAGTCATAGCCATATCTATCTGTGAGAAGACGTATAAGATAAAATCACAAAATTTGCACACCATAGACAAGGACGACTGCAAGAGATAAGAGACGTCAATAAGAAAAGAGTCCTCAAAATAGCGAGACGTGGGACGCAAGATTCATTGGTAGACGCTGGATGAAAAAGCTAGATTGGACGCTTTGCTAAAAATAGCAAAATCCGAGAGGTGGGACGCAAGATTCATTGGTAGACGCTTGACGAAAAAGCTAGATTTGGCGGTTTGCTAAAAACGCTTGATGAAGAAGCTAGATTTGGGCGGGTTGCTAAAAACGCTTGACGAAAACGAAACCTGTGTGCTCACAAAGACACTTGATGAAGACGAAACCTGTGTGCTCACACAAAGAACCTGTTTTGCTGTTTTACAGATGCAGTTTGCCTGAACTGTCATAACTTTTGACTCACAACTCCGTTTGACAAACTTTTTTGATAGGATTCACCAGCACAATACAATCTACGCACCTGCACTTGGTTTTGGTTTTAAGGACGCGATTAAGAAACAACTCTAATTACAACAAGTTAAGCTATAAAATCATGTAGACAACACATAATCAAAGAACAATCTTGTAAGACATGAAATTAGAATCATGAATTTAACAAGAAGACATAGATGCTTCCCTCATAGATGCTCTGATACCATGTTGAAATGTAAAGAGAAAGAGACGAGACAAGAGACACATCATGTACGCTCCCAAAGACTGATTCATATTGAGGACAAGATACATATATATAGGTGAGACCAAGTTAGGTAGAGTGAGCCATATATAGAGCTCCAACATTGTTAACATAAAAATTCTTGTGATCACAATGTATATTCACGGGCATTTTTTATGACCTGCAAAAACCTTCTCTGCCAGTAATCCCGTCGGGAAAATGTACATTTCCCGGCGGACAAATAAAAAAAATAAAAATAATAAAAAATAAAAAAATAAAAAAATAAAAAAAATCATGCTCACAGTCATTCTTACCATTTTTGGGCCTTTTGGACTCATTTATGATGTCAAAAGTTCAAAATTCTTGGCACAAAAAAAGTTTTGTATAATTTGCTGGCCTTAAGTTCAATTGACATACCAATTAAATCTAACTATACTTACATCAATTGACTCAATTGTCCATGATATCATTGTACTCAATTGAGCCCGATTGGACTCAATTACACTTGATTTACACTCAATTGATATTAATTGGGTGTCAATTGATGTCAATTGTGCCTAATTCGACGCAATTGAGCCCAATTTACACCCAATTTGCATAAATTGGGTGTAAACTAAGTATCAATTGAGTCGAATTGGACTCAATTGATAATAATTAGATGTTAATTGATATTAATTAAGCCCAATTGACTTCAATTGGATGTTAATTTATTACAATTAATATCAATTAAGCTCAATTGAGCTCAGTTGACATCAATTGGGTGTCAATTGAGCTCAGTTGACATCAATTGGGTGTCAATTGATATCAATTAAGCTCAATTGAGCTCAGTTGACATCAATTGGGTGTCAATTGATATCAATTGAGGTCAATTGGGCTCAATTGCACTCAATTGACACTCAATTGGGTGTTAATTGCATCCTATTGTGGTCAATTGAGCCCAATAGGATGCAATTAACATCGGGTGTCAATTGCTCAATCGGGTGTCAATTGATCATAATTGATATCAATTAGGCTCAATTGCACTCAATTGTGTGATCGATTGTGTGTCAATTGATGTCAATTGAGCCTAATATGATACCATTGAGCTCAATTCACGCCCAATTGGATGTAAATTAACTGTCAATTGAGCCGAATTAGACTCAATTGATAGCAATTGGGTGTTAATTGATATCAATTAATATCTAATTAATATAATTGAAGTCAATTAAGTCTAATTGACTTCAATTGGATAATTTGGTTGTCAATTGAGCTCAATTGGACGTAAATGACATCAATTGGGGATCAATTAACATCAATTGAACCTTATTGACATCAATTGGGTGCCAATTAACATCAATTGGACTCAATTGACATCAGTTGGGTTTCAATTGAGCCAAATTGGATGCAACTGACATTAATTGGGTGTCAATTGAATACAACTGAGCTGAATTGGGCTTAATTACACTCAATTGATATTAATTGGGTGTCAATTAAACCTAATTTCATGCAATTGAGCTCAATTGACATCAATTCACATCAATTGTTCTCAATTGATATTAATTGGGTGTCAATCGATGTCAATTGAGCCTAATTCGATGCAATTGAGCTCAATTCACATCAGTTCATATCAATTGGGTGTCAATTGATGTCAATTAAGTAAAATTGAGTCTAATTGGGTGTCAATTGAGTCAAATTGAGTATAATTGGGTGTCAATTGATATCAATTGAGCCAAATTGAGTCTAATTGAGTCCAATTAGACTTAATTAAGCTAAATTGAGTCTAATTGGGTGTCAATTGAT
Source organism: Cibotium barometz (assembly GCF_041138505.1). Classification (NCBI taxonomy): domain Eukaryota; kingdom Viridiplantae; phylum Streptophyta; class Polypodiopsida; order Cyatheales; family Cibotiaceae; genus Cibotium; species Cibotium barometz. The sequence goes on from NC_141068.1 coordinate 37,512,572, forward strand.
GTTAATTGAGCCAAATTGAGTCTAATTGGGTGTTAATGGAGCCTAATTGACATCAATTGGGTGTCAATTGATGTCAATTGAGCCCAATTGAAGCTAATTGTGTATCAATTGACACACAATTGATGTCACATGGGCTCAATTGACATCAATTAACACCTAATTAATGTTAATTAATATCAATTGGGTATCAATTGATTATAATTGATGCTAAATTGAATGAATTGAGTCCAATTGACATCAATTAAGTCTAATTGGGTATTAATTGATCAATTGGGCTCAATTGATATCAATTGACACCCAATTGGACTCAATTGACATCAATTGGACTCAAAAGGGTGTTAACTGATGTTAATTGAGCCCAATTGACATCAATTGGGTGTTAATTGAGCTCAATTGGACACAATTAACAATAATTGGGTATGAATTGAACTCAATTGACATCAATTAGGTGTCAATTGAGCCTAATTGCATCCAATTGAACTCAATTGACATCAATTGGACAAATTGCATCCAATTTAATTCAATTGACATCAATTAAGCCTAATTACATCCAATTGAACCCAATTGGACTCAATTGAATCCAATTGGACTCAATTGACATCAGTTAGGTGTCAATTGAGCCTAATTGTATCTATTTGGACTTAATTGACATCAATTGGGTGTCAATTAAACCCAATTGGAGTCAATTGATATCAATTGGGTGTTTATTGATATTAATTGAGTTTAATTGACATCAATTGGGTGTTTATTGATGTCAATCGAGTCTAATTAGATGCAATTGGACTCAATTGGGTGTGAATTAGACTCAATTAGTATCAATTGGGCTCAATTGATATCAATTAGGTGTGAATTGATGTCAATTGAGCCCAATTCGATGCAATTGATATCACTTGGGTGTCAATTAGACTCAATTGGCACCCAATTGATGTCAATTGAGTCCAAGTGGATGTCAATTGATATCAATTGAGCCCAATTGATCAATTGATACCCAACTAGACTTAATTGATATCAATTTGACTCAATTAGGTGTTAATTGATATCAATTAGACTCAATTGGATGCTAATTGATGTTAATTGAGCTCAATTAGACTCAATTGACATCAATTAGGTGCTAATTGAGTGTAATTGATGTCCATTAAGCCCAATTTGGCTTAATTGACATCAATTGGGTATCAAATGACTACAATTGATGTCAATTGAGCTCAATTGACATCAATTGGTGACATCAATTGGTTGTTAATTAATGTCAATCGAGTCTAATTAATATCAATTAGGTATCAATTAAGCCAAATTGATATCAATTGGGTGTCAATTGAGCCCAATTCACATCAATTGGGTGTAAATTGAACCTAATTGGACTCAATTAACATCAATTAGGTGTGCATTGATGTCAATTGACCCCACTTGGATGCAATTGATATCAATTTGGTGTCAATTGGACTCAATTGGCACCCAATTGATGTCAATTGAGTCCACTTGGATGTCAATTGATATCAATTGAGCCCAATTGATCAATTGACACCCAATTAGACTTATTTGATATCAATTTGACTCAATTGGGTATTAATTGATGTCAATTGAACTCAATTGGATGTTAATTGATGTTAATTGATGTTAATTGAGTCTCAATTGACATCAATTGGGTGCCAATTGAGTGCAATTGATGTCAATTAAGCCCAATTTGGCTCAATTAACATGAATTGGGTGTCAATTAACTACGATTGATGTCAATTGAGCTGAATTGACATCAATTGGGTGTTAATTAATGTTAATTGAGTTTAATTGACATCAATTGGGTGTTAATTGATGTCACTTGAGTCCAATTAGATGTAATTAGACTCAATTGGGTTTGAATTAGACTCAATTGATATCAATTGGGCTGAGTTAATTGGGTGTCAATTGAGCCCAATTGACATCAATTGGGTGTAAATTGAACGTGATTGGACTCAATTCACATTAATTAGGTGTGAATTGATGTCAATTGAGCCCAATTGGATGCAATGGATATCAACTGGGTGTCACTTGGACTCAATTGGCACCCAATTGATGTCAATTGAGTCCAATTGGATGTCAATTGATACCAATTGAGCCCAATTGATTAATTGACATCCAATTAGACTTAATTGATATCAATTTGACTCAATTAGATATTAATTGATATCAGTTAAACTTAATTGGATATTAATTGATGTTAATTGAGTCTAATCGGACTCAATTGATATCAATTGGGTTCTAATTGAGTACAATTAATATCAATTAAGCTCAATTCGGCTCAATTGGCATCAATTGGGTGTCAATTGACTACGATTGATGTCAATTGAGCTCAATTGACATCAATTGGGTGTTAATTGATGTCAATTGAGTCCAATTAACATCAATTGGATGTCAATTGAGCCCAATTGACATCAATTGGGTGTGAATTGAACTGGATTGCACTCAATTGACATCAATTAGGTGTGAATTGATGTCAATTAAGCCCATTTGGATGCAATTGATATCAATTGGGTGTCACTTGGACTCAATTGGCACCCAATTGATGTCAATTGAGTCCAATTGGATGTCAATTGATATCAGTTGAGTCGAATTGATTAATTGACACCCAATTATACTTAACTGATATCAATTTGACTCAATTGGGTATTAGTTGATGTCAATTGGACTCAATTGGGTGTTAATTGATGTTAATTGAGGACTCAATTGACATCAATTGGGTACCGATTGAGTGCAATTGGTGTCAATTCGGCTCAATTGGCATCAATTGGATATCAATTGACGGGTTGTTGCAAGATCAGGGTATCCAGTTTTGTCCAGTTTATGCAGAACTGGGACATAGCTTGGAGAGCAAATTTTGGGGGGCAAGGTACTTAAAATTAGATCAAGCAAATAATAAAAAATACACTTGCCCTTAAATTAACCTAATATAACTTAAATTAATATAAATTAGTCTAATTAATCAAAATTAATCAAAAATATGATGAAATAATAAACAAATGATCTTTCCATACTTAGAGTGATCCAATTTATTTTTCCATAGATGCACCATTACAAGTACACTAGTCCCTATAGGTTTTAGATGATTCACATCAAAAATATAATTTTACTAATTAGATTATTAATATTTGCAGGCCTTCTGATAGTCTGGAAGAATTTTGAAAAAGAGATCATTAAAAATCCAACCATTGGATTTGCAATTTTTACTAACCACCACATTCTACTAATGTCTTAGTATCTACCCACTCTTTTGATCTACAAGATTGAGGATTTTAAGTGGTAGCTATTGTGGGTACAAAAACAGGCGTATATTATAACACTTTAGAGACCTTGAAATATTTAAAGAAAACAGACAAATATCTTAAAATTTTCTTGAAAAATCAAGTTAAGCTCCATATTATGTGAAGATCTAAGATACAAAGTGGGAATCTCATATGAGTTTATATGTAAAAGATATTAGCATTTTATGGAATCAGTTCAAATTTGGGACAGGGTGTATACATTGACCTTGTACCTAAGAAAATGAGGACTTTTGACCATCTAATGCTTAATCAAATTATGCAACTATATTTTCAACTTTGAATATGATGTTCCAACAAAAGAACTTGAAACGAAATTACTTCATTTACTAGGAGAGATTAGCCACTAAAGGTAAACAAATGCCTGTTTTTTTACTGTTTACAGGGTGCCTGAGTGGACAAAACTGGGCACCCTGATCTTGCAACCACCCTGACTAGGATTGATGTCAATTGAGCTCAATTGACATCAATTGGGTGTTAATCGATGTCAATTGAGTCCAATTAAGCCCAGTTGTGTCCAATTGGGTGTCAATTGATTGAATCCAATTAAGCCCAATTAAGCCCAATTGAGTCCAATGGGGTGTCAATTGATGTCAATTGAGCCCAATCGATCAATTGACACCCAATTACACTTAATTGATACCAATTGGACTCAATTGGATATTAATTAATATCAATTAGACTCAATTGGAAGTATAATAAGATCTAATTGATGGTAATCGAGCTTAAGGTGATAAATTTAGAGATAACTTTTTTTGTACAAAGAATTTTGAACTTTTGACATTATAAATGAGTCCAGAAGGCCCAAAAATGGTAGGAATGACTGTGAACATGAATATATTTTGACCATTTTTTTAACTTTTTTTCCCGCCGGGAAAATGGATTTTCCCGGTGGGCCCGCCGGGAAAACAAAAAGCCCGGCGGGCTTCGGCAGGTTACCAGGTCACTGGTAACTTGCTATTTTGAGAACATGAAAATATGTGAACATGTGAATAACATGTTCACAAGTGTTATTAACAAAAAAAATCTTGTGATCACGTGAATATAAAATCCCTGTTACGAATTGACTGTATCTGATGCTCCATGTCGTCAAGTATCTGTCTGGATATCTCGACCCTAATCAAGGGGTTGGACCAAGTTAATGGAGTTAAGCAATCTTATCCATATAGAGCTTTAAAAGGACTCATCCCGATACTTCAGTGATAAGAAGCATTGTAGGCAAACTCGACTAGGTGCAAATAGCTTAGCCACTTCTTAGGTTCCATGCCACAGCATGATCGAAGTATATCTTCGATTACTTGGTTTACCCTTTCAGTTTGACCATCGGTCTCAGGATGGTAAGCTGTGCTGAGATCCAAGAAAGTTTCCACTGCTTTGAAAAATGCAGTCTAGAACCTTGAAGTAAATTTGGGATCTCGATCACTTACTATTCTCCTGGGTAGACCATGTAGTCTGAAGATTTCTTTTAGGAACACTCTGGCCACATCCACTACAGTGTAGGTTTCTTTTACTGGGATCAGATGGGCAGCTTTGGTTCCTCTGTCAACTACCACGAAAATGGAGTTGTAAGCTAATTGCACTGAAGCTAATCCAGTAATAAAGTCCATACTGATACATTCCCACTTCATCTGGGGGATGTCCAATGGATGTAACTTCCCAGGTATTTTTACTCTTTCAGCTTTGACTTTCTGGCATGTCAGAAATTGACGTACATGATTCGGTACATCCTTTTTCAGAACAGGCCAAAAGAAGCTTTTCTTTACAGACATGTAGGTTTTGATGAAACCTGGATGTCCTGCTATAAGGCTATCATGGGCTTCATTTCAGAATTTGGTCCTTGGCTCCCTCATCATTGGGGATGCATAGCCTGCGATTATAATACATAATGCCATCATCCAGGCTGTACCCTTGAACTCTGATAAACTCCTGTGGATGCTTTCCTGCATAAGTAGGGTAGCAATAGGGCCAAAGAATCTATCCTGCATGATCTTCTCTCTTGCTTCAATAATCAAAGGATTTGATACTACAGTAACTGCAAGCAAGGAGGCTTTTCTGCTGAGGGCATCTGCTACCACATTTTCTTTGCCTGGGTGGTACTTGATTTCAAAATCAAATTCCTGAAGGGTTTGCATCCACCCTCTTTGGCGCATGTTGAGGTCCTTCTGAGTAAAGATCCACTTTAAGCTCTGTCATCAAAGTGAATCTTTTTCCTAGTAGGTAATGTCCACAACTTTAAGGCATAGACTACTGAAAGTAATTCCAGGTCGTGGACAGCATAATTCTTGTCATGCGTTTGGAGCTTTCGGGATTCATAGGCCACTGCATGACCTTCGTGCATGAGTACACCTCCCAAGGCAAAACCACTTGCATCAGTTACTACCTCAAAGGGTAGAGAGAAATTTGTAGCTTCAGAATGGGACTGGTTACCAAGGCGATCTTCAGCTTATCTTCAAAAAGCACTCTGGCGGCACACCTGGCAGACCATTGAAATGGGGTATTCTTTTTGAGAAGGTTAGTCAAGGGGGAAGCTATGAGAGCATACTTTGGTATAAAAGTTCTATACCAACCAGTCAATCCCAAGAATCCTGAGACTTCTTTCACTGTCTTTAGTTCAGGGCCAATCTATGACTGCTTGGACTTTTGCGGAATCTGGAGAAATTCCATCTTTGGATACCAAAAAGCCCAAGTATTCAACATGGTCGGCAGAGAAAGTGCATTTACTCTTTTTTGCAAAGAGTTGGTGCTTCCTTAGAATCTCAAGAACTTTTTTGACATTAGCTTCATGGTCAGCTGCATTCTTTGAGTAAATCAGAATATCATCAAAGAAAACAAGAACAAAATCATCTAAGTATTCTCTGAGAATGTCCTGCATTAAGCGATTGAATGTGGCTGGGGCATTTGTCAATCCAAACGGCATGACAGTGAATTCATAATGCCCATACTGAGTATTGATGGTTGTCTTCGGGATATCTTGCTCATTAGTCCTGATTTGGTAATACCCTGATTTGAGATCTATCTTTGTGAAGATCTGGGCTCCATTTAGCCTGTCTAGAAGCTCATCAATTCTTAGGATAGGATACTTATTCTTAACTGTCAGCTGATTTAGACCTCTGTAGTCCACACAGAGTCTAAGCGTTCCATCTTTCTTTTTCTGAAAGAGAACTGGTGCACCCCAAGGTGAAACACTGTATATGCATGCCTAGAACTACACATGTATAACTAGGGCTCTTTTGCATATGCATCAAAATCTCTATGTAGGCATAAAATGCATAAACTGCTAATTAAGAATACTTTCAAGAACTTGAGGTGTGGCATTAATATAAAAAATGTGGTGTTGCTTACCTCAAGATAAGATGGAGTGATAAGTTAAGTCATTTTAAGAACAAAGATTATGAAATAAAATTGAACTTACAAAAACAAAACAAGATAAATGAATAATATAGCTACTATGCATGTATATAGCTTTTATATCTGGTAAGCCTATGTGATTGAGTAGGAGTATACTTTTTAATATGATGAATTTGTGTAAGATCTGAAGGGCCTTACCTGAAAGGCTATTTTTTGAGAAGAGGTGAAAAGTAGTATGATGCATAGCAGTGGTGATGTTATGGGCACATGGATTGAAAAGAGAGAGTCACATAAAAGAACATGGATATAGACACTCACTTCTTGGGATATAAAACGATGTACATGGCTCCACTTCTTTATTATATGTTGCTAGATAGATTGACACTCCTATAGCATCTTCACCCTTCAACAAAGGCTTCAATGGTAAGTGATGTCATAAAACAAATCGTCAATAGAGCATCAAAATAAGAATCCATATATGCATCAAAGCTTGAGTCTAAAAAAGCGTCGATAAAAAAGGCTATATAAACATCAATAAAAGCATCAAGCTTGTTTTCTATCTAAATTTTTTTTCCCCTAGTTCATATGATTTTGCAATAAGTTTAAGTGTTTTTAGTTCTCATAGCTCATCATTGACTCTCTTATCCTCAACTAGATCCATGTCCCCAAACACATCTATTTCTAGAAAGATCTCTCCATTTGCATCTATGTTAATGGGTGGAGCCTCATTTTGTTATGGGAGTAGAAGGTAGTTCATCCATATTGTCCTCATCTATTTTCGGCATTGGAGGTGGTTGTGTTTAAAGTGCAAGAAAGGTTTGCACTCATAATGGAGTACACACATGGTTTGCACTCATGATGGAGTACACATGGTTGGCATTCATAATTGAATACACACATAGCTCCACAAGTGGGAGAGCTCACTATGAAAGATTGCGCTAGGCAAGAAGATGACCAAAATAGTAATATGTAAAAAAGGTACAATATCCTAGGGATGGTGCCTTTATAGTTCCAAGGCCCCCATATGCCCTAAACAACACGTGCAAATTCCCATGAGCCCCATGTGCACACTTATGGATTTGCAGGCATTAGGGAAAGCTAAGATTTAATCAATGTTTGAATGGGATTAAGAGATTGCTATGGATTTCTTGTTGCCTTGATTAGTGCAGTGGATTTAAGGGATTGAGAGATTGATTGAGGTGTTGAATGGTTGAATCGTCAAGTGGTGGTTTGTGTATGTGAACTCTCCCTCATGGGATAAGCCTTCATGCACTAATCGGGTCGAGCCCTCGGATTGACATTGTGTTTCTTAACACATTTGTTGATCGGTAGTACTCTATGAGCACTATATTGCACGGTAGAGAAAACCGTTCTATACATACCCTTTCCCTATTCAATCTCTCAATACCCCCTTTAAATGGTACCCTTTTGTATGATAGAAATGTGTAATAAAGGGATTTAAAAAATCCCTTTTGTTGAACCTTTGTGGTATGCTTACATATTTATGAGTGACCCCCTCGAGTAGTGAAGGAGGTGCCATTAGGGAAAGAGAGCTGTAAATGGAAAATGACGAGTTTCCTACTACTGCGAGAAAGGAAAAAGAAGTGTGGAAAAGAAGATTTAATGTAATGAAGGGAAACAAAAAGAATCCAACCGTGTAGTCAACGAAAGGAGAAAGAAACAGTGTTATGGAAAGGTTCATCAATGGCCCTAATCCTCGATGAAGAATTCAAAGAGAACTCATGGGGAAAGATATAAAGAAATTGGAAGAAAATGAAAATGATGATGCTGTACTAAAATTCTAGATTGAAGAGTGAGAGGTGCTTGTCAAAGAATTTAAAGAACACCAGAAACAAGACGGAAAAACAACAAAGGCCCTTAAAAGGAGGTAGAGGCAGCTACACGTGTACGGGTGACAAAGAGGAAAAGGGAAAAAATGACAATCAATGAGTTAATGTCACCCTGACAAAAACCCAATGCTAACCTGAGGAAAAGAAAAGACCAAATCGAGGCCATGAGAAAGGCGTACAGAGGAAGTGCGAACAAAGGACAAGATGCTAGAGGACTTTCAAGGCTGGGCAAAAGGAAAAAAGGGCATGTTCCATGGGAACACTCACGGGAACACAGATTATGGAAGGAGTCCGGAAGCAATTAATGCGAGAGAGCGGGATTGTAGCCATGGGAACATAAAGACGCACATAATTTTTCCATATTTTTGTGCCGAAGTGCAATGTAAATCGTTTTAGGCCAATGTGGGTTCTAAATGAGAGTTCTAAGTGTATTAGCAAGGCTCACTTATGGGGTTGTCCGCCCATGTGTGAAAGAGGCCTAGGGTTAGGGTTAGTGGCATCTCTACAAAAGAGATGTTAGCTAAAGAAAGTGGACGTTTTTTGCCATTCCCATAAGCTATTGAGTAAAGCTCTTGAGCTCTCAAGCTATGGCAGCTCTCTAACTCTCTCTCTATTGTACTCTAATGAGCATGAAGCTCCAATGAGTATAGCTCCACTTCATTCTCTTAATCTGTTTTAGCATCATTGAAGTAGATTAGTCTATGATTAGTTGAATGCTTCTTTCTTTCTCTTGTGTATGCTGCATGCTTGTAGTGTGTGTGTGTAGTCTCCATTGATGCAAGCTCTTGCCCACTTCTTTGGCAGTGAGTTGTTCATGGATAGACTCTCTCTATGAGCTTGTGGGTTTGTGAATGTTACATTCTCTGCTTGCTTAAGCTTGTGGGTTAGTAGATGCATGCTTATGGATTTGTAGGCATTAGGAAAAGCTAAGATTTAATCAATGTTTGAATGGGATTAAGAGATTGCTATGCATTGCTTGTTGCCTTGATTAGTGTAGTGGATTTAAGGGATTGAGAGATTGATTGAGGTGTTGAATGGTTGAATCGTCAAGTGGTGGTTTGTGTATGTGAACTCTCCCTCATGGGATAAGCCTTCATGCACTAATCGGGTCGAGTCCTCGGATTGACATTGTGTTTCTTAACACATTTGTTGATTGGTAGTACTCTACGAGCACTATATTGCACGGTAGAGAGAACCGTTCTACAATGGCGCCACTGCCGGGGAACGAGTGCCTACATTAGTTGAGCACCGTACACACACTACCACTCCTTATTAAGCTCCAATCGGTTGCAAAACTGTTGGATAGGAGAGCAGGCTTTGGGACTAATTTTGGTACTTATTTAAGACTAATTTGCTGTTAAATTCTCTTTATTTGTCTTGCAATTTGAGTGCGATTGGCTAGCTACACTTCTCCCTCGAGGTCAGGACAAGGATTCAACACACGGGAAGGATTGAAGGTAGGCGCTAAACCTGCAAATTTCAATTTGTGTGCGAAAAAAAAGAAGCCTGTTTTTGCATTTCTGTCGTTCTATTTGAGGAAAATTTTTACAGTTTCAGTTTTCTGCATGTTCATTTTATTTTCTGCTCTTAGCTTAGTTTAGTTTTTTGCATCATTAATTTTGTTCATTTTAGTTCTCTGTTAAACTTGCATTTTAGTTCTCTGTTAAACCTGCACCTGTAGAGAAACTAAAATCTGCACACACACATGAAGATTGAACATTTCGAATTTGCTGCACGTGCATTTAGTTCACTGCACACGCATTGAATTCGCTACAAATCTCACAGCTGTACACGCATTTAGTTCACTGCACACGCACTTTAAAAAAAATAAAAATAAATAAATAAATAATAATAATAAAAGAAGGTGGTTGTGTGAATAGCACACCGCGCGAAGAGACCCACACATCGCACCATAAAGACCGCCACCGCACCTGATAAGGGGCAGTCTGGAAAATTTTTCATTTTCTGCCACAAAAATTTGGGAGGTTATCTAACTTTTCGAGAGGAGTTAGATGACACCCATCGTCGAAATTTCGGTCCCGGACCCATTTTCCCATAGTGACTCAGTATGGGAAACTGGTAAATTTTAGGCAATCTTCGATCCGAAAAAATACGTCCTTTTTTGGCCTAATGTGTTCGAGGGGGTTCAAATGGGTTCTGGCAAAGTTTAAGCCAACTTGAAAATTTTTGGATTTTTTTTAAAAAAAATAATATTAAAAAGAACCTTAAAATTTGACCTTATGCACTTGCGGTCGGGACGTCATATAGACACTGCCATAGGGCCTAGGGCACCTTCTAGAGTACCTATGCAGGAAAGTGGGACCCAATCGGTAGGAAATTTGGCAGATATTGCTGAAACCTTTTGTCCAGTTTATGCAGAACTGGGACATAGCTTGGAGAGCAAATTTTGGGGGGCAAGGTACTTAAAATTAGATCAAGCAAATAATAAAAAATACACTTGCCCTTAAATTAACCTAATATAACTTAAATTAATATAAATTAGTCTAATTAATCAAAATTAATCAAAAATATGATGAAATAATAAACAAATGATCTTTCCATACGTAGAGTGATCCAATTTATTTTTCCATAGATGCACCATTACAAGTACACTAGTCCCTATAGGTTTTAGATGATTCACATCAAAAATATAATTTTACTAATTAGATTATTAATATTTGCAGGCCTTCTGATAGTCTGGAAGAATTTTGAAAAAGAGATCATTAAAAATCCAACCATTGGATTTGCAATTTTTACTAACCACCACATTCTACTAATGTCTTAGTATCTACCCACTCTTTTGATCTACAAGATTGAGGATTTTAAGTGGTAGCTATTGTGGGTACAAAAACAGGCGTATATTATAACACTTTAGAGACCTTGAAATATTTAAAGAAAACAGACAAATATCTTAAAATTTTCTTGAAAAATCAAGTTAAGCTCCATATTATGTGAAGATCTAAGATACAAAGTGAGAATCTCATATGAGTTTATATGTAAAAGATATTAGCATTTTATGGAATCAGTTCAAATTTGGGACAGGGTGTATACATTGACCTTGTACCTAAGAAAATGAGGACTTTTGACCATCTAATGCTTAATCAAATTATGCAACTATATTTCCAACTTTGAATATGATGTTCCAACAAAAGAACTTGAAACGAAATTACTTCATTTACTAGGAGAGATTAGCCACTAAAGGTAAACAAATGCCTGTTTTTTTACTGTTTACAGGGTGCCTGAGTGGACAAAACTGGGCACCCTGATCTTGCAACCACCCTGACTAGGATTGATGTCAATTGAGCTCAATTGACATCAATTGGGTGTTAATCGATGTCAATTGAGTCCAATTAAGCCCAGTTGTGTCCAATTGGGTGTCAATTGATTGAATCCAATTAAGCCCAATTAAGCCCAATTGAGTCCAATGGGGTGTCAATTGATGTCAATTGAGCCCAATCGATCAATTGACACCCAATTAGACTTAATTGATACCAATTGGACTCAATTGGATATTAATTAATATCAATTAGACTCAATTGGAAGTATAATAAGATCTAATTGATGGTAATCGAGCTTAAGGTGATAAATTTAGAGATAACTTTTTTTGTACAAAGAATTTTGAACTTTTGACATTATAAATGAGTCCAGAAGGCCCAAAAATGGTAGGACTGACTGTGAACATGAATATATTTTGACCATTTTTTTAACTTTTTTTCCCGCCGGGAAAATGGATTTTCCCGGTGGGCCGCCGGGAAAACAAAAAGCCCGGCGGGCTTCGGCAGGTTACCAGGTCACTGGTAACTTGCTATTTTGAGAACATGAAAATATGTGAACATGTGAATAACATGTTCACAAGTGTTATTAACAAAAAAAATCTTGTGATCACGTGAATATAAAATCCCTGTTTACAAATTGACTGTATCTGATGCTCCATGTCGTCAAGTATCTGTCTGGATATCTCGACCCTAATCAAGGGGTTGGACCAAGTTAATGGAGTTAAGCAATCTTATCCATATAGAGCTTTAAAAGGACTCATCCCGATACTTCAGTGATAAGAAGCATTGTAGGCAAACTCGACTAGGTGCAAATAGCTTAGCCACTTCTTAGGTTCCATGCCACAGCATGATCGAAGTATATCTTCGATTACTTGGTTTACCCTTTCAGTTTGACCATCGGTCTCAGGATGATAAGCTGTGCTGAGATCCAAGAAAGTTTCCACTGCTTTGAAAAATGCAGTCTAGAACCTTGAAGTAAATTTGGGATCTCGATCACTTACTATTCTCCTGGGTAGACCATGCAGTCTGAAGATTTCTTTTAGGAACACTCTGGCCACATCCACTACAGTGTAGGTTTCTTTTACTGGGATCAGATGGGCAACTTTGGTTCCTCTGTCAACTACCACGAAAATGGAGTTGTAAGCTAATTGCACTGAAGCTAATCCAGTAATAAAGTCCATACTGATACATTCCCACTTCATCTGGGGGATGTCCAATGGATGTAACTTCCCAGGTATTTTTACTCTTTCAGCTTTGACTTTCTGGCATGTCAGAAATTGACGTACATGATTCGGTACATCCTTTTTCAGAACAGGCCAAAAGAAGCTTTTCTTTACAGACATGTAGGTTTTGATGAAACCTGGATGTCCTGCTATAAGGCTATCATGGGCTTCATTTCAGAATTTGGTCCTTGGCTCCCTCATCATTGGGGATGCATAGCCTGCGATTATAATACATAATGCCATCATCCAGGCTGTACCCTTGAACTCTGATAAACTCCTGTGGATGCTTTCCTGCATAAGTAGGGTAGCAATAGGGCCAAAGAATCTATCCTGCATGATCTTCTCTCTTGCTTCAATAATCAAAGGATTTGATACTACAGTAACTGCAAGCAAGGAGGCTTTTCTGCTGAGGGCATCTGCTACCACATTTTCTTTGCCTGGGTGGTACTTGATTTCAAAATCAAATTCCTGAAGGGTCTGCATCCACCCTCTTTGGCGCATGTTGAGGTCCTTCTGAGTAAAGATCCACTTTAAGCTCTGTCATCAAAGTGAATCTTTTTCCTAGTAGGTAATGTCCACAACTTTAAGGCATAGACTACTGAAAGTAATTCCAGGTCGTGGACAGCATAATTCTTGTCATGCGTTTGGAGCTTTCGGGATTCATAGGCCACTGCATGACCTTCGTGCATGAGTACACCTCCCAAGGCAAAACCACTTGCATCAGTTACTACCTCAAAGGGTAGAGAGAAATTTGTAGCTTCAGAATGGGACTGGTTACCAAGGCGATCTTCAGCTTATCTTCAAAAAGCACTCTGGCGGCACACCTGGCAGACCATTGAAATCTCTTACATTCATGAAAGGGAAAGAGAATGTTGTGTACATAAAGATTGGATTTTAGATATCCAAGAAGAGTACCTATTGGATGAGGAAGTGGTGCCAATGTAGCAAAAATTAAAGCAAGCCTCCTAGGATGATTTCCTACATTTTGAACTTCATAATGGACTTATCTACTACATAGGAAAAGTCCACCTTGTTCCTACATCAAGCTACAAGAAGAGAGTGTTAGAAGAGATGTGTTGTTCTACATTATTGGGGCACATGGGGATGTTTAAAACCTTCAAGAAGGTCCGGAGGAGTTTTTCTTGGAAAGGAATGTGAAAAGATGTGTATATTTTTGTGACAAGTTGCTTGCCTTGTCAACAAAACAAGGATCCAACACATAAGCCCGGTGGCTTGCTTCAACCTTTGCCTATTCCCGATGGCAAATGGACACACATCTCTATGGATTTTATCACATGGATTCCTCATACAAGGAGGGTATGGAACATTATATATGTGGTGGTAGACTTCTTGACAAAAGCCACATATTTTATTCCTTCCAAGGTCAAATGTTCAACATCTATGGTTGCAAAACATTTTGTGGATAATGTGTTCAAGTTGCATGGAGTGCCATAACAAATTGTTAGTGACCGAGATATGAAGTTTATGAGTTCATTTTGGAGGACATTGTTTAAGATCATGGGGAATCTTGACACCTAGCACCACCTATCACCCCGAAACCCATGGACAAACCAAGAGGGTGAACAAGTGGGTGGAAACTTACTAAAGGCATTATTGACATAATACGCAAGGTGTTTGGGATGAGTAGTTTCTGCTTGGCGAGATAGCTCACGCATCATGAGAGCATTGGAATGCCACCTTTTGAGGCACACTATGGGTACAAAGTGAATATTCCAAGATGGTTCAAAAGCAACAAGGGGTGATTCGTAATGCAAAAGAGGAGATGGAATAGCTGGATACACTCTTGCAACAATGCAAAGCTAATATGAAGCAAGCTCAAGAAAGAATGAAACATTATGTTAATGCTTATTATCCAATGCCATTAGAGTTGCTTATCAATTGGCACTTCCCTTAACCTCAAAGATTCATGATGTATTCCATGTGTCACATCTCAAATCTTATCTTGGGTTGGAGGTATTTGTGCAAGATGAATTACCTCTAGTAAATGAGGAGGGGATGATTGAGTATGTGCTACAAGAACTTTTGCGTACAAGAGAGAGAGTTCTTTGTAACCGTACATAGTGGAGTACTTGGTCAAATGGTAAGGGCTACCTAAGGCAGAATCTTCTTGGTACCTCGTCTCTACATTGGAAGGATTTGATTTTGGAAGACTAACGAGGGTCATGAATAGTGAATTAACTTGCTGAAAATTCTTGTAAATTCACTGTGGATAGCCCTACACCCTTAGAAATTGGATACATAATGATTGGAAGCTACTCAAGGTTTCCATGCCATTACGGGGTAGATGTTATGGCTTGTTTTGAGGGCTTATTTAGCAGTTCATAGACATATACATGGAATTTTGGTCTCCCATACATGGTGTCAATATGAGCTTCAAGTTTGACATGAGTCCATTGACATATACTCCATCCATGAGGATTGTAATTGTACATATCAATGGTTTCAAGGATGAAACCTTTTGGGTGGGGACGGTTTGTAACAAAGTGAAATCATCTCATATCAATAATAGGCACAAGGCCAATGGACGATGCCCATGGATAAAACTTATGATAGTGTGAAAGGGGTGGTCATGTATATGTGTCACATATGCCATATTTGGGGTACCTTTTGATCATCATCAAAAGGTACCTTTTGATCATCAATATACAATTCAATTACTCTCTCTTCTCTCTAAACTTAGGCTAACCAACCTAATGTAGGCTAATACAAAGCTAATCCAAGGCTAATCTAGATACTTCTTTCTTTCAAGAAGTCACAATTTGTAAAAGAGAGACCTTGGTGGTGTGTCCATGGATGCTCATATGCAAGATGATGGTTGGAGTAAACTTGAAGGTGGAAGCTCTTATAGACAATAATGTGTTCTAAGACTTTATGAGTCACTATATCCACACACCTTATTCTCACTCTTTATTAATTTTTTCTCACTCTCAAGGAGTTCAAATAAGTTGAAATAAGAGAAGACACAAAAGTTTACTTCAAGAGTATTATACTTATAAGAGTTAGAAACACTCTCGGAGGGAGCTCAATCTTCATGACACCAACCCTCATCAGATTTTCATAATCTCACTCCCATTCTCAAACAATGACTTCATTGTATACAATACACAAGATTCTCATATAAGGGTTAAAGAAATGTTAATGAATCATAAAGTAAGATTTTTTATGGATTCTGGTAATTATCATACTTTCATATCTCCTAAGATTACATAGCAATTGAATCTAAAATCAACATAAAACCTTAGAAATCATCTCATTGAGATTGTGGCTAGTGCTCAGAAGGTTATACAAGTGGACTTTTGGAGTTGGATTGTTGGAATCTATTGATTTTATATTGGATGTGTTGTCCTAAGGAGATTTTCATAGCCTAATTTTTGGACATTATGTACATGACACAATTATTGTTCATGAGAATAGGGTGTTAGTTATTGTCAAGCTAGAATTATAACTCTTAAGAAATATCACGGTAATGTTGGTTGTTTATTAAAAGATATGTAATGTAACACATATTTCAAGAATGAATCTAGCTAGAGGAATAAGTATGGGCTGCTAGACTATGTTAGTCATGGCTAAGGAAATCTAAGAAGAACATGGCTACACGACTATGTTAGTCATGGATAAGGAAATCCAATAAGAACAAGAAAACCCCCCATACGAGAAGAAATTCTTAGAGAAGTTTACAAATGTATTTCTTGATGATTTACTTACATTACCTCATTCTAGACCTTTAATTCAATCTGATTGAAATTATTTTAGGAGCCATTCAGCATATAAAAGCTTTACCAATTTAATGTTTAAGAATATGCTAAGTTAAAATTACAACTAGATGATATTATCCAGAAAATGATTATAAAGCCTAGCCGTTTTGCCTTGGGGTGCACCGATTTTATTTCATAAAAGGAAAGATGACACCTTTCATTTTTGTGTGAATTCATTATGGAAGATTAAAGAGAAAGACCATTAAGAATAAAATATCCTATACATCACATATAAGATCTCCTAAGTAAAATGGCTAAAAAAAAGTTTTTTACAAAACAAACCTTGGATCTAGCTATTGTCAGTAGATCAGGACTTAAAAACAAGGGGATATCTTCAAGACTAGTTTTAGGACTGGGTATGGTCACTACAATTTACGGTCTTGACTTTTTGCTTTGATGGGTGCCTTTAACTATACTTTGATGTCAGGTTTTCCACTACATTCAATTCCATGGGAATCTCATATAGTTGCTACCCATAGTAGAAATCTTATTTTATGTAAATGTTTTTTATTTTTTGGGTTGTGACTTTGTAGAACTACGGCTTACATGTAGCGAGAAATTGCTTAACCAATGACTTCATTGTATACAATACGCAAGACTCCCATATAATGGCTAAAGAAACGTTAATGAATCATAAACTAAGGTCTCTGATAGATTATGGCAATTGTGATACTACTTTCATATCTCCCAAGATTACATATAAATTGAATCTAAAATCAGCATCAAACCTTAGAAATCCTTGCATTGAGATTGTGGCTAGTTCTAAGAAGGGTTATATAGGTGGATTTTTGGAGTTGGAATGTTGGAATCTATTGATTTTATATTGGATGTGTTGTCCCAAGAAGATTTTCATAGCAAAAATTTTAAACATTTATACATGACACAATTATTGTTCATGAGCATACGGTGTTAGCTATTGTTAAGCTAGAAGTGTAACTCATGGTAATGTTGATTTTCTTAAAAGATATGTAATGCAACACATATTTCACGAATGAATCGAGTTAGAGGAACAAGGATAGGCTACAAGATTATGTTGGTCATGGCTAAGGAAATACAATAAGAACAAGAGCATTCCCCATATGAGAATAAACTATTAGAGAATTTTAAAAATGTATTTCTTGATGATTTACCTACATTACCTCATGCTAGACCTTGAAATCATGTGGTTGAAACTTTTTTATATGCCATCTAAAATTCATCATAGATATAGCTTGGAAAAACATTTTGAAGATATCGACGATGTTTACAAACACATGTATGTAGAAAGAGTTTGCGGAACCCGTGCTCACATAAGCTCCGTGTGTTTTTCTCGGCTGCAATTCATAGATCCCGGTCGGAATTGGACGTTAGGTTTAATAGTAAGGGATGAAATCTGTACGTGTTAGATATAAATCCCTGCATTTGTATGATTTTCTAGTGATTTTGGACTCTAAATCCCGGTTGAGCCTAAACGTTGCCTTTAATAAGGGTTGAAAAAAAAGCGTTGCCTTTAACTATAAGGGTTGAAAAAAAGAATCTATTGCTCAGCCGTCGGACCGTGTGGATCCGGCCTTATCTGAGGTACTGATTTGTCTTGCTAGTGGGTGGCCGGTCTGGAGTCTGGACATGTGAGCAGTGTTGACTTGTGAGGGCTTCCTTCTAGACACACAGGCCATGCAGCATGCATGTAGCCGCCTGTGGCAGTCTTCTGTCAGAGACTGAGAGCAGGTATTCGAATAATGGATCGTCAGGAAGAGTTGACCTGTGAAGACGAGCTTAGGAGGGTGGTGGCACGGGGCTTGGAGCTGGCAGGAAACCTGCAAGAAAAGGTGGAATCAGTGCCCACGGGCAGCCTGCTGGGCGATGATGACCGAATCCAGATGCGGTCCGTTTTACTCCAGGGCTCGCTTGAGATTGTGGAGCATATGAACCGCTTTATCGAGCTGTTAAAGAGTAGTAGTACTTCGGTATTAGGGGACCAGAGTCATGAGAACTTGCAAGGTGCAGCACTAGGCTCTGCCAGCAGTCGATTAGTTCGGAAGCGTAGGAAACCTGTGTGGAAGCAGACTGTGCGCATTCCAGTGGGCTACACAGAGCACTTGGACCGCTATATTTGGCGGAAGTATGGCGAAAAGAACATCCAGGGCATCAAATACAAGAGGTAAGTAAATATGGTGAATATATATTGTTCGAATCTCATGCAAACAGCTGCTCGCCATGGTCTGCACATTTATCTAAGATTTTAAGTGGATTTTTCAATAGTTCTGATTCGTAAATCTCGCCTATAATTTTACAGTAGTTCTGTTATGCAGTGGGCTATCTAAAGAGATATAAGCAAATAGCGCCCCACATACATCTCATTGCATACAACATATGCATAGACGCATGCATGGAGCTTCTTTACATAGAGCCATATACAAATTTATTTACATGGAGCTCATACAAAGAGAATTAAGGGAAGATCTAGGCAAAGCTCTATGCCGGGATGTAATGCATAAGCTCGACATAGAGAGGTATGTGCAAAGAGCTATTATATATAAGATCTATGCATACTTGCATAAGCTGCTCGACTCTATGCATGATAGCATACATCATATGCATAATAGATTTTGTATCAGCTCTATGCATATTATGCATAAGTTGAGTTCTATGCATAGGGCTTACACGAGATCTATCTTAGTGATTTTGCTATCCTTTTTTTTACATGAAGATGTGGTTTTTTGTTTTGTTTTCTAGGGATCTTCAAAACTACTTCGTAGTTGATATTATAAAAATAATAATATTTCTTTTACACAAAGGTAGGTAGAAAAACTATTTTATTACGAGTTTAACCAAGGTAGGTAGGTAGAAAAACTATTTTGTACCGTGCTCAACACATTAGCCCTTTTTTTCTTGAGGTAAGACTAATCGCTCTATCCTCATTTTTTAAATATTTTCATGCTTATCTTACACCCTTGAAACATATTATTTTTAATTAGGATTTATGCTTGCGTAGAGGTTCTTATTCTTGGGCACACATAGACCTAGAGTCTTGCATATAGCTCTAATGCCTTAAATAAAGCTCTTGATGCATGCATTACATCTCTCGTGCAAACTTATCCCTTACATAAGAGAGATTTTCATGCATGCATCAAGAGCTCTAATGCATTAGATTTGTTATGCAAACTTATCCTTACATAAGAGAGAACTTAATGCATTCATCAAGAGCTCCAATGCATAAAAGCTCTCTAATGCATGCATGAGATTTTCATGCATCCAAAAGAGATGATCTCTTTCTCTACAATAGCTCTTATGCACTAAGATATATCTATCAGTACAATAGCTCTTATGCAATAAGAGACCTTATCTATCAGTACAATAGCTCTTATGCAATAAGAGACCTTATGCTTTATCGAGCTGTTAAAGAGTAGTAGTACTTTGGGACCAGAGTAATGGCCAGTTGCAGGTGAAAAAGAACATCCAGGGCATCAAATACAAGAGGTAAGTAAATATGGTGAATATATATTGCTCGAATCTCATGCGAACAGCTGCTAGCCATGGTCTGCACATTTATCTAGGATTTTAAGTGGATTTTTCAATAGTTCTGATTCCTAAATCTTGCCTATAATTTTGCAGGAGCTACTTCAGATGCGCTGACAAAGGCTGCCTGGCCTTGAAGCAGGTGCAAAAATGCGAGGATGGTGAAGGTTTCGACGTCACGTACATCGACGCGCACACGTGCGCCCAAAGCATTCACATGCAGGAGCTCAACTTAGCATCTTTCCCATTGATTCATAATAATATTAATAATAATCAGAGAGGAGTACCTCAGTCCCTCCCCCTCGCTGACCACATTTTTAATCAACTGTCTGCATTGCCTTTGCTCAATATTTCCGGCCCTCCTCTTCAACATTTATATGCCGTGCCCACCACCTCTTCGACATTTATACCACCCATAATTGATCCCTATATTAGCAACACATGTAATTGATCCCCGATAGCACCACCACCTGATCGTGCCTCCTGCACAATTTGTAACCAGCAATTATACTAATCTGTTGACGAAGAGGACGAGCAACGCCAGCTCTTCATTTCTCAAACGCTGTGTGGGGCTAATTCCTCCCCCTCACGTCTTCGCATTTTTCTAGAGCTTCTTGCTGCATCCCTACGAATCTGATCTGTTTGTGCACCCTCACATGTTCCCCAAGCATCTCGGTTTGTGTACATGTACACATTTTCTGTCTAGGTGGCTGGGTGTGCGCGCTCTTTGGTTTGGGGTATTGAGGCGTTTTGTTCAGCTATCTAGCCACCGGTGACATCGCATATAGTATTGAGCTAGGCTACCATAAGCCTTGAATGACACTGATTTTATCATGCTACATTTGAATTTGTATAGCCAACATTGTTATTAACAAAGATTAAATATGAGAACTGTCATTAGCTAGGGCCTTAGTGAGCCCACTAGGCTAGTGATATTTTAAGTACATTTTTAATTTAAAATAGCTTAGCAATGCTTCTTGTGAGAAACGGTGGCGTTGTAAATGTTGTGAAGTGACCGTGGTATAGATGCTTGTTGCAACCTGGATTCCGGTCAAGAATAATCTCTTATGTCAAGTCATTCGAATATTTTATTCGCAGGCTTCCGTTCTCTAGTTTCCTTCGTTGCACGCATTTATGGAGGCCAACAACAATCTCAGCATCAGCAACAACAAATGGATGCTACACACTACAAGACCATCATCTTTATTGTTGGTCCTGTGTCCTCGTGAAACCAAGGCACACGACGGTGAAACCATCATTTCTATTTGTTTTGGTTATTGTTTCTACTATGTGTTTCTTACTAGAGAATACTTATTATTTGATTTGTTTTGTAGTTTCTTGTCCTCTCAAGATCCTTGTCATAAGTTTACTAGGATTTATATGTTTCGTTGTGTATGCTTAATCTTGTTTTTTAAAATTTTACTTTGTTTTTCTTTTGTTTATATGGATATAGATGAGCTTTACGCATGCATGTAACTATGTGTATCTATGTTATGCATAAGAGCTATATATTGTACAGCTGGTCGTCTGTCCTCTAGTGAAACTATCATTTCTATTTGTTTTGGAAAATGGTTCTACTGTGTGTTTCTTACTAGAGAACACTTATTATTTGATTTATTTTGTAGCTTCTTGTCCTCCAAAAGATCCTTGTGGTAAGTTTACTATGATTTATATGTTTCTTTTTGTATGGTTAATCCTATTTTTTAAATTTATTTTGTTTTTCTTTTGTTTATATGGATATTGATGAGCTCTACGCGTAGAGCTCTCTCTACCTATCTATGTTATGCATAAGAGCTATATATGGTATAGCTTATTCATAGATGTGCATAGATGAATATAGACGATCTTTATGCACATGCATATATTTTTTCTTTCTTTCTATTTTTGTTCTTTTTCTATAAATATAGATGAGCTTTATGCATAGAGCTACGCATACACATAAGAGCGCCTACATGCATATAGCTTATTCATAGAGCTATGCATAAGATGTATATATATATATATATATATATATATATATATATGTGCACAAGATATCTACTAGCATAGAGCTAGTATGCGTAATATACATAATAGCTCTATGCATAAGCCTCATGCATGCAGTTTTATGCATAAGGCATATACATAGAGCTCTATGCTATGCAGTGGGCTATCTAAAGAGATATATGCAAATAGCGTCCCACATACATCTCATTTCATATGCATAGACACATGCATGGGGCTCTTTTCATAGAGCCATATACAAATTTATATACATGGAGCTCATACAAAGAGAATTAAGGGAAGATCTAGGCATAGCTCTATGCCTAGATGTAATGCATAAGCTCAACACATATAGCGTAATGCATAGAGAGGTATGTGCAAAGAGCTATTATATATAAGATCTATGCATATTTGCATAAGCTGCTCGACTCTATGCATGATATCATACATCATATGCATAATAGATTTTGTATCAGCTCTATGCATATTATGCATAAGTTGACTTCTATGCATAGGGCTTACACGCGATCTATCTTAGTGATTTTGCTATCCTTTTTTTTACATACAGATGTGGTTTTTTGTTTTGTTTTCGAGGGATCTTCAAAAATGCTTTGGGATTTGGTTAGTTGATATTTAAAAAATAATAATATTTCTTTTACACAGAGGTAGGTAGAAAAACTATTTTATTACGAGTTTAAACAAGTTTGATTTCTCTCCCTTTATGTGATTGCTTGCACGGTGCTCAACACACTAGCCCCTTTTTTTTTGAGGTGAGACTAATTGCTCTACCCTCATTTTTAAAATATTTTTATGCTTATCTTACATCCTTGAGACATACTATTTTTAATTAGGATTTATGTAGTTTATGTTTGCATAGAGGTTCTTATTCTTGGGCATACATAGAGCTAGAGTCTTGCTAGCTCTAATGCTTTCAATAAAGCTCTTGATGCATGCATTAGATCTCTTATGCAAACTTATCCCTTACATAAGAGAGCTCTTCATGCATACATCAAGAGCTCTAATGCATTAGATCTGTCATGCAAAGTTATCCTTACATAAGAGAGACCTTAATGCATTCATCAAGAGCTCCAATGCATAAAAGCTCTCTAATGCATGCATGAGATTTCTATGCATCCAAAAGAGATGATCTTTCTCTATAATATCTCTTATGCACTAAGATTTCTCTATCAGTACAATAGCTCTTAGGCAATAAGAGAGCTTATGTGTCAACTAAGAGATTGATATGCATGCATAGGATCTACATGCATAGGATCTACATGCATGCCTAATAGCTATATATCCATTACTTGTGTTCTTTTTTCTTTTGTAGGTCTTCTTTGAAAGAGATCAATCTATTACCCTATGTTATCATACAATATAAATCACTATGGTATTAGTTTTATATTAATTCCACTAACTTACCCACTTGGGAGTATGTTTAATTAGTAATTCAAGCATTTTATGCTATCATGGAGCTTTTAATAATGCAGACATATATGTCTACCACATGTAGTAAAACTCTTTTGCATTCTTGCATTATCTATACTTAAGAGGGCCCTCAATGCATGTACTAAGGGCTCTAATGCATGTATAGAATCTCTCTAATGCATGCATAAGAGCATGTGCATGTATAAGAGCTATAATGAGAATGCCAATCATTGGAGTGCAAGCATAAGGATCTCTTATCCTTTGAGGTATCCCCTCTAATGTTGCATAAGAGCATTAGAGAACTCTATTGCCTACAGTGGCCACTTCGAGCTGTGAATCCGAGTACAAAGCAGCTTTTACAGCTACAATTGAGTGTGTGTGGCTCAGATGTCTGATGGGCTGATTTGGACAGTATTGGACAGTCGTCTAGCACTATGATTTTCACTCACAGCACCTCCTAAGCACATATATACTTTTGCTATATGTGCATGCATAAAAAGGAATAAAAAAGCAATAAGGATACTCTAAAGAGCAATGTGTGTATATGCTTGTAGAAAAGATTTAGCTCATGTATGTGCATAAGATTATGCTTGTGCATAAACATACATAGCCTCATAAGCACATACATACATACGCTTATACTTATGCTATATGTGCAAAAGCATAAAAAGTAATACAAATCAATCATAGCCTCATAAGCCAATACATACATAAGCTTATGCTGATGTTATATGTGAATGTATAGAAAACAATACATGTACTTCAATATGCATGAAAAATTTAATAAACCAAAAAATTTACATGAAAAGAGGACTTACGATCATTTAGGTCGAAGCTTCTTCTTTCAGTGCTCCTCTATAGCCACAAGTTACAACTTTGCCTTTGCCACTTGTTGGAGGTGCATCTCTGACTCTTTCTGATTCTCGTATGGTCAACGGAGCTTCCCTTGTGATTGGCCTCTCTCTCATCATCATGTCTATTGATGCTTGAATCTCTTCGATAGTGGCATCATGCATAGTTGTCAATGAATCTTTGAATGTGTCCCCATCAAACCCTAAGTCTTGCAAGATTTGGGTCAGAAGAACAAGCAAAAGTTTCTTTCTTGGGTCCATGTGAGAAAGAGTATTGGCAAAAGAATATGCGAAAGAGAAGGGAGACAAACTCTTGGCAAGAAAGAGGGAGACCCTAGGCAAATAAGATATTTGGTGGGCTCTTTTGGGTGGGTTTTTTTCATGAAATGAGCAACGTTCAACGTCAAAATTACAAAAATTTGAAGTGACTTTAAACGTCACTATTTTGAGTGACATTTAAAGTCACTAAAATTTGAAAAAATAAATCTACATGTAATAAAAAATTTGATGTTAAATGTCACTGAACTTTAGTGACGTAAAACATCACAAAAAGGAAAAAAATTGAATCTCTTATAGTTTGCTGAAAAAGCACTTTGCCAGTGATGTTATTAGTGATGTAAATAGTATGATGTTAAATGCCAGTAAAAATGTCATTTTGTCTTGACGTTTACATCTCCCGTCATATGGAGAAACAAATTCCGAGATTCTTTTGTTATTTGAGTACATGGTTGGGTGTGATGTTAGGAAAGCGATGTTAAGCATTGCGTTTTCTTGTAGTGATTGCATGCTACTTACCGCTCGACTGATGGAATCATGAGGATCATAGTAGCTGATTCACTGGCATGGCAACATGCGGAGCATCAATGGCCAGAGTTTAAAGATGAGCCTCATCACTTACATCTTGGCTTGGGCATGGATGGTGTTAACCCATTTGGGTTCAAGTCCACATCACGGTCTACTTAAAGAGCATGGACGTCTAAAAGGAGACTTCTCTAAAATGTATGCAAAATTTAATCTAGACAATTATTGATAAAACTCCTATATGTTACAACATGATGGAAAATTATTGTTTTTTTTCAACATCGGTATAAGCCTCCATATAAGAATCTATATAAGTGCTAATATAAGAATTGTTATAATTGCCGATATACACTTGTATCAATGTTACATAAAGTGACAAAAAAATACAACCAATAAATACTTCAATATCCATGTAATGTTACAGTGCATATGTATAAGTATTAAGAAATAAACCTAATACATAGGGCTTACACATTAGGCCCAATGCGTTGGGTCTTATGTCTTCTTCTACTAGTAATTTATGAGCTTATTTTTAATCTTGTATCCTTTTCTCTCATTAAAACACGTGTGTTTTTTCATGTACTTTTATATACCATAATACATACATACATACATCTCTATATCTCTCTATATATGTCTATGTATGTATGTGTGTATGTATATATTCATACATACATGCAATAAAATGTTTCCTATGCAAGTAGGAGTAGTAGACAAGAGATTTAATGCATGCATAAATGGGTTTAATGTATGCATAAGAGCTAAATACACGCACAAATCTATGCGTGTATAAGAGCTCTAATAAAAAATTTATGTAAGCATAAAATGCACAAAAAAAATCTCACAAAAAGAGGTTTTGGCATTAGTATAAAAATGAGAATGTGGTGATGCTTACCTCACAAAACAAGAGGGTGTCATGGCTTTATCTCTATGAAGGAACACTTATAAAAGAAAACATTAAAAGAACAAATCAAGAAATATGCATGATATAGCTATTAGGCTTGCATAAAGCTCTAACATATGCATAGAGCTATTAGGCATACAACTTTTATGTAGCATTCCTGAAGATATCTCAATGAAATAGAGTTCTCTAATGCTCTTATGCAACATTAGAGGGGATATCTCAAATCATAAGAGATCCTTATGCATGCACTCCAACTATTGGCATCCATATTATAGCTCTTATACATGTGCATGCTCTTATGCATGCATTAAAGAGCATCTATACATGCATTAGAGACCTTAGTACATGCATTAAGGGCCCTCCTAAGTATAGATAATGCAAGCATGCATAAGAGTTTTACTACATGTGGTAGAGATATATGTCTGCATTAAAAGCTCCATGAGAGCATAAAGTGCTTGAACTACTAATTAAACATACTCCCAATGGGTAAGTGAGTGCAACTAATACAAAACTAATACGATACTGATTTATACCGTATGATAAGATAGAGTCATATATTGATCTCTTTCAAGGAAGACCTACAAAAAAAAAAGGAACACTAGTAATGGATATATAGCTATTAGGCATGCATATAGATCTCTTAGTTTGACACATAAGGTCACTTATTGCATAAGAGCTACTGTAGTGATAGATATATCTTAGTGCATAAGAGCTATTGTAGAGAAAGAGATCATCTCTTTTGGATGCATAAAAATCTCATGCATGCATTAGAGAGCTTTTATGCCTTGGAGCTCTTGATGAATGCATTAAGTTCTCTCTTATGTAAGGATAAGTTTGCTTATGCATTAGAGCTCTTGATGCATGCATGAAAATCTCTCTTAAGTAAGGGATAAGTTTGCATGAGAGATGTAATGCATGCATCAAGAGCTTTATTTAAGGCATTAGAGCTATATGCAAGACTCTAGCTCTATGTTTGCCCAAGAAAAAGAACCTCTATGCAAACATAAACTGCATCAATCCTAATTAAAAATAATATGTTTCAAGGGTGTAAGATCAGCATGAAAATATTTAAAAAATGAGGATAGAGCGATTAGTCTTACCTCAAGAAAAAAGGGCCTAATGTGTTGAGCACCATGCAAGCAATCACATAAAGGGAGAGAAATCAAACTTGGTTAAACTCGTAATAAAATAGTTTTTCTACCTACCTTTGTGTAAAAGAAATATTATTATTTTTAAAATATCAACTAACCAAATCCCGAAGTAGTTTTGAAGATCCCTAGAAAACAAAACAAAAAACCACATCTTCATGTAAAAAAAAGGATAGCAAAATCACTAAGATAGATCTCGTGTGTGTAAGCCCTATGCATAGAACTCAACTTATGCATAATATGCATAGAGCTGATACAAAATCTATTATGCATATGATGTATGCGATCATGCATAGAGTTGAGCAGCTTATGCAAATATGCATAGATCTTATATATAATAGCTCTTTGCACATACCTCTCTATGCATTTCGTTGTATGTGTCGAGCTTATGCATTACATCCATGCATGGAGCCTTGCCTAGATCTTCCCTTAATTCTCTTTGTATGAGCTCCATGTATATAAATTTGTATATGGCTCTATGTAAAGAGCTCCATGCATGTGTCTATGCATATGTTGTATGCAATGAGATGTATGTGGGGCACTATTTGCATATATCTCTTTAGATAGCCCACTGCATAGCATAGAGCTCTATGCATATGCCTTATGCATAAAACTGTATGCATGAGGCTTATGCATAGAGAAGCATTGCTAAGCTATTTTAAATTAAAAATGTACTTAAAATATCACTAGCCTAGTGGGCTCACTAAGGCCCTAGCTAATGACAGTTCTCATATTTAATCTTTGTGAATAACAATGTTGGCTATACAAATTCAAATGTAGCATGATAAAACCAGTGTCATTCAAGGCTTCTGGTAGCCTAGCTCAATACTATATGCGATGTCTAGATAGCTGAACAAACCCCCTCAATACCCCAAACCAAAGAGCGCGCACACCCAGCCACCTAGACAGAAAATGTGTACATGTACACAAACCGAGATGCTTGGGGAACATATGAGGGATGCAGCAAGAAGCTCTCGAAAAATGTGAAGACGTGAGGGGGAGGAATTATCCCCACAAAACGTTTGAGTCTAGGAAAACATATGTAAACTTAGTACTAAGTAGAGTAATATTACATTAATTAGGCGTGTCGTGTCTAGTTCATTAGACGCCTCCTTCGAGGGACGCAAAAGGATTCACAAACGGGCATGGGATTAAGCTTGTATGCTTCACATGTATTGTTTCTGCTGTAGTAGGCACTAGAGTATTCTGATGATTAGAAATGAGAAATGAAGAGCTGGCGTTGGTCGTCGTCGTCAACAGATTAGTATAATTGCTGGTTACAAATTGTGCAGGAGGCACGATCAGGTGGTGGTGCGATCGGGGATCATTTATTGTGTTGCTAATATAGGGATCAATTACGGGTGGTATAAATGTTGAAGAGTGGGCGGCATATAAATGTTGAAGAGGTGGGCCGGAAATATTGAGCAAAGGCAATGCAGACAGTTGATTAAAAATGTGGTCAGAGAGGGGGAGGGCCTCAGGTACTCCTCTCTGATTATTGTTAATATTATTATGAATCAATGGGAAAGATGCTAAGTTGAGCTGCTGCATGTGAATGCTTTTGGCGCACGTGTGCGCGTCGATGTACGTGACGTCAAAACCTTCAGGGGTAACACCGTCCTCGCATTTTTGCACCTGCTTCAAGGCCAGGCAGCCTTTGTGAGCGCATCTGAAGTAGCTCCTGCAAAATTATAGGCAAGATTTAGGAATCAGAACTATTGAAAAATCAACTTAAAATCTTAGATAAATGTGCAGACCATGGCGAGCAGTTGTTTGCATGAGATTTGAACAATATATATTCACCATATTTACTTACCTCTTGTATTTGATGCCCTGGATGTTCTTTTCGCCATACTTCCGCCAAATATAGCGGTCCAAGTGCTCTGTGTAGCCCACTGGAACGCGCACAGTCTGCTTCCACACAGGTTTCCTACGCTTCCTAACTAATCGACTGCTGGCAGAGCCTAGTGCTGCACCTTGCAAGTTCTCATGACGAGCACCGGCTTCCAAATTCTCGACTACCACAATTTGCTTCTCGCAATTTTTCACCTGCAACTGGCCATTACTCTGGTCCCCTAATACCGAAGTACTACTACTCTTTAACAGCTCGATAAAGCGGTTCATATGCTCCACAATCTCAAGCGAGCCCTGGAGTAAAACGGACCGCATCTGGATTCGGTCATCATCGAGCAGGCTGCCCGTGGGCACTGATTCCACCTTTTCTTGCAGGCTTCCTGCCAGCTCCAAGCCCCGTGCCACCACCCGCCTAAGCTCGTCTTCACAGGTCAGCTCTTCCTGACGATCCATTATTCGAATACCTACTCTCAGTCTCTGACAGAAGACTGCCACAGGCGGCTACATGCACGCTGCATGGCCTGTGTGTCTAGAAGGAAGCCCTCACAAGTGCTCCACATGTCCAGAGACTCCAGACCGGCCACCCACTAGCAAGACAAATCAGTACCTCAGATAAGGCCGGATCCACACGGTCCGATGGCTGAGCAATAGATTGTTTTTTTCAACCCTTATAGTTAAAGGCAATGCTTTTTTTTCAACCCTTATTAAAGGCAACGTTTAGGCTCAACCGGGATTTAGAGTCCAAAATCACTAGAAATCATACACTAGAAATCATATAAATGCAGGGATTTATAACTAACACGTTGATGCCACGGAAGCGGTATAGCTGTATATGCCTTTATAGAGTGTCACACTTCTACACACCGATACAAACACACCCAGAACACCAGACCCAAGAGCATAAACAAAACTTTATTTTAGCACAAGTCTTCATCTCTACAAAGTTGGACATCTATTACATCCTCAGAACCATGTTCATCTAGTGCCCATTCACAATCACCCCACTCCAGCTCCAAATCACAATAAAACATGCCACTTCTCTTCCTGGCTTCTCCTGCCAACAAATACAACACACACACTGGCATTCTACACTTAGAGCCACTAATACAAACAAGAACAACCACCTCTCTCCTTTGTAGTAGCAGCAGCAACCCAATGAAGCAGTACCATCACACTTTGTGCTCAGAGGCGGCACTTTCAACAAAAAACTCGCTCTCTACTGCATCTCTGTGGTCGGCACCATCAAGCATCACCTGCTTGTCACCATCCTGTATTCGACCCTACCATGAGAAGAAGCCCATGCCTTAGCTCGCATCATGTACACTCTATCCATGTGTGTAGCCCTCTGTATCACCTGCTGGCTGCACATCACCACCTGGCGGTTGTCATCAAAATCAGCACTCTATTTGCCCTTTTCTCACATTACTTCCAAGATGTTCCTCTGGCTATGAACATCCGTTGCATCTCTGTCAGCAGTTGCGCCAAACACAACACCACCTCCAAAACTCCCTGCTACACCAGAGGCGGTTCCCCAACAAGTCGCCAGCCCACAGTCGACAGTCGACCTTCTCCCAGTACTCATTTTCACTAGGCTTCCTGCCAGCTCCAAGCCCCGTGCCACCACCTGCCTAAGCTCGTCTTCACAGGTCAACTCTTCCTGACGATCCATTATTCGAATACCTACTCTCAGTCTCTGACAGAAGACTGCCACCACAGGCGGCTACATGCATGCTGCATGTTCTGTGTGTCTAGAAGGAAGCCCTCACAAGTCAACACTGCTCACATGTCTAGACTCCAGACCGCCGGCCTTATCTGTGTACCTCAGATAAGGCCGGATCCACATGGTCCGATGGCTGAGCAATAGATTCTTTTTTTCAACCCTTATAGTTAAAGGCAACGCTTTTTTTTCAACCCTTATTAAAGGCAACGTTTAGGCTCAAGCGGGATTTAGAGTCCAAATCCACTAGAAATCATACAAATGCAGGGATTTATAACTAACATGTACAAATGTCATCCCTTACTATTTAAAGTAACGTCCAATTCAGACTGGGATCCATGAATTTCAGTCGAGAAAAACACACGGGGCTTATGTGAGCACTGGTTCCGCAAACTCTTTCTGCATGCATGTGTTTGTAGGCTTTGTGTTGGTGCAGTGAGGTTTCCCCAGTAGAGAATGAGGACCTCTTTAATCCATTGACACTAGTTTGGTAACATCACCTATTACGTGGATATCTTCAAAATGTTTTTCCAAGCTATATCTATGATGAATTTTAGATGGCATATTCTTTGCATTTACCTTCTCATCCTACTTCCTATGACTTGAAAGCCATTACAAAAATTTAGTACTCAGCCTAGTATATATTCACAATGATGCCTAAAGGTAACAAGATTGTATATGATTTAAAAGTGACATTGATAAAATTCTATTTACAACCCATATGAAAGAACATTTTTCAATATGTAAATGAAGTTAGTTATATTGCCACTTTTTTAAAGGGAGAATACATACATATGTATTTATAGAAATAAAACTGAGTACATCTAGTAGTTCAACCCCATAAAAATACAAGTTGCGACCAACATGAAAGCGAACCCAACTGAAAAACCAACCCTTCGATGACATAAAACAACGTGCTTTTTTAGGATAAATTATGTATTATGGAAGGACATCCCTTCAGGATCTTCTCCCTCTCATTGCCATTAGCCATGTCCCTTGAGAGTTGTGATTGTCATCATTAGCCAGTTCCTTCTTATCACCCAGCTAGTTGAGTTGTTCCTCAATTTTAAATGGCAATAAAGGTTGGACCCTTTAGAAGTATGCACCAATATCTCAGTATTATTATTAGAAGCCCCCATAGACCCAAAAAATGTCTCTTTATCTACATTGTACTATTGGAAGTAATTTGATGAATTCTACTAATTAGTGTTTGTATCATATTTAAAAATTCTGATACCCCCCCTTTTTGTTCTTATATAGATGTTGGCAACATATTTGTTTCTTTCTCTCTCTCTTTTTGACTCTCTTATGTCTTTTATAGATGTTCACATCATATTTCTTTCTTTTTACTCTCTTTCATAGACGTTGATAATAACTCTCTACATTGAGGATGAGATTGAACCGTAGCCCATCATTGATATTGGCTAAACTATTTTACATATTGTCTCATTCTCCTCACCTCACTTATTTTTTGTATATGTGGGCTTGCAAAAAAGCATTGATGTTTTTGTTAAAATTATGTGCTTTGGTAATCATGGGCAATTTTTGGAAAGCAGTGATGTACATTTACCAACCTACACCAAAATCTCACTTCTTGTACTCTCTGTTTTGCATCTAAATACGCGTCTAATTTTTAGTGTAGACGAACTAATAGATGCCCTTATACACGCAGAAATAGATGCTCTAATACACGCGAGAATAGACGCGCTGTTAGACGCAGTGTTAGATTTTCAGTGTAGACGCCCTAATAGATGCGTCAATACATGCGCAGATACACGCGCTATTAGACGCGTTGTTAGATGCGCCTGTAATTTCTCTATTCAAGCAATGCCTATAGACGCGCCCGCTATTTTGCGCGTCTATCAAGTGCGTCTATAGTTGCTTTGTGTTGTTGTCTTGGTGGTGTGTCCATGGATGCTCACATGCAAGATGATGGTTAAAGTAAAGTTGAAGGTGGAAGCTCTTATAGGAAATAATGTGTTCTAAGACTTTATGAGTCACTATATTCACACACCTTATTCTCACTCTTTATTATTTTTTTCTCACTCAAGCATTTAAAATATGTTGAAATAACAAAAGTTTACTTCAAGAGTATTATACTTATAAGAGTTAGAAACACTCTCGGAGGGAGCTCGATCTTAATGACCAACCCTCATCAGATTTTCATAATCTCACTCCCATTCTCAAACAATGACTTCATTGTATACAATACACAAGATTCTCATCTAAGGGTTAAAGAAATGTGTGGATGCTAGGCTGTGAATCTGTTAATAGCAAAGCAAGCCCGTTAAAAGTATGTGAAGAAAAGCAAGCGCACTAAAAGTAGGTTTGAAATTGAAAATCACGTCTACAAGAGCGTCTAACAGCGCGTCTAAAACCACGTCTAAAATTGCGTACCACATAGAAGAGACACGGTTTTAGACGCGCCATAGAGTTTTTAGATTAAATATTAGACATAAGAGCAATTTTTTTTGGGTTCTTTATTTGTAGAATCTCTTCATCTTCAATAAGTAGCTCTAGTGAGGATCCCTTCGTACCCACCATCGTGAAATGTGGTTGGAGCAAAAAATCAAATGTATGTGTGATAGATGTCGAGGAAACATGTATCGTACACGCAGGATTACACTCAATCACATCTCAAAGTATGGAGAATGGGATGCGACCGTAAACATGGTAAGTGTTAAAGAGTTAAGGTTGATTGAGATACCTATGGGTGTTCATATATTTGAGTTATGATCCCGTTTTAATTTGATACAGGATGTAGTGCCACACCTGCATATGTTGCCCTATGCTCGGCGCCCGTGAGGAGGCAAGGCATTGGCGATATGAGGTGGGATCTTCAGGAGGGATCGTTACAGATGCATGGAGTGATGGTGATAGTAGCCCTCCGCTATTACCTCATGAAGCCGTGGAGGAGGATGTGTTGGCGATATGAGGTGGGATCTTCAGGAGGGATCGTTACAGATGCATGGAGTGATGGTGATAATAGCCCTCCGCTATTACCTCATAAACCCGTGGAGGTGTTTGATGATATGGTGCGGGACTTATATGTCCATCAATCCGAAGGGAGGGATGATAGCATGGAGCAGGATGATCTTTTTACCGTAGCATCGACTCCACTGTTTGAGGGGTGCACATTCTCTGTTCTACGTGCCTCCCGTGAGTTACTAAACTTGCAAGCCATCTATAGATGGAGCAATGCAAGTTTGAATGCATTACTCAAGTAAGCTTTAAAGTCTATTTTGCAAACATGCTGAACTATGCTAGCAGGTCAATTACTCAAATGCTTTTCCTCATTTATGGTCTTCACGTGCAGGCTATTGTGTAAAATGCTTCCAAGGGAGAATAAAGTACCGACCTCAAGAGATATGGCAAGGCAACATGTGACCTCTCTTGGAGGATTAGATTACAAGCGCATCCATGCATGCATCAATGATTGCGTTTTGTTTCGTGGACAACATAAGGATGCAAGACAGTGTCCTACTTGTGGAGAGGCAAGATATAGAGCAGATCTCAAAACTTTGGATGTGCCTCATAAGGTTCTGCGACATTTTTCCATAATCCCTCGCATCCAACATATGTTCAGGTGCAAATCCATTGCAGAGCTCATGTCATGGCATTCATTCCATCGATCAAGTGGAGAACTCCCATAGACCAATATCGTTTACCATATTGGTCCCACCTCAAGATCAATCACCTGCTTGATCCCATGCATATCTTCAATAATGTGGCATCTACCATTTGGGAACATTTGAATGGGACACGAGATTCCGTAGGCATAAGGGAGGATCTACGTACCATAAGGAGGATGCTTGAAGCTTGGCCACAAGAGAGACCAAATGGGCATGTTTTTTTTATCTCGTGCACCGTGGAGGTTATCAAAGCTAGAGATGGTCGCGGTGAAGCGTGCTATTACTATAATTCGCACTCCCACTGGATGCATGAGCTGTTTAAAGGGGGCCTTTACAAAGAGCAAGAAAAGAGGTGTAGAGCAATTATATGGCTTGAAATCTCATGATTGGTACAAGATGCTCCAAGTAAGTATTTTATGTGCATAATATCTTTTTCCTTTCAAATTTGTGAGTGAATTATAAGAAACTAATCAACCATTCCTCGTGTGTTTAGTTCATACTACCTACTAGCATTTCTCGTAGTGCATCAAAGGACGTGAAAGATTGTATTTACAAGATGGGCGAGCTTGTGAGGTACTTTACATGATACAAAATGTGATGCGTATCAATGCTCCATGCAAGGTGTTCATATTGCTAATATGGTGTACTTTTTCATTTCTAGGTATGTGAGCGCAAAGGAAATAGATCCCACTACGCTTGAGAATGCTCGAGTTATGTCAGTGGAGGTGGTTTGTTTACTTGAGGAGACATTTCCACGTTCTATTCTCACAAGCCAACTACATCTCATAGTGCATTTGGTGGATGAGATTGCTATATGTGGTACTATACATGCACGATGGTTCTTCTTCCTCGAGCGCTTCATGAAGACCTTGAAGGGTTTTGTAAGACAAAATGCAAGACCCGAAGGTAGCATGGCCGAGGGTTGGTTGATACAAGAGTCACTTGTATATATTTTTGAGTTTCTTGTTGATGTGGATAGCTCTCTCCCATGACTATGGAGAGATGATGAAGACCTAAGGATGACCTCTATTGTGCCTCAAGGCAAAGGACGCAACAAAGTAATAGACATGGAGTTGCTTAACAATATCAACCTCTATTTCATGCTTAATAGTGATGTGATGAAAAGATGGGTGACAAGATACGAGGATGCAAAGGCAAGAAGACAAGAAGAAAGGGCCCTCTTTCGTACACACCACGGATCTCGTGTGCCATACCCTCAGTATCTAAGAGCACTCCCAAAGGATATTCATGTGGATTGGCTACTTGACGAAATGGAGAAAGCTGAGAAAGACGAGGGGATGCATATCACAATGGAAGAATGGGAGTATGCTAGGGGATGCATGAGCAAGGTCAGTATATAGAATGTTATGCATAAGTTAGGAGCTTTCAATAATTTAGATTGCTTATTTAATTGATTTTGTCTTGGTGTAGTGCACTATGTTCAATGCTATATGGTGTCAGGGCAAGCATTTTCGAACACAACGGATTGATGATAAGAGAAACACACAAGATTGCGGCGTCATTGCTAGCTTTGAGGGAGCCAATGGAGGCATGGATGATTATTGTGGCATAATCCAAGATATTATTAAGCTTGACTTTCGACGCTTCTTTGTGTATGTTTTGGATGTAAAGTGGTTTAAGGACGTGGTGGAAAGAGGCCCTAATGCAACAATCAAACGCCATGCAAGTGGCTTTGTAACTATTGACTCCACAAAGTTTTGGCAAAGTAAGAAGGACACACTAGTACTACCGCAACAATGTGATCAGGTACTGTACACACATATAAAAGTACTCACTTTTAAATATTTGATACCTTCGATGCAAGGAAAATAACATGATTGTATTTGTGTTTGAATTAGGTTGTCTATCAACCAATGGTGGATAATAACAGATGGTGGCATGTCATACCTATTATGCCATGTTCCAAAGTGATGTATAGTACATTTAATATGGAGCGTATGGAGGATGATCATGGCCATGGAGGTGATGATGACCATGATACGAGAGAGGAGGATGATCATGAGATAGGAGATACAGATATTGAGGCCATGTATTTGTAGATCTAAACACTTGTTTGGATTTTGAAGTAGATAGTTTGGCAAGGGTTGATCTCATTGAGGATGAGATTGAACCATAGCCCATCATTGATATTGGCTAAACTATTTTACATATTGTCTCATTCTCCTCACCTCACTTATTTTTTGTATATGTGGGCTTGCAAAAAAGCATTGATGTTTTTGTTAAAATTATGCGCTTTGGTAATCATGGGCAATTTTTGGAAAGCAGTGATGTACATTTACCAGCCTACACCAAAATCTCACTTCTTGTACTCTCTGTTTTGCATCTAAATACGCGTCTAATTTTCAGTGTAGACAAACTAATAGACGCCCTTATACACGCATAAATAGATGCTCTAATAGACGCCCTTATACACGCATAAATAGATGCTCTAATACACGCGAGAATAGACATGCTGTTAGACGCAGTGTTAGATTTTCAGTGTAGACGCCCCAATAGATGCGTCAATACATGCGCAAATACATGCGCTATTAGACGCGTTGTTAGACGCGCCTGTAATTTCTCTATTCAAGCAATGCCTATAGACGTGCCCGCTATTTTGCGCGTCTATCAAGTGCGTCTATAGTTGCTTTGTGTTGTTGTGTTGGTGGTGTGTCCATGGATGCTCACATGCAAGATGATGGTTGAAGTAAAGTTGAAGGTGGAAGCTCTTATAGGAAATAATGTCTTCTAAGACTTTATGAGTCACTATATTCACACACCTTATTCTCACTCTTTATTATTTTTTTCTCACTCAAGCATTTAAAATATGTTGAAATAACAAAAGTTTACTTCAAGAGTATTATACTTATGAGAGTTAGAAACACTCTCGGAGGGAGCTCGATCTTAATGACCAACCCTCATCAGATTTTCATAATCTCACTCCCATTCTCAAACAATGACTTCGTTGTATACAATACACAAGATTCTCATCTAAGGGTTGAAGAAATGTGAATGAATCATAAGCGAATATTTTTTATGGATTCTGGCAATTATCGTACTTTCATATGTCCTAAGATTACATAGAAATTGAATCTAAAATCAACATCAAACCTTAGAAATCGTCTCATTGAGATTGTGGCTAGTGCTTGGAGTTGGATTGTTGGAGTCTATTGATTTTATATTGGATGTGCTTTCAAAGCCTAAAAATGGGACATTATGTACATGACACAATTATTGTTCATGAGAATAGGGTGTTAGTTATTGTCAAGCTAGAATTGTAACTCTTAACAAATATCATGGTAATGTTGGTTTTATTAAAAGATATGTAATGTAACACACATTTCAAGAATGAATCTAGCTAGAGGAATAAGTATGGGCTGCTGCAAGACTATGTTAGTCATGGCTAAGGAAATCTAAGAAGAACATGGCTACATGACTATGTTAGTCATGGCTAAGGAAATCCAATAAGAACAAGAAAACCCCCCATATGAGAAGAAACTCTTAGAGAAGTTTACAAATGTATTTCTTGATGATTTACCTAAATTACCTCATTCTAGACCTTTAATTCAATGTGATTGAAATTATTTTAGGAGCGGTTTAGCATATATAAAAGCTTTACCAATTTAATGTTTAAGAATATGCTAAGTTAAAATTACAACTAGATTATATTATCAAGAAAAGGATTATAAAGCCTAGCCGTTTCGCCTTGGGGTGCACCGATTTTATTTCATAGAAGGAAAGATGACACCTTTCATTTTTGTGTGGATTATGGAAGATTAAAGAGATAGACCATTAAGAATAAAATATCGTATACATCACATATAAGATTTCCTAAGTAAAATGTCTAAAGAAAAGTTTTGTACAAAACAAACGTTGGATCTAGGTATTGTCAGTAGATTAGGACTTAAAAACAAGAGGATATCTTCAAGACTAGTTTTAGGACTGGGTATGGTCCCTATACAAGTTTAAACTTTACGGTCTTAGCTTTCTGCTTTGATGGGTGCCTTTAATTATAACTTGATGTCAAGTTTTCTACTACATTCAATTCCATGGGAATCTCATATAGTTGTTACCTATAGTAGAAATCTTATTTTATATAGATGTTTTTTATTTTTGGGTTGTGACTTTGTATCATCTACATAGAGCTACGGCTTACATGTAGTGAGAAATTGCTTAACCAATGACTTCATTGTATACAATATGCAAGACTCTCATATAAGGGCTAAAAAACGTTAATGAATCATAAATTAAGGTCTCTGATAGATTATGGCAATTGTGATACTTTCATATCTCCCAAGATTACATAGAAATTGAATCTAAAATCAGCATCAAACCTTAAAAATCCTTGCATTGAGATTGTGGCTAGTTCTAAGAAGGGTTATACAACCAGGTGGACTTTTGGAGTTGGATTGTTGGAATCTATTGATTTTTTATTGAATGTGTTGTCCTAAGGAGATTTTCATAGGCAAAAATTTTGAACATTTATACATGACACAATTATTGTTCATGAGCATATGGTGTTAGCTATTGTTAAGCTAGAAGTGTAACTCTTAATAAATCTCATGGTAATGTTGATTTTCTTAAAAGATATGTAATGCAACACATATTTCACGAATGAATCAAGTTAGAGGAAAGGCTGGGCTACAAGATTATGTTAGTCATGGCTAAGGAAATCCAAGAAGAGCAAGGCTACATGACATGGTGGCTAAGGAAATACAATAAGAACAAGAGCATTCCCCATATGAGAATAAACTATTACAGAATTTTAAAAATGTATTTCTTGATTTTTTGCATACATTACCTCATGCTAGACCTTGAAATCATGTGGTTGAAACTATTTTAGGATCACTTTAGCATATATTAAAGCTTTACCAATTAAGAATATTCTAAGTTAAAATTACAACTAGATGATCTTATCAAGAAAAGTATCATAAGGCCTAACCGTGCACCAATTATCTTTCAATAAAAAAAGGACGACACATTTTTATCAATGTCACTTTTAAATCATATACGATCTTGTTACCTTTAGACATCATTGTGAATATATACTAGGGTGAGTACTATATTCTTGTAATGGCTTTCAAGTCATAGGAAGTAGGATGAGAAGGTAAATGCAAAGAATATGCCATCTAAAATTCATCATAGATATAGCTTGGAAAAACATTTTGAAGATATCCACGTAATAGGTGATGTTACCAAACAGGTGTCAGTCGATTAAAGAGGTCCTCACTCTCTAATGGGGAAACCTCACTGCACCGACACAAAGCTTACAAACACATGCATGCAGAAAGAGTTTGCGGAACCAGTGCTCACATAAGCCCCGTGTGTTTTTCTCGGCTGAAATTCATAGATCCCGGTCGGAATTGGACGTTACCTTAAATAGTAAGGGATGAAATTTGTACGTGTTAGTTATAAATCCCTGCATTTGTATGATTTCTAGTGATTTTGGACTCTAAATCCCAGTTGAGCCTGAACGTTGCCTTTAATAAGGGTTGAAAAAAAGCATTGCCTTTAACTGAAAAAAAGAATCTATTGCTCAGCCGTTGGACCGTGTGGATCCGGCCTTATCTGAGGTACTGATTTGTCTTGCTAGTGGGTGGCCGGTCTGGAGTCTCTGGACATGTGAGCAGTGTTGACTTGCAGTCTTCTGTGATCAGAGACTGAGAGCAGGTATTCGAATAATGGATCGTCAGGAAGAGTTGACCTGTGAAGACGAGCTTAGGCGGGTGGTGGCACGGGGCTTGGAGCTGGCAGGAAGCCTGCAAGAAAAGGTGGAATCAGTGCCCACGGGCAGCCTGCTGGGCGATGATGACCGAATCCAGATGCGGTCCGTTTTAGTCCAGGGCTCGCTTGAGATTGTGGAGCATATGAACCGCTTTATCGAGCTGTTAAAGAGTAGTAGTACTTGGGTATCAGGGGACCAGAGTAATGGCCAGCTGTTAAAGAGTAGTAGTACTTCGGTATTAGTAGTAGTACTTCGGTATTAGGCGAGAAGCAAATTGTGGTAGTCCAGAATTTGGAAGCCGGTGCTCGTCATGAGAACTTGCAAGGTGCAGCACTAGGCTCTGCCAGCAGTGGGCTACACAGAAGTATGGTGAATATTGTTCGAATCTCATGCAAACAGCTGCTTGCCATTTTAAGTGGATTTTTCAATACTTCTAATTTTGCAGGAGCTACCTGGCCTTGAAGGTTTCGACGTCACGTACAGCAGCTCAACTTAGCATCTTTCCCATTGATTCATAATAATATTAATAATAATCAGAGAGGCAGGCCACATTTTTAATCAACTGTCTGCATTGCCTTTGCTCAACATTTATACCACCCGTAATTGATCCCTATATTAGCAACACATTAAATGATCCCCGATCGCACCAGCACCTAATCTGTTGACGACGACGACCAACGCTAGCTCTTCATTTCTCAATTCTAATCATCAGAGACAGTACATGTGAACCACACAAGCTTAATCCCATGCCCGTTTGTGAATCCTTTTGCGTCCCTCGAAGGAGACGACACGCCTAATTAATGTAATATTGCTCTACTTAGTACTAAGTTTACATATGTTTTGCTAGACTCAAACGCTGTGTGGGGCTGATTCCTCCCCCTGACGTCTTCGCATTTTTCCAGAGCTTCTTGCTGCATCCCTACGAATCTGATTTGTTTGTGCACCCTCACATGTTCCCAAAGCATCTTGATTTGTGTACATGTACACATTTTCTGTCTAGGTGGCTGGGTGTGCGCGCTCTTTGGTTTGGGGTATTGAGGGGGTTTGTTCAGCTATCTAGCCACCGGCGACATCGCATATGGTATTGAGCTAGGCTACCATAAGCCTTGGATGACCCTGGTTTTATCATGCTACATTTGAATTTGTATAGCCAACATTGTTATTAACAAAGATTAAATATGAGAACTGTCATTAGCTAGGGCCTTAGTGAGCCCACTAGGCTAGTGATATTTTAAGTACATTTTTAATTGAAAATAGCTTAGCAATGC
Source organism: Cibotium barometz (assembly GCF_041138505.1). Lineage (NCBI taxonomy): Eukaryota > Viridiplantae > Streptophyta > Polypodiopsida > Cyatheales > Cibotiaceae > Cibotium > Cibotium barometz. The sequence continues at coordinate 37,554,143 of NC_141068.1, forward strand.
TTCTTTATGCATAAGCCTCATGCATGCAGTTGTATGCATAAGGCATATCCATAGAGCTCTATGCTATGCAGTGGGCTATCTAAAGAGATATATGTAAATAGCGCCCCACATACATCTCATTGCATACAACATATGCATAGACACATGCATGGAGCTCTTTACATAGAGCCATATACAAACTTATATACATGGAGCTCATACAAATAGAATCAAGGGAAGATCTAGGCAAAGCTCTATGCCTGGATGTAATGCATAAGCTCGACACATACAACGTAATGCATAGAGAGGTATGTGCAAAGAGCTATTATATATAAGATCTATGCATAAGCTGCTCAACTCTATGCATGATAGCACACATCATATGCATAATAGATTTTGTATCAGCTCTATGCATATTATGCATAAGTTGAGTTCTATGCATAGGGCTTACACGAGATCTATCTTAGTGATTTTGCTATCCTTTTTTTTACATGAAGATGTGGTTTTTTGATTTGTTTTCTAGGGATCTTCAAAACTACTTTGAGATTTGGTTAGTTGATATTTAAAAAATAATAATATTTCTTTTACACAGAGGTAGGTAGAAAAACTATTTTAGTACGAGTTTAACCAAGTTTGATTTCTCTCCCTTTATGTCATTGCTTGCACGGTGCTCAACACATTAGCCCCTTTTTTCTTGAGGTAAGACTGATCGCTCTATCCTCATTTTTAAAATATTTTCATGCTTATCTTACACCCTTGAAACATATTATTTTTAATTAGGATTTATGGAGTTTATGTTTGCATAGAGGTTCTTATTCTTGGGCATACATAGAGCTAGAGTCTTGCATATAGCTCTAATGCCTAAAATAAAGCTCTTGATGCATGCATTAGATCTCTTATGCAAACTTATCCCTTACATAAGAGAGATTTTCATGCATTCATCAAGAGCTCTAATGCATTAGATCTGTTATGCAAACTTATCCTTACATAAGAGAGACCTTAATGCATTCATCAAGAGCTCCAATGCATAAAAGCTCTCTAATGCATGCATGAGATTTTTATGCATCCAAAAGAGATGATCTCTTTCTCTACAATAGCTCTTATGCACTAAGATATATCTATCAGTACAATAGCTCTTATGCAATAAGAGACCTTATGTGTCAACTAAGAGATCTATATGCATGCATAGGATCTACATGCATGCCTAATAGCTATCTATCTATTACTCGTGTTCCTTTTTTTTTGTAGGTTTTCCTTGAAAGAGATCAATATCTGACCCTATCTTATCATACGGTATAAATCACTATCATATTGGTTTTGTATTAACTACACTCATTTACCCACAGTTTGGGAGTATGTTTTATTAGTAGTTCAAGCACTTTATGCTCTCATGGAGCTTTTAATGCAAACATATATCTCTACCACATGTAGTAAAACTCTTATGCACGCTTGCATTATTATACTTAGGAGGGCCCTTAATGCATGTACTAAGGTCTCTAATGCATGTATAGAAGCTCTTTAATGCATGCATAAGCACTATAATATGGATGCCAATAGTTGGAGTGCATGCATAAGGAACTCTTATGATTTGAGATATCCTCTCTAATGTTGCATAAGAGCATTAGAGAACTCTATTGCATTGAGATATCTTCTCGAATGCTACATAAAATTTGTATGCCTAATATCTCTATGCATGTGTTAGAGCTTTATGCATGCCTAATAGCTATATCTTGCATATTTCTTGATTTATTCTTTTAATGTTTTCTTTTATAAGCGTTCCTTCATATAGATGTGAGATTTTTTTTTTGTGCATTTTATGCTTACATAATTTTTCTATTAGAGCTCTTATACACGCATAGATTTGTGCATGTATTTAGCTCTTATGCATACATTAAACCCTTTTATGTATGCATTAAATCTCTTTCACTACAAGGGATTGGGCTCATACCCGCGCTCTTAGCCGCTAAAAATGACTTGTGAAAAAAAGTAGCGGGCCCGTGTATCAGCGCGTGTATTCTCGCGGCCAGAGACATGCGTGTAAAAACGCGTGTACAGTGCCTCTCAGACGCGCGTATACACGGGTGTGTAGCCGCGTTTTTTTTTGCAGACGCGTTAATACACGCTAGTATACACGCATCTTGTTCCATTAGACGCGGTTATACACGGGTGTATAGCCGTGTCCTGTTCAATTCCAATGTCCCAGCCGCGTTTCTACTTGCGTCTGTACACGCGTTTCTTTTATTTAGATGCGCTTATACACGCGTTACTGCCAATTTATACGCGTGTATACACGCGTTATTTCCAGTGTATCCGCGCAGATACACGCAATTTTTAGCAGTTTTGACGCGTTTATACACGCGAACAGAGAGCAAAAAAAAAAATCCAGAGAGTGCTATTTGGTGCCTGAATACTGTTCCAGCATTCCAGCACCCAATAGCACTCTCTGGTTTAGGGTTTTTGGTGCATTAGACCATCCCATTAGACCATCCACGAAGAACATATGCACGAGGGAGATTAAGACAAGAACGACATGAATGCATACATTGTCATTACACGATTCAAGACAGCCATGAATGTAATACTATCGATCAATCAATTCAATATTACTATCAAAATTTCATACATGTATACAAGGGAGTCCATATCTCGAAGTAGCCCATGGCTTGAGTTTACAAAAAAATATATACAATCACATCCTAAATATGGAATGTGATACTACAAATCTGAGTACTACTCAGACCCAGATGATGACTCGGTGCTCCCCTCATGCTCAGATGAGCTCGCATCGGTCGGAATGTCCGAGGAGTAGTGCTCACGTCCACCCTCTGCAGCGGCGGCCGGTGGATCATCAGCAGCTTGTGCCTGTTCAAGTAAATTATAGTATATAAGTATATATATATATATATATGCAATTCAATAAACCAAAACCATTCGTTACGAATTTTCAAGTACCTGTCGACCGTATGGTCTCATGGCCAACTCAAACTGCGCGTCCGTAATACGTCCCTCGGCTCTGAAGATGGCCCACGTGTCACGTCTGCTATGCCGGCGAGCATACGCAGTATCGTGGGTTGTGGGCTTCCTCCCCGTAACCCGTCGCTGTATCATAATCAACACAATTTGTAAGATTAAAACAATTCATAGAATCAATGAATTAAGTAAACAATCAAATAAAGTGACAGGATACTTACGAACTCTGCCTCCCATGACTCGACGCCGCCAGATCCGAAATGCGAAGATCCAACGGTCTCCATCTGGATCCGTCGTGCCTCCACATGCTGCCTGCTCTTCACGCCACCCTCTGCTCGTTTCTTTGCCTCCTTCCACTCGCGTTTGTGCGCAGTGGCAGGTTTCTCGGCAGGATAGCCACCCGCAGCTACATTTAGCCGGTCATCGTACGCGAGTTTTTTAAGGTGAGATCTTTTATTACTTAAGATCTCCCTTATTCGCGTCCTTCCCCATACATCCGAGAATGTAGCATGTGGGGGATTGGGGTACCGACTGTGTACAGCCTCTATCACCTCCCCAACTAATCGGCTATTTTGATCTTTAAATTTAATAAAACAATTTCTATATGAGTTTGATACTACCCCACGCATGTATTCCATTACCTCCCTCCCCCTCGCATCCATCACTATCCCGCCCCTATCCGTCACATCATAGCAAACCACTCTCTCCATCTCTCTCATCTCCTCCTCTTCCGAACTGTCTCCTCTAACTCTTCTCCCTCTATCTCCTCTCTCACCCCGTGCCCTACTACCTCCCCCACCTCCCCCACCTCCCCCACCAAAGCACCCGCCGCATCCTCCCCCACTCCCACTCTTCCTACTGCTGCGGGTGGAGTCACGACTGGGGGATTGTCTACGTGACGGTGGCTGTGAGCCCTGACGTGACGGTGGCTCTGAGGGAGCACGTGATGGTGGCTGTGAGGGTGTACGTGAGTGTGTCTGGGACGAGGTATGTCTCCTCGGTGGACGTGGAAGAGGAGAAGCTGCATGCCGTCTCGTCGGACTCGGAGGAATAGACGGCACTGGAGTGCCCTGGATACTCGCGATAGGGGTATAGACACCAGGCAGGGAAGGAGGGGGATGGACATACATATACTCTGTAAGCTCAACCGGACCAGGTTGGCGCCCAAAGTGATTCATCATCTCCATCAACCAATTGCTGTACGCAAATGGATCGGATGAAGAACCTGGAATATCCATAAAGAACCTGCAACAAACATCATCATGTACATCATGGGCTGTCTCTTTACTCACACATTGTCATTACACAAGTCAAATGCCTGCAAACCATGAAATCTGAAACGCCGCAGTTTTCTGTCTGCAGAAACGCGTGTATACACCCGTCAAAAAACGCGTGTATATACCCGGCAAAAAACGCGTGTATATGCGCGTGGAAAAACTCTGCAGACAGGTTACACGCGCTCCTACACGCGTTCTTACACGCGACCTGCGAAAAAAATTTCTCGAAAAGACCGACCCCCGACAAAAACAGAATGTCCTTATAAAAGGACCAGCCATTGTCGCCCCTGTCAGGATGCAGCAACCCAATCGTGTGCAAAAAGACAAACCCAAAGAGCAAAGAGCAAAGTAAACAAATCTGACAAAAGAGACAAGGCACAGGACAAAGTGACTCACCTCTGAAAAAGTGAGTCCTCTCTGCTCCTTCTCTGCTCCCTCTTTCTGCCGTGTGTGTGCTCCTTTCTCTGCTCCTTCTTTGCTGTTGGAAGAGGCGAAAACAGGCGCACTGTTGATTTCTAAGTTCAAAATCTATATTTGGGGAAGGCGGGCTATGTTTAGTTTAAATATGCCGCCGCGTTTATGGGTGCGTTTATGTTCGCGTTTATAAACGCAGGTATATTCGCGTCTACATGATTTTAGCTGCGTTTATACACGCGTTTTGCAGAAATTAGCCGCGTGAATACACGCGTTTTTTAGGAAGTAGCCGCGTTTATACACGCAAATTTTAGGAGATAGCCGCGTGAATACACGCGTTTTTGTGCTTTCATTAAAAATATATAATGAGTTTGTGTTTTCTGGTTTGTACACAGGATGTCATCAACCTCTTCAAGCAGTTCTGAGGAAGATGAGACAATGCGTCATCGTAATCGCGATGTGTGGTTGGGACAACGGATCAAATGTATGTGTAATCGATGTCAAGGATGCATTGTACGAGCACGTCGAATTACCTTGAATCATATCTCCATGTATGGAGAATGGAATCAAACAGGTTTAGAGGTGAGTAGATGTAAATTGATGGTATTCAAATGACTCATGGTATCCAAATTAAATTAATAGAGTTGTAACATATAATTTGATAAATTGAAGCAGGATGCAGTACCACACCCTAACATGGTACCCTACGCGCGACGAGAGCACGTAAAGCGTCGACGAGATGATGCTGGAGCTTCGGGATCTAATGTCAGAGATGAGTGGGAAAGGGACGACAATAGCCCTGCACCTCACGAAGTTGTGGAAGAGGAGGTGCTTGATGATATGGTGCGGAATCTTTTTAAGGATGATCCCAAAGGTATGGACGACGATGATATGGAACAAGAGCATCTTTATAAAGCTTCATCGACACCGGTGTTTGAAGGGTGCACATTCTCAGTTTTACGTGCTTCCCTTGAACTACTTAATATACAAACAGTTTATGGATGGAGCAATGCAAGTCTTGACGCATTGTTGAAGTAAGCATTCTAACTTATAAATTTGAATTAGTGGTTTACGGTTTAGGATTTAAGACTAATTATAATTGATGATATTGGATGCAGGCTATTGTCAAATATGCTTCCAAAGGAAAATAGACTGCCCACCTCAAGAGACATAGCGAGGCGCTATGTGACATCTCTTGGAGGACTGGATTATGATAAAATACATGCATGCGTCAATGATTGCATTCTCTTTCGTGGGACGCATAAGGAGGCTCTGACATGTCCCACTTGTGGTGAAGCAAGGTACAGAACAGATATGAAGAGTTTTGATGTACCTCGTAAAGTCTTGCGACACTTTCCTATAATTCCTCGCATCAAACACATGTTCAAGTGCAAATCCATAGCAGAGCTCATGTCATGGCATTCCTCACATCGATCGGATGATGGCATGTGGAGAATTCCCGCAGACACTCCTGCTTGGAAGCATATTGAAGATGAGTGGCCCAGCTTTAAAACAGAGCCCAGAAACTTGAGACTTGGCCTGGGTATGGATGGAGTGAATCCATTTGGTTTCAAAAGCACCGCGTACAGCGTGTGGCCAGTTGTGCTGGTGAATTATAACCTTCCACCATCAATGGCGATCAAGAAGGGACATCTTATGTTATCCCTTCTAATTCCAGGGAAACATAAAGTCAAGCATATGGATGTTTATCTTGAACCACTGATTGATGAGTTGGAGGAACTATGGAGAGGTGTTGCGGTGGTGGACATTAGTAGGCCTCCCTCCTCTCGACACTTCGACTTAAAAGCAGTGTTGATGTGGACAATGCATGACTTTCCAGGATACAGCGATTGTTCTGGTAAGAATTCTAATTACCTCCCTACTCTATTACTATTGGCTATATATATTAATTAGACGGTTTGACTTTATTATTCTAACTTTTATTTATATTTTAACAGGTTTGAAAACATCGGGTAAACATGCATGTCCTGTTTGTGGCCCTTCGTTAGTACATGAGTATGCTGATGGTTTGTGTAAGACTATATTCGATAATCATCATCGATTTCTCCCCTCAGATCATCCTAAATATGTTGCTAGTAAGAGTAACATTCCTCCACAAACACTTCGTGCAAAAGATTGGAAGCGTATTTGGGAGTCTACAACTATTCTTCCTCCAGATGGCATGAACAGGTATAGTGATGTTTTTTCAATCTTGTTTTGTGTAGTCTCTAATTGGATTAAAGGTCACATAGAGCAATCCCTTGTGCAGGTACTCCATTTTTTTCCGGCTGCCATATTGGACCCATCTTAAGATCAACCATCTTCTTGATCCCATGCACATCTTCAAGAATGTGGGATCTGGTATTTGGGAACATATTACTGGTAAACGAGACAATGTTAGCGTACGTGAGGACTTGCGGGTCGCAGGACGTATGCGTCAAGCTTGGCCACGAGAGGTGGGTGGGCACGTTCGTCTTCCGCCTGCACCATGGATTATATCAAAGAAAGAGGAGAAGCAGGTAAAGCAGGCCATCACCACTTTGCGTACTCCCACTGGATGCATGAGATCATTGAAGGGAGCCTTTACAACCACTAAGAAAAGAGGCATTGAGCAACTATATGGGTTGAAGTCCCACGATTGGCACAAGATGCTTCAAGTAAGTGTTTTCCAAGTCTTGTACGTACGTTGAAATTAAATTTTGTAATGCCATAAACCATAAATGTGCTCTTATGTGCGCAGTTCATACTACCTACTAGCATCGACCATTGTGCGAATAAGAGTTTGAAAAAATGTATTTATAAGATGGGCGAGCTTGTGAGGTATGTAAAACCCATGCTCAGATCACCCTTCATTATACCTTGCAAAATGAACGTGCATGAGGTATAACGTACTATTTATTTATTTTTCAGATATGTTAGTTCCAAAGCAATTGATCCAGCCACGTTGGATGATGCGCGTGTTATGGCAGTGGAGGTGGTTTGTTTGGTAGAGGAGACTTTTCCGCGAACCATTCTCACAAGTCAACTACATCTCATTGTGCATTTAGTGGACGAAATTGCTTTATGTGGTACTGTGCATGCACGTTGGATGTTCTTCCTAGAGCGCTTCATGAAGACCTTAAAAGACTTTGTGAGGCAAAGTGCAAGGCCTGAAGGAAGCATGGCCGAGGGTTGGTTGATACAAGAGTCGCTTGTATATATTTCAGAATTTCTTGGTCAGGTGGACAGCTCTTTGCCACGACTATGGAGCAATGAAGAGGACTTGAGGATGACCTCTATTGTGCCTCAAGGAAAAGGACAGAGTAAAGTAATTGACAGAACGTTGATTGATGATCTCAATTTCACTTGTATCCTTAATAGTGATGTGATGAGCAGATGGGTTACAAGATATGAGGATGCAAAGACAAAAAGGCAAGCAGAAAGAGCTCTCTTTCGGAGGCAACATGGCTCTCGGAAGGCGTACCCTAAGCATCTAGCAACACTTCCGAATGATATCCATGTTGATTGGTTGCATGAGGAAATGGAGAGAGCAGAGAGTGACGAGGGGCTGCATATCACGGCGGAAGAATGGGAGTATGCACGAGGATGCATGTCAAAGGTACATAGAACTACTGTTTTGCATTAGTTGTAAGTGATTTTCTTTTAATATTTGTTCACATTGCTTACACAAATATTGTTTCTATTTTGGTCCAGTGCACTATGTTCAATGCTATATGGTGTGAAGGCAAGCATTTTCGAACACAAAGAATTGATGAAAAGAGAAATACACAAGATTGCGGTGTCATTAGTAGCTTTGAGGGAGCTAATGGAAAAATGGATGATTATTGTGGCATAATCCAAGACATATTTAGGCTTGACTTTCGTCGCTTCTTTGTGTATGTTTTGGATGTCAAATGGCAAATGAACGTGGTGAAAAAAGGGCCTGATGCAACGATAAAACGCCATGCAAGTGGATATGTAACTACTGACTCTACAAAGTTCTGGCAAACAAAGAAAGATAGGCTCGTATTGCCACAACAATGTGAGCAGGTATGCATTTTTTTACTAATGTGTTTCATGTACATATATATCTAAGCTCGCGTACCCCTTGACTTTTGATATGCTAATTAATTACTGTACTGTGTGTATTTGAGTAGGTTATCTATCTACCAATGGTGCATGACATCAAATGGTGGTACGTCATCCCTATTGCACCACGTTCCAAAGTGATGTATAATACATTCACTGATATGGAGCATATGGAGGATGTAACAAGCCGCAATGAAGATGACGTCGAACATGCCATTGAAGATGTTGTGATCGATGATCAAGAAATAAGAGATGATCGTGATAATGAGGATGAGCATGCCATTTCTCATGATCATGAGAATGACCCTACCATTGAGGATGATGGTGATGTTGATGAGGATGATCAGGACATCGATACCATTATCAATGGAGTACAGAATATCGATAGTGGAATAAATTTAATCGTAGCCTTACCAATTGATCAAATGGATATTGATGTTGATCGTTTGGCAAGGATGGATCTTATTGAAGATGAGATCGAACCCTAACCAATCCGTCACTGTATGTTCTAAATTGATGACATTTCCATCATCTCATATGCAATATGATTTATTTTTGAATATATTTCATTGTTGTAAATGCATGTAGTGGGATTGTGTAATGATGTATACTGTAATGTACTATGAGATGGTTTAAGGAAAATAGTTTTTAATTTTGTAAAGGAATTCAGTTTTTTTTCAGTTTTTCTCTGCCATGCGTGTATTAATCCGTGTATAGTAGCGTGTATTTATCCGTGTATAATAGCGAGTATTACCCCGTGAATATTATCGTGTATAGATGCGTGTATTACTGCGTGTATATAGACGCGTTTATACACGCGTTGATTAATGCAAACATACACGCGAATTTAAATGCAAAAATACACGCGCCCGATTCTATTCAAATACAGGCGCGACCATACACGCGTTTGTAATTTATCGCGTGTATGAAACGCGTGTATGGCAGCATTGTCTTGTAGTGTTTCCATAATACTATTTCTTTCCCCTTTCATTCTGACTGCGCGGTTGGATTCTTTTTGTTTCCCTTCATTACATTAAATCTTCTTTTCCACGCTTCTATTTCCTTTCTCGCAGTAGTAGGAAACTCCTCATTTTCCATTTATAACTCTTTCCCTAATGGCGCCTCCCTCACTACTCGAGGGGGTTACTCATAAATATGTAAGCGTACCACATGGGTTCAACAAAAGGGATTTTTAAAATCCCTTTATTACACATTTCTATCATACAAAAGGGTACCATTTAAAGGGGGTATTATATCGAGCTCATCTAGTGAGGTGGTGGACACTGATGACCCGCTTTTGGGATAGGCCCCACACTTACACCACTCGCATGGTTGGTGAGATCATGGGTGATATGCGGCCGATGGGATGACAGGCTGTTTGACAGCCATTCTAGAGACTGGCATAGTTATAGCGCCAGCTCATTTAGTTGGGTTCACACTATAGAGAACCCTAGTATATATTTGGTTGAGTACCTTTTCATAAGTGTGTACTCTTATCTTTGTATATGGTGTGTTGTGTGTTGAGTGAAGAAGAAGAAGATTTCCAGCCTCTCACCTTGTGTGTTCTCTATTAGGGTTTTGTGAGTGTGTGTGTGCTTGTAAGAGCTCAAGATCTCTTCTCCCCTGCATCTTTTCATGGTATTAGAGCCTAGTTCATGCTATAGAACTGCAAGCAAGAAAAGCATAGGAAGCGGTATGAGGGTAAGAGCTTCAACTACTCTTCCCTATTTGTGTTGGTGATTACACCCTTGTCCGGAGCTCTACGGGAGGCACCGGCAAACGGTCTCTGATTGAGGAGCTTTCTTCACAGGAGTAAAGCTATAGGGCAACTATAATGTCCTATCCGATGTAATTTTTTGCGTCAAAAACTCGTTTCGGGTGCGTCAGGACCTCCGATTTTCAGAAAGCAGGCGATTTCAAGCACTACGGGTAAGTCATCGATTCTCTGTAGAACTCTATTTTAAGAACTACAGGAAGACAGATTAGTTGTGCAGACATTGTGTGTGCTGCAAGGAGGTCAACAATTGCCATTGGGTGTATGTATGCACATTGAGGTCACTGGTTGTGAAATTTGAGTGTAGTACAGTACCGCTGCAAAAAAAAATAGCAGTTTGTGCAAGACAAACTAGAGTGCTCTTTCTAGTAAATTTGTGTGTCTGCTGGCAAGATGTCAAATGATGGCATAAACCAGATTGTTGCTGAGAATCTTGGTAAGAACAACTTCCATGCTTAGAGGTTCAGGTTGATGAATTTCTTGATGGAAAAGTGTTATTGGGACTACATAGAAGGTGAGCATTTAGAGGCACCAGAGATACCGGAGATCAATCCGACTGCTGCAAATGTGAAAGAGTTCAAGGATTAGAACAAAGGAGCGAGAAAAGCTACGTATTGGCTGTCTATCAGTATACAAGACACCATGATTAGGCACATACAGGATGCCAAGTCCCCCACGGAGGCGTGGGACACCTTGGTAAAACTCTATGAAACGAATACCAAGGCACGAAAGATATACACGAAAGATATAGTTGAAGAATGAACTTCATACTGTAGAGAAAAAGAGTATACTGTGGAGAAAAAGAGTATTTGTGTGAATGACTATGCATTGAAGATAAAGGGTATTGTGGAATCCCTTGCATCTATTGGTGTTTTAGTAGATGATGATGATAAGGTGAAAGTCTGTCTACGTGGTCTCAGGCCACAATACAAGGCATTCAAGACGTCTATTCAGACTCAGCAAAACATTCCCAATTTTACAGATTTGGTGTCTATATTGATTATAGAAGAGAAGACCTTGGGTGAAGATCAACAGTCTTCACAAAACAATTTTACAGATTTGGTGTCTATATTGATTATAGAAGAGAAGACCTTGGGTGAAGACCAACTGTCTTCACAAAACAATAACAGTTCAAAGCAACAGGCCTTCTACACAAGTTCAGGAAGAGGACGAGATAGAGGAGGCTATGGACGCGGTCAAGGAGGTGGCCGAACAGGTAATCAGAATTATGGCCAGCAACAGCAGCAGCAACAACAACAGTCCCAGAATTCACAACAACAACAACAACACGCAGGTGGAAGAGGCCACTTCAGAGGCAAGGGAGTCAAAGAGGTCGTGGAAATTGGCAAAGGTAGTATAATCATTCACGTGGATGATTTTACTATGGTAAGCCTTGACATGTGCAGGCAAATTGTTATAAGAAGCAGGCTGACATGCAAAATGGTAAATTACAGCAAAACAACTATGCATCCTCGAGCAGAAACAATGAGGATAATGAAAGGTTGTTTGTTATGAAGCATGTCATTAATGCCATGTCTAAAAATATTGAAGCAACACATGAAGATGATGTATGGTACGTTGATTCAGGTGCTTCGAACCACATGACAAGTCATGGGGAGTGGTTCAAGGACAGCAATGTGATGAGCTATGGTGGATCACATGACAAGTCATGGGGAGTGGTTCAAGGAGATGAAGTGTTAAAATTACAGCAATGTGATGAGCTATGGTGGATCAAATGCTAGAATCAATGTGAGATCCCTCTGCCCCCTTCGTGCACAAGACTCCCGGTAGAGCTGACACAGCGGAAGCAGCCCCCTCATGCGCGGGGTAGGGTTTCTCACTCGGGGCCTTGCCCACGAATGTCCGGGCACGAGACTAGGCTGGTGGTCACTCCGAAAACCGAAACCGGGAAAATTTCCCATGCCCGGAAAGCACGGACGATTCCACCATTTTGAATTTTCTTAGCGAATTTTTCTAACGAGATCAATTCTAAACTATCCTTCACCTAAATAAACCAGCTACAAGGAAACTCTCACTGATATAATTTGATCATCTGAGTAATTTCAACGCTTTTTTCCTAATCAAGATCAGGCACAGCTGTTGATCTACTCAATTGAGAAATTTATCAGGGAATTAACTAGCTACTTGAATCCTAGCGTAATCCTAAGATTTTTTAGTTTGATTATTAAAACTCCACTGATTCTAGCCTAACCCCATCCAGCCCATGGGTTAGCCACCACCCTGCCATTGGAATCGGTACAACCAAACAAGTACTCACCCACCCATAATTGACATGCCTTTCTTAACTTTAGCTTTAGAAAATAGATACCCACACACTCCTCTTTAAAACTTTAATATAAAAAAATAATCCATAGACAAAACAGATATGATCGTAGATTTCATAACTCAAAATTTCCATTCAATCCCTTGTTTCACAAAAACAATACCACTTTGGACTCTCCGTTGGGACCAACTGGTCAGCCACGAGATCCAGTAATAGATAACAATAATCATTTCGTCAACATACATATATATATCTTCCTCGACATACATATGGGTGTCCTAAGCACCGGGAGCCCGTGCATCACCTGGTCAGAACCCTCCAGGATCCTCCTTGGGTGTCCTGGTACTTCACTCAGGGACCGCTTCATCAGCCCTCGTCCATCGGATCGAAAGCATACCATTTTCACCATACCCAGGCTCGTCAAGACCTGGGCAGGTTTTTGCCACGTGAGCTATCTCTCAAACACTCCCCGCCAACTGTTGCAACCAAACTTCCCTTAGATAAACATATATGCCAAATGCTCCCTCCAGCATTCTAGTGTAAGATAGTCCTTTAAGAAAAGAGGGTTTCTATGCAGGTTTTTGCCACGTGAGCTATCTCTCAAACACTCCCCGCCAACTGTTGCAACCAAACTTCCCTTAGATAAACATATATGCCAAATGCTCCCTCCAGCATTCTAGTGTAAGATAGTCCTTTAAGAAAAGAGGGTTTCTATGCAAGTTTTCAGTTTTGATTTTGTTTGAAAACCATGAATAATCTTAAATCCATATATCAATACTTCTAGATGCAGGTGTGAAATCCAAACAGAATTCCTCGAATTCTGTTAACTTCATCCTCAGATGAAAATCAAAAGTCTTAACGTAGTTTCAGATTCGGTGGGGGATTTGAGTACATTTTTCCTGAATTGGGTACATCGTCATTGATTGAAATTGACGAAGGAATTAGGCCTTGGTCAATAGTCTGAATAAGAGTTTGGATCTGGAAAGGTTCTTCCTAAACTATCTTTCTCGAAAGGTACTATTTCAATTTCTCTTTTTCTAAATTTCGTTCGACGAATATTTGCTTACAGATTTCTAAAAACATGAATTTTTTATGAGGAATAAAATAATCATTTATCTCGATTTGCAACTTTGATAGTTTAATTGAATTTTCTCATTACCATCTTAGTGAATATGAAACGGTAGCATTTCTTCTTCCAGATTATCTACTTATTCATTTTTTCTAATTTTTGCGAAAATTAAACAGAGGATTAAGAGAACCCTTATTTAAATATAATCATTCTATTTGCATCTATTTATGCATAAAATCTAATTCTGATGAAAGTCACACTTTTATCATCATAAAAGTCATTTATGATGAAAATCACTCTTTTAATATGAAAGAATTTCTTTTATGCATAAAAATCATTTATGATAAAAATCACACTTTTAATATAAAAAAATATATTTTATGCATATGTTTATGCATAAAAATCATTTATGATAAAAATCACATTTTTAATTTAAAAAAATATCTTTTATGCATATGTTTATGCATAAAATAAAAAATATCTTTTATGAATATGTTTATGCATAAAAATCATTTATAATGAAAACCACACTTTTAATATAAAAAAATATCTTTTATGCATATGTTTATGCATAAAAATCATTTATGATGAAAATCACACATTTAATATAAAAAATATCTTTTATGCATAAAAATCATTTATGATAAAAATCACACTTTTAATATTTAAAAAATATCTTTTATGCATATGTTTATGCATAAAAATCATTTATGATGAAAATCACACTTTTAATTTTAGAAAAAAAAAATATATCTTTTATGCATATGTTTATGCATAGATATCATTTATGATGAAAATCACACTTTTAATATAAAAAAATATCTTTTATGCATACATTTATGCATAAAAATCATTTATGATGAAAATCACACTTTTAATATAAAAAAATATGCATAAAACCCATTTATGATAAAAATCACACTTTTAATTTAAAAAATATTCTTTTATGCATACTTTTATGCATAGAAACCAATAATGATAAAAGTAACACTTTTATAATAAAAAATATTCTTTTATGGATAGAAATCAATAATGATAAAAGTAACACTTTTATAATAAAAAATATTCTTTTATGCATACTTTTATGCATATAAATCAATAATGATAAAAGTAACACTTTTATAATAAAATAATATTCTTTTATGGAAACTTTTATGCATAGAAATCAATAATGATAAAAGTAACACTTTTATAATAAAATAATATTCTTTTATGCATACTTTTATGCATAGAAATCATTAATGATAAAAGTAACACTTTTATAATAGAAACAATATTATGTCATACTTTTATGCATAAAAATCAATGTGATGAAAGTAACTCTTTTGTAATAAAAAAATATACTTTTATGCATTATTTTATGCATAAAAATCCATAATGAAGAAAGTAACACTTTCACAATAAGAAAATTATCAATAAGTATCTTTCATAGAATTTAATTCTATTTAAAATCATTCTTTTATAAAAATTAATCAATCTGAATCTTTCTATACATGAATGAAAGTGATACTTTTAGAATACTCTAACGATGGGGATTACTCTTTTTGATTAATAAAAGATGAAATTTATTTCATAAATTTTCAAAAAATTTTACCATAACCTCCTTTGTATGGCTGACCATTTTTCAATTTTTAACTCTCTAAATTTAATTAGAAGTTTACCAAGAGTATTTAAATCATTCTAATGTAAACATTTTCTACTTATTTAAGAGAAACATTATGAAAAACTTGATTTTATCCAATAATCAATCATTTAGGATAAAGAATGGTTGGATTTACTAAAGAAGAGAAGGGAATGCCTTTTTTCAATGAGTCATATCATCATTTCATTTTAGAGAAGACAAAAATCATAAAAAAACCATAAAAGAATTAGAAAAGAGAAGAATCTCCAACTTACATAGATAATTTGAGAGCTTTCCTTTGGCTTGATGGTCTGAGGGTTCTACTTTTGTTTGAAACATGAGTGGCCAACAATCTTTTAGAAGAGGGAAGGTCAAAAACTAATGAAATATGAGTAAAATTCACAGTTTTTGGCACTTGGGAGAGGCAAGGTAACAGTGCAAAACACTATTCAGTTTCAACAAAGGGGAAGGCTTCTATTTATAGGAAAAAGTGAGCTTCTAACCAAGCCAATTGATTCTAGAATTTTTCAGATCAGTTTGGTTAATTTTTGACCATTTTTGGGTCAGTTTAGTCCACTTTTTGGATCTAGTTGAAACAGGAGAGAGGAGAGAAAAAATTATCTCACTATTTGAGAGTTTAAAACTAATTCAAGCATGTCAAATAGGCGCCTCCTTCATGAGGGAAATTCCCCCATACTGAGGTGTCAAAAATGCATCATTTCACGTAAATATCTCTCTTTTTTAACTATTAACCTTGTCCTTAGTCAACTCTTCATCTTATGTGAGTATTTACTCATTTTTGGGATATTTTTCTTTTATTGTTCTATTTATCTCCTCCCTACATTTGGATGAATCTTATTGGTCCATAGGAACCTTAATTTAAAATTTTAAGAAAATCTTGACCCCCAAGATAATGCCTCTTGAACATATTATACTTAATTTCTAATGCACCTTATGAAAATCTTTTTGAACTTCTATTTCAGGGGAACTTATTTTAATAGATGAGATATTTTTCTATCCAAAAATATTTAAAAACTGAATTATCACTCTCTAGAAGATTTTCTCTCTCTAGGCCAAAACTGGTAGAAACAAGATCTTTTATATTTTTGAAGAGAGATTTGATTACAGGGGAAGATGCTGGACATCTTCAGAGGCTAGGGAGGAATCTTACATTATCTCCCACTTGAAAAACGCAAGATGCTCTCATCTCGCAAACTGGGGGTAATCCCACAATAGATCGACTTCATTCTCCTAGGTGGCATCTTCAAAAGGATAGAACTTCCATTTTACCAATAATTCTGTGAGAATTCTGTTCCTTAGAATCTTTTCTCGAACATTAAGAATTTCTTCAGGTTGGAGTTCCATCTCACCTTGGGTTGAAGAGGTTAGGATTTCATCATCAAAGTACATGATTTGGGCTTGTCACATATTTCTTTAGAAGGCTTACATCAAATACATTATGAACTTTGAGAAGAGGAGGCAGAAGAAGCTTGTAGGCTAAGTTACCTAATTTCTTTGTAATCAGATATGGCCCACAATATCTAGGGAATAACTTCTTTTACTTTCCAAGAGATAGAGAACTTCTTTTGGGCCATACTCTAATGAAGACCATATCTGCTTCTTCAAACTTTCTGATTTGCATACTGCTTCTATCGATCCTGGGTAGCTTTAATATCTTTACGAATCAGGGATTTCATTAACGTCTTCACAATTTCGTGATCACGTTAACAAAACCTGTTGTTTGTTGAAATGTAGAGAGAAAGAGACGAGACAAGAGACACATCATGTACGCTCCCAAAGACTGATTCATATTGAGGACAAGATACATATAAATAGGTGAGACCAAGTTAGGTAGAGTGAGCCATATATAGAGCTCCAACACCCCCACTCAAACAAGGGTATCTAGCTATGGATGAAAAAACCCTTGGGAAGTACAAGGGAAAAACCCAAGCCCCTATACAAATGTGAAAATATGAACCAGAAGTAATGATGTGAAAGTGCATTGTGCATCTATGTACAAATATACAAAAGGACCAAGAGGTCATAGTGAGCAATTGTGGAATGTGCAAAGTGCATGGTGTCTAGAAGATTACAACGATATATGTACAAAGCTACCATAAGAGTAAAGAGCCTAATCTAGAAAGAGTGAGCCCGAGGCAACTCCAAGCTCTGAGCGCAAGAGAATGAAGCGTGACTCATTGAGACCTTTGGTAAGAATATCTGCAATCATCTGGTCACTTGGACAATGTTCAATCATGATAGTGCCTTTGCGTACTTCGTATCGAACATAATGGTAATGCACAGCAATATGTTTTGACTTGTTATGTTGGACATAGTCTTTTGCAAGACTAATAGCACTCTGATTATCACACCGCAAGGGTGTACTAGAAAGAGGAGAATGGCCGATATCTGTCAATACTTGTCGAAGCCAAATGAGTTCACGAGCTGCAAGTGATGCCGCAACATATTCAGATTCGGTTGTAGAAACTGCAACACAACGTTGTTTCTTGCTGGTCCAAGAAATAAGACAACCATTAATGAAGAAACAATTGCCACTAGTAGATCGCATAGATAAATGTGAGCTGGCCCAATCTGCATCTGTGTAACCCAAAAGAGAAAGAGATGGAATGGAGTCGGATGTGAATTGTCGTTGATAAACCAAACCATAATCTATAGTGCCTTTCAAGTATTTCAACACGCGCTTTGCTGAAGACCAATGCTTAAGAGAAGGACATGCAAGGTGTTGCCCGAGATAGTTAGCAATAAACAAAATGTCAGGACGAGTGTTCAAACCAACAACTTGAAGACATCCAACCAAATTAGCATATGGTTGATTTGTAACAAGCTGGCCACCACAATCAGAAGTGTTTTTCATGGAACTCACAAGACAAGGAGTAGTTGCTGAATGTGCAGATTCCAAACCAAACTTCTTAATAGTATCTTCAATAAACTTTGACTGTTGAAGTAATAAAATACCTTTACTGCGATCCCTTTGAATCTGAATGCCAAGACACGAGTGAAGCTCTCCAAGATCCACCATATCAAATGCCGAAGATAACAACTGCTTACTTTGGTGTAGAAATCCCAAATCATTGGAAACAAGGATTGTATCATCCACATAAAGGGCAAGGATTACAAAACTACCATTTTGGTGTTTGGTAAATAAGTTGGGATCCGAAGAGCAAGAGAGAAAACCATGGGAGGTAAGAAAAAGATCAAACTTGATGTACCAGGCCCGTGAAGCTTGTTTAAGACCATATAAAGCCCTATGAAGACGAGCAACAAGATCTTCCTTCCCTGAAATAACAAATCCTTCTGGCTGCTCCATGTAAATTTCTTCATTTAAATCTCCATTCAAGAAAGCTGTGCACACGTCCATCTGATGAATTTCTAAGTCAAATTGAACAGCAAATGCCAATAAAACCCGAATACTAGTAATGCAAACAACTGGTGAAAAGGTTTCGTGATAATCAACGCCAGCAACTTGAGAATAACCTTTGGCAACTAAACGTGCCTTGAATTTGTCAAAGGATCCATCTGCTTTAAATTTTGTCTTATATACCCACTTACACTTAATGGCAGTACGGCCAAGAGGTAGCTCAGTGAGTATCCATGTACCTTTAGAGATAAGAGAATCATACTCTGCTTCCATAGCCTCTTGCCATTGATCCTTTTGTGGAGAACATATAGCATCACTGTACGTGGCTGGATCTTCAGAAGTAGAGAAAACATTAGCCTCAAAATCTTCATCATAAACATGACAAGAACAATGCTCAAAATCAATAGGCAGATCAATAAAAATGTCAACATCATCAATGACAGCATTCGGAATCAATGGTTGTGAAAAGGAAAGTTGCTCTTTAGATGGTTGTGAAGAGGAAATTTGCTCTATAGAAGAAGATTCATCATCACACAAGAATGGAAAAGCTTGAAGCAAAGATTTAGTATCATCAGAATCATCCATGGACCATGTACCGCCCATAAGCTGTTCATTGAAAATAGCATCACGATTCACAAGCACTTTCTTGGAGGACGGGTCATAGAATTTGTAGCCTTTGGAAGTGTCAGAATACCCAATAAAAATAACTTTAAGGCCAGGAGCATCAAGCTTTGCTCGTGTTTCTTTAGGAACATGAATGTAAGCAATACATCCAAAGGTTCGAAAATGAGATACAGAAGGAATTTCACCTGTCCATGCTGTGATGGGTATCTTACCAGAAGGAGCAGTAGTAGGAAGATGATTCTGAACAAAGACTACTGTCAAGAGAGCTTCACTCCAGAAGACACGAGATAACCCTGAATGAATCAGCATACATCGTATAGCATTGATAATAGTGCGATTCTTACGTTCAGCAACACCGTTCTGTTGAGGTGAATATGGAATTGTATGTTCATGATGAATACCATGGTCCATACAATAACTCTCAAACTCACGAGACACATATTCTCCACCATTATCGCTGCGAAGTTTCTTGAGGCGACGTCCAGTTTGAAGTTCGGCAGCCTTGTGAAATTGCTTAAAAACAGATAACGCCTCAGATTTTTGTTGAAGCAAGAAAACAACTGTATACCGTGAGTAATCATCAATAAACGTAATGAAATAACGATGTTGTGTTCTCGATGGTGGCAAAGGTCCACAAATGTCGGTATGAACAAGATCCAACAAATCATGAGAATGAACTGAATTCGAGAGAGGAAAGGGTTTACGATTGTGTTTGCCAAGAGCACAAAACTCACAGATTCCCATATGAGGATGAGCTTTAAGATCCATTCCGTGTACAAGACCTTGACGATGAAGATTAAGAAGCTTTGAGAAATCAGCATGAACAAAGCGATGATCCCATATCTTGCAATCATGATCCCCTGGAGCAGTGACAACATTTGCTACAGCATCATTAAGAGAGAGCTCAAACAAATTGCCATTACGAGAAGCAGTTGCAATAATCTGTCCATCTTTCTCAATGCGGCATTTGGTGTGGTCGAATCCAACAAATAAACCAAGATCAACAAGTCTTGCAACTTGAAGAAGATTACGTTGAAGTTCTGGGACATGTAAAACCCCTCGTAAAACTCGAGTTGAAGAAGATAAGGTGCCAAGATATAAATCTCCAATGCCCTTGACTTGGCAAGTTGTATCATCAGCAAGATAAACAACACGCTTAACAGGTAAAGAATGATAGTTATGTAGCCACTTAGATTCATATGTCATATTTCCTGTAGCAC
Source organism: Cibotium barometz (assembly GCF_041138505.1). Classification (NCBI taxonomy): domain Eukaryota; kingdom Viridiplantae; phylum Streptophyta; class Polypodiopsida; order Cyatheales; family Cibotiaceae; genus Cibotium; species Cibotium barometz. The sequence goes on from NC_141068.1 coordinate 37,574,822, forward strand.
CAGAATCAATAATGAAAAGTGAACCATCACGTACATGAAGTATTCTGTCTGGGGGAACTGAACATAAAACACAACTTGTTTCAGGCATAACATTATCATGATGCTCGGCTGCATATGCTCGATTTCGATCTACATCAAATCGACGCTTAAAGCACATGGAAGAGGGATGATCAGATTTTCCACAATAATCACAAGAAGAAGAATCTCTAGATAAACGTGGTTGTTTTGTGGTAATGTTGTGTTCTTCATCATATTGACGTGCCCAACAGTCATCTTCAGTATGACCATTCCTATTGCAGTAAGAACAATGCTTGTTAGGAAATTTGAGACGAGAGAAACTACCACCACGACGACCACCTCTACGGTTGCCTCGTTGAAAAGAACGCCTTCGCACATTAAAGGCCCGTTCCAACTGTTGTGACTCAGGCTCCTCTTGTTGTGAAAACATAACTGCATCATGACCAACACTACGTCGTTGTTGACGTTGAGAATACTCAATCAAAGATATGCAAGTTTGGTCAAAATCAAGACCGTCCTTGTTAGAAAGAATGGTAACAATGTTGTCATAAGACGGATCCTTTATTGTATCAAGAAGAATTGTAATAAGTTGCTTTCGTGGAACAGGATCACCCGCAGCAGCAAGTTGATTAATAATAGATTTGAAAGAATCAATATGTCCCGTCATAGCAGTACCAACTTCATACTGTAACTTTGAAAGCAAACCTCTCAAATAAAGTGTTTCTGTAACAGACTTTTTCTGAAAATTTGCTATAAGATACTCCCATACGTCATGGGAAGTAGGAAAGTCATACACATCAAGCATGAGAGAATCACTAAGAGCAGAAAGAATATACCGATAAGCTGCTTTATCACGCCTCTGCCAATCCATATAAGCAAGATGCCATGCATCAAAAACAGGGCCTTCCGTGATAAGAACGTTGTCAGAATTCGGAATAATAGGCTGAGACGGACATAGAGAATTGCCAATAACAACATCTGAGAGCTCATCGCCTTCAAGAATTAACAGCATCTTTGCTTTCCAACCGGGAAACCCTTGGCCTTGAAAAGAAGGAATAGAAAGTTGGCCAGAAGGAAAACCATTGACGAGAACAGTCATAGCCATATCTATCTGTGAGAAGACATATAAGATAAAATCACAAAATTTGCACACCATAGACAAGGACGACTGCAAGAGATAAGAGACGTCAATAAGAAAAGAGTCCTCAAAATAGCGAGACGTGGGACGCAAGATTCATTGGTAGACGCTGGATGAAAAAGCTAGATTGGACGCTTTGCTAAAAATAGCAAAATCCGAGAGGTGGGACGCAAGATTCATTGGTAGACGCTTGACGAAAAAGCTAGATTTGGCGGTTTGCTAAAAACGCTTGATGAAGAAGCTAGATTTGGGCGGGTTGCTAAAAACGCTTGACGAAAACGAAACCTGTGTGCTCACAAAGACACTTGATGAAGACGAAACCTGTGTGCTCACACAAAGAACCTGTTTTGCTGTTTTACAGATGCAGTTTGCCTGAACTGTCATAACTTTTGACTCACAACTCCGTTTGACAAACTTTTTTGATAGGATTCACCAGCACAATACAATCTACGCACCTGCACTTGGTTTTGGTTTTAAGGACGCGATTAAGAAACAACTCTAATTACAACAAGTTAAGCTATAAAATCATGTAGACAACACATAATCAAAGAACAATCTTGTAAGACATGAAATTAGAATCATGAATTTAACAAGAAGACATAGATGCTTCCCTCATAGATGCTCTGATACCATGTTGAAATGTAGAGAGAAAGAGACGAGACAAGAGACACATCATGTACGCTCCCAAAGACTGATAAATATTGAGGACAAGATACATATATATAGGTGAGACCAAGTTAGGTAGAGTGAGCCATATATAGAGCTCCAACATTGTTAACATAAAAATTCTTGTGATCACAATGTATATTCACGGGCATTTTTTATGACCTGCAAAAACCTTCTCTGCCAGTAATCCCGTCGGGAAAATGTACATTTCCCGGCGGGCCCGCCGGGAAAACCCATTTTTCCGGCGGACAAATTAAAAAAATAAAAAAAATAAAAAAATAAAAAAATAAAAAAAATCATGCTCACAGTCATTCTTACCATTTTTGGGCCTTCTGGACTCATTTATGATGTCAAAAGTTCAAAATTCTTGGCACAAAAAAAGTTTTGTATAATTTGCTGGCCTTAAGTTCAATTGACATACCAATTAAATCTAACTATACTTACATCAATTGACTCAATTGTCCATGATATCATTGCACTCAATTGAGCCCAATTGGACTCAATTACACTTGATTTACACTCAATTGATATTAATTGGGTGTCAATTGATGTCAATTGTGCCTAATTCGACGCAATTGAGCCCAATTTACACCCAATTTGCATAAATTGGGTGTAAACTAAGTGTCAATTGAGTCGAATTGGACTCAATTGATAATAATTAGATGTTAATTGATATTAATTAAGCCCAATTGACTTCAATTGGGTGTTAATTTATTATAATTAATATCAATTAAGCTCAATTGAGCTCAGTTGACATCAATTGGGTGTCAATTGATATCAATTAAGCTCAATTGAGCTCAGTTGACATCAATTGGGTGTCAATTGATATCAATTGAGCTCAATTGGGCTCAATTGCACTCAATTGACACTCAATTGGGTGTTAATTGCATCCTATTGTGGTCAATTGAGCCCAATAGGATGCAATTAACATCAATCGGGTGTCAATTGATCACAATTGATATCAATTGGGCTCAATTGCACTCAATTGTGTGATCGATTGTGTGTCAATTGATGTCAATTGAGCCTAATATGATACCATTGAGCTCAATTCACACCCAATTGGATGTAAATTGAGTGTCAATTGAGCCGAATTAGACTCAATTGATAGCAATTGGGTGTTAATTGATATCAATTAATATCTAATTAACATAATTGAAGTCAATTAAGTCTAATTGACTTCAATTGGATAATTTGGGTGTCAATTGAGCTCAATTGGACGTAAATGACATCAATTGGGGATCAATTAACATCAATTGAACCTTATTGACATCAATTGGGTGCCAATTAACATCAATTGGACTCAATTGACATCAGTTGGGTTTCAATTGAGCCAAATTGGATGCAACTGACATCAATTGGGTGTCAATTGAATACAACTGAGCTGAATTGGGCTTAATTACACTCAATTGATATTAATTGGGTGTCAATTAAACCTAATTTCATGCAATTGAGCTCAATTGACATCAATTCACATCAATTGTTCTCAATTGATATTAATTGGGTGTCAATCGATGTCAATTGAGCCTAATTCGATGCAATTGAGCTCAATTCACATCAGTTCATATCAATTGGGTGTCAATTGATGTCAATTGAGTAAAATTGAGTCTAATTAGGTGTCAATTGAGTCAAATTGAGTATAATTGGGTGTCAATTGATATCAATTGAGCCAAATTGAGTCTAATTGAGTCCAATTAGACTTAATTAAGCTAAATTGAGTCTAATTGGGTATCAATTGATGTTAATTGAGCCAAATTGAGTCTAATTGGGTGTTAATGGAGCCTAATTGACATCAATTGGGTGTCAATTGAGCCCAATTGAAGCTAATTGTGTATCAATTGACACACAATTGATGTCACATGGGCTCAATTGACATCAATTAACACCTAATTAATGTTAATTAATATCAATTGGGTATCAATTGATTATAATTGATGCTAAATTGAATGAATTGAGTCCAATTGACATCAATGAAGTCTAATTGGGTATTAATTGATCAATTGGGCTCAATTGATATCAATTGACACCCAATTGGACTCAATTGACATCAATTGGACTCAAAAGGGTGTTAACTGATGTTAATTGAGTCCAATTGACATCAATTGGGTGTTAATTGAGCTCAATTGGACACAATTAATAATAATTGGGTATGAATTGAACTCAATTGACATCAATTAGGTGTCAATTGAGCCTAATTATTAGTTAAAAACTATGAAGTATTAATAAGAAAATGAGATATTTTGGAGTAATCATTCATTTTTGACACATTGGTAACAATTGATATCAATTGGGTGTCACTTGGACTCAATTGGCACCCAATTGATGTCAATTGAGTCCAATTGGATGTCAATTGATATCAGTTGAGTCGAATTGATTAATTGACACCCAATTATACTTAACTGATATCAATTTGACTCAATTGGGTATTAGTTGATGTCAATTGGACTCAATTGGGTGTTAATTGATGTTAATTGAGGACTCAATTGACATCAATTGGGTACCGATTGAGTGCAGTTGGTGTCAATTCGGCTCAATTGGCATCAATTGGATATCAATTGACGGGTTGTTGCAAGATCAGGGTATCCAGTTTTGTCCAGTTTATGCAGAACTGGGACATAGCTTGGAGAGCAAATTTTGGGGGGCAAGGTACTTAAAATTAGATCAAGCAAATAATAAAAAATACACTTGCCCTTAAATTAACCTAATATAACTTAAATTAATATAAATTAGTCTAATTAATCAAAATTAATCAAAAATATGATGAAATAATAAACAAATGATCTTTCCATACTTAGAGTGATCCAATTTATTTTTCCATAGATACACCATTACAAGTACACTAGTCCCTATAGGTTTTAGATGATTCACATCAAAAATGTAATTTTACTAATTAGATTATTAATATTTGCAGGCCTTCTGATAGTCTGGAAGAATTTTGAAAAAGAGATCATTAAAAATCCAACCATTGGATTTGCAATTTTTACTAACCACCACATTCTACTAATGTCTTAGTATCTACCCACTCTTTTGATCTACAAGATTGAGGATTTTAAGTGGTAGCTATTGTGGGTACAAAAACAGGCGTATATTATAACACTTTAGAGACCTTGAAATATTTAAAGAAAACAGACAAATATCTTAAAATTTTCTTGAAAAATCAAGTTAAGCTCCATATTATGTGAAGATCTAAGATACAAAGTGGGAATCTCATATGAGTTTATATGTAAAAGATATTAGCATTTTATGGAATCAGTTCAAATTTGGGACAGGGTGTATACATTGACCTTGTACCTAAGAAAATGAGGACTTTTGACCATCTAATGCTTAATCAAATTATGCAACTATATTTCCAACTTTGAATATGATGTTCCAACAAAAGAACTTGAAACGAAATTACTTCATTTACTAGGAGAGATTAGCCACTAAAGGTAAACAAATGCCTGTTTTTTTACTGTTTACAGGGTGCCTGAGTGGACAAAACTGGGCACCCTGATCTTGCAACCACCCTGACTAGGATTGATGTCAATTGAGCTCAATTGACATCAATTGGGTGTTAATCGATGTCAATTGAGTCCAATTAAGCCCAGTTGTGTCCAATTGGGTGTCAATTGATTGAATCCAATTAAGCCCAATTAAGCCCAATTGAGTCCAATGGGGTGTCAATTGATGTCAATTGAGCCCAATCGATCAATTGACACCCAATTAGACTTAATTGATACCAATTGGACTCAATTGGATATTAATTAATATCAATTAAACTCAATTGGAAGTATAATAAGATCTAATTGATGGTAATCGAGCTTAAGGTGATAAATTTAGAGATAACTTTTTTGGTACAAAGAATTTTGAACTTTTGACATTATAAATGAGTCCAGAAGGCCCAAAAATGGTAGGAATGACTGTGAACATGAATATATTTTGACCATTTTTTTAACTTTTTTTCCCGCCGGGAAAATGGATTTTCCCGACGGGCCCGCCGGGAAAACAAAAAGCCCGGCGGGCTTCGGCAGGTTACCAGGTCACTGGTAACTTGCTATTTTGAGAACATGAAAATATGTGAACATGTGAATAACATGTTCACAAGTGTTATTAACAAAAAAAATCTTGTGATCACGTGAATATCAAATCCCTGTTACGAATTGACTGTATCTGATGCTCCATGTCGTCAAGTATCTGTCTGGATATCTCGACCCTAATCAAGGGGTTGGACCAAGTTAATGGAGTTAAGCAATCTTATCCATATAGAGCTTTAAAAGGACTCATCCCGATACTTCAGTGATAAGAAGCATTGTAGGCAAACTCGACTAGGTGCAAATAGCTTAGCCACTTCTTAGGTTCCATGCCACAGCATGATCGAAGTATATCTTCGATTACTTGGTTTACCCTTTCAGTTTGACCATCGGTCTCAGGATGATAAGCTGTGCTGAGATCCAAGAAAGTTTCCACTGCTTTGAAAAATGCAGTCTAGAACCTTGAAGTAAATTTGGGATCTCGATCACTTACTATTCTCCTGGGTAGACCATGCAGTCTGAAGATTTCTTTTAGGAACACTCTGGCCACATCCACTACAGTGTAGGTTTCTTTTACTGGGATCAGATGGGCAACTTTGGTTCCTCTGTCAACTACCACGAAAATGGAGTTGTAAGCTAATTGCACTGAAGCTAATCCAGTAATAAAGTCCATACTGATACATTCCCACTTCATCTGGGGGATGTCCAATGGATGTAACTTCCCAGGTATTTTTACTCTTTCAGCTTTGACTTTCTGGCATGTCAGAAATTGACGTACATGATTCGGTACATCCTTTTTCAGACCAGGCCAAAAGAAGCTTTTCTTTACAGACATGTAGGTTTTGATGAAACCTGGATGTCCTGCTATAAGGCTATCATGGGCTTCATTTCAGAATTTGGTCCTTGGCTCCCTCATCATTGGGGATGCATAGCCTGCGATTATAATACATAATGCCATCATCCAGGCTGTACCCTTGAACTCTGATAAACTCCTGTGGAGTTTTGCTTTCCTGCATAAGTAGGGTAGCAATAGGGCCAAAGAATCTATCCTGCATGATCTTCTCTCTTGCTTCAATAATCAAAGGATTTGATACTACAGTAACTGCAAGCAAGGAGGCTTTTCTGCTGAGGGCATCTGCTACCACATTTTCTTTGCCTGGGTGGTACTTGATTTCAAAATCAAATTCCTGAAGGGTCTGCATCCACCCTCTTTGGCGCATGTTGAGGTCCTTCTGAGTAAAGATCCACTTTAAGCTCTGTCATCAAAGTGAATCTTTTTCCTAGTAGGTAATGTCCACAACTTTAAGGCATAGACTACTGAAAGTAATTCCAGGTCGTGGACAGCATAATTCTTGTCATGCGTTTGGAGCTTTCGGGATTCATAGGCCACTGCATGACCTTCGTGCATGAGTACACCTCCCAAGGCAAAACCACTTGCATCAGTTACTACCTCAAAGGGTAGAGAGAAATTTGTAGCTTCAGAATGGGACTGGTTACCAAGGCGATCTTCAGCTTATCTTCAAAAAGCACTCTGGCGGCACACCTGGCAGACCACTTAAATGGGGTATTCTTTTTGAGAAGGTTAGTCAGCATCCAAACTATGAAGTGATATTGGGTAGACCATTCATGCGACAATTTCAAATGATTCAAGATTGGGGATACAATTATTTGTACCTCGGCGGCATGATTCTGTCATCACAAGGGTAAACCTAAAGAATCACTCATATCGTGATGTAACAAGGTCTCCAATAAATGAGTTTGATTCTGCTTCATCTGAGGGCTCAAGAGTTACATTGTCAGATGGGCGAGAAGATCTGTGGATGTGTGGAGCCTCATGTAGGGATTTCAACACTAAGAGACTTAAGGGTAATCGAAGTGTATCAGATGAGGCATACATTCCACAACCCTTCCCTGAGCACTTAATTGATCCCCTAGAATGGAGTCATGTCCATGCAACATTATCGACATGTGCTTTACCTAAGCCAATTCAATTTTGTGACTCGGATGGATATGACATTATTCCTATACGAATGGTAAATCCACATGACCTTCTAGATGATTTGTACTAAAGGGGTGCATCCACAACAGCACTGCATGTAGAGGAAGTCTCAGTGGAGGATTTAACACTCGAATCTGCTAATGATGCTGATAAGGAAGATGGATGGGACTCTGATTTTGATAATGATGTGATAATCCCTGAGGAAGAGTTAGGAAAGGCACACCTACTCTTGAGAGGAAGGGAGGTTCAAATAGAGATCCCTCGAAGCCGACCTAAACGTAAATGCTGTAAGAGCCATAAGAGAATCCGTAAACAAGATGAGAGGGAACGATGTGAGAGAAAACAAAAAGAAGACAAGGAGTTTAAGAATGATCACTCTCGACCACCACCTCACTTCTCAGGAAAGAATGGATATCTATACTATGTCCAAGCACAAGATAGTATCAAAGACCAAGTAAAACGATCAGATGGATTCCAGCCAGGAGAAAAGCTAAAAACTGTTAGCAAAAATCACAAAAAATAAAGAAACCAAAACCAAAACTCAAGTCTCAAACCGATTCAAAAGAGTGTTGAAAGTGCAAAGATAACAGTTGAACAAAAAAATCTGATGCAAGATTGCAAAAGAGAGCTCAAAACCACATGGTCTTCAATTAGTGATGACTCAAGTGGACAAGAACAAGGTCTCAATGTTCCCCCCAACTTCACACAGTACACTCTTCAAGATCGGAAGATTGTTCTTCAACAGCCCATGCGACAAAAGCCAAGCGTGTGAGGGGTTTCATATGATGGTCCAGAAGATGCAAAAAAAATTGATATCGCTAAGCTAGGAGAAGAGCCTCACTATGTGTGGATTGCCACAGACTTGTCCTTAGATGAGGAGAAGTTATTAATTCAAACAATGAAGGAGTATTGTGATGTTTTTGCTTGGAGTTATAAAGACCTCAAAGGAGTTGATCCAAGCATATGTCAGCATACAATTCCATTGCGAGAGGATGCAAAGCCTTCCAAGCAACGTCCTTATACTTACAATGAGAATTTTGCACAAAAGATAAAAGAAGAAATAGACAAGCTCTTAGAGGCAGAATTTATCTGTGAGATTGAATGCACTTAATGGGTCTCCCCTATTGTAGTGGTGCCCAAGAAAAATGGAAAACTTTGAGTATGTGTAAACCTCAAGAAGGTAAATGCAGCTACTGTACGTGATCATTACCCACTTCCAATCACGGATCATGTTTTGGAACGAGTTGCAGGGAAAAAGGCATATAGTTTCTTGGATGGATTCTCTAGTTACAATCAAGTGTCAATTGATCCAAAGGATCAACACAAGACACCCTTTGCTACTGAAGATGGCATCTTTGCCTATCGTGTTATGCCATTTGGTCTAACAAATGCACCAGCAACCTTTCAGCGGTTAATGATTCATAATAACTTTGAATGATTTAGTGTGACTAGACATGGATGTACCTGCCTTGAATTGAAGCTTGCCTAGAAGATTACGGAGATACAGAATCTCTGTAACAATTTTCTTCTCAAACATAGTGATAAAACTAAGAGATCTATATGCATGCCTAATAGCCATATATCCATTACTAGTGTTCCCTTTTTTTTTTTGTAGGTCTTCCTTGAAAGAGATCAATATATGACCCTATCTTATCATACGGTATAAATCAGTATCGTATTAGTTTTGTATTAGTTGCACTCACTTACCCATTGGGAGTATGTTTAATTAGTAGTTCAAGCACTTTATGCTCTCATGGAGCTTTTAATGCAGACATATATCTCTACCACATGTAGTAAAACTCTTATGCATGCTTGCATTATCTATACTTAGGAGGGCCCTTAATGCATGTACTAAGGTCTCTAATGCATGTATAGATGCTCTTTAATGCATGCATAAGAGCATGCACATGTATAAGAGCTATAATATGGATGCCAATAGTTGAAGTGCATGCATAAGGATCTCTTATGATTTGAGATATCCCCTCTAATGTTGCATAAGAGCATTAGAGAACTCTATTGCATTGAGATATCTTCACGAATGCTACATAAAAGTTGTATGCCTAATAGCTCTATGCATGTGTTAGAGCTTTATGCATGCCTAATAGCTATATCTTGCATATTTCTTGATTTGTTCTTTTAATGTTTTCTTTTATAAGTGTTCCTTCATAGAGATAAAGCCATGAGGCCCTCTTGTTTTGTGAGGTAAGCATCACCACATTCTCATTTTTATACTAATGCCAAAACCTCTTTTGCGAGAATTTTTTTGTGCATTTTATGCTTACATAAATTTTTTATTAGAGCTCTTATACACGCATAGATTTGTGCATGTATTTAGCTCTTATGCATACATTAAACCCATTTATGCATGCATTAAATCTCTTGTCTACTACTCCTACTTGCATAGGAAACATTTTATTGCATGTATGTATGAATATATACATACACACATACATACATAGACATATATAGAGAGATATAGAGATGTATGTATGTATGTATTATGGTATATAAAAGTACATGAAAAAACACATGTGTTTTAATGAGAGAAAAGGATACAAGATTAAAAATAAGCTCATAAATTACTAGTAGAAGAAGACATAAGACCCAACGCATTGGGCCTAATGTGTAAGCCCTATGTATTAGGTTTATTTCTTAATACTTATACATATGCACTGTAACATTACATGGATATTGAAGTATTTATTGGTTGTATTTTTTTGTCACTTTATGTAACATTGATACAAGTGTATATCGGCAATTATATCGATTCTTATATTAGCACTTACATAGATTCTTATATGGAGGCTTATACCGATGTTGAAAAAAAACAATAATTTTCCATCATGTTGTAACATATAGGAGTTTTATCAATAATTGTCTAGATTAAATTTTGCATACATTTTAGAGAAGTCTCCTTTTAGACGTCCATGCTCTTTAAGTAGACCATGATGTGGACTTGAACCCAAATGGGTTAACACCATCCATGCCCAAGCCAAGATGTAAGTGATGAGGCTCATCTTTAAACTCTAGCCATTGATGCTCCGCATGTTGCCATGCCAGTGAATCAGCTACTATGATCCTCATGATTCCATCAGTCGAGCGGTAAGTAGCATGCAATCACTACAAGAAAACGCAATGCTTAACATCGCTTTCCTAACATCACACCCAACCATGTACTCAAATAACAAAAGAATCTCGGAATTTGTTTCTCCATATGACGGGAGATGTAAACGTCAAGACAAAATGACATTTTTACTGGCATTTAACATCATACTATTTACGTCACTAATAACATCACTGGCAAAGTGCTTTTTCAGCAAGCTATAAGAGATTCATATTTTTTACTTTTTGTGATGTTTTACGTCACTAAAGTTCAGTGACATTTAACATCAAATTTTTTATTACATGTAGATTTATTTTTTCAAATTTTAGTGACTTTAAATGTCACTCAAAATAGTGATGTTTAAAGTCACTTCAAATTTTTGTAATTTTGACGTTGAACGTTGCTCATTTCATAAAAAAACCCGCCCAAAAGAGCCCACCAAATATCCTATTTGCCTAGGGTCTCCCTCTTTCTTGCCAAGAGTTTGTCTCCCTTCTCTTTCGCATATTATTTTGCCAATACTCTTTCTCACATGGACCCAAGAAAGAAACTTTTGCTTGTTCTTCTGACCCAAATCTTGCAAGACTTAGGGTTTGATGGGGACACATTCAGAGATTCATTGATAGCTATGCATGATGCCACTATCGAAGAGATTCAAGCATCAATAGACATGATGATGAGAGAGAGGCCAATCACAAGGGAAGCTCCCTTGACCATACGAGAATCAGAAAGAGTCAGAGATGCACCTCCAACAAGTGGCAAAGGCAAAGTTGTGGCTATAGAGGAGCACTGAAAGAAGAAGCTTCGACCTAAATGATCGTAAGTGCGCTTTTCATGTAAATTTTTTGGTTTATTAAATTTTTCATGCATATTGAAGTACATGTATTGTTTTCTATACATTCACATATAACATCAGCATAAGCTTATGTATGTATTGGCTTATGAGGCTATGATTGATTTGTATTACTTTTTATGCTTTTGCACATATAGCATAAGTATAAGCGTATGTATGTATGTGCTTATGAGGCTATGTATGTTTATGCACAAGCATAATCTTATGCACATACATGAGCTAAATCTTTTCTACAAGCATATACACACATTGCTCTTTAGAGTATCCTTATTGCTTTTTTATTCCTTTTTATGCATGCACATATAGCATAAGTATATATGTGCTTAGGAGGTGCTGTGAGTGAAAATCATAGTGCTAGACGACTGTCCAATACTGTCCAAATCAGCCCATCAGACGTTTGAGCCACACACACTCAATTGTAGCTGTAAAAGCTGCCTTGTACTCGGATTCACAGCTCGAAGTGGCCACTGTAGGCAATAGAGTTCTCTAATGCTCTTATGCAACATTAGAGGGGATACCTCAAAGGATAAGAGATCCTTATGCTTGCACTCCAATGATTGGCATTCTCATTATAGCTCTTATACATGCACATGCTCTTATGCATGCATTAGAGAGATTCTATACATGCATTAGAGCCCTTAGTACATGCATTGAGGGCCCTCTTAAGTATAGATAATGCAAGAATGCAAAAGAGTTTTACTACATGTGGTAGACATATATGTCTGCATTATTAAAAGCTCCATGATAGCATAAAATGCTTGAATTACTAATTAAACATACTCCCAAGTGGGTAAGTTAGTGGAATTAATATAAAACTAATACCATAGTGATTTATATTGTATGATAACATAGGGTAATAGATTGATCTCTTTCAAAGAAGACCTACAAAAGAAAAAAGAACACAAGTAATGGATATATAGCTATTAGGCATGCATGTAGATCCTATGCATGTAGATCCTATGCATGCATATCAATCTCTTAGTTGACACATAAGCTCTCTTATTGCCTAAGAGCTATTGTACTGATAGAGAAATCTTAGTGCATAAGAGATATTATAGAGAAAGATCATCTCTTTTGGATGCATAGAAATCTCATGCATGCATTAGAGAGCTTTTATGCATTGGAGCTCTTGATGAATGCATTAAGGTCTCTCTTATGTAAGGATAACTTTGCATGACAGATCTAATGCATTAGAGCTCTTGATGTATGCATGAAGAGCTCTCTTATGTAAGGGATAAGTTTGCATAAGAGATCTAATGCATGCATCAAGAGCTTTATTGAAAGCATTAGAGCTAGCAAGACTCTAGCTCTATGTATGCCCAAGAATAAGAACCTCTATGCAAACATAAACTACATAAATCCTAATTAAAAATAGTATGTCTCAAGGATGTAAGATAAGCATAAAAATATTTTAAAAATGAGGGTAGAGCAATTAGTCTCACCTCAAAAAAAAAGGGGCTAGTGTGTTGAGCACCGTGCAAGCAATCACATAAAGGGAGAGAAATCAAACTTGTTTAAACTCGTAATAAAATAGTTTTTCTACCTACCTCTGTGTAAAAGAAATATTATTATTTTTTAAATATCAACTAACCAAATCCCAAAGCATTTTTGAAGATCCCTCGAAAACAAAACAAAAAACCACATCTGTATGTAAAAAAAAGGATAGCAAAATCACTAAGATAGATCGCGTGTAAGCCCTATGCATAGAAGTCAACTTATGCATAATATGCATAGAGCTGATACAAAATCTATTATGCATATGATGTATGATATCATGCATAGAGTCGAGCAGCTTATGCAAATATGCATAGATCTTATATATAATAGCTCTTTGCACATACCTCTCTATGCATTACGCTATATGTGTTGAGCTTATGCATTACATCTAGGCATAGAGCTATGCCTAGATCTTCCCTTAATTCTCTTTGTATGAGCTCCATGTATATAAATTTGTATATGGCTCTATGAAAAGAGCCCCATGCATGTGTCTATGCATATGAAATGAGATGTATGTGGGACGCTATTTGCATATATCTCTTTAGATAGCCCACTGCATAGCATAGAGCTCTATGTATATGCCTTATGCATAAAACTGCATGCATGAGGCTTATGCATAGAGCTATTATGTATATTACGCATACTAGCTCTATGCTAGTAGATATCTTGTGCACATATATATATATATATATATATATATATATATATACATCTTATGCATAGCTCTATGAATAAGCTATATGCATGTAGGCGCTCTTATGTGTATGCGTAGCTCTATGCATAAAGCTCATCTATATTTATAGAAAAAGAACAAAAATAGAAAGAAAGAAAAAATATATGCATGTGCATAAAGATCGTCTATATTCATCTATGCACATCTATGAATAAGCTATACCATATATAGCTCTTATGCATAACATAGATAGGTAGAGAGAGCTCTACGCGTAGAGCTCATCAATATCCATATAAACAAAAGAAAAACAAAATAAATTTTAAAAATAGGATTAACCATACAAAAAGAAACATATAAATCATAGTAAACTTACCACAAGGATCTTTTGGAGGACAAGAAGCTACAAAATAAATCAAATAATAAGTGTTCTCTAGTAAGAAACACACAGTAGAACCATTTTCCAAAACAAATAGAAATGATAGTTTCACTAGAGGACAGACGACCAGCTGTACAATATATAGCTCTTATGCATAACATAGATACACATAGTTACATGCATGCGTAAAGCTCATCTATATCCATATAAACAAAAGAAAAACAAAGTAAAATTTTAAGAAACAAGATTAAGCATACACAACGAAACATATAAATCCTAGTAAACTTATGACAAGGATCTTGAGAGGACAAGAAACTACAAAACAAATCAAATAATAAGTATTCTCTAGTAAGAAACACATAGTAGAAACAATAACCAAAACAAATAGAAATGATGGTTTCACCGTCGTGTGCCTTGGTTTCACGAGGACACAGGACCAACAATAAAGATGATGGTCTTGTAGTGTGTAGCATCCATTTGTTGTTGCTGATGCTGAGATTGTTGTTGGCCTCCATAAATGCGTGCAACGAAGGAAACTAGAGAACCGAAGCCTGCGAATAAAATATTCAAATGACTTGACATAAGAGATTATTCTTGACCGGAATCCAGGTTGCAACAAGCATCTATACCACGGTCACTTCACAACATTTACAACGCCACCGTTTCTCACAAGAAGCATTGCTAAGCTATTTTAAATTAAAAATGTACTTAAAATATCACTAGCCTAGTGGGCTCACTAAGGCCCTAGCTAATGACAGTTCTCATATTTAATCTTTGTTAATAACAATGTTGGCTATACAAATTCAAATGTAGCATGATAAAATCAGTGTCATTCAAGGCTTATGGTAGCCTAGCTCAATACTATATGCGATGTCACCGGTGGCTAGATAGCTGAACAAAACGCCTCAATACCCCAAACCAAAGAGCGCGCACACCCAGCCACCTAGACAGAAAATGTGTACATGTACACAAACCGAGATGCTTGGGGAACATGTGAGGGTGCACAAACAGATCAGATTCGTAGGGATGCAGCAAGAAGCTCTAGAAAAATGCGAAGACGTGAGGGGGAGGAATTAGCCCCACACAGCGTTTGAGAAATGAAGAGCTGGCGTTGCTCGTCCTCTTCGTCAACAGATTAGTATAATTGCTGGTTACAAATTGTGCAGGAGGCACGATCAGGTGGTGGTGCTATCGGGGATCAATTACATGTGTTGCTAATATAGGGATCAATTATGGGTGGTATAAATGTCGAAGAGGTGGTGGGCACGGCATATAAATGTTGAAGAGGAGGGCCGGAAATATTGAGCAAAGGCAATGCAGACAGTTGATTAAAAATGTGGTCAGCGAGGGGGAGGGACTGAGGTACTCCTCTCTGATTATTATTAATATTATTATGAATCAATGGGAAAGATGCTAAGTTGAGCTCCTGCATGTGAATGCTTTGGGCGCACGTGTGCGCGTCGATGTACGTGACGTCGAAACCTTCACCATCCTCGCATTTTTGCACCTGCTTCAAGGCCAGGCAGCCTTTGTCAGCGCATCTGACGTAGCTCCTGCAAAATTATAGGCAAGATTTAGGAATCAGAACTATTGAAAAATCCACTTAAAATCCTAGATAAATGTGCAGACCATGGCTAGCAGCTGTTCGCATGAGATTCGAGCAATATATATTCACCATATTTACTTACCTCTTGTATTTGATGCCCTGGATGTTCTTTTTCACCTGCAACTGGCCATTACTCTGGTCCCAAAGTACTACTACTCTTTAACAGCTCGATAAAGCATAAGGTCTCTTATTGCATAAGAGCTATTGTACTGATAGATAAGGTCTCTTATTGCATAAGAGCTATTGTACTGATAGATATATCTTAGTGCATAAGAGCTATTGTAGAGAAAGAGATCATCTCTTTTGGATGCATGAAAATCTCATGCATGCATTAGAGAGCTTTTATGCATTGGAGCTCTTGATGAATGCATCTTATGTAAGGATAAGTTTGCATAACAAATCTAATGCATTAGAGCTCTTGATGCATGCATGAAAATCTCTCTTATGTAAGGGATAAGTTTGCACGAGAGATGTAATGCATGCATCAAGAGCTTTATTTAAGGCATTAGAGGTCTATGTGTGCCCAAGAATAAGAACCTCTACGCAAGCATAAATCCTAATTAAAAATAATATGTTTCAAGGGTGTAAGATAAGCATGAAAATATTTAAAAAATGAGGATAGAGCGATTAGTCTTACCTCAAGAAAAAAAGGGCTAATGTGTTGAGCACGGTACAAAATAGTTTTTCTACCTACCTACCTTGGTTAAACTCGTAATAAAATAGTTTTTCTACCTACCTTTGTGTAAAAGAAATATTATTATTTTTATAATATCAACTACGAAGTAGTTTTGAAGATCCCTAGAAAACAAAACAAAAAACCACATCTTCATGTAAAAAAAAGGATAGCAAAATCACTAAGATAGATCTCGTGTAAGCCCTATGCATAGAACTCAACTTATGCATAATATGCATAGAGCTGATACAAAATCTATTATGCATATGATGTATGCTATCATGCATAGAGTCGAGCAGCTTATGCAAGTATGCATAGATCTTATATATAATAGCTCTTTGCACATACCTCTCTATGTCGAGCTTATGCATTACATCCCGGCATAGAGCTTTGCCTAGATCTTCCCTTAATTCTCTTTGTATGAGCTCCATGTAAATAAATTTGTATATGGCTCTATGTAAAGAAGCTCCATGCATGCGTCTATGCATATGTTGTATGCAATGAGATGTATGTGGGGCGCTATTTGCTTATATCTCTTTAGATAGCCCACTGCATAACAGAACTACTGTAAAATTATAGGCGAGATTTACGAATCAGAACTATTGAAAAATCCACTTAAAATCTTAGATAAATGTGCAGACCATGGCGAGCAGCTGTTTGCATGAGATTCGAACAATATATATTCACCATATTTACTTACCTCTTGTATTTGATGCCCTGGATGTTCTTTTCGCCATACTTCCGCCAAATATAGCGGTCCAAGTGCTCTGTGTAGCCCACTGGAATGCGCACAGTCTGCTTCCACACAGGTTTCCTACGCTTCCGAACTAATCGACTGCTGGCAGAGCCTAGTGCTGCACCTTGCAAGTTCTCATGACTCTGGTCCCCTAATACCGAAGTACTACTACTCTTTAACAGCTCGATAAAGCGGTTCATATGCTCCACAATCTCAAGCGAGCCCTGGAGTAAAACGGACCGCATCTGGATTCGGTCATCATCGCCCAGCAGGCTGCCCGTGGGCACTGATTCCACCTTTTCTTGCAGGTTTCCTGCCAGCTCCAAGCCCCGTGCCACCACCCTCCTAAGCTCGTCTTCACAGGTCAACTCTTCCTGACGATCCATTATTCGAATACCTGCTCTCAGTCTCTGACAGAAGACTGCCACAGGCGGCTACATGCATGCTGCATGGCCTGTGTGTCTAGAAGGAAGCGCTCACATGTCCAGACTCCAGACCGGCCACCCACTAGCAAGACAAATCAGTACCTCAGATAAGGCCGGATCCACACGGTCCGACGGCTGAGCAATAGATTCTTTTTTTCAACCCTTATAGTTAAAGGCAACGCTTTTTTTCCAACCCTTATTAAAGGCAACGCTTTTTTTTCAACCCTTATTAAAGGCAACGTTTAGGCTCAACCGGGATTTAGAGTCCAAAATCACTAGAAAATCATACAAATGCAGGGATTTATATCTAACACGTACAGATTTCATCCCTTACTATTAAACCTAACGTCCAATTCCGACCGGGATCTATGAATTGCAGCCGAGAAAAACACACGGAGCTTATGTGAGCACGGGTTCCGCAAACTCTTTCTACATACATGTGTTTGTAAACATCGTCGATATCTTCAAAATGTTTTTCCAAGCTATATCTATGATGAATTTTAGATGGCATATTCTTTGCATTTACCTTCTCATCCTACATCCTATGACTTGAAAGCCATTACAAAAATTTAGTACTGAGCCTAGTATATATTCACAATGATGTGCAAAGGTAACAAGATCGTATATGATTCAAAAGTGACATTGATAAAATTCTATTTACAACCCATATGAAAGAACATTTTTTAATATGTAAATGCAGTTAGTTATATTGCCACTTTTTTAAAGGGGTTGAACTATTGGATGTACTCAGTTTTATTTCTATAAATATATATATATAGAAATAAAACTGAGTACATCCAGTAGTTCAACTCCTTAAAAATATAAGTTGCGACTAACATGAAAGCTAACCCAACTAAAAAACCAACCCTTCAATGACATAAAACAACGTGCTTTTAGGATAAATTATGTATTATGGAAGGACATCCCTTCAGGATCTTCTCCCTCTCATTGCTATTAGCCATGTCCCTTGAATTTTAAGATTGGATTCCATGAGCATCCTATACCCATGCCAGGACTTGTGATTGTCATTAGCCAGTTCCTTCTTATCACCCAGCTAGTTGAGTTGTTCCTCAATTTCAAATGGTAATAAAGGTTAGACCCTTTAGAAGTATGCACCAATATCTCAGTATTATTATTAGAAGCCCCCATAGACCCAAAAAATGTTTCCTTATCTACATTGTACTATTGGAAGTAATTTGATCAATTCTACTAATCAATGTTATCGTATTTAAAAATTTCGATAAAAGAAATACACAATTGAAAACTTTAAAATCATCAAAATGCTATTCGATACCACTCCCTACCTATCCTTGAAAAGATGTGTAATCTCTTTGAGCACTTTATTCATCGAAAATTTCCACATCGGAGGGAAGAATACATGTATAAATTATCATGTCTAGGGTAAAGTTCATGACATGATAAAATAAATCATCTTTCCATTTATATAATATAAAATCAAAAGGTTAAATAATAGAGTTACGTGTTCCATCTACTAACCAATGTGAGAGCTTCATGTGATCTCTCTCTTTATCTCTCATTGACACACACACACACACACACACAGACATCAACACATACAAAAGCAATAATTTAGGATCTTTTCCTACCTAGTCTATTATACACACGTATGGTCCTTTGCTACCTTTCGGCTGCTTGTTTTTTTAAAAGGTTATCTTGACATCATATATATCTTTTTGGTCTCATGGACCCTTTTTGTTCTTATATAGACATTGGCAACATATTTCTTTCTTTCTGTCTCTCTTTTTGACTCTTTTGTGTCTTTTATAGATGTTCACATGATATTTCTTTCTTTTCTCTCTCTTTCATAGATGTTGATAATAACTCTCTCTCTCTCTCTCTCTCTCTCTCTCTCTTAAAAAAAATCACACCTTACACATGCAACAATGACTTGCTAATCAATCAAACCATGTGTCATTCTTGCATTAAAAAAAATGATCATACTTTGTGAGGCCATTTTGACACCTTGAACACAAAAATGACGTGCAATGGTGACATTTGATTAATCAAACCAAGTAATACATTAAAAAACACACGTGATCAAACTTTTTGAGACCATTTAGACGTATTTTTGTACTGCACTTTGTTTCCATCATGAATTAAATATTTTTTATAAAAACAGTAACATTATTCATAATATTGAGTATAAAAACATTGAACTTTAATTTGTAAAGATACTATTATTACTTGAACACTTTCATAAACACTGAACACAGTTGATATGTATTAAACACATTTCTTAAACACTTCGATACACACTAAACATAGTTCATACATATTGAACACATTTCTTAAACACTTTGATACACATTGCACACAAAAATATGCATCGAACACATTAAATGGTAAACTTGAAGTTGTAGAGCTATTGTTGTTACCAGAATATCATGAAACGCATCAATAGACATTGCTAATGAGTATATGATTGGTAAACTTGAATTTGTAGAGATATTATTATTTTGCGAACACATTGGTACACCTTGTATATCTTGTAAGAATGTGTATCCTTGCATTTAAACCTTAGTTCTATGAAGATGATATAGAGTCACAACCCAACAAAAATAAAAAAAAGGCTATATAAAATAAGAAATTTCTTATGGGTAACAAATATATGAGATTCTCTTTGAATTAAATGTAGTAGAAAACTTAACATCAAAATATAGTTAAAGGCATCCATGAAAGCAGAAGCTAAGACATAAACTTGTGGTGACCATACCTAGTCCTAAAACTAGTCTTGAAGATATCCTCTTGTTTTCAAGTCTTGATGTGCTGACAATAACTAGATCGTAGGTCTTCCTTGAAAAAAAACTTTTCTTTAGCCATTTTACTAAGAAGATCTTCTATGTGAGGTATAGGATATTTTATTTTTAATGGTCTATCTCTTTAATCTTCCATAATCCACACATAAATCGTATGAGTCATCCTCTTTTCATGCCTATAACCGCATCTATACTGATATAGACATGCTTACTAACGCTTTACTTACCCTTTTGTTGGTTTTGTAGGTCTTCTAATATTCTCTTTCAACATCACTGAAAAGGGGTAAGTGCTTTCCTCTCTTTCTTATCTTTTTATCCTCTCTTTCCTCTATTTTTATCTACCAAAAAGAGGGGTTTTATTTTGTAGGTCCTCTATGGATAGAGCTTAATCTATGAATAGAGCTCTATTCGTAGAGCTTAATCTATGCATTAAGCTCTATTCGTAGAGCTTAATGCATAGATTAAGCTCTATGCATGCATTCATAATACATAGAGATCTATGCATAGATTACGCTCTATGCATCGACCTCTATGTATGCATTAAGCTCTATGCATAGAGCTTAATATTTTTGATATCAAGTTCTTAGGGATTTTGTATGTATGCGCATTACTAATCCTTTCCTCACCCTTTTGTTGGTTTTGTAGGTCTTCTAATCTTCTCTTTCAACATTACCAAAAAGAGGTAAGTGCTTTCCTATCTTTTCTGTCTTTCTTATCTTTTTATCCTCTTTTTTCTCTATTTTTATCTACCAAAAAGAGAGGTTTTATTTTGTACTTCTTCACTTAAAATTGATTTGAGATCAAGCTATCACCGATTTAAAATCAAAGAAGGTGATGAGTACAAAACAGAGAATTTCAGACTGAGAGAGTTCTCTACTAATATTTGGTTATGTCGTTTAGGTTGTGAAATGCACCGAAAATTTCAAGCCTTGATGAACAATGTGCTTGGACCTTTCCTCTAAAAATGGGTACTTGTATTCTTTCATAGTATATTGATATATAGCAAAGGGGTGAAGGCACACTAAGTGCATGTAAGGACTGTATTTGATGCTTTACAATCCAAAAACTTGTATGCAAAGGAGAGAAAATGTACATTTATGGCACAAAAGGCTGAGTGTCTTGGACACATAGTGAGCAAGGAAGGAATTATGGTGGATCCTAAGAAGGTTCAATGTGTTAAGAACTAGCCCATGCCTACAAAGACCACTAAACTAAGGTGATTCTTGGGCTTGTCATCATTCTATAGGAGGTTTAAGAGCTATGCTCATATTACTACTCCTCTTACTGATGACAAGCTTAAGAAACAAGCTTTCTTTTGGGATGCTATAGACGATAAGAGCTTCTAAGATCTCAAGGAGATGCTCACATTAGCCCATATACTTGTATGCTTAGACTTCATGAAGCCATTTGTAGTTCAAGCCGATGCATGTGGAAGAGGCATTGGGGTTGTTTTATTCAAAGAACATGGAGTGATTGCATTTGAGAGCCGAAAGATTGATGAGGAAGAAATGGTTATGCATTTCTATGATTAAGAGATGATGCCAATACTTCATGCAATAAAGAAGTGGCATCATTACTTGTATTGGAGTCATTTCTTTGTAAAGAGTGATCATAGAGTGCTTCAATACTTCTTGTCTCAACCTAGACTCTCTCCTAAGAAAAGAAGGTGCCAATAGGTGGCTACATTGCAAAATTATGATCTCAAAATCTCTTACATTCATGAAAGGGAAAGAGAATGTTGTGAACATAAAGATTGGGTTTTGGATATCCAAGAAGACTACCTATTGGATATCCAAGAAGAGTACCTATTGGATGAGTAAGTGGTACCAATGTAGCAAAAATTACAGCAAGCCTCCCAGGATGATTTCCTACATTTTAAACTTGATAATGGACTTATCTACTACCTTGTTTCCTACATCAAGCTACAAGAAGAGATGTGTTGTTCTTCATTATTGGGGCACATGGGGATGTTTAAAACCTTCAAGAAGGTATGGAGAAGTTTTTCTCGGAAAGGAATGTGAAAAGATGTGTATATTTTTGTGACAAGTGCTTGCCTTGTCAACAAAACAAGGATCCCACACATAAGCCCGGCAGCTTGCTTCAGACTTTGCCTTTGCCTATTCCTGATGGCAAATGGACACACATCTCTATGGATCTTATCACATGGCTTCCTCATACAAGGAGGGTATGGGACATTATATATGTGGTGGTAGATTGCTTCCTTCCAAGGTCAAATATTGAACATCTATGGTTGCAAAACAATTTGTGGATAATGTGTTCAAGTTGCATGGAGTGCCATACAAATTGTTAGTGACTGAGATGTGAAGTTTATGAGTTCATTTTGGAGGACATTGTTTGAGATCATGGGAAATCTTGACACCTAGCACCACCTATCACCCCGAAACCCATGGACAAACCAAGAGGGTGGAAACTTACTAAAGGCATTATTGACATGATACGCAAGGTGCTTTGGATGAGTAGTTTTTGCTTGGCGAGATAGCTCACGCTTCATGAGAGCATTGGAATGCCACCTTTTGAGGCACACTATGGGTACAAAGTGAATATTCCAATGATGGTTCAAAAGCAACAAGGGGTGAATCCTAATGCAAAAGAGGAGATGGAATAACTGGATACACTCTTGCAACAATGCAAAGCTAATATGAAGCAAGCTCAAGAAAGAATGAAACATTATTTTAATGGTTATATCGAAGGCCATTAGAGTTGCTTATCAATTGGCACTTCCCTTAACCTCAAAGATTCATGATGTATTCCATGTGTCACATTTCAAATCTTATCTTGGGTTGGAGGTATTTGTGCAAGATGAATTACCTCTAGTGAATGAGGAGGGGATGATTGAGTATGTGCCAGAAGAAATTTTGCGTACAAGAGAGAGAGTTCTTTGTAATCTTACGTAAGGGCTACCTAAGGCAAAATCTTCTTGGTACCTCGTCTCTACATTGAAAGGATTTTAAGGGTTGTTGGATACATTTTGAAAGACTAACGAGGGTCATGAATAGTGAATTAACTTGCTGGAAATTCTTGTAAATTTACTCTGGACAACCCTACACCCTTAGAAATTGGAAGCTACTCAAGGTTTCCATGCCATTACAGGGTAGACGTTATGGCTTGTTTTGAGGGCTTATTTAGCAGTTTAGAGCCATATACATGCAATTTTGGTCTCTCATACATGGTGTCAATATGAGCTTCAAGTTTGAGTCCATTGACATATACTCCATCCATGAGGATTGTAATTGTACATATCAATGGTTTCAAGGACGAAACCTTTTGGGTGGGGACGGTTTGTAACAAAGTGAAATCATCTCATATGAATAATAGGCACAAGGGCAATGGATGATGCCCATGGATAAAACTAATGATAGTGTGAAAGGGGTGGTCATGTATATGTGTCACATATGTCGTATTTGGGGTACCTTTTGATCATCATCAATATACAAGTCAATTACTCTCTCTTCTCTCTAAACTTAGGCTAATCAACCTAATCTAGGCTAACTCAAAGCTAATCCAAGGCTAATCTAGATACTCCTTTCTTTCAGGAGGTCACAATTTATAAAAGAGAGACATTGCACAACAAGACAAAGCACCTACAGACGCGCACACAGATGCGTTTAGTCAACTAAAAAAAAAACTTACGGGCACATCTATTTTCACGTCTATCAGCGCGTCTACAGACTCGCGTCTAAAAGTGCGTTTAAAAGGTAGAAAATAGACGCATCTATAAACGGACCTATATATGCGCATATAGACGGTCGGGGAAAAAATAAAAAACACAGAAACGCGTAAATAGATGCCTGTATAGACGCATTTATACACGCAAACCAGACCAGAGTAGACGCGTTTATAGACGTACAAATAGAGGCATTTTGAACAGACAAATGCGTGTATAGACGCGTTTATAAACGTGCTGCAGAATATTTTTTAAATTTTGTGTGCTTTAACAGAATGCTGTGTATGTTGTGTATGCTATGTAGTTACAGGAATCCCATTTTCACATTGTGTAATTCAGCCAATCGCATTTTAATTGGCGCTCTTGCAAGCACGTCCTAGCCGACATTAATTACAATTCCAAATAAAAACATTACAACTCCGAAACGTTTAGTTACAAGGCATTAATTGATAGCTCAAAAAGTGCTTGTATGTACATATAGCACGAAGCTAAGCCACGTCCTATGGCTTCAAGTACAAAAAATAAGAGGAGTGTATATACAAGAGGCACGAAGCCAAGCCAGTGGCTAAGTACAAAAAAGAGTAGCTAGCACTACTCCTCGCTCCCTTCTGTGCTCCCTTCTCTGCCTCCTTCTTCCTCGTCTTCACCCTCATCTTCTTGTGCAGGGTCCTATAAACAAGGGACAACATATATCAATGTATGAAAAAACAAATCTTTATTTATAATATTGACATTGTTTAATTACTTTCAAATACCTCGGGGGACTCTCCACCAGTAGCCCGAATATACTGCTCCTCAGTAATCAACCCGTCATTATAGAAGTGCCTCCATGTATCTCCTCTGCGATGGTGGCGGTGGTAGGCTGTCTCGACAGGAGTAGGGTACCTGCCCACGATATCAAGCTGCAAGATGACACAATTTGCGGAGGGGTTAGTACAAAGAAACAACCTCCTAATAAACTACATAAACAATATAATTTGAGATCGATACTTACAAACTGGGCCCCCATGATTCAACACCGCCTGCTCCAAAATGCACGCTTCCATATCGCTCCATTTGGATCCTTCGTGCCTCCACATGCTTTAGACTGGGTTCCTCCTTCGCTGACTTCATTGCTTTCTTCCACTCACACTTGTGAGCGGTGTGGGGCGGGCCCCTTGGTGGTTGACCTCCCTGGAGCCTGGCAAGCTCCGCCAATGTCACTTTTAAATCATATACGATCTTGTTACCTTTAGACATCATTGTGAATATATACTAGGGTGAGTACTATATTCTTGTAATGGCTTTCAAGTCATAGGAAGTAGGATGAGAAGGTAAATGCAAAGAATATGCCATCTAAAATTCATCATAGATATAGCTTGGAAAAACATTTTGAAGATATCCACGTAATAGGTGATGTTACCAAACAGGTGTCAGTCGATTAAAGAGGTCCTCACTCTCTAATGGGGAAACCTCACTGCACCGACACAAAGCTTACAAACACATGCATGCAGAAAGAGTTTGCGGAACCAGTGCTCACATAAGCCCCGTGTGTTTTTCTCGGCTGAAATTCATAGATCCCGGTCGGAATTGGACGTTACCTTAAATAGTAAGGGATGAAATTTGTACGTGTTAGTTATAAATCCCTGCATTTGTATGATTTCTAGTGATTTTGGACTCTAAATCCCAGTTGAGCCTGAACGTTGCCTTTAATAAGGGTTGAAAAAAAGCATTGCCTTTAACTGAAAAAAAGAATCTATTGCTCAGCCGTTGGACCGTGTGGATCCGGCCTTATCTGAGGTACTGATTTGTCTTGCTAGTGGGTGGCCGGTCTGGAGTCTCTGGACATGTGAGCAGTGTTGACTTGCAGTCTTCTGTGATCAGAGACTGAGAGCAGGTATTCGAATAATGGATCGTCAGGAAGAGTTGACCTGTGAAGACGAGCTTAGGCGGGTGGTGGCACGGGGCTTGGAGCTGGCAGGAAGCCTGCAAGAAAAGGTGGAATCAGTGCCCACGGGCAGCCTGCTGGGCGATGATGACCGAATCCAGATGCGGTCCGTTTTAGTCCAGGGCTCGCTTGAGATTGTGGAGCATATGAACCGCTTTATCGAGCTGTTAAAGAGTAGTAGTACTTGGGTATCAGGGGACCAGAGTAATGGCCAGCTGTTAAAGAGTAGTAGTACTTCGGTATTAGTAGTAGTACTTCGGTATTAGGCGAGAAGCAAATTGTGGTAGTCCAGAATTTGGAAGCCGGTGCTCGTCATGAGAACTTGCAAGGTGCAGCACTAGGCTCTGCCAGCAGTGGGCTACACAGAAGTATGGTGAATATTGTTCGAATCTCATGCAAACAGCTGCTTGCCATTTTAAGTGGATTTTTCAATACTTCTAATTTTGCAGGAGCTACCTGGCCTTGAAGGTTTCGACGTCACGTACAGCAGCTCAACTTAGCATCTTTCCCATTGATTCATAATAATATTAATAATAATCAGAGAGGCAGGCCACATTTTTAATCAACTGTCTGCATTGCCTTTGCTCAACATTTATACCACCCGTAATTGATCCCTATATTAGCAACACATTAAATGATCCCCGATCGCACCAGCACCTAATCTGTTGACGACGACGACCAACGCTAGCTCTTCATTTCTCAATTCTAATCATCAGAGACAGTACATGTGAACCACACAAGCTTAATCCCATGCCCGTTTGTGAATCCTTTTGCGTCCCTCGAAGGAGACGACACGCCTAATTAATGTAATATTGCTCTACTTAGTACTAAGTTTACATATGTTTTGCTAGACTCAAACGCTGTGTGGGGCTGATTCCTCCCCCTGACGTCTTCGCATTTTTCCAGAGCTTCTTGCTGCATCCCTACGAATCTGATTTGTTTGTGCACCCTCACATGTTCCCAAAGCATCTTGATTTGTGTACATGTACACATTTTCTGTCTAGGTGGCTGGGTGTGCGCGCTCTTTGGTTTGGGGTATTGAGGGGGTTTGTTCAGCTATCTAGCCACCGGCGACATCGCATATGGTATTGAGCTAGGCTACCATAAGCCTTGGATGACCCTGGTTTTATCATGCTACATTTGAATTTGTATAGCCAACATTGTTATTAACAAAGATTAAATATGAGAACTGTCATTAGCTAGGGCCTTAGTGAGCCCACTAGGCTAGTGATATTTTAAGTACATTTTTAATTGAAAATAGCTTAGCAATGCTTCTTTATGCATAAGCCTCATGCATGCAGTTGTATGCATAAGGCATATCCATAGAGCTCTATGCTATGCAGTGGGCTATCTAAAGAGATATATGTAAATAGCGCCCCACATACATCTCATTGCATACAACATATGCATAGACACATGCATGGAGCTCTTTACATAGAGCCATATACAAACTTATATACATGGAGCTCATACAAATAGAATTAAGGGAAGATCTAGGCAAAGCTCTATGCCTGGATGTAATGCATAAGCTCGACACATACAACGTAATGCATAGAGAGGTATGTGCAAAGAGCTATTATATATAAGATCTATGCATAAGCTGCTCAACTCTATGCATGATAGCACACATCATATGCATAATAGATTTTGTATCAGCTCTATGCATATTATGCATAAGTTGAGTTCTATGCATAGGGCTTACACGAGATCTATCTTAGTGATTTTGCTATCCTTTTTTTTACATGAAGATGTGGTTTTTTGATTTGTTTTCTAGGGATCTTCAAAACTACTTCGAGATTTGGTTAGTTGATATTTAAAAAATAATAATATTTCTTTTACACAGAGGTAGGTAGAAAAACTATTTTAGTACGAGTTTAACCAAGTTTGATTTCTCTCCCTTTATGTCATTGCTTGCACGGTGCTCAACACATTAGCCCCTTTTTTCTTGAGGTAAGACTGATCGCTCTATCCTCATTTTTAAAATATTTTCATGCTTATCTTACACCCTTGAAACATATTATTTTTAATTAGGATTTATGGAGTTTATGTTTGCATAGAGGTTCTTATTCTTGGGCATACATAGAGCTAGAGTCTTGCATATAGCTCTAATGCCTAAAATAAAGCTCTTGATGCATGCATTAGATCTCTTATGCAAACTTATCCCTTACATAAGAGAGATTTTCATGCATTCATCAAGAGCTCTAATGCATTAGATCTGTTATGCAAACTTATCCTTACATAAGAGAGACCTTAATGCATTCATCAAGAGCTCCAATGCATAAAAGCTCTCTAATGCATGCATGAGATTTTTATGCATCCAAAAGAGATGATCTCTTTCTCTACAATAGCTCTTATGCACTAAGATATATCTATCAGTACAATAGCTCTTATGCAATAAGAGACCTTATGTGTCAACTAAGAGATCTATATGCATGAATAGGGTCTACATGCATGCCTAATAGCTATATATCTATTACTCGTGTTCCTTTTTTTTTGTAGGTTTTCCTTGAAAGAGATCAATATCTGACCCTATCTTATCATACGGTATAAATCACTATCATATTGGTTTTGTATTAACTACACTCATTTACCCACAGTTTGGGAGTATATTTATTAGTAGTTCAAGCACTTTATGCTCTCATGGAGCTTTTAATGCAAACATATATCTCTACCACATGTAGTAAAACTCTTATGCACGCTTGCATTATTATACTTAGGAGGGCCCTTAATGCATGTACTAAGGTCTCTAATGCATGTATAGAAGCTCTTTAATGCATGCATAAGCGCTATAATATGGATGCCAATAGTTGGAGTGCATGCATAAGGAACTCTTATGATTTGAGATATCCTCTCTAATGTTGCATAAGAGCATTAGAGAACTCTATTGCATTGAGATATCTTCTCGAATGCTACATAAAATTTGTATGCCTAATATCTCTATGCATGTGTTAGAGCTTTATGCATGCCTAATAGCTATATCTTGCATATTTCTTGATTTATTCTTTTAATGTTTTCTTTTATAAGCGTTCCTTCATATAGATGTGAGATTTTTTTTTTGTGCATTTTATGCTTACATAATTTTTCTATTAGAGCTCTTATACACGCATAGATTTGTGCATGTATTTAGCTCTTATGCATACATTAAACCCTTTTATGTATGCATTAAATCTCTTTCCATAATACTATTTCTTTCCCCTTTCATTCTGACTGCGCGGTTGGATTCTTTTTGTTTCCCTTCATTACATTAAATCTTCTTTTCCACACTTCTATTTCCTTTCTCGCAGTAGTAGGAAACTCCTCATTTTCCATTTATAACTCTTTCCCTAATGGCGCCTCCCTCACTACTCGAGGGGGTTACTCATAAATATGTAAGCGTACCACATGGGTTCAACAAAAGGGATTTTTAAAATCCCTTTATTACACATTTCTATCATACAAAAGGGTACCATTTAAAGGGGGTATTATATCGAGCTCATCTAGTGAGGTGGTGGACACTGATGACCCGCTTTTGGGATAGGCCCCACACTTACACCACTCACATGGTTGGTGAGATCATGGGTGATATGCGACCGATGGGATGACAGGTTGTTTGACAGCCATTCTAGAGACTGGCATAGTTATAGCGCCAGCTCATTTAGTTGGGTTCACACTATAGAGAACCCTAGTATATATTTGGTTGAGTACCTTTTCATAAGTGTGTACTCTTATCTTTGTATATGGTGTGTTGAGTGTTGAGTGAAGAAGAAGAAGATTTCCAACCTCTCACCTTGTGTGTTCTCTATTAGGGTTTTGTGAGTGTGTGTGTGCTTGTAAGAGCTCAAGATCTCTTCTCCCTTGCATCTTTTCATGGTATTAGAGCCTGGTTCATGCTACAGAATTGCAAGCAAGAAAAGCATAGGAAGCGGTATGAGGGTAAGAGCTTCAACTACTCTTTCCTATTTGTGTTGGTGATTACACCCTTGTCCGGAGCTCTACGGGAGGCACCGGCAAACGATCTCTGATTGAGGAGCTTTCTTCACAGGAGTAAAGCTATAGGGCAACTATAATGTCCTATCCGATGTAATTTCGTGAAAATTGGCAAAGGTAGTATAATGATTCACGTGGATGATTTTACTATGGTAAGCCTTGACATGTGCAGGCAAATTGTTATAAGAAGCAGGCTGACATGCAAAATGGGAAATTACAGCAAAACAACTATGCATCCTCGAGCAGAAACAATGAGGATAATGAAAGGTTGTTTGTTATGTAGCATGTCATTAATGCCATGTCTAAAAATATTGAAGCAGCACATGAAGATGATGTATGGTACGTTGATTCAGGTGCTTCGAACCACATGACAAGTCATGGGGAGTGGTTCAAGGAGATGAAGTATTAAAATTACAGCAATGTGATGAGCTATGGTGGATCACATGACAAGTCATGGGGAGTGGTTCAAGGAGATGAAGTGTTAAAATTACAGCAATGTGATGAGCTATGGTGGATCAAATGCTAGAATCAATGTGAGATCCCTCTGCCCCCTTCGTGCACCAGACTCCCGGTAGAGCTGACACAGCGGAAGCAGCCCCCTCATGCGTGGGGCAGGGTTTCTCACTCGGGGCCTCGCCCACGAATGTCCGGGCACGAGACTAGGCTGGTGGTCACTCAGAAAACCGAAACCGGGAAAATTTCCCATGCCCGGAAAGCACGGACGATTCCACCATTTTGAATTTTCTTAACGAATTTTTCTAACGAGATCAATTCTAAACTATCCTTCACCTAAATAAACCAGCTACAAGGAAACTATCCACTGATATAATTTGATCATCTGAGTAATTTCAACGCTTTTTTCCTAATCAAGATCAGGCACAGCTGTTGATCCACTCAATTGAGAAATTTATCAGGGAATTAACTAGCTTGTAGATTGAACTAGCACAATCAGACCTCTCTACAACAAGCTTTGCAAACTTCATAGAGTCCACCGACACAAACTGGGTATAGGAGCTCTCCAACTACCTCCAATGCAGCATGATGGGAGATGGGTTGAAGGAAACGATCAAGCTATAGGACATCATCAAGGAAAAGGATGTTGCTATCCAGAGAACCTAAAGGAGGTATAGGAAGAGTATCTCCACAAATGAACAATTGCGATGTGAGTACCTACATCTTCCTACAAACAGATGGTTCCCCACCATTCACAAGGTGGAAATCTGAATGAAAGATTTGGAAATCTGAATGAAAGATTTGGAAATCTGAATCTAACCCAGACAGGAGACCGAGAGTCAACAAAAGCCTTATAAGCAACTACGCCCAACCAAAGTGGGCAAGGAGGCTTTTGTTGAGTTTGGGCAAGTAGGCCTAGAGTTAACAAAAGCCTTGGAAGTAGATGCACCCACCCAAGTGGGAAAGGAGGCCAACAACAACAGTGAGGCATGGGGGGCTCACTTTGAGTAAATCCTCTGTATCACATGCATTCAAGGTCTATTTTTAAAATCCCTTATCTATGAATTTTTTAGGGGGGAATGTTCCACGGGAACACTCACGGGAACACAGATTATGGAAGAAGGCCGGAAGCAATTAATGCGAGAGAGCAGGATTGTAGCCATGGGAACATAAAGACGCACATAATTTTTTCATATTTTTGTGCTGAAGTGCAATGTAAATCGTTTTAGGCCAATGTGGGTTCTAAATGAGAGTTCTAAGTGTATTAGCAAGGCTCACTTATGGGGTTGTCCGCCCATGTGTGAAAGAGGCCTAGGGTTAGGGTTAGTGGCATCTCTACAAAAGAGATGCTAGCTAAAGAAAGTGGACGTTTTTTGCCATTCCCATAAGCTATTGAGTGAAGCTCTTGAGCTCTCAAGCTATGGCAGCTCTCTAACTCTCTCTCTATTGTACTCTAATGAGCATGAAGCTCCAATGAGTATAGCTGCACTTTTCTCTTAATCTATGTTAGCATCATTGAAGTAGATTAGTCTATGATTAGTTGAATGCTTCTTTCTTTCTCTTGTGTATGCTGCATGCTTGTAGTGTGTGTGTGTAGTGGTTTGTGAATGTTACATTCTCTGCTTGCTTAAGCTTGTGGGTTAGTAGATGCACGCTTATGGATTTGTAGGCATTAGGGAAAGCAAAGATTTAATCAATGTTTGAATGAGATTAAGAGATTGCTATGCATTTCTTGTTGCCTTGATTAGTGTAGTGGATTTAAGGGATTGAGAGATTGATTGAGGTGTTGAATGGTTGAATCGTCAAGTGGTGGTTTGTGTATGTGAACTCTCCCTCATGGGATAAGCCTTCATGCACTAACCGGGTCGAGCCCTTGGATTGACATTGTGTTTCTTAACACATTTGTTCATCGGTAGTACTCTATGAGCACTATATTGCATGGTAGAGAGAACCGTTCTATACATACCCTTTCCCTATTCAACCTCTCAATACCCCCTTTAAATGGTACCAATTATGATAGAAATGTGTAATAAAGGGATTTAAAAAATCCCTTTTGTTGAACCTTTGTGGTATGCTTACATATTTATGGTGACCCCCTCGAGTAGTGAAGGAGGTGCCATTAGGGAAAGAGAGCTGTAAATGCAAAATGACGAGTTTCCTACTACTGCGAGAAAGGAAAAAGAAGTGTGGAAAAAAAGATTTAATGTAATGAAGGAAAACAAAAAGAATCCAACCGTGTAGTCAAAGAAAGGAGAAAGAAACAGTGTTATGGAAAGGTTCATCAATGGCCCTAATCCTCGATGAAGAATTCAAAGAGAACTCATGGGGAAAGATATAAAGAAATTGGAAGAAAATGAAAATGATGATGCTGTACTAAAATTCTAGATTGAAGAGTGAGAGGTGCTTGTCAAAGAATTTAAAGAACACCAGAAACAAGACGGAAAAACAACAAAGGCCCTTAAAAGGAGGTAGAGGCAGCTACACGTGCAAGGGTGACAAAGAGGAAAAGGGAAAAAATGACAATCAATGAGTTAATGTCACCCTGACAAAAACCCAATGCTAACCTGAGGAAAAGAAAAGACCAAATCGAGGCCATGAGAAAGGCGTACAGAGGAAGTGCGAACAAAGGACAAGATGCTAGAGGACTTTCAAGGCTGGGCAAAAGGGAAAAAGGGCATGTTCCATGGGAACACTCACGGGAACACAGATTATGGAAGGAGTCCGGAAGCAATTAATGCGAGAGAGCGGGATTGTAGCCATGGGAACATAAAGACGCACATAATTTTTCCATATTTTTGTGCCGAAGTGCAATGTAAATCGTTTTAGGCCAATGTGGGTTCTAAATGAGAGTTCTACGTGTATTAGCAAGGCTCACTTATGGGGTTGTCCGCCCATGTGTGAAAGAGGGCTAGGGTTAGGGTTAGTGGCATCTCTACAAAAGAGATGTTAGCTAAAGAAAGTGGACGTTTTTTGCCATTCCCATAAGCTATTGAGTAAAGCTCTTGAGCTCTCAAGCTATGCAAGCTCCCTAACTCTCTCTCTATTGTACTCTAACGAGCATGAAGCTCCAATGAGTATAGCTCCACTTCATTCTCTTAATCTGTTTTAGCATCATTGAAGTAGATTAGTCTATGATTAGTTGAATGCTTCTTTCTTTCTCTTGTGTATGCTGCATGCTTGTAGTGTGTGTGTGTAGTCTCCATTGATGCAAGCTCTTGCCCACTTCTTTGGCAGTGAGTTGTTCATGGATAGACTCTCTCTATGAGCTTGTGGGTTTGTGAACATTCTCTGCGTGCTTAAGCTTGTGGGTTAGTAGATGCACGCTTATGGATTTGTAGGCATTAGGGAAAGCTAAGATTTAATCAATGTTTGAATGGAATTAAGAGATTGCTATGCATTGCTTGTTGCCTTGATTAGTGTAGTGGATTTAAGGGATTGAGAGATTGATTGAGGTGTTGAATGGTTGAATCGTCAAGTGGTGGTTTGTGTATGTGAACTCTCCCTCATGGGATAAGCCTTCATGCACTAATCGGGTCGAGTCCTCGGATTGACATTGTGTTTCTTAACACATTTGTTGATTGGTAGTACTCTATGAGCACTATATTGCACGGTAGAGAGAACCGTTCTACAATGGCGCCACTGCTGGGGAACGAGTGCCTACATTAGTTGAGCACCGTACACACACTACCACTCCTTATTAAGCTCCAATCGGTTGCAAAACTGTTGGATAGGAGAGCAGGCTTTGGGACTAATTTTGGTACTTATTTAAGACTAATTTGCTGTTAAATTCTCTTTATTTGTCTTGCAATTTGAGTGCGATTGGCTAGCTACACTTCTCCCTCGAGGTCAGGACAAGGATTCAACACACGGGAAGGATTGGAGGTAGGCGCTAAACCTGCAAATTTCAATTTGTGTGCGAAAAAAAAGAAGCCTGTTTTTGCATTTCTGTCATTCTATTTGAGGAAAATTTTTACAGTTTCAGTTTTCTGCATGTTCATTTTATTTTCTGCTCTTAGCTTAGTTTAGTTTTTTGCATCATTAATTTTGTTCATTTTAGCTCTCTGTTAAACTTGAATTTTAGTTCTCTGTTAAACCTGCACCTGTAGAGAAACTAAAATCTGCACACACACATGAAGATTGAACATTTCGAATTTGCTAAACGTGCATTTAGTTCACTGCACACGCATTGAATTCGCTACAAATCTCACAGCTGTACACGCATTTAGTTCATTGCACACACACTTTAAAAAAAATAAAAATAAATAAATAAATAATAATAATAAAAGAAGGCGGTTGTGTGAATAGCACACCGCGCGGAGAGATCCACACATCGCACCATAAAGACCGCCACCGCACCTGATAAGGGGCAGTCTGGAAAATTTTTCATTTTCTGCCGCAAAAATTTGGGAGGTTATCTAACTTTTCGAGAGGAGTTAGATGACACCCATCGTCGAAATTTCGGTCCCGGACCCATTTTCCCATAGTGACTCAGTATGGGAAACTGGTAAATTTTAGGCAATCTTCGATCCGAAAAAATATGCCCTTTTTTGGCCTAATGTGTTCGAGGGGGTTCAAATGGGTTCTGGCAAAGTTTAAGCCGACTTGAAAATTTTTGGATTTTTTTGAAAAAAATAATATTAAAAAAAAAACCTTAAAATTTGACCTTATGCACTTGCGGTGGGGACGTCATATAGACACTGCCATAGGGGCACCTTCTAGAGTACCTATGCAGGAAAGTGGGACCCAATCGGTAGTAAATTTGGCAGATATTGCTGAAACCTTTTCCGAATCCCAATCTGATACCCTTTCCAGGACAACTAGCTCATTGTCTATGGACAATCTAGGGCCATCAAATAGTCATCCCTTAGCCCCAAATAGGACACCTACAAGATCTTTTAATCCATTTGAAGCCGATACCATGGGGTTACCACTCAATGTGAGACTTCAATATGTCTACACGAATGCTCAAGGAGCTGAGATTTTTAGGGATCCACAACAACGGTATCTCGTTAAGATCGCAGACTTTTTCTCAGAGCTTGATAGAGCACCTCTAGTCAATGACCAGGGTAACATGTACATGGGTGATGGTGTTCACTCCTACGAAGTCACCTATCATCCAAAGAATGTAGACAAATTAGGGGAGCTCTCTAAAAGTGAGTTCTTAGACTTATCAAAGCCTTCCAGAGCAAGGGAGTCTAGAGATGATTGGCTCATTGAGCTGGACATGCCTCGACCATCCAATGCCCAGTCCTCAAAGCCATCCATAGATGATTTACTTTGTGTAGATCTAAATTTGGAAAGGGACAGGAAAGGCAAGAGCAAAATGGATCAGGGGGCTGAGAACCAATGGGAGTTTGTACGACAAATTCCAGTGACAAAGGTCTTTCAGGATGACCCACTTCAAGAGGTCTTTAAGGACTCTTTAGAAGGATATTATGCCATAACTAGATGGCCAGAGCTAGATGTTCCTTTAGCACTTATGGTGGTAGTCGAGAAGCTTGCACGATACAAGAACTGAATCCTTGATAAATGGGCCAATGAATACCGAACCTTAGATTGGAAGGAAATTCGTGAGCTCACGTGGAGAGGACAACCATTATTCATGGAAGTGTTCTCAACAAATACAGCTAAACCAGGAGAGAAAGCCTTTCTTGGAGAAACTGTTGATTCTCCTCTACGAGAGTTCACTAGAGAGGGACCCTCAACATCAAAGTGGACCACTGCAAGTAGCCCAACTCTAGCACCAAGATATTATCCTACACCAAAAGTGCGACCATAGATCACACCACAACAACATTTCTCTCACAATGACAGTCGGAGGGTAGGGGAGCCAACTTGACCTCCCATAAATGTACCTCCTGAAATGCGCGTTGTCGTGCCATGGCACGTCTATGATGTGAAACCGTGCATGTGAGGCCATCAAATACACATCCAGATGCATGGGTTAAGTGCCATGACGAGTCATTATATGATGCCATGTACATATGTTCATATTGTAAATGAGGTTCAATAAGACGAGCTGAGGCTGAGCCAGATCTAGGAGTTTTTGTATATGAGTATGGAGGATGATGTTTTTGCTGTTACTCAGAGCTCATGGACAAGTTAGAAGCATCCAGTTATATATGATGGCATGAGGGCATACCAATGCACAAAGGAATGCATTTATGAAGGCATGGAGAAATACTTGAATGAGCAATTGGGGATTCTATAAATCACATGGGCCGATATGATGATTTATAAACTATGAAGGTGTCAAGAGAAATGGAGATTTAATGAACATCACAGTGCCGAAGAGTTCATTGAATGTTGGAAAAATGTAGAGATAGAAAACTGCACTTGGACTTCATGGATCATCATGTAGAGGTACATGTATCTTATGTATATCTAATGTGGAGATAGAAAACATGGGGCTTGTAAGCATGTCTTCATAGGTGTGAGAATGCTTTGGGAATCTTGTGTTTGTGGCAAAAGCAGAGAATTCAAAGTGTCATCGACTAAAATGCCTTATGGGTGACTGTATGTTAAGGTTATGCCTTGCAACCTTAATGCTAAGGTTAGAAACAAAGCACGTGGCTAGCAGCATACGTGGAAAAGGAAATGCATTTCTTTTATTTGGGATTTTTCTAGAAAGCATGGAAGCGAAATGCGCAGCCTTTTTAATTGGAATTTCCCGCATGTATAGCTGGAAAAAGGTGGTGGGGGGGGCGCCGAGTTCTCCGCGGGAAAAATAGAAAGGCACCGGAGGCAGACGGCGGCGAACCAGTGTGTGAGGAAAATTTCTGCAGAGTGAATGAACAGCGTCCATTCGACCAGAACGTTTGGTTTCATGCAGTGAGCGACTGTGTATGGTGTGTTGGGGCTCGAAATAGAGAGCAAAGTTGCTTCTATCTAATGATATGCTTATTACAAATTCACAAACCTAGCTATGCGCCGGCTCTACGCTGCCTGCAGTGAAGCGTGGAAAGAATATTTTTCAAGAAAATCCGAATGAATCGCTTTTCCACGTCGTCAGATAAGTAAAGCTTGATAAAAATCTCTTTGTTTTTTCTACCTACCTCTTGTTAATACACGATTCCAACAAACCTTCTAGGGTTTTGTTAAAAAAATAAAGGGTGGATTTTGATATGAAGAAATGTGAGGATATTCCATCAAATGACATGGAATCAAAGAGTCAGAAATGCAGCAACGACTCTAGTGAGAATTGATTTTGATTCTACCTTAGTGGAACTAAATGCAGGCCATGGATTTCTTTTAAAATCATATGAATATGTTTAAGTTATGCCGAATATCATTTTGTGTTTGTGAGTTGTTGGAATTTGAAGCCAGATTTTCAGGTGATAAAGAACATTATGAGATGTTGGGAATGGTGACAGTGGATGTATGGAATGAAAGGGGACACATGTATGTTGGAAATACTTAAAGGTTATGTTATGCCTACATGTGATTAGCTGGAAAGTTTTGGAAAAAGAAGCCAGTGAATCTATGCTTGGAAAGGGATAAGCAATTGGAACACGAATTTGAGGAGGATTTTGTCCTATGCTTTTTGGGAAATTTTGAATGTGAGTTCCCTTGTTAGGTTTGGCACCAACTCTCACAGCTAGAAGTCTCGTACTTTCCTGGCTACTCCGCACACATCACGACAGCTTTTGGTGAACCCGACGTGAAACTGCTGGGGTGAGAGTGTGGTGAAATATACAGGGAAGCTATGGCTGAGAATTCTGAGGGTCAGGGGGTTCATTTTGACCCCGGAGTTATGCAGATGTTTCAAATGTTTACCATGTACATGCAACAGCAACAAGCTGCTGAGAGGGGACAAATTTCCACGACCAAGGCATTACAATCAATTGTGAAAAAGGTGGATCAATTTGATGGGAAGGACATTACAAAGTACCTGCGCAATTATATAAAGGAGATGGAGCTAAACAGGGTGACTGAGGAGGATATGGTTCGAAGTTTCGAGCTGGTATGCGTTCTTGAAATAAGAGAGTGCATAAAAGGATTGCAGACAGCACAGGGTGGCAGATATTGGGAAGAGTTCAAGCTTGCTTTAAAGGATGAATATTTCATGGAGGATTCTGAGCGAGTGACCAAACGAACTTTCTTGGAATGGGTCACAAAACCTAAAATGGGAATTTCTGCCACAGAATTGCTAAGAGAGTTTGAGAAGCGTTATGCCCAGTTGTCAAGGATAGAGCGTGCAACTTTGGATAGAGAAAAAACAGAGCTCTTCTTACAGGCAGCTGGGAAAGATCTCCAGGAGAAATTGGAAATCCTCCTTGAAGACAAGGATACAGAGCAGGGATTAAAGAGTGATTGGAATGATGTTGAGGATGCAGTCACTATGTTAGCAAAGCGGCAGCGGAGGAGGGATAAAATGGTGATGGGCTCTGCACCCCCCATAGCTGCTGTTACCCCTGAGAATCTACCCAAACCAGCTGCTACAATTCCCAAGGTAGATGGGCCAATGGATGAGCTTATCAAGGGTATGCGTGACTTAAAATTGAAGATGTCCAGGATTGAAGAAAAAGGTCTACCATTGGGGCAGGCTTCTATGCAAAGACCTCAAAGCAAAGAAGGGTTTACATATAGATGCATATGGTGTGATGACCCAGAGCATGCAAAGAAGGATTGTACCAGCTATAAAGAAGCTCTTAAAAATCAACTTGTGTTTTTCAAAGATGGGAAAATCCATCTTACAGAGACTGGTCTTCCATTGAGTACAAACTTTGGGAAAGGAGGGATGAAAAAGCTGGTAGAGGATATGGCTGCTAGTCATGCCATTTCTATGGTTGAGGCAGCAACCTATGGATTAAAGTTGGTCAATTAAAGCAGGGATTTGAGAATGATGAGGATTATGAAAATGAGAATTTTTGGCCATCAACAATGGAATTAATTGCGTCAAAGAAAGTGTCAAAGCAAGCTTTGCATGAGGCAGGTGATTGTATACGTCTTGAGACTGGCTGGGAGGAGCCTGTGGATTCTTTATCCATTTATGCCTATATTGCCAAATGCCAAAATAATGAGGCACAGGTAGAGGAGAAGCGTAAAAGGGAAAATGAGGAAGGAGGGCCATCAAAAAGAGTTACACGTGGAAGTGAAAAGAAGGATCCTGGGCCATCACATATGCCTCCACAGCATAGCAGACCTCCACAGGATGTTTCAATGGAAGAAGTGCCAGCAAAAATGAAGGAGAAGGGTAAAGTGAAAAGTCCACTCTACAAGCTTCAATCTGATATTGAAGTTGCAACAGATCTCAAAAAGGTACTTGAAGAAAGGATTCTAAACAGCAGGGTGGAATTCACACTAGGGGAAGTCTTGGGGATTGCAAAGAAAGAATTTCATGATGAAATAATTGATATTATACGAAGAAAAAGGCAGTCCATAATTGAATCTATTCCATCACAAGGGGAGGCAAGCACTTCCAAGACTCATGGAGTACAGGTACAGAAAAAGGAAGAGAGAGAAAATGTGGTGGAATGTAATCACTCTGCTGATGGGGCACGACAAGTGCGCTTTGTGGAAGAGGATGATGAAAAAGAAGTTCTTACAAAGAGTCATTACTCCAGGAGCCATTGGGCAAGAGCAACCACTGAAACCCTTGTCAAGATAGGTGATTTGGAAGAGCCATATGTCGCTCTAATTGATCATGGGTCTGAAATAAATCTTATGGCTAAAAATCTCTACAACAAATGTAAGTGGCCAATGGATGTGGATCATGGGTGGATGATTAAAGCAGCTAATAATTCATCTGGTGAGCTTTATGCAGCATGTCCAAATGTAAGGGTAACTATAGGGGATGTGAAGGATGATCTGAATTTCTTTGTTCAGGAGATGTCATCGTATCCCCTCATTCTTGGGCAACCCTACATTACAGCTGTAAGGATGGAAACAAAGGTTTTGGATGATGGTTCAGCATATGCAAGAATAAGGAGTAAAGATGGCAAAAAAGCTGTTCAGTTTTTGACAGTTTGCATTAATCATGAAAGGAATCGTGAGTCTCTTAGGACACAGTCACTCCCAAAGATAAACAGAGAGTTCATGAATTACAGGGAGATGAGGGATTTTGGCCAGGTGCCATTGTAAAGCGGGATTCCAATGGTACAAGGGGAAATGAGTTCTCGCAGGACTCAATCAATGTAAATAGTTTTTCAGCAAATTTTCAGGGATTCTCCAGCTATGGGTCACTGGTTTTTGTAAAAAGCAAGGATTTGAAGCGTGGCATGCAAAAACATATACAAAATGAACAAAAAGGTTTTGAGCAGTGTGGTCTTTTGGAGAAGAATGAGTTTATTTCAGGGGTGCTTGATGAGGTGTCATTTATAGATACTATGGATGTGCTTTTTGATATGGGAAGAGCATGCTTACAGGGTGGAAATGAAATGATAAAGGTGTCATCTTCATGTTGATACAAAGTACAAAACGGTTGCAAAGAAGGTGAAACCAGTTGCCTTGCCCTTGCCACCGGGAAGCAAGGAGAAGATAGATGAAGCTTCTATGCAGCCAAATCTTAGAGATCCGAAGAAAATTGGGCATAAATTTACTCAAGAAACTCTGAAAGAGCTGAAGATTGGTGAGAAGGATTTTCTGTTGGCAGTTGAAAGGGAATGCTTTGAGGAGATGCTTGTAAAACATGGGAAAGCCTTTGCTTTTCAGCCGCATGAGATAGGCTGTGTTGATCCAAGTGTAACAGCACCAATGGTGATCTTTACTGTTCCACATGTGCCCTGGAACGTGCGGCCAATTCCAGTACCAAAGGCTCTCTTGCCAAAGTTGATGGAATTACTAAAGGAAAAGATCAGGATGGGAATCTTGGAGCCTTCATGTGCCCCATATTCCAACAGATGGTTTACTGTACCAAAGAAAAATGGGACATTGCGCTTTATTCAAGACATGCAACCTGTAAACAAAGTCACAATCAGGAATGTGGGAGCAGGTCCAATTGTGGATGAGTTTGCAGAAGCATTTGCAGGGAAAGCTATATACTCTATGGGTGATCTGTATTCGGGATATGATCAGTTCCAGCTGGATATACAAAGCAGGGACTTGACCACAATGAGAACTCCTTTGGGATTAGTAAGGATGTGTACCTTACCACAGGGAGCCACTAACTCAGTGGCACATATCATGAATGGAATGAATAAAGTCTTACGAGACTTCATACCACAAAAAACTATGCCATTTTTGGATGATGTGCCAATAAAGGGCTGTGATGAGAAAGACAAAGATGAGGATTTGGATTCAAAAGGGTGCCGCAAGTTTGTGGCAAATCATATAAAGGATTGTGATATGATTCTATCGAGGCTTGAAGAAGTGAATCTTACTTTATCTGGGCTGAAATCAGTGTTTGGAGTTGGTGAAGTGCTAATAGTGGGACATCTTTGTAGTACTAGTGGACGTCGACCTTGTCCAGCCAAAATAGAGGCAATACAAAGAATGAAAGAGACATGCATTAATGTTACAGAGCTGAGGAGATTTCTTGGAGCATGTGTCTTTTATGTTATTTGGATCCCACATTATGCACATGTAGCAGATCCTCTTTATCAACTTTTGAGGAAAAATCAAAAATTTTTGTGGAGTGCAGTACATATTAAAGCTATGCAAAAGCTGAAATATTTGCTCCAATCATCACCCACATTGAGAAAGGCAGATTATGAGTGTGGCAGGCATGTGATTGTTACAGTTGATACTAGTCCTACTGGGATAGGATGGGCAGTAGGGCAAGATGATGAGGATGATCATAGGTATGTAATTAGATTTGGAGCAAAGGTATTAAGCTTTCGGCAACGAAAGTATCCACAGATCAAGAGAGAATTATGGGGGATAGTCACTGCTCTAAAATGTGAAAAAGAATATCTTATTGGGGCATCTGTACTTGTGGAAACTGATTGCTTGCCACTTCTTGGGATGATAGCAAGTTGTACCACTCCAGATATTGCTATGCTTAGGTGGATTGCTTATATCAAGTCACTAAATCCTGAGTTTGAGCATATTGCGGGAAAAG
Source organism: Cibotium barometz (assembly GCF_041138505.1). Lineage (NCBI taxonomy): Eukaryota > Viridiplantae > Streptophyta > Polypodiopsida > Cyatheales > Cibotiaceae > Cibotium > Cibotium barometz. The sequence continues at coordinate 37,617,401 of NC_141068.1, forward strand.
ATAATCCAGTTGCAGATATGCTATCAAGAGCCAGGTATGAAGATGAGAAAGAGATGATTAGTGACATTGATGATGTGGGTACAAAGTTCTATACTACAGCATATGCAAAAGGGGATCATATTTGCCTATCAAATGCACTTGAGTCTTTTATTGAGGAAATATATGAAGGAGTTTGGTTGCTTATTGGTCAATATTTGAGTACTCTGACAAGGCAAGAAAATTGGTCTGACTCAGAATTTAAGAGGATCCGCAGAAAAGCATATGGTTACTTTCTAAAGGATGGGTATCTCTGGAAGCATCCTAAACAGAGGAATGCTATGCCACAGAGAGTCATATGTGATAAAGAGACTCAAGGAAAGCTTGTGAAAGAATTCCATGAGAGTCTCTGGGCTGGGCATAGAAGTGTGTGGGCCACCTTTACCAAAATAAAGGAAAAATATTGGTGGAGAGGAATGTACAAGGATATTTCCCAATATGTGGAAACATGCATAGTATGCCAAATGTACTCAAATGTGCGGCATCGTGATGGCTTGCAACCAACCTACCCACCTGCCATGCACTACAAATGGGTAGTGGATCTAGTTACAATGCCTTTGGGAATTTGGCAGATGCGGTATATAGCACTTGCAAGAGAAGATTTGACAAATCAGGTAGAAGGGCGTGCTTTTAGAACAAAGAGTACGGAAACAGTATGCAAATTTCTCTTGGAAGATGTGATCTGCCGATATGGCTGTGTTGGGAAAATAACAGCTGATAGGGGTGAGCTAGATGTTGAAGAAGCAAGGGAATTCTTCTCTAGAATTGGTATCAAACTGTCCCTAACATGTGCTTACAATCCTGAGGGAAATGGGAAAAGTGAGCGAGGACATCCTCCAATCATTAAAGCTTTGGCTAAGGCATGCAGAGAAAGGATGAGAGAGTGGCCAAAGCTGCTACCATATGCCTTGTGGGCTGACCGTACAACTCATAGCTTAGTGACAGGATATATGCCTGCAGAATTAATGTATGGTCAGAAGCCAGTGATGCCAGTTGAAGAAGTAATTCTAACTTGGAATGTATTGCCCTGGGGGGTGGAAGGATTGAGCAGAGATGACCTCCTTGCATTGCGAATAAGACAGTTGGAGAGGAGGCCTGAAGATGTAGAGCTTGCTAAAGCTCGCTTGAAAGATGCAAGGCTGAAAAATAAAGAAAGATTTGATAGTAGACACAGACTCCGGCCAAAACCTATTGAAGAAGGTGATTGGGTTCTAATGTATGATAGTAGCCTTGACAACCAATTCACTGTTCAAAGAAAATTTGCATGAAATGCCACGTATACTCTGTGTGAGCTTGATGGAACAGAAGTAAAGAATCTTGTGGCTGGCAAAAGAATCAAGATATTTAAAAGAAGGCATGATGGTGATCCTTTTGATTCACAAGAGATTCAGGATGAGAAGCTTGACAGTGGTAGTATGGATATGATTGAAGAGGAAGAGGATAATCTTCCTAGAACTGCAGAAGATGAAGACGACATCCAGTTATATGTGGACTTTGATGATGATTTGGCACATACCAGAGGATGTGCAGGTTTAGAGGGGGTGGATGTCGTGCCATGGCACGTCTATGATGTGAAACCGTGCATGTGAGGCCATCAAATACACATCCAGATGCATGGGTTAAGTGCCATGACGAGTCATTATATGATGCCATGTACATATGTTCATATTGTAAATGAGGTTCAATAAGACGAGCTGAGGCTGAGCCAAATCTAGGAGTTTTTGTATATGAGTATGGAGGATGATGTTTTTGCTGTTACTCAGAGCTCATGGACAAGTTAGAAGCATCCAGTTATATATGATGGCATGAGGGCATACCAATGCACAAAGGAATGCATTTATGAAGGCATGGAGAAATACTTGAATGAGCAATTGGGGATTCTATAAATCACATGGGCCGATATGATGATTTATAAACTATGAAGGTGTCAAGAGAAATGGAGATTTAATGAACATCACAGTGCTGAAGAGTTCATTGAATGTTGGGAAAATGTAGAGATAGAAAACTGCACTTGGACTTCATGGATCATCATGTAGAGGTACATGTATCTTATGTATATCTAATGTGGAGATAGAAAACATGGGGCTTGTAAGCATGTCTTCATAGGTGTGAGAATGCTTTGGGAATCTTGTGTTTGTGGCAAAAGCAGAGAATTCAAAGTGTCATCGGCTAAAATGCCTTATGGGTGAATGTATGTTAAGGTTATGCCTTGCAACCTTAATGCTAAGGTTAGAAACAAAGCACGTGGCTAGCAGCATACGTGGAAAAGGAAATGCATTTCTTTTATTTGGGATTTTTCTAGAAAGCATGGAAGCGAAATGCGCAGCCTTTTTAATTGGAATTTCCCGCATGTATAGCTGGAAAAAGGTGGTGGGGGGGGCGCCGAGTTCTCCGCGGGAAAAATAGAAAGGCACCGGAGGCAGACGGCGGCGAACCAGTGTGTGAGGAAAATTTCTGCAGAGTGAATGAACAGCGTCCATTCGACCAGAACGTTTGGTTTCATGCAGTGAGCGACTGTGTATGGTGTGTTGGGGCTCGAAATAGAGAGCAAAGTTGCTTCTATCTAATGATATGCTTATTACAAATTCACAAACCTAGCTATGCGCCGGCTCTATGCTGCCTGCAGTGAAGCGTGGAAAGAATATTTTTCAAGAAAATCCGAATGAATCGCTTTTCCACGTCGTCAGATAAGTAAAGCTTGATAAAAATCTCTTTGTTTTTTCTACCTACCTCTTGTTAATACACGATTCCAACGAACCTTCTAGGGTTTTGTTAAAAAAATAAAGGGTGGATTTTGATATGAAGAAATGTGAGGATATTCCATCAAATGACATGGAATCAAAGAGTCAGAAATGCAGCAACGACTCTAGTGAGAATTGATTTTGATTCTACCTTAGTGGAACTAAATGCAGGCCATGGATTTCTTTTAAAATCATATGAATATGTTTACGTTATGCCGAATATCATTTTGTGTTTGTGAGTTGTTGGAATTTGAAGCCAGATTTTCAGGTGATAAAGAACATTATGAGATGTTGGGAATGGTGACAGTGGATGTATGGAATGAAAGGGGACACATGTATGTTGGAAATACTTAAAGGTTATGTTATGCCTACATGTGATTAGCTGGAAAGTTTTGGAAAAAGAAGCCAGTGAATCTATGCTTGGAAAGGGATAAGCAATTGGAACACGAATTTGAGGAGGATTTTGTCCTATGCTTTTTGGGAAATTTTGAATGTGAGTTCCCTTGTTAGGTTTGGCACCAACTCTCACAGCTAGAAGTCTCGTACTTTCCTGGCTACTCCGCACACATCATGACAGCATAACAAGATCTTTGGAGGGGGTTGGTGAGGCAGGTAATAGGGGACCCACACCAATTTGGGATGCATGTGGACCATCTTACCAAAGAGAGGAACAGTTCCCACTAAGAGTGAGAGGCTGTAGGCCCTATGATGAGTATTCAAGACAAGTAAGGCCATCAACTCTTCAGAAATTAGTAAAGAAGTACGAAGGGTCGGGAGATCCATATGACTATGTAACAGCATTTAGGCAAGCAGTTCGAGCTGAGCAAGTGACTGACATGCATACGCAAATTGAAGGATTTGGGCTCACTCTTGAGGGAAAGGCCCTTGCTTGGTTTCAGGAACTAGAGGCTTCAGACAAATCTTCTTTACGAGTTTTGGAAGAGAGATTCATTGCTGCTTTTTCCTTGATGGGGATTCAGCATGACATAGTAGCAAACATCTACTCTTTCAAGCAAGGCGAGACTGAGAGTGTTAGAGACTGTGTAAATAGGATGAAGCAGTACATTAATCATTTCCCAGAAGATGAGAAGCCCACCCAGAGTCGATTAATTTATCTCTTCTTAAAAGGACTCAAAAATTCAACACTGCATACACATCTCTATGCAAAGAAGCATACAAATTTCAATGAGTGTTGCCATGATGCTATGGATTTCACAGATAACTTCAAATTCCAAGATGGTTCTGGCCCTAAGGTGCAACCTAGGGATCAGTGGGGTGATGACCAAAGTTCAAGGTCTAGTGCGCTAGTAAATCCAAACCAGATAGCTAACCTAGTACTAAGGAGATTGGGACAAACCTATCGCCCACCCATGCAACCACAACAGCAACAGCAGCGAATGAGGAGTGTACTACCTACATGTCCTCATCTTTGTGGAGCATGTGGCGGTAACCATAAAACTGAAGAATGTAATACCTTTTCTCCTCTAGTCACAAACCAACCCACAAAGAAGTGGTGCCAAGCCTGTGCTTGGAACTTTACCCACACCACACAGGAATGTACTCGCATTGCAAGAATGAGACAGGAGCGTGAGCAGCAAAGGGGTGGAGTGGCTCGACAAATGCATCAACAATATACTAATTTTGAACGTAAGCCACTGATGGCACAAGAGCAAGCACGACTTGTACTTGGAGCTCAACCTCCTGCTCCTGGGACCGCTCCCATGAGGGTTGTTGACTACGACAATTCAAATATGTGTAGAGACTTGGTAAACCCAGGCTATGTGGAGGAGGAATATGCATCATATTCATCCAAGGAAAATCTCTTTGAAAGTCCCGCATATCCAAGCCAAGCCCTGGAGGCTCAACCAGGGGAACAAAATTCTTTCATGTTGTTAGGCAGCTACCAACCTAGGACTCCAGGCCCCTCAGGTCATGAGGAAGGCACCTCTCAACCAAAGGTTTCACTCAACTTTGTAGAGGCAGTTCCATCGCCACCTTCATCAGAGAATGAGGATGTCGTGCCACTTAGAGTCATGACTAGATCACAGACACGAAATGCCGAAATGCAGACTGATGAGACACCTCGAACTAGGGATGCAAAGGCAAATCTAGTGGACAAGACCCTACATTCCAATAGAAAAAGGACCACTAGGAGGAAAAAGAACCGCAACAAGCGAACTAAGAGTTCATCCACTAGTTCTCAAGAAGTCTCTAAACAAAACATGAGGAATCAAGCTTTTACATCCCAAGAAGTGCATGAGGAGCATCAACCTCAACCTGGGCCTAGTGCTAAACAAGATGAGGCTAGTACCACTGAGGATAGTTCTGGGGGTTCTGTTTTTGTGGATAAGGTGAACGAGACTCTAGATGCCATCATTGATGCTCATAGGAGTCGCATTGCAGCTTTATCTGAGCTACCCAAGAAGCTTCAAGAATACCCAAACCCTCGTGAGGAGAAGATCAATCTAGCTGTATATCAACAACTCATTAGGGAAGCTCAATCAATACTTAAGGGTCCACCTCCACCTATCCGTCAGGGCCCAACCTCTCTTAAGCCAACATTAGAAACCATACCAGAAGTGTCATCAAGTTGGGAAATGAAAAGTGAGCTGATCTCACAAGCTCATAGCGAGAAGTCTGCACCAATTGACACCCCATTGAAAGAAGGCATTCTGCCACCACCTAGTCTTGCCTTCCCATGCAATGATGAAGTTATTGACACCAATGAGGACATGGCAAATGAGATGTGGGCAGCAGTTCATGAGAAAGTTAATGAGAATATGTCCTCTATTATTTCACCTCCATTCTCTGAAGTGGATTTTACCAGGGGCACAGAAAAAAACTTTAGACGCCCAAGCATCCAGGAGGAAGTTCAAACAATTGTTTCTCCTAGAAGTAAGCATACAATGAAAACCTTACCATATTATTTGGGAGAATATGAGAACTGTTCTCAAACCTTGAGGATACCCTCCATGCATAGAAGGTTGACAAAGGAGATGGATATGGGTATCATGCAAGCTATTTTGTGAGCACCAATGGCTTGTACCATACCTTTGCTTGATTTGATAAAGCTTCGTCCAGAGTTGTGGAATGATATTGCCACATGTTTGTTAGAGCAGGTATTGCTACAAAAGGGTCACCATCATTGTACTATACACCCTGAAATAAAGCATGTTATGCCAGTTCCTATCAACAAAGTAGGAAAATTTTGTGAGGACGATCAGGGAAATGCTACCCTCCCATTAGAAGTGCGAAAAGTAGCTTCAACTGCAATACTTGATAGTGGTGTAGGAGTGGGCATTGTGACAAGGTCCACTTGGGAAAAGTGGGGCAAACCAGCTATTAGGAGTACCAGGATACGCTTGCGGCTAGCAGATGGAAGCTTAGAACATCCCATTGGGCTGCTAGAGAACATATTGGTCACCACATGTGGGATTGAATATGAGCACACATTTGCAGTAGTGGATTTTGGAAAGCATCCAAACTATGAAGTGATATTGGGTAGACCATTCATGCGACAATTTCAAATGATTCAAGATTGGGGATACAATTATTTGTACCTCGGGCATGATTCTGTCATCACAAGGGTAAACCTAAAGAATCACTCATATCGTGATGTAACAAGGTCTCCAATAAATGAGTTTGATTCTGCTTCATCTGAGGGCGCAAGAGTTACATTGTCAGATGGGCGAGAAGATCTGTGGATGTGTGGAGCCTCATGTAGGGATTTCAACACTAAGAGACTTAAGGGTAATCGAAGTGTATCAGATGAGGCATACATTTCACAACCCTTCCCTGAGCACTTAATTGATCCCCTAGAATGAAGTCATGTCCGTGCAGCATTATCGACATGTGCTTTACCTAAGCCAATTCAATTTTGTGACTCAGATGGATATGACATTATTCCTATACGAATGGTACAACCACATGACCTTCTAGATGATTTGTACTATGGGGGTGCATCCACAACAGCACTGCATGTAGAGGAAGTCTCAGTGGAGGATTTAACACTCGAATCTGCTAATGATGCTGATAAGGAAGATGGATGGGACTCTGATTTTGATAATGATGTGATAATCCCTGAGGAAGAGTTAGGAAAGGCACACCTACTCTTGAGAGGAAGGGAGGTTCAAATAGAGATCCCTCGAAGCCGACCTAAACGTAAATGCTGTGAGAGCCATAAGAGAATTCGTAAACAAGATGAGAGGGAACGATGTGAGAGAAAACAAAAAGAAGACAAGGACTTTAAGAATGATCACTCTTGACCACCACCTCACTTCTCAGGGAAGAATGGATATCTATACTATGTCCAAGCATAAGATAGTATTAAGGACCAAGTAAAACGATCAGATGGATTCCAACCAAGAGAAAAGCTAAAAACTGTTAGCAAAAATCACAAAAAATGAAGAAACCAAAACCAAAACTCAAGTCTCAAACCGATTCAAAAGAGAGTGTCGAAAGTGCAAAGATAACGGTTGAACAAAAAAATCTGATGCAAGATTGCAAAAGAGAGCTCAAAACCACATGGTCTTCAATTAGTGATGACTCAAGTGGACAAGAACAAGGTCTCAATGTTCTCCCCAACTTCACACAGTACACTCTTCAAGATCGGAAGATTGTTCTTCAACAGCCCATGCGACAAAAGCCAAGCGTGCAAGGGGTTTCATATGATGGTCTAGAAGATGCAAAAAAAATAGATATCGCTAAGCTAGGAGAAGAGCCTCACTATGTGTGGATTGCCACAGACTTGTCCTTAGATGAGGAGAAGTTATTAATTCAAACAATGAAGGAGTATCGTGATGTTTTTGCTTGGAGTTATAAAGACCTCAAAGGAGTTGATCCAAGCATATGTCAGCATACAATTCCATTGCGAGAGGATGCAAAGCCTTCCAAGCAACGTCCTTATAATAACAATGAGAATTTTGCACGAAAGATAAAAGAAGAAATAGACAAGCTCTTAGAGGCAGAATTTATCTGTGAGATTGAATACACTTAATGGGTCTCCCCTATTGTAGTGGTGCCCAAGAAAAATGGAAAACTTCGAGTATGTGTAAACCTCAAGAAGGTAAATGCAGCTACTGTACGTGATCATTACCCACTTCCAATCACGGATCATGTTTTGGAACGAGTTGCAGGGAAAAAGGCATATAGTTTCTTGGATGGATTCTCTAGTTACAATCAAGTGTCAATTAATCCAAAGAATCAACACAAGACACCCTTTGCTACTGAAGATGGCATCTTTGCCTATCGTGTTATGCCATTTGGTCTAACAAATGCACCAGCAACCTTTCAGCGGTTAATGATTCATAATAACTTTGAATGATTTAATGTGACTAGACATGGATGTACCTGCCTTGAATTGAAGCTTGCCTAGAAGATTACGGAGATACAGAATCTCTGTAACAGTTTTCTTCTCAAACATAGTGATAAGACAGTCCCATATAGCATATGAAAGATAGTCCCATATAGCATATGACATGGATAACAGATAAACATCTAGCATGAGTGAATTATTAAGGGCAGAAATAATATACCGATGAGCAGTCTTATCACAACGAGACGAATCCAGTGTGCATGATCAATTTTCCACTGCTAAAAAATAAGACCTTTGGTAATAATAACATCATTCTGAAGTGGATCAATAGGTTAAGGAGGGCATGCAAGAATACCAAGAACAATTTCTGCCGATTCGTCTCCTTCCAAAATTAATAGCATCTTGTATTTCCAACCAGGAAGTCCTTGGCCTTAGAAAAGAGGAATAGAACGTTGCTCAAAAGGAAATTCGTTAACAAGTATGGTGTTTGACATGTCAGGTTGTGAGAACACGTACAAGATAAGATCGCAAAACCTGCAGACCATGTACGAGATATGAGAAACGTAGCCAAAAATAGGCATGCACTAGACGACGAGCATAAAGTGATCATGTAAAGAATAGAACGTGAACCAAAATTAAAACTCTAAAAGTGGAGACCCATCTCTCATGCACATAAGCAAACTTAGAGGTCCATAAAAGACAAAAATAATAATAAGAAAAAGCACCGTGTTAAGAAAAAGCACCATGTTATGACGCAACTTGCATGGCAAGTTTTGTATCTAATTGTAGCTTGTACAGCAAGCATCCATTTGAAGCTTCTCAAGTAAGCTTTAAAGTCTATTTTGCAAACATGCTGAACTATGCTAGCAGGTCAATTACTCAAATGCTTTTCCTCATTTATGGTCTTCACGTGCAGGCTATTGTGTAAAATGCTTCCAAGGGAGAATAAAGTACCGACCTCAAGAGATATGGCAAGGCAACATGTGACCTCTCTTGGAGGATTAGATTACAAGCGCATCCATGCATGCATCAATGATTGCGTTTTGTTTCGTGGACAACATAAGGATGCAAGACAGTGTCCTACTTGTGGAGAGGCAAGATATAGAGCAGATCTCAAAACTTTGGATGTGCCTCATAAGGTTCTGCGACATTTTTCCATAATCCCTCGCATCCAACATATGTTCAGGTGCAAATCCATTGCAGAGCTCATGTCATGGCATTCATTCCATCGATCAAGTGGAGAACTCCCATAGACCAATATCGTTTACCATATTGGTCCCACCTCAAGATCAATCACCTGCTTGATCCCATGCATATCTTCAATAATGTGGCATCTACCATTTGGGAACATTTGAATGGGACACGAGATTCCGTAGGCATAAGGGAGGATCTACGTACCATAAGGAGGATGCTTGAAGCTTGGCCACAAGAGAGACCAAATGGGCGTGTTTTTTTTATCTCGTGCACCGTGGAGGTTATCAAAGCTAGAGATGGTCGCGGTGAAGCGTGCTATTACTATAATTCACACTCCCACTGGATGCATGAGCTGTTTAAAGGGGGCCTTTACAAAGAGCAAGAAAAAAGGTGTAGAGCAATTATATGGCTTGAAATCTCATGATTGGTACAAGATGCTCCAAGTAAGTATTTTATGTGCATAATATCTTTTTCCTTTCAAATTTGTGAGTGAATTATAAGAAACTAATCAACCATTCCTCGTGTGTTTAGTTCATACTACCTACTAGCATTTCTCGTAGTGCATCAAAGGACGTGAAAGATTGTATTTACAAGATGGGCGAGCTTGTGAGGTACTTTACATGATACAAAATGTGATGCGTATCAATGCTCCATGCAAGGTGTTCATATTGCTAATATGGTGTACTTTTTCATTTCTAGGAGCGCAAAGGAAATAGATCCCACTACGCTTGAGAATGCTCGAGTTATGTCAGTGGAGGTGGTTTGTTTACTTGAGGAGACATTTCCACGTTCTATTCTCACAAGCCAACTACATCTCATAGTGCATTTGGTGGATGAGATTGCTATATGTGGTACTATACATGCACGATGGTTCTTCTTCCTCGAGCGCTTCATGAAGACCTTGAAGGGTTTTGTAAAACAAAATGCAAGACCCGAAGGTAGCATGGCCGAGGGTTGGTTGATACAAGAGTCACTTGTATATATTTTTGAGTTTCTTGTTGATGTGGATAGCTCTCTCCCATGACTATGGAGAGATGATGAAGACCTAAGGATGATCTCTATTGTGCCTCAAGGCAAAGGACGCAACAAAGTAATAGACATGGAGTTGCTTAACAATATCAACCTCTATTTCATGCTTAATAGTGATGTGATGAAAAGATGGGTGACAAGATACGAGGATGCAAAGGCAAGAAGACAAGAAGAAAGGGCCCTCTTTCGTACACACCACGGATCTCGTGTGCCATACCCTCAGTATCTAAGAGCACTCCCAAAGGATATTCATGTGGATTGGCTACTTGACGAAATGGAGAAAGCTGAGAAAGACGAGGGGATGCATATCACAATGGAAGAATGGGAGTATGCTAGGGGATGCATGAGCAAGGTCAGTATATAGAATGTTATGCATAAGTTAGGAGCTTTCAATAATTTAGATTGCTTATTTAATTGATTTTGTCTTGGTGTAGTGCACTATGTTCAATGCTATATGGTGTCAGGGTAAGCATTTTCGAACACAACGGATTGATGATAAGAGAAACACACAAGATTGCGGCGTCATTGCTAGCTTTGAGGGAGCCAATGGAGGCATGGATGATTATTGTGGCATAATCCAAGATATTATTAAGCTTGACTTTCGACGCTTCTTTGTGTATGTTTTGGATGTAAAGTGGTTTAAGGACGTGGTGGAAAGAGGTCCTAATGCAACAATCAAACGCCATGCAAGTGGCTTTGTAACTATTGACTCCACAAAGTTTTGGCAAAGTAAGAAGGACACACTAGTACTACCGCAACAATATGATCAGGTACTGTATACACATATAAAAGTACTCACTTTTAAATATTTGATACCTTCGATGCAAGGAAAATAACATGATTGTATTTGTGTTTGAATTAGGCTGTCTATCAACCAATGGTGGATAATAACAGATGGTGGCATGTCATACCTATTATGCCATGTTCCAAAGTGATGTATAGTACATTTAATATGGAGCGTATGGAGGATGATCATGGCCATGGAGGTGATGATGACCATGATACGAGAGAGGAGGATGATCATGAGATAGGAGATACAGATATTGAGGCCATGTATTTGTAGATCTAAACACTTGTTTGGATTTTGAAGTAGATAGTTTGGCAAGGGTTGATCTCATTGAGGATGAGATTGAACCATAGCCCATGAACCATAGCCCATCATTGATATTGGCTAAACTATTTTACATATTGTCTCATTCTCCTCACCTCACTTATTTTTTGTATATGTGGGCTTGCAAAAAAGCATTGATGTTTTTGTTAAAATTATGCGCTTTGGTAATCATGGGCAATTTTTGGAAAGCAGTGATGTACATTTACCAGCCTACACCAAAATCTCACTTCTTGTACTCTCTGTTTTGCATCTAAATACGCGTCTAATTTTCAGTGTAGACAAACTAATAGACGCCCTTATACACGCATAAATAGATGCTCTAATAGACGCCCTTATACACGCATAAATAGATGCTCTAATACACGCGAGAATAGACATGCTGTTAGACGCAGTGTTAGATTTTCAGTGTAGATGCCCCAATAGATGCGTCAATACATGCGCAAATACATGTGCTATTAGACGCGTTGTTAGACGCGCCTGTAATTTCTCTATTCAAGCAATGCCTATAGACGTGCCCGCTATTTTGCGCGTCTATCAAGTGCGTCTATAGTTGCTTTGTGTTGTTGTGTTGGTGGTGTGTCCATGGATGCTCACATGCAAGATGATGGTTGAAGTAAAGTTGAAGGTGGAAGCTCTTATAGGAAATAATGTCTTCTAAGACTTTATGAGTCACTATATTCACACACCTTATTCTCACTCTTTATTATTTTTTTCTCACTCAAGCATTTAAAATATGTTGAAATAACAAAAGTTTACTTCAAGAGTATTATACTTATGAGAGTTAGAAACACTCTCGGAGGGAGCTCGATCTTAATGACCAACCCTCATCAGATTTTCATAATCTCACTCCCATTCTCAAACAATGACTTCGTTGTATACAATACACAAGATTCTCATCTAAGGGTTGAAGAAATGTGAATGAATCATAAGCGAATATTTTTTATGGATTCTGGCAATTATCGTACTTTCATATGTCCTAAGATTACATAGAAATTGAATCTAAAATCAACATCAAACCTTAGAAATCGTCTCATTGAGATTGTGGCTAGTGCTTGGAGTTGGATTGTTGGAGTCTATTGATTTTATATTGGATGTGCTTTCAAAGCCTAAAAATGGGACATTATGTACATGACACAATTATTGTTCATGAGAATAGGGTGTTAGTTATTGTCAAGCTAGAATTGTAACTCTTAACAAATATCATGGTAATGTTGGTTTTATTAAAAGATATGTAATGTAACACACATTTCAAGAATGAATCTAGCTAGAGGAATAAGTATGGGCTGCTGCAAGACTATGTTAGTCATGGCTAAGGAAATCTAAGAAGAACATGGCTACATGACTATGTTAGTCATGGCTAAGGAAATCCAATAAGAACAAGAAAACCCCCCATATGAGAAGAAACTCTTAGAGAAGTTTACAAATGTATTTCTTGATGATTTACCTAAATTACCTCATTCTAGACCTTTAATTCAATGTGATTGAAATTATTTTAGGAGCGGTTTAGCATATATAAAAGCTTTACCAATTTAATGTTTAAGAATATGCTAAGTTAAAATTACAACTAGATTATATTATCAAGAAAAGGATTATAAAGCCTAGCCGTTTCGCCTTGGGGTGCACCGATTTTATTTCATAGAAGGAAAGATGACACCTTTCATTTTTGTGTGGATTATGGAAGATTAAAGAGATAGACCATTAAGAATAAAATATCGTATACATCACATATAAGATTTCCTAAGTAAAATGTCTAAAGAAAAGTTTTGTACAAAACAAACGTTGGATCTAGGTATTGTCAGTAGATTAGGACTTAAAAACAAGAGGATATCTTCAAGACTAGTTTTAGGACTAGGTATGGTCCCTATACAAGTTTAAACTTTACGGTCTTAGCTTTCTGCTTTGATGGGTGCCTTTAATTATAACTTGATGTCAAGTTTTCTACTACATTCAATTCCATGGGAATCTCATATAGTTGTTACCTATAGTAGAAATCTTATTTTATATAGATGTTTTTTATTTTTGGGTTGTGACTTTGTATCATCTACATAGAGCTACGGCTTACATGTAGTGAGAAATTGCTTAACCAATGACTTCATTGTATACAATATGCAAGACTCTCATATAAGGGCTAAAAAACGTTAATGAATCATAAACTAAGGTCTTTGATAGATTATGGCAATTGTGATACTTTCATATCTCCCAAGATTACATAGAAATTGAATCTAAAATCAGCATCAAACCTTAAAAATCCTTGCATTGAGATTGTGGCTAGTTCTAAGAAGGGTTATACAACCAGGTGGACTTTTGGAGTTGGATTGTTGGAATCTATTGATTTTTTATTGAATGTGTTGTCCTAAGGAGATTTTCATAGGCAAAAATTTTGAACATTTATACATGACACAATTATTGTTCATGAGCATATGGTGTTAGCTATTGTTAAGCTAGAAGTGTAACTCTTAATAAATCTCATGGTAATGTTGATTTTCTTAAAAGATATGTAATGCAACACATATTTCACGAATGAATCAAGTTAGAGGAAAGGCTGGGCTACAAGATTATGTTAGTCATGGCTAAGGAAATCCAAGAAGAGCAAGGCTACATGACATGGTGGCTAAGGAAATACAATAAGAACAAGAGCATTCCCCATATGAGAATAAACTATTACAGAATTTTAAAAATGTATTTCTTGATTTTTTGCATACATTACCTCATGCTAGACCTTGAAATCATGTGGTTGAAACTATTTTAGGATCACTTTAGCATATATTAAAGCTTTACCAATTAAGAATATTCTAAGTTAAAATTACAACTAGATGATCTTATCAAGAAAAGTATCATAAGGCCTAACCGTGCACCAATTATCTTTCAATAAAAAAAGGACGACACATTTTTATCAATGTCACTTTTAAATCATATACGATCTTGTTACCTTTAGACATCATTGTGAATATATACTAGGGTGAGTACTATATTCTTGTAATGGCTTTCAAGTCATAGGAAGTAGGATGAGAAGGTAAATGCAAAGAATATGCCATCTAAAATTCATCATAGATATAGCTTGGAAAAACATTTTGAAGATATCCACGTAATAGGTGATGTTACCAAACAGGTGTCAGTCGATTAAAGAGGTCCTCACTCTCTAATGGGGAAACCTCACTGCACCGACACAAAGCTTACAAACACATGCATGCAGAAAGAGTTTGCGGAACCAGTGCTCACATAAGCCCCGTGTGTTTTTCTCGGCTGAAATTCATAGATCCCGGTCGGAATTGGACGTTACCTTAAATAGTAAGGGATGAAATTTGTACGTGTTAGTTATAAATCCCTGCATTTGTATGATTTCTAGTGATTTTGGACTCTAAATCCCAGTTGAGCCTGAACGTTGCCTTTAATAAGGGTTGAAAAAAAGCATTGCCTTTAACTGAAAAAAAGAATCTATTGCTCAGCCGTTGGACCGTGTGGATCCGGCCTTATCTGAGGTACTGATTTGTCTTGCTAGTGGGTGGCCGGTCTGGAGTCTCTGGACATGTGAGCAGTGTTGACTTGCAGTCTTCTGTGATCAGAGACTGAGAGCAGGTATTCGAATAATGGATCGTCAGGAAGAGTTGACCTGTGAAGACGAGCTTAGGCGGGTGGTGGCACGGGGCTTGGAGCTGGCAGGAAGCCTGCAAGAAAAGGTGGAATCAGTGCCCACGGGCAGCCTGCTGGGCGATGATGACCGAATCCAGATGCGGTCCGTTTTAGTCCAGGGCTCGCTTGAGATTGTGGAGCATATGAACCGCTTTATCGAGCTGTTAAAGAGTAGTAGTACTTGGGTATCAGGGGACCAGAGTAATGGCCAGCTGTTAAAGAGTAGTAGTACTTCGGTATTAGTAGTAGTACTTCGGTATTAGGCGAGAAGCAAATTGTGGTAGTCCAGAATTTGGAAGCCGGTGCTCGTCATGAGAACTTGCAAGGTGCAGCACTAGGCTCTGCCAGCAGTGGGCTACACAGAAGTATGGTGAATATTGTTCGAATCTCATGCAAACAGCTGCTTGCCATTTTAAGTGGATTTTTCAATACTTCTAATTTTGCAGGAGCTACCTGGCCTTGAAGGTTTCGACGTCACGTACAGCAGCTCAACTTAGCATCTTTCCCATTGATTCATAATAATATTAATAATAATCAGAGAGGCAGGCCACATTTTTAATCAACTGTCTGCATTGCCTTTGCTCAACATTTATACCACCCGTAATTGATCCCTATATTAGCAACACATTAAATGATCCCCGATCGCACCAGCACCTAATCTGTTGACGACGACGACCAACGCTAGCTCTTCATTTCTCAATTCTAATCATCAGAGACAGTACATGTGAACCACACAAGCTTAATCCCATGCCCGTTTGTGAATCCTTTTGCGTCCCTCGAAGGAGACGACACGCCTAATTAATGTAATATTGCTCTACTTAGTACTAAGTTTACATATGTTTTGCTAGACTCAAACGCTGTGTGGGGCTGATTCCTCCCCCTGACGTCTTCGCATTTTTCCAGAGCTTCTTGCTGCATCCCTACGAATCTGATTTGTTTGTGCACCCTCACATGTTCCCAAAGCATCTTGATTTGTGTACATGTACACATTTTCTGTCTAGGTGGCTGGGTGTGCGCGCTCTTTGGTTTGGGGTATTGAGGGGGTTTGTTCAGCTATCTAGCCACCGGCGACATCGCATATGGTATTGAGCTAGGCTACCATAAGCCTTGGATGACCCTGGTTTTATCATGCTACATTTGAATTTGTATAGCCAACATTGTTATTAACAAAGATTAAATATGAGAACTGTCATTAGCTAGGGCCTTAGTGAGCCCACTAGGCTAGTGATATTTTAAGTACATTTTTAATTGAAAATAGCTTAGCAATGCTTCTTTATGCATAAGCCTCATGCATGCAGTTGTATGCATAAGGCATATCCATAGAGCTCTATGCTATGCAGTGGGCTATCTAAAGAGATATATGTAAATAGCGCCCCACATACATCTCATTGCATACAACATATGCATAGACACATGCATGGAGCTCTTTACATAGAGCCATATACAAACTTATATACATGGAGCTCATACAAATAGAATCAAGGGAAGATCTAGGCAAAGCTCTATGCCTGGATGTAATGCATAAGCTCGACACATACAACGTAATGCATAGAGAGGTATGTGCAAAGAGCTATTATATATAAGATCTATGCATAAGCTGCTCAACTCTATGCATGATAGCACACATCATATGCATAATAGATTTTGTATCAGCTCTATGCATATTATGCATAAGTTGAGTTCTATGCATAGGGCTTACACGAGATCTATCTTAGTGATTTTGCTATCCTTTTTTTTACATGAAGATGTGGTTTTTTGATTTGTTTTCTAGGGATCTTCAAAACTACTTCGAGATTTGGTTAGTTGATATTTAAAAAATAATAATATTTCTTTTACACAGAGGTAGGTAGAAAAACTATTTTAGTACGAGTTTAACCAAGTTTGATTTCTCTCCCTTTATGTCATTGCTTGCACGGTGCTCAACACATTAGCCCCTTTTTTCTTGAGGTAAGACTGATCGCTCTATCCTCATTTTTAAAATATTTTCATGCTTATCTTACACCCTTGAAACATATTATTTTTAATTAGGATTTATGGAGTTTATGTTTGCATAGAGGTTCTTATTCTTGGGCATACATAGAGCTAGAGTCTTGCATATAGCTCTAATGCCTAAAATAAAGCTCTTGATGCATGCATTAGATCTCTTATGCAAACTTATCCCTTACATAAGAGAGATTTTCATGCATTCATCAAGAGCTCTAATGCATTAGATCTGTTATGCAAACTTATCCTTACATAAGAGAGACCTTAATGCATTCATCAAGAGCTCCAATGCATAAAAGCTCTCTAATGCATGCATGAGATTTTTATGCATCCAAAAGAGATGATCTCTTTCTCTACAATAGCTCTTATGCACTAAGATATATCTATCAGTACAATAGCTCTTATGCAATAAGAGACCTTATGTGTCAACTAAGAGATCTATATGCATGCATAGGATCTACATGCATGCCTAATAGCTATCTATCTATTACTCGTGTTCCTTTTTTTTTGTAGGTTTTCCTTGAAAGAGATCAATATCTGACCCTATCTTATCATACGGTATAAATCACTATCATATTGGTTTTGTATTAACTACACTCATTTACCCAGAGTTTGGGAGTATGTTTTATTAGTAGTTCAAGCACTTTATGCTCTCATGGAGCTTTTAATGCAAACATATATCTCTACCACATGTAGTAAAACTCTTATGCACGCTTGCATTATTATACTTAGGAGGGCCCTTAATGCATGTACTAAGGTCTCTAATGCATGTATAGAAGCTCTTTAATGCATGCATAAGCGCTATAATATGGATGCCAATAGTTGGAGTGCATGCATAAGGAACTCTTATGATTTGAGATATCCTCTCTAATGTTGCATAAGAGCATTAGAGAACTCTATTGCATTGAGATATCTTCTCGAATGCTACATAAAATTTGTATGCCTAATATCTCTATGCATGTGTTAGAGCTTTATGCATGCCTAATAGCTATATCTTGCATATTTCTTGATTTATTCTTTTAATGTTTTCTTTTATAAGCGTTCCTTCATATAGATGTGAGATTTTTTTTTTGTGCATTTTATGCTTACATAATTTTTCTATTAGAGCTCTTATACACGCATAGATTTGTGCATGTATTTAGCTCTTATGCATACATTAAACCCTTTTATGTATGCATTAAATCTCTTTCCATAATACTATTTCTTTCCCCTTTCATTCTGACTGCGCGGTTGGATTCTTTTTGTTTCCCTTCATTACATTAAATCTTCTTTTCCACGCTTCTATTTCCTTTCTCGCAGTAGTAGGAAACTCCTCATTTTCCATTTATAACTCTTTCCCTAATGGCGCCTCCCTCACTACTCGAGGGGGTTACTCATAAATATGTAAGCGTACCACATGGGTTCAACAAAAGGGATTTTTAAAATCCCTTTATTACACATTTCTATCATACAAAAGGGTACCATTTAAAGGGGGTATTATATCGAGCTCATCTAGTGAGGTGGTGGACACTGATGACCCGCTTTTGGGATAGGCCCCACACTTACACCACTCGCATGGTTGGTGAGATCATGGGTGATATGCGGCCGATGGGATGACAGGCTGTTTGACAGCCATTCTAGAGACTGGCATAGTTATAGCGCCAGCTCATTTAGTTGGGTTCACACTATAGAGAACCCTAGTATATATTTGGTTGAGTACCTTTTCATAAGTGTGTACTCTTATCTTTGTATATGGTGTGTTGTGTGTTGAGTGAAGAAGAAGAAGATTTCCAGCCTCTCACCTTGTGTGTTCTCTATTAGGGTTTTGTGAGTGTGTGTGTGCTTGTAAGAGCTCAAGATCTCTTCTCCCCTGCATCTTTTCATGGTATTAGAGCCTAGTTCATGCTATAGAACTGCAAGCAAGAAAAGCATAGGAAGCGGTATGAGGGTAAGAGCTTCAACTACTCTTCCCTATTTGTGTTGGTGATTACACCCTTGTCCGGAGCTCTACGGGAGGCACCGGCAAACGGTCTCTGATTGAGGAGCTTTCTTCACAGGAGTAAAGCTATAGGGCAACTATAATGTCCTATCCGATGTAATTTTTTGCGTCAAAAACTCGTTTCGGGTGCGTCAGGACCTCCGATTTTCAGAAAGCAGGCGATTTCAAGCACTACGGGTAAGTCATCGATTCTCTGCAGAACTCTATTTTAAGAACTACAGGAAGACAGATTGGTTGTGCAGACATTGTGTGTGCTGCAAGGAGGTCAACAATTGCCATTGGGTGTATATATGCACATTGAGGTCACTGGTTGTGAAATTTGAGTGTAGTACAGTATCGCTGCAAAAAAAAAAATAGCAGTTTGTGCAAGACAAACTAGAGTGCTGTTTCTAGTAAATTTGTGTGTCTGCTGGCAAGATGTCAAATGATGGCATAAACCAGATTGTTGCTGAGAATCTTGGTAAGAACAACTTCCATGCTTGGAGGTTCAGGTTGATGAATTTCTTGATGGAAAAGTGTTATTGGGACTACATAGAAGGTGAGCATTTAGAGGCACCAGAGATACCGGAGATCAATCCGACAGCTGCAAATGTGAAAGAGTTCAAGGATTAGAACAAAGGAGAGAGAAAAGCTACGTATTGGCTGTCTATCAGTATACAAGACACCATGATTAGGCACATACAGGATGCCAAGTCCCCCACGGAGGCGTGGGACACCTTGGTAAAACTCTATGAAACGAATACCAAGGCACGAAAGATATACACGAAAGATATAGTTGAAGAATGAACTTCATACTGTAGAGAAAAAGAGTATACTGTGGAGAAAAAGAGTATTTGTGTGAATGACTATGCATTGAAGATAAAGGGTATTGTGGAATCCCTTGCATCTATTGGTGTTTTAGTAGATGATGATGATAAGGTGAAAGTCTGTCTACGTGGTCTCAGGCCACAATACAAGGCATTCAAGACGTCTATTCAGACTCAGCAAAACATTCCCAATTTTACAGATTTGGTGTCTATATTGATTATAGAAGAGAAGACCTTGGGTGAAGACCAACAGTCTTCACAAAACAATAACAGTTCAAAGCAACAGGCCTTCTACACAAGTTCAGGAAGAG
The DNA here is from genome assembly GCF_041138505.1 of Cibotium barometz. NCBI lineage: Eukaryota > Viridiplantae > Streptophyta > Polypodiopsida > Cyatheales > Cibotiaceae > Cibotium > Cibotium barometz. The sequence continues at coordinate 37,637,534 of NC_141068.1, forward strand.
GACGAGATAGAGGAGGCTATGGACGCGGTCAAGGAGGTGGCCGAACAGGTAATCAGAATTATGGCCAGCAACAGCAGCAGCAACAACAACAGTCCCAGAATTCACAACAACAACAACAACACGCAGGTGGAAGAGGCCACTTCAGAGGCAAGGGAGTCAAAGAGGTCGTGGAAATTGGCAAAGGTAGTATAATGATTCACGTGGATGATTTTACTATGGTAAGCCTTGACATGTGCAGGCAAATTGTTATAAGAAGCACGCTGACATGCAAAATGGTAAATTACAGCAAAACAACTATGCATCCTCGAGCAGAAACAATGAGGATAATGAAAGGTTGTTTGTTATGAAGCATGTCATTAATGCCATGTCTAAAAATATTGAAGCAACACATGAAGATGATGTATGGTACGTTGATTCAGGTGCTTCGAACCACATGACAAGTCATGGGGAGTGGTTCAAGGACAGCAATGTGATGAGCTATGGTGGATCACATGACAAGTCATGGGGAGTGGTTCAAGGAGATGAAGTGTTAAAATTACAGCAATGTGATGAGCTATGGTGGATCAAATGCTAGAATCAATGTGAGATCCCTCTGCCCCCTTCGTGCACCAGACTCCCGGTAGAGCTGACACAGCGGAAGCAGCCCCCTCATGCGTGGGGCAGGGTTTCTCACTCGGGGCCTCGCCCACGAATGTCCGGGCACGAGACAAGGCTGGTGGTCACTCCGAAAACCGAAACCGGGAAAATTTCCCATGCCCGGAAAGCACGGACGATTCCACCATTTTGAATTTTCTTAACGAATTTTTCTAACGAGATCAATTCTAAACTATCCTTCACCTAAATAAACCAGCTACAAGGAAACTCTCACTGATATAATTTGATCATCTGAGTAATTTCAACGCTTTTTTCCTAATCAAGATCAGGCACAGCTGTTGATCTACTCAATTGAGAAATTTATCAGGGAATTAACTAGCTACTTGAATCCTAGCGTAATCCTAAGATTTTTTAGTTTGATTATTAAAACTCCACTGATTCTAGCCTAACCCCATCCGGCCCATGGGTTAGCCACCACCCTGCCATTGGAATCGGTACAACCAAACAAGTACTCACCCACCCATAATTGACATGCCTTTCTTAACTTTAGCTTTAGAAAATAGATACCCACACACTCCTCTTTAAAACTTTAATATAAAAAAATAATCCATAGACAAAACAGATATGATCGTAGATTTCATAACTCAAAATTTCCATTCAATCCCTTGTTTCACAAAAACAATACCACTTTGGACTCTCCGTTGGGACCAACTGGTCAGCCACGAGATCCAGTAATAGATAACAATAATCATTTCGTCAACATACATATATATATCTTCCTCGACATACATATGGGTGTCCTAAGCACCGGGAGCCCGTGCATCACCTGGTCAGAACCCTCCAGGATCCTCCTTGGGTGTCCTGGTACTTCACTCAGGGACCGCTTCATCAGCCCTCGTCCATCGGATCGAAAGCATACCATTTTCACCATACCCAGGCTCGTCAAGACCTGGGCAGGTTTTTGCCACGTGAGCTATCTCTCAAACACTCCCCGCCAACTGTTGCAACCAAACTTCCCTTAGATAAACATATATGCCAAATGCTCCCTCCAGCATTCTAGTGTAAGATAGTCCTTTAAGAAAAGAGGGTTTCTATGCAGGTTTTTGCCACGTGAGCTATCTCTCAAACACTCCCCGCCAACTGTTGCAACCAAACTTCCCTTAGATAAACATATATGCCAAATGCTCCCTCCAGCATTCTAGTGTAAGATAGTCCTTTAAGAAAAGAGGGTTTCTATGCAGGTTTTTGCCACGTGAGCTATCTCTCAAACACTCCCCGCCAACTGTTGCAACCAAACTTCCCTTAGATAAACATATATGCCAAATGCTCCCTCCAGCATTCTAGTGTAAGATAGTCCTTTAAGAAAAGAGGGTTTCTATGCAAGTTTTCAGTTTTGATTTTGTTTGAAAACCATGAATAATCTTAAATCCATATATCAATACTTCTAGATGCAGGTGTGAAATCCAAACAGAATTCCTCGAATTCTGTTAACTTCATTCTCAGATGAAAATCAAAAGTCTTAACGTAGTTTCAGATTCGGTGGGGGATTTGAGTACATTTTTCCTGAATTGGGTACATCGTCATTGATTGAAATTGACGAAGGAATTAGGCCTTGGTCAATAGTCTGAATAAGAGTTTGGATCTGGAAAGGTTCTTCCTAAACTATCTTTCTCGAAAGGTACTATTTCAATTTCTCTTTTTCTAAATTTCGTTCGACGAATATTTGCTTACAGATTTCTAAAAACATGAATTTTTTATGAGGAATAAAATAATCATTTATCTCGATTTGCAACTTTGATAGTTTAATTGAATTTTCTCATTACCATCTTAGTGAATATGAAACGGTAGCATTTCTTCTTCCAGATTATCTACTTATTCATTTTTTCCAATTTTTGCGAAAATTAAACAGAGGATTAAGAGAACCCTTATTTAAATATAATCATTCTATTTGCATCTATTTATGCATAAAATCTAATTCTGATGAAAGTCACACTTTTATCATCATAAAAGTCATTTATGATGAAAATCACTCTTTTAATATGAAAGAATTTCTTTTATGCATAAAAATCATTTATGATGAAAATCACACTTTTAATATAAAAAAATATATTTTATGCATATGTTTATGCATAAAAATCATTTATGATAAAAATCACATTTTTAATTTAAAAAAATATCTTTTATGCATATGTTTATGCATAAAATAAAAAATATCTTTTATGAATATGTTTATGCATAAAAATCATTTATAATGAAAACCACACTTTTAATATAAAAAAATATCTTTTATGCATATGTTTATGCATAAAAATCATTTATGATGAAAATCACACATTTAATATAAAAAATATCTTTTATGCATAAAAATCATTTATGATAAAAATCACACTTTTAATATTTAAAAAATATCTTTTATGCATATGTTTATGCATAAAAATCATTTATGATGAAAATCACACTTTTAATTTTAGAAAAAAAAATATATATCTTTTATGCATATGTTTATGCATAGATATCATTTATGATGAAAATCACACTTTTAATATAAAAAAATATCTTTTATGCATACATTTATGCATAAAAATCATTTATGATGAAAATCACACTTTTAATATAAAAAAATATCTTTTATGCATAAAACCCATTTATGATAAAAATCACACTTTTAATTTAAAAAATATTCTTTTATGCATACTTTTATGCATAGAAACCAATAATGATAAAAGTAACACTTTTATAATAAAAAATATTCTTTTATGGATAGAAATCAATAATGATAAAAGTAACACATTTATAATAAAAAATATTCTTTTATGCATACTTTTATGCATATAAATCAATAATGATAAAAGTAACACTTTTATAATAAAATAATATTCTTTTATGGAAACTTTTATGCATAGAAATCAATAATGATAAAAGTAACACTTTTATAATAAAATAATATTCTTTTATGCATACTTTTATGCATAGAAATCAATAATGATAAAAGTAACACTTTTATAATAGAAACAATATTATGTCATACTTTTATGCATAAAAATCAATGTGATGAAAGTAACTCTTTTGTAATAAAAAAATATACTTTTATGCATTATTTTATGCATAAAAATCCATAATGAAGAAAGTAACACTTTCACAATAAGAAAATTATCAATAAGTATCTTTCATAGAATTTAATTCTATTTAAAATCATTCTTTTATAAAAATTAATCAATCTGCATCTTTCTATACATGAATGAAAGTGATACTTTTAGAATACTCTAACGATGGGGATTACTCTTTTTGATTAATAAAAGATAAAATTTATTTCATAAATTTTCAAAAAATTTTACCATAACCTCCTTTGTATGGCTGACCATTTTTCAATTTTTAACTCTCTAAATTTAATTAGAAGTTTACCAAGAGTATTTAAATCATTCTAATGTAAACATTTTCTACTTATTTAAGAGAAACATTATGAAAAACTTGATTTTATCCAATAATCAATCATTTAGGATAAAGAATGGTTGGATTTACTAAAGAAGAGAAGGGAATGCCTTTTTTCAATGAGTCATATCATCATTTCATTTTAGAGAAGACAAAAATCATAAAAAAACCATAAAAGAATTAGAAAAGAGAAGAATCTCCAACTTACATAGATAATTTGAGAGCTTTCCTTTGGCTTGATGGTCTGAGGGTTCTACTTTTGTTTGAAACATGAGTGGCCAACAATCTTTTAGAAGAGGGAAGGTCAAAAACTAATGAAATATGAGTAAAATTCACAGTTTTTGGCACTTGGGAGAGGCAAGGTAACAGTGCAAAACACTATTCAGTTTCAACAAAGGGGAAGGCTTCTATTTATAGGAAAAAGTGAGCTTCTAACCAAGCCAATTGATTCTAGAATTTTTCAGATCAGTTTGGTTAATTTTTGACCATTTTTGGGTCAGTTTAGTCCACTTTTTGGATCTAGTTGAAACAGGAGAGAGGAGAGAAAAAATTATCTCACTATTTGAGAGTTTAAAACTAATTCAAGCATGTCAAATAGGCGCCTCCTTCATGAGGAAAATTCCCCCATACTGAGGTGTCAAAAATGCATCATTTCACGTAAATATCTCTCTTTTTTAACTATTAACCTTGTCCTTAGTCAACTCTTCATCTTATGTGAGTATTTACTCATTTTTGGGATATTTTTCTTTTATTGTTCTATTTATCTCCTCCCTACATTTGGATGAATCTTATTGGTCCATAGGAACCTTAATTTAAAATTTTAAGAAAATCTTGACCCCCAAGATAATGCCTCTTGAACATATTATACTTAATTTCTAATGCACCTTATGAAAATCTTTTTGAACTTCTATTTCAGGGGAACTTATTTTAATAGATGAGATATTTTTCTATCCAAAAATATTTAAAAACTGAATTATCACTCTCTAGAAGATTTTCTCTCTCTAGGCCAAAACTGGTAGAAACAAGATCTTTTATATTTTTGAAGAGAGATTTGATTACAGGGGAAGATGCTGGACATCTTCAGAGGCTAGGGAGGAATCTTACATTATCTCCCACTTGAAAAATGCAAGATGCTCTCATCTCGCAAACTGGGGGTAATCCCACAATAGATCGACTTCATTCTCCTAGGTGGCATCTTCAAAAGGATAGAACTTCCATTTTACCAATAATTCTGTGAGAATTCTGTTCCTTAGAATCTTTTCTCGAACATTAAGAATTTCTTCAGGTTGGAGTTCCATCTCACCTTGGGTTGAAGAGGTTAGGATTTCATCATCAAAGTACATGATTTGGGCTTGTCACATATTTCTTTAGAAGGCTTACATCAAATACATTATGAACTTTGAGAAGAGGAGGCAGAAGAAGCTTGTAGGCTAAGTTACCTAATTTCTTTGTAATCAGATATGGCCCACAATATCTAGGGAATAACTTCTTTTACTTTCCAAGAGATAGAGAACTTCTTTTGGGCCATACTCTAATGAAGACCATATCTGCTTCTTCAAACTTTCTGATTTGCATACTGCTTCTATCGATCCTGGGTAGCTTTAATATCTTTACGAATCAGGGATTTCATTAACGTCTTCACAATTTCGTGATCACGTTAACAAAACCTGTTGTTTGTTGAAATGTAGAGAGAAAGAGACGAGACAAGAGACACATCATGTACGCTCCCAAAGACTGATTCATATTGAGGACAAGATACATATAAATAGGTGAGACCAAGTTAGGTAGAGTGAGCCATATATAGAGCTCCAACACCCCCACTCAAACAAGGGTCTCTAGCTATGGATGAAAAAACCCTTGGGAAGTACAAGGGAAAAACCCAAGCCCCTATACAAATGTGAAAATATGAACCAGAAGTAATGATGTGAAAGTGCATTGTGCATCTATGTACAAATATACAAAAGGACCAAGAGGTCATAGTGAGCAATTGTGGAATGTGCAAAGTGCATGGTGTCTAGAAGATTACAACGATATATGTACAAAGCTACCATAAGAGTAAAGAGCCTAATCTAGAAAGAGTGAGCCCGAGGCAACTCCAAGCTCTAAGCGCAAGAGAATGAAGCGTGACTCATTGAGACCTTTGGTAAGAATATCTGCAATCATCTGGTCACTTGGACAATGTTCAATCATGATAGTGCCTTTGCGTACTTTGTATCGAACATAATGGTAATGCACAGCAATATGTTTTGACTTGTTATGTTGGACATAGTCTTTTGCAAGACTAATAGCACTCTGATTATCACACCGCAAGGGTGTACTAGAAAGAGGAGAATGGCCGATATCTGTCAATACTTGTCGAAGCCAAATGAGTTCACGAGCTGCAAGTGATGCCGCAACATATTCAGATTCGGTTGTAGAAACTGCAACACAACGTTGTTTCTTGCTGGTCCAAGAAATAAGACAACCATTAATGAAGAAACAATTGCCACTAGTAGATCGCATAGATAAATGTGAGCTGGCCCAATCTGCATCTGTGTAACCCAAAAGAGAAAGAGATGGAATGGAGTCGGATGTGAATTGTCGTTGATAAACCAAACCATAATCTATAGTGCCTTTCAAGTATTTCAACACGCGCTTTGCTGAAGACCAATGCTTAAGAGAAGGACATGCAAGGTGTTGCCCGAGATAGTTAGCAATAAACAAAATGTCAGGACGAGTGTTCAAACCAACAACTTGAAGACATCCAACCAAATTAGCATATGGTTGATTTGTAACAAGCTGGCCACCACAATCAGAAGTGTTTTTCATGGAACTCACAAGACAAGGAGTAGTTGCTGAATGTGCAGATTCCAAACCAAACTTCTTAGTATCTTCAATAAACTTTGACTGTCGAAGTAATAAAATACCTTTACTGCGATCCCTTTGAATCTGAATGCCAAGACACGAGTGAAGCTCTCCAAGATCCACCATATCAAATGCCGAAGATAACAACTGCTTACTTTGGTGTAGAAATCCCAAATCATTGGAAACAAGGATTGTATCATCCACATAAAGGGCAAGGATTACAAAACTACCATTTTGGTGTTTGGTAAATAAGTTGGGATCCGAAGAGCAAGAGAGAAAACCATGGGAGGTAAGAAAAAGATCAAACTTGATGTACCAGGCCCGTGAAGCTTGTTTAAGACCATATAAAGCCCTATGAAGACGAGCAACAAGATCTTCCTTCCCTGCAATAACAAATCCTTCTGGCTGCTCCATGTAAATTTCTTCATTTAAATCTCCATTCAAGAAAGCTGTGCACACGTCCATCTGATGAATTTCTAAGTCAAATTGAACAGCAAATGCCAATAAAACCCGAATACTAGTAATGCAAACAACTGGTGAAAAGGTTTCGTGATAATCAACGCCAGCAACTTGAGAATAACCTTTGGCAACTAAACGTGCCTTGAATTTGTCAAAGGATCCATCTGCTTTAAATTTTGTCTTATATACCCACTTACACTTAATGGCAGTACGGCCAGGAGGTAGCTCAGTGAGTATCCATGTACCTTTAGAGATAAGAGAATCATACTCTGCTTCCATAGCCTCTTGCCATTGATCCTTTTGTGGAGAACATATAGCATCACTGTACGTGGCTGGATCTTCAGAAGTAGAGAAAACATTAGCCTCAAAATCTTCATCATAAACATGACAAGAACCATGCTCAAAATCAATAGGCAGATCAATAAAAATGTCAACATCATCAATGACAGCATTCGGAATCAATGGTTGTGAAAAGGAAAGTTGCTCTTTAGATGGTTGTGAAGAGGAAATTTGCTCTATAGAAGAAGATTCATCATCACACAAGAATGGAAAAGCTTGAAGCAAAGATTTAGTATCATCAGAATCATCCATGGACCATGTACCGCCCATAAGCTGTTCAGTGAAAATAGCATCACGATTCACAAGCACTTTCTTGGAGGATGGGTCATAGAATTTGTAGCCTTTGGAAGTGTCAGAATACCCAATAAAAATAACTTTAATGCCAGGAGCATCAAGCTTTGCTCGTGTTTCTTTAGGAACATGAATGTAAGCAATACATCCAAAGGTTCGAAAATGAGATACAGAAGGAATTTCACCTGTCCATGCTGTGATGGGTATCTTACCAGAAGGAGCAGTAGTAGGAAGATGATTCTGAACAAAGACTACTGTCAAGAGAGCTTCACTCCAGAAGACACGAGATAACCCTGAATGAATCAGCATACATCGTATAGCATTGATAATAGTGCGATTCTTACGTTCAGCAACACCGTTCTGTTGAGGTGAATATGGAATTGTATGTTCATGATGAATACCATGGTCCATACAATAACTCTCAAACTCACGAGACACATATTCTCCACCATTATCGCTGCGAAGTTTCTTGAGGCGACGTCCAGTTTGAAGTTCGGCAGCCTTGTGAAATTGCTTAAAAACAGATAACGCCTCAGATTTTTGTTGAAGCAAGAAAACAACTGTATACCGTGAGTAATCATCAATAAACGTAATGAAATAACGATGTTGTGTTCTCGATGGTGGCAAAGGTCCACAAATGTCGGTATGAACAAGATCCAACAAATCATGAGAATGAACTGAATTCGAGAGAGGAAAGGGTTTACGATTGTGTTTGCCAAGAGCACAAAACTCACAGATTCCCATATGAGGATGAGCTTTAAGATCCATTCCGCGTACAAGACCTTGACGATGAAGATTAAGAAGCTTTGAGAAATCAGCATGAACAAAGCGATGATGCCATATCTTGCAATCATGATCCCCTGGAGCAGTGACAACATTTGCTACAACATCATTAAGAGAGAGCTCAAACAAATTGCCATTACGAGAAGCAGTTGCAATAATCTGTCCATCTTTCTCAATGCGGCATTTGGTGTGGTCGAATCCAACAAATAAACCAAGATCAACAAGTCTTGCAACTTGAAGAAGATTACGTTGAAGTTCTGGGACATGTAAAAACCCTCGTAAAACTCGAGTTGAAGAAGATAAGGTGCCAAGATATAAATCTCCAATGCCCTTGACTTGGCAAGTTGTATCATCAGCAAGATAAACAACACGCTTAACAGGTAAAGAATGATAGTTATGTAGCCACTTAGATTCATATGTCATATTTCCTGTAGCACCAGAATCAATAATGAAAAGTGAACCATCACGTACATGAAGTATTCTGTCTGGGGGAACTGAACATAAAACACTTGTTTCAGGCATAACATTATCATGATGCTCGGCTGCATATGCTCGATTTCGATCTACATCAAATCGACGCTTAAAGCACATGGAAGAGGGATGATCAGATTTTCCACAATAATCACAAGAAGAAGAATCTCTAGATAAACGTGGTTGTTTTGTGGTAATGTTGTGTTCTTCATCATATTGACGTACATGAAGTATTCTGTCTGGGGGAACTCAACATAAAACACAACTTGTTTCAGGCATAACATTATCATGATGCTCGGCTGCATATGCTCGATTTCGATCTACATCAAATCGACGCTTAAAGCACATGGAAGAGGGATGATCAGATTTTCCACAATAATCACAAGAAGAAGAATCTCTAGATAAACGTGGTTGTTTTGTGGTAATGTTGTGTTCTTCATCATATTGACGTGCCCAACAGTCATCTTCAGTATGACCATTCCTATTGCAGTAAGAACAATGCTTGTTAGGAAATTTGAGACGAGAGAAACTACCACCACGACGACCACCTCTACGGTTGCCTCGTTGAAAAGAACGCCTTCGCACATTAAAGGCCCGTTCCAACTGTTGTGACTCAGGCTCCTCTTGTTGTGAAAACATAACTGCATCATGACCAACACTACGTCGTTGTTGACGTTGAGAATACTCAATCAAAGATATGCAAGTTTGGTCAAAATCAAGACCGTCCTTGTTAGAAAGAATGGTAACAATGTTGTCATAAGACGGATCCTTTATTGTATCAAGAAGAATTGTAATAAGTTGCTTTCGTGGAACAGGATCACCCGCAGCAGCAAGTTGATTAATAATAGATTTGAAAGAATCAATATGTCCCGTCATAGCAGTACCAACTTCATACTGTAACTTTGAAAGCAAACCTCTCAAATAAAGTGTTTCTGTAACAGACTTTTTCTGAAAATTTGCTATAAGATACTCCCATACGTCATGGGAAGTAGGAAAGTCATACACATCAAGCATGAGAGAATCACTAAGAGCAGAAAGAATATACCGATAAGCTGCTTTATCACGCCTCTGCCAATCCATATAAGCAAGATGCCATGCATCAAAAACAGGGCCTTCCGTGATAAGAACGTTGTCAGAATTCGGAATAATAGGCTGAGACGGACATAGAGAATTGCCAATAACAACATCTGAGAGCTCATCGCCTTCAAGAATTAACAGCATCTTTGCTTTCCAACCGGGAAACCCTTGGCCTTGAAAAGAAGGAATAGAAAGTTGGCCAGAAGGAAAACCATTGACGAGAACAGTCATAGCCATATCTATCTGTGAGAAGACATATAAGATAAAATCACAAAATTTGCACACCATAGACAAGGACGACTGCAAGAGATAAGAGACGTCAATAAGAAAAGAGTCCTCAAAATAGCGAGACGTGGGACGCAAGATTCATTGGTAGACGCTGGATGAAAAAGCTAGATTGGACGCTTTGCTAAAAATAGCAAAATCCGAGAGGTGGGAAGCAAAGATTCATTGGTAGATGCTTGACGAAAAAGCTAGATTTGGCGGTTTGCTAAAAACGCTTGATGAAGAAGCTAGATTTGGGCGGGTTGCTAAAAACGCTTGACGAAAACGAAACCTGTGTGCTCACAAAGACACTTGATGAAGACGAAACCTGTGTGCTCACACAAAGAACCTGTTTTGCTGTTTTACAGATGCAGTTTGCCTGAACTGTCATAACTTTTGACTCACAACTCCGTTTGACAAACTTTTTTGATAGGATTCACCAGCACAATACAATCTACGCACCTGCACTTGGTTTTGGTTTTAAGGACGCGATTAAGAAACAACTCTAATTACAACAAGTTAAGCTATAAAATCATGTAGACAACACATAATCAAAGAACAATCTTGTAAGACATGAAATTAGAATCATGAATTTAACAAGAAGACATAGATGCTTCCCTCATAGATGCTCTGATACCATGTTGAAATGTAGAGAGAAAGAGACGAGACAAGAGACACATCATGTACGCTCCCAAAGACTGATTCATATTGAGGACAAGATACATATATATAGGTGAGACCAAGTTAGGTAGAGTGAGCCATATATAGAGCTCCAACATTGTTAACATAAAAATTCTTGTGATCACAATGTATATTCACGGGCATTTTTTATGACCTGCAAAAACCTTCTCTGCCAGTAATCCCGTCGGGAAAATGTACATTTCCCGGCGGGCCCGCCGGGAAAACCCATTTTCCCGGCGGACAAATTAAAAAAATAAAAAAATAAAAAAATAAAAAAATAAAAAAAATAAAAAAATCATGCTCACAGTCATTCTTACCATTTTTGGGCCTTCTGGACTCATTTATGATGTCAAAAGTTCAAAATTCTTGGCACAAAAAAAGTTTTGTATAATTTGCTGGCCTTAAGTTCAATTGACATACCAATTAAATCTAACTATACTTACATCAATTGACTCAATTGTCCATGATATCATTGCACTCAATTGAGCCCAATTGGACTCAATTACACTTGATTTACACTCAATTGATATTAATTGGGTGTCAATTGATGTCAATTGTGCCTAATTCGACGCAATTGAGCCCAATTTACACCCAATTTGCATAAATTGGGTGTAAACTAAGTATCAATTGAGTCGAATTGGACTCAATTGATAATAATTAGATGTTAATTGATATTAATTAAGCCCAATTGACTTCAATTGGGTGTTAATTTATTACAATTAATATCAATTAAGCTCAATTGAGCTCAGTTGACATCAATTGGGTGTCAATTGAGCTCAGTTGACATCAATTGGGTGTCAATTGATATCAATTAAGCTCAATTGAGCTCAGTTGACATCAATTGGGTGTCAATTGATATCAATTGAGCTCAATTGGGCTCAATTGCACTCAATTGACACTCAATTGGGTGTTAATTACATCCTATTGTGGTCAATTGAGCCCAATAGGATGCAATTAACATCAATCGGGTGTCAATTGATCACAATTGATATCAATTGGGCTCAATTGCACTCAATTGTGTGATCGATTGTGTGTCAATTGATGTCAATTGAGCCTAATATGATACCATTGAGCTCAATTCACGCCCAATTGGATGTAAATTGAGTGTCAATTGAGCCGAATTAGACTCAATTGATAGCAATTGGGTGTTAATTGATATCAATTAATATCTAATTAACATAATTGAAGTTAATTAAGTCTAATTGACTTCAATTGGATAATTTGGGTATCAATTGAGCTCAATTGGACGTAAATGACATCAATTGGGGATCAATTAACATCAATTGAACCTTATTGACATCAATTGGGTGCCAATTAACATCAATTGGACTCAATTGACATCAGTTGGGTTTCAATTGAGCCAAATTGGATGCAACTGACATCAATTGGGTGTCAATTGAATACAACTGAGCTGAATTGGGCTTAATTACACTCAATTGATATTAATTGGGTGTCAATTAAACCTAATTTCATGCAATTGAGCTCAATTGACATCAATTCACATCAATTGTTCTCAATTGATATTAATTGGGTGTCAATCGATGTCAATTGAGCCTAATTCGATGCAATTGAGCTCAATTCACATCAGTTCATATCAATTGGGTGTCAATTGATATCAATTGAGTAAAATTGAGTCTAATTGGGTATCAATTGAGTCAAATTGAGTATAATTGGGTGTCAATTGATATCAATTGAGCTAAATTGAGTCTAATTGAGTCCAATCAGACTTAATTAAGCTAAATTGAGTCTAATTGGGTGTCAATTGATGTTAATTGAGCTAAATTGAGTCTAATTGGGTATTAATGGAGCCTAATTGACATCAATTGGGTGTCAATTGAGCCCAATTGAAGCTAATTGTGTATCAATTGACACACAATTGATGTCACATGGGCTCAATTGACATCAATTAACACCTAATTAATGTTAATTAATATCAATTGGGTATCAATTGATTATAATTGATGCTAAATTGAATGAATTGAGTCCAATTGACATCAATTAAGTCTAATTGGATATTAATTGATCAATTGGGCTCAATTGATATCAATTGACACCCAATTGGACTCAATTGACATCAATTGGACTCAAAAGGGTGTTAACTGATATTAATTGAGCCCAATTGACATCAATTGGGTGTTAATTGAGCTCAATTGGACATAATTAACAATAATTGGGTATGAATTGAACTCAATTGACATCAATTAGGTGTCAATTGAGCCTAATTATTAGTTAAAAACTATGAAGTATTAATAAGAAAATGAGATATTTTGGAGTAATCATTCATTTTTGACACATTGGTAACAATTGATATCAATTGGGTGTCACTTGGACTCAATTGGCACCCAATTGATGTCAATTGAGTCCAATTGGATGTCAATTGATATCAGTTGAGTCGAATTGATTAATTGACACCCAATTATACTTAACTGATATCAATTTGACTCAATTGGGTATTAGTTGATGTCAATTGGACTCAATTGGGTGTTAATTGATGTTAATTGAGGACTCAATTGACATCAATTGGGTACCGATTGAGTGCAGTTGGTGTCAATTCGGCTCAATTGGCATCAATTGGATATCAATTGACGGGTTGTTGCAAGATCAGGGTATCCAGTTTTGTCCAGTTTATGCAGAACTGGGACATAGCTTGGAGAGCAAATTTTGGGGGGCAAGGTACTTAAAATTAGATCAAGCAAATAATAAAAAATACACTTGCCCTTAAATTAACCTAATATAACTTAAATTAATATAAATTAGTCTAATTAATCAAAATTAATCAAAAATATGATGAAATAATAAACAAATGATCTTTCCATACTTAGAGTGATCCAATTTATTTTTCCATAGATGCACCATTACAAGTACACTAGTCCCTATAGGTTTTAGATGATTCACATCAAAAATGTAATTTTACTAATTAGATTATTAATATTTGCAGGCCTTCTGATAGTCTGGAAGAATTTTGAAAAAGAGATCATTAAAAATCCAACCATTGGATTTGCAATTTTTACTAACCACCACATTCTACTAATGTCTTAGTATCTACCCACTCTTTTGATCTACAAGATTGAGGATTTTAAGTGGTAGCTATTGTGGGTACAAAAACAGGCGTATATTATAACACTTTAGAGACCTTGAAATATTTAAAGAAAACAGACAAATATCTTAAAATTTTCTTGAAAAATCAAGTTAAGCTCCATATTATGTGAAGATCTAAGATACAAAGTGGGAATCTCATATGAGTTTATATGTAAAAGATATTAGCATTTTATGGAATCAGTTCAAATTTGGGACAGGGTGTATACATTGACCTTGTACCTAAGAAAATGAGGACTTTTGACCATCTAATGCTTAATCAAATTATGCAACTATATTTCCAACTTTGAATATGATGTTCCAACAAAAGAACTTGAAACGAAATTACTTCATTTACTAGGAGAGATTAGCCACTAAAGGTAAACAAATGCCTGTTTTTTTACTGTTTACAGGGTGCCTGAGTGGACAAAACTGGGCACCCTGATCTTGCAACCACCCTGACTAGGATTGATGTCAATTGAGCTCAATTGACATCAATTGGGTGTTAATCGATGTCAATTGAGTCCAATTAAGCCCAGTTGTGTCCAATTGGGTGTCAATTGATTGAATCCAATTAAGCCCAATTAAGCCCAATTGAGTCCAATGGGGTGTTAATTGATGTTAATTGAGCCCAATCGATCAATTGACACCCAATTAGACTTAATTGATACCAATTGGACTCAATTGGATATTAATTAATATCAATTAGACTCAATTGGAAGTATAATAAGATCTAATTGATGGTAATCGAGCTTAAGGTGATAAATTTAGAGATAACTTTTTTTGTACAAAGAATTTTGAACTTTTGACATTATAAATGAGTCCAGAAGGCCCAAAAATGGTAGGAATGACTGTGAACATGAATATATTTTGACCATTTTTTTAACTTTTTTTCCCGTCGGGAAAATGGATTTTCCCGGCGGGCCCGCCGGGAAAACAAAAAGCCCGGCGGGCTTCGGCAGGTTACCAGGTCACTGGTAACTTGCTATTTTGAGAACATGAAAATATGTGAACATGTGAATAACATGTTCACAAGTGTTATTAACAAAAAAAATCTTGTGATCACGTGAATATAAAATCCCTGTTACGAATTGACTGTATCTGATGCTCCATGTCGTCAAGTATCTGTCTGGATATCTCGACCCTAATCAAGGGGTTGGACCAAGTTAATGGAGTTAAGCAATCTTATCCATATAGAGCTTTAAAAGGACTCATCCCGATACTTCAGTGATAAGAAGCATTGTAGGCAAACTCGACTAGGTGCAAATAGCTTAGCCACTTCTTAGGTTCCATGCCACAGCATGATCGAAGTATATCTTCGATTACTTGGTTTACCCTTTCAGTTTGACCATCGGTCTCAGGATGATAAGCTGTGCTGAGATCCAAGAAAGTTTCCACTGCTTTGAAAAATGCAGTCTAGAACCTTGAAGTAAATTTGGGATCTCGATCACTTACTATTCTCCTGGGTAGACCATGCAGTCTGAAGATTTCTTTTAGGAACACTCTGGCCACATCCACTACAGTGTAGGTTTCTTTTACTGGGATCAGATGGGCAACTTTGGTTCCTCTGTCAACTACCACGAAAATGGAGTTGTAAGCTAATTGCACTGAAGCTAATCCAGTAATAAAGTCCATACTGATACATTCCCACTTCATCTGGGGGATGTCCAATGGATGTAACTTCCCAGGTATTTTTACTCTTTCAACTTTGACTTTCTGGCATGTCAGAAATTGACGTACATGATTCGGTACATCCTTTTTCAGACCAGGCCAAAAGAAGCTTTTCTTTACAGACATGTAGGTTTTGATGAAACCTGGATGTCCTGCTATAAGGCTATCATGGGCTTCATTTCAGAATTTGGTCCTTGGCTCCCTCATCATTGGGGATGCATAGCCTGCGATTATAATACATAATGCCATCATCCAGGCTGTACCCTTGAACTCTGATAAACTCCTGTGGAGTTTTGCTTTCCTGCATAAGTAGGGTAGCAATAGGGCCAAAGAATCTATCCTGCATGATCTTCTCTCTTGCTTCAATAATCAAAGGATTTGATACTACAGTAACTGCAAGCAAGGAGGCTTTTCTGCTGAGGGCATCTGCTACCACATTTTCTTTGCCTGGGTGGTACTTGATTTCAAAATCAAATTCCTGAAGGGTCTGCATCCACCCTCTTTGGCGCATGTTGAGGTCCTTCTGAGTAAAGATCCACTTTAAGCTCTGTCATCAAAGTGAATCTTTTTCCTAGTAGGTAATGTCCACAACTTTAAGGCATAGACTACTGAAAGTAATTCCAGGTCGTGGACAGCATAATTCTTGTCATGCGTTTGGAGCTTTCGGGATTCATAGGCCACTGCATGACCTTCGTGCATGAGTACACCTCCCAAGGCAAAACCACTTGCATCAGTTACTACCTCAAAGGGTAGAGAGAAATTTGTAGCTTCAAAATGGGACTGGTTACCAAGGCGATCTTCAGCTTATCTTCAAAAAGCACTCTGGCGGCACACCTGGCAGACCACTGAAATGGGGTATTCTTTTTGAGAAGGTTAGTCAGGGGGGAAGCTATGAGAGCATACTTTGGTATAAAAGTTCTATACCAACCAGTCAATCCCAAGAATCCTGAGACTTCTTAAAGCCCAAGTATTCAACATGGTCGGCAGAGAAAGTGCATTTACTCTTTTTTGCAAAGAGTTGGTGCTTCCTTAGAATCTCAAGAACTTTTTTGACATTAGCTTCATGGTCAGCTGCATTCTTTGAGTAAATCAGAATATCATCAAAGAAAACAAGAACAAAATCATCTAAGTATTCTCTGAGAATGTCCTGCATTAAGCGATTGAATGTGGCTGGGGCATTTGTCAATCCAAACGGCATGACAGTGAATTCATAATGCCCATACTGAGTATTGATGGTTGTCTTCGGGATATCTTGCTCATTAGTCCTGATTTGGTAATACCCTGATTTGAGATCTATCTTTGTGAAGATCTGGGCTCCATTTAGCCTGTCTAGAAGCTCATCAATTCTTAGGATAGGATACTTATTCTTAACTGTCAGCTGATTTAGACCTCTGTAGTCCACACAGAGTCTAAGCGTTCCATCTTTCTTTTTCTGAAAGAGAACTGGTGCACCCCAAGGTGAAACACTGTATATGCATGCCTAGAACTACACATGTATAACTAGGGCTCTGTCTTGCCTTCCCATGCAATGATGAAGTTATTGACACCAATGAGGACATGGCAAATGAGATGTGGGCAGCAGTTCATGAGAAAGTTAATGAGAATATGTCTTCTATTATTTCACCTCCATTCTCTGAAGTGGATTTTACCAGGGGCACAGAAAACAACTTTAGACGCCCAAGCATCCAGGAGGAAGTTCAAACAATTGTTTCTTCTAGAAGTAAGCATACAATGAAAACCTTACCATATTATTTGGGAGAATATGAGAACTGTTCTCAAACCTTGAGGATACCCTCCATGCATAGAAGGTTGACAAAGGAGATGGATATGGGTATCATGCAAGCTATTTTGTGAGCACCAGTGGCTTGTACTATACCTTTGCTTGATTTGATAAAGCTTCGTCCAGAGTTGTGGAATGATATTGCCACATGTTTGTCAGAGCAGGTATTGCTACAAAAGGGTCACCATCATTGTACTATACACCCTGAAACAAAGCATGTTATGCCAGTTCCTATCAACAAAGTAGGAAAATTTTGTGAGGACGATCAGGGAAATGCTACCCTCCCATTAGAAGTGCGAAAAGTAGCTTCAACTGCAATACTTGATAGTGGTGTAGGAGTGGGCATTGTGACAAGGTCCACTTGGGAAAAGTGGGGCAAACCAGCTATTAGGAGTACCAAGATGCGCTTGCGGCTAGCAGATGGAAGCTTAGAACATCCCATTCGGCTGCTAGAGAACATATTGGTCACCACATGTGGGATTGAATATGAGCACACATTTGCAGTAGTGGATTTTGGAAAGCATCCAAACTATGAAGTGATATTGGGTAGACCATTCATGCGACAATTTCAAATGATTCAAGATTGGGGATACAATTATTTGTACCTCGGCGGCATGATTCTGTCATCACAAGGGTAAACCTAAAGAATCACTCATATCGTGATGTAACAAGGTCTCCAATAAATGAGTTTGATTCTGCTTCATCTGAGGGCTCAAGAGTTACATTGTCAGATGGGCGAGAAGATCTGTGGATGTATGGAGCCTCATGTAGGGATTTCAACACTAAGAGACTTAAGGGTAATCGAAGTGTATCAGATGAGGCATACATTCCACAACCCTTCCCTGAGCACTTAATTGATCCCCTAGAATGGAGTCATGTCCGTGCAACATTATCGACATGTGCTTTACCTAAGCCAATTCAATTTTGTGACTCGGATGGATATGACATTATTCCTATACGAATGGTAAATCCACATGACCTTCTAGATGATTTGTACTAAAGGGGTGCATCCACAACAGCACTGCATGTAGAGGAAGTCTCAGTGGAAGATTTAACACTCGAATCTGCTAATGATGCTGATAAGGAAGATGGATGGGACTCTGATTTTGATAATGATGTGATAATCCCTGAGGAAGAGTTAGGAAAGGCACACCTACTCTTGAGAGGAAGGGAGGTTCAAATAGAGATCCCTCGAAGCCGACCTAAACGTAAATGCTGTAAGAGCCATAAGAGAATCCGTAAACAAGATGAGAGGGAACGATGTGAGAGAAAACAAAAAGAAGACAAGGAGTTTAAGAATGATCACTCTCGACCACCACCTCACTTCTCAGGAAAGAATGGATATCTATACTATGTCCAAGCACAAGATAGTATCAAAGACCAAGTAAAACGATCAGATGGATTCCAGCCAGGAGAAAAGCTAAAAACTGTTAGCAAAAATCACAAAAAATAAAGAAACCAAAACCAAAACTCAAGTCTCAAACCGATTCAAAAGAGTGTTGAAAGTGCAAAGATAACAGTTGAACAAAAAAATCTGATGCAAGATTGCAAAAGAGAGCTCAAAACCACATGGTCTTCAATTAGTGATGACTCAAGTGGACAAGAACAAGGTCTCAATGTTCCCCCCAACTTCACACAGTACACTCTTCAAGATCGGAAGATTGTTCTTCAACAGCCCATGCGACAAAAGCCAAGCGTGTGAGGGGTTTCATATGATGGTCCAGAAGATGCAAAAAAAATTGATATCGCTAAGCTAGGAGAAGAGCCTCACTATGTGTGGATTGCCACAGACTTGTCCTTAGATGAGGAGAAGTTATTAATTCAAACAATGAAGGAGTATTGTGATGTTTTTGCTTGGAGTTATAAAGACCTCAAAGGAGTTGATCCAAGCATATGTCAGCATACAATTCCATTGCGAGAGGATGCAAAGCCTTCCAAGCAACGTCCTTATACTTACAATGAGAATTTTGCACAAAAGATAAAAGAAGAAATAGACAAGCTCTTAGAGGCAGAATTTATCTGTGAGATTGAATGCACTTAATGGGTCTCCCCTATTGTAGTGGTGCCCAAGAAAAATGGAAAACTTCGAGTATGTGTAAACCTCAAGAAGGTAAATGCAGCTACTGTACGTGATCATTACCCACTTCCAATCACGGATCATGTTTTGGAACGAGTTGCAGGGAAAAAGGCATATAGTTTCTTGGATGGATTCTCTAGTTACAATCAAGTGTCAATTGATCCAAAGGATCAACACAAGACACCCTTTGCTACTGAAGATGGCATCTTTGCCTATCGTGTTATGCCATTTGGTCTAACAAATGCACCAGCAACCTTTCAGCGGTTAATGATTCATAATAACTTTGAATGATTTAATGTGACTAGACATGGATGTACCTGCCTTGAATTGAAGCTTGCCTAGAAGATTACGGAGATACAGAATCTCTGTAACAGTTTTCTTCTCAAACATAGTGATAAAACTAAGAGATCTATATGCATGCCTAATAGCTATATATCCATTACTAGTGTTCCCTTTTTTTTTTTGTAGGTCTTCCTTGAAAGAGATCAATATATGACCCTATCTTATCATACGGTATAAATCAGTATCGTATTAGTTTTGTATTAGTTGCACTCACTTACCCATTGGGAGTATGTTTAATTAGTAGTTCAAGCACTTTATGCTCTCATGGAGCTTTTAATGCAGACATATATCTCTACCACATGTAGTAAAACTCTTATGCATGCTTGCATTATCTATACTTAGGAGGGCCCTTAATGCATGTACTAAGGTCTCTAATGCATGTATAGATGCTCTTTAATGCATGCATAAGAGCATGCACATGTATAAGAGCTATAATATGGATGCCAATAGTTGAAGTGCATGCATAAGGATCTCTTATGATTTGAGATATCCCCTCTAATGTTGCATAAGAGCATTAGAGAACTCTATTGCATTGAGATATCTTCACGAATGCTACATAAAAGTTGTATGCCTAATAGCTCTATGCATGTGTTAGAGCTTTATGCATGCCTAATAGCTATATCTTGCATATTTCTTGATTTGTTCTTTTAATGTTTTCTTTTATAAGTGTTCCTTCATAGAGATAAAGCCATGAGGCCCTCTTGTTTTGTGAGGTAAGCATCACCACATTCTCATTTTTATACTAATGCCAAAACCTCTTTTGCGAGAATTTTTTTGTGCATTTTATGCTTACATAAATTTTTTATTAGAGCTCTTATACACGCATAGATTTGTGCATGTATTTAGCTCTTATGCATACATTAAACCCATTTATGCATGCATTAAATCTCTTGTCTACTACTCCTACTTGCATAGGAAACATTTTATTGCATGTATGTATGAATATATACATACACACATACATACATAGACATATATAGAGAGATATAGAGATGTATGTATGTATGTATTATGGTATATAAAAGTACATGAAAAAACACATGTGTTTTAATGAGAGAAAAGGATACAAGATTAAAAATAAGCTCATAAATTACTAGTAGAAGAAGACATAAGACCCAACGCATTGGGCCTAATGTGTAAGCCCTATGTATTAGGTTTATTTCTTAATACTTATACATATGCACTGTAACATTACATGGATATTGAAGTATTTATTGGTTGTATTTTTTTGTCACTTTATGTAACATTGATACAAGTGTATATCGGCAATTATATCGATTCTTATATTA
Organism: Cibotium barometz; assembly: GCF_041138505.1. Taxonomy (NCBI): domain Eukaryota; kingdom Viridiplantae; phylum Streptophyta; class Polypodiopsida; order Cyatheales; family Cibotiaceae; genus Cibotium; species Cibotium barometz. Next base: position 37,659,000 of record NC_141068.1, read on the forward strand.
GCACTTACATAGATTCTTATATGGAGGCTTATACCGATGTTGAAAAAAAACAATAATTTTCCATCATGTTGTAACATATAGGAGTTTTATCAATAATTGTCTAGATTAAATTTTGCATACATTTTAGAGAAGTCTCCTTTTAGACGTCCATGCTCTTTAAGTAGACCGTGATGTGGACGTGAACCCAAATGTGTTAACACCATCCATGCCCAAGCCAAGATGTAAGTGATGAGGCTCATCTTTAAACTCTAGCCATTGATGCTCCGCATGTTGCCATGCCAGTGAATCAGCTACTATGATCCTCATGATTCCATCAGTCGAGCGGTAAGTAGCATGCAATCACTACAAGAAAACGCAATGCTTAACATCGCTTTCCTAACATCACACCCAACCATGTACTCAAATAACAAAAGAATCTCGGAATTTGTTTCTCCATATGATGGGAGATGTAAACGTCAAGACAAAATGACATTTTTACTGGCATTTAACATCATACTATTTACGTCACTAATAACATCACTGGCAAAGTGCTTTTTCAGCAAACTATAAGAGATTCAAATTTTTTCCTTTTTGTGATGTTTTACGTCACTAAAGTTCAGTGACATTTAACATCAAATTTTTTATTACATGTAGTTTTATTTTTTCAAATTTTAGTGACTTTAAATGTCACTCAAAATAGTGACGTTTAAAGTCACTTCAAATTTTTGTAATTTTGACGTTGAACGTTGCTCATTTCATAAAAAAAACCCGCCCAAAAGAGCCCACCAAATATCCTATTTACCTAGGGTCTCCCTCTTTCTTGCCAAGAGTTTGTCTCCCTTCTCTTTCGCATATTATTTTGCCAATACTCTTTCTCACATGGACCCAAGAAAGAAACTTTTGCTTGTTCTTCTGACCCAAATCTTGCAAGACTTAGGGTTTGATGGGGACACATTCAGAGATTCATTGATAGCTATGCATGATGCCACTATCGAAGAGATTCAAGCATCAATAGACATGATGATGAGAGAGAGGCCAATCACAAGGGAAGCTCCCTTGACCATACGAGAATCAGAAAGAGTCAGAGATGCACCTCCAACAAGTGGCAAAGGCAAAGTTGTGGCTATAGAGGAGCACTGAAAGAAGAAGCTTCGACCTAAATGATCGTAAGTGCTCTTTTCATGTAAATTTTTTGGTTTATTAAATTTTTCATGCATATTGAAGTACATGTATTGTTTTCTATACATTCACATATAACATCAGCATAAGCTTATGTATGTATTGGCTTATGAGGCTATGATTGATTTGTATTACTTTTTATGCTTTTGCACACATAGCATAAGTATAAGCGTATGTATGTATGTGCTTATGAGGCTATGTATGTTTATGCACAAGCATAATCTTATGCACATACATGAGCTAAATCTTTTCTACAAGCATATACACACATTGCTCTTTAGAGTATCCTTATTGCTTTTTTATTCCTTTTTATGCATGCACATATAGCATAAGTATATATGTGCTTAGGAGGTGCTGTGAGTGAAAATCATAGTGCTAGACGACTGTCCAATACTGTCCAATACTGTCCAAATCAGCCCATCAGACGTCTGAGCCACACACACTCAATTGTAGCTGTAAAAGCTGCCTTGTACTCGGATTCACAGCTCGAAGTGGCCACTGTAGGCAATAGAGTTCTCTAATGCTCTTATGCAACATTAGAGGGGATACCTCAAAGGATAAGAGATCCTTACGCTTGCACTCCAATGATTGGCATTCTCATTATAGCTCTTATACATGCACATGCTCTTATGCATGCATTAGAGAGATTCTATACATGCATTAGAGCCCTTAGTACATGCATTGAGGGCCCTCTTAAGTATAGATAATGCAAGAATGCAAAAGAGTTTTACTACATGTGGTAGACATATATGTCTGCATTATTAAAAGCTCCATGATAGCATAAAATGCTTGAATTACTAATTAAACATACTCCCAAGTGGGTAAGTTAGTGGAATTAATATAAAACTAATACCATAGTGATTTATATTGTATGATAACATAGGGTAATAGATTGATCTCTTTCAAAGAAGACCTACAAAAGAAAAAAGAACACAAGTAATGGATATATAGCTATTAGGCATGCATGTAGATCCTATGCAAGTAGATCCTATGCATGCATATCAATCTCTTAGTTGACACATAAGCTCTCTTATTGCCTAAGAGCTATTGTACTGATAGAGAAATCTTAGTGCATAAGAGATATTATAGAGAAAGATCATCTCTTTTGGATGCATAGAAATCTCATGCATGCATTAGAGAGCTTTTATGCATTGGAGCTCTTGATGAATGCATTAAGGTCTCTCTTATGTAAGGATAACTTTGCATGACAGATCTAATGCATTAGAGCTCTTGATGTATGCATGAAGAGCTCTCTTATGTAAGGGATAAGTTTGCATAAGAGATCTAATGCATGCATCAAGAGCTTTATTGAAAGCATTAGAGCTAGCAAGACTCTAGCTCTATGTATGCCCAAGAATAAGAACCTCTATGCAAACATAAACTACATAAATCCTAATTAAAAATAATATGTCTCAAGGATGTAAGATAAGCATAAAAATATTTTAAAAATGAGGGTAGAGCAATTAGTCTCACCTAAAAAAAAAGGGGCTAGTGTGTTGAGCACCGTGCAAGCAATCACATAAAGGGAGAGAAATCAAACTTGTTTAAACTCGTAATAAAATAGTTTTTCTACCTACCTCTGTGTAAAAGAAATATTATTATTTTTTAAATATCAACTAACCAAATCCCAAAGCATTTTTGAAGATCCCTCGAAAACAAAACAAAAAACCACATCTGTATGTAAAAAAAAGGATAGCAAAATCACTAAGATAGATCGCGTGTAAGCCCTATGCATAGAAGTCAACTTATGCATAATATGCATAGAGCTGATACAAAATCTATTATGCATATGATGTATGGTATCATGCATAGAGTCGAGCAGCTTATGCAAATATGCATAGATCTTATATATAATAGCTCTTTGCACATACCTCTCTATGCATTACGCTATATGTGTTGAGCTTATGCATTACATCTAGGCATAGAGCTATGCCTAGATCTTCCCTTAATTCTCTTTGTATGAGCTCCATGTATATAAATTTGTATATGGCTCTATGAAAAGAGCCCCATGCATGTGTCTATGCATATGAAATGAGATGTATGTGGGACGCTATTTGCATATATCTCTTTAGATAGCCCACTGCATAGCATAGAGCTCTATGTATATGCCTTATGCATAAAACTGCATGCATGAGGCTTATGCATAGAGCTATTATGTATATTACGCATACTAGCTCTATGCTAGTAGATATCTTGTGCACATATATATATATATATATATATATATATATACATCTTATGCATAGCTCTATGAATAAGCTATATGCATGTAGGCGCTCTTATGTGTATGCGTAGCTCTATGCATAAAGCTCATCTATATTTATAGAAAAAGAACAAAAATAGAAAGAAAGAAAAAATATATGCATGTGCATAAAGATCGTCTATATTCATCTATGCACATCTATGAATAAGCTATACCATATATAGCTCTTATGCATAACATAGATAGGTAGAGAGAGCTCTACGCGTAGAGCTCATCAATATCCATATAAACAAAAGAAAAACAAAATAAATTTAAAAAATAGGATTAACCATACAAAAAGAAACATATAAATCATAGTAAACTTACCACAAGGATCTTTTGGAGGACAAGAAGCTACAAAATAAATCAAATAATAAGTGTTCTCTAGTAAGAAACACACAGTAGAACCATTTTCCAAAACAAATAGAAATGATAGTTTCACTAGAGGACAGACGACCAGCTGTACAATATATAGCTCTTATGCATAACATAGATACACATAGTTACATGCATGCGTAAAGCTCATCTATATCCATATAAACAAAAGAAAAACAAAGTAAAATTTTAAAAAACAAGATTAAGCATACACAACGAAACATATAAATCCTAGTAAACTTATGACAAGGATCTTGAGAGGACAAGAAACTACAAAACAAATCAAATAATAAGTATTCTCTAGTAAGAAACACATAGTAGAAACAATAACCAAAACAAATAGAAATGATGGTTTCACCGTCGTGTGCCTTGGTTTCACGAGGACACAGGACCAACAATAAAGATGATGGTCTTGTAGTGTGTAGCATCCATTTGTTGTTGCTGATGCTGAGATTGTTGTTGGCCTCCATAAATGCGTGCAACGAAGGAAACTAGAGAACGGAAGCCTGCGAATAAAATATTCGAATGACTTGACATAAGAGATTATTCTTGACCGGAATCCAGGTTGCAACAAGCATCTATACCACGGTCACTTCACAACATTTACAACGCCACCGTTTCTCACAAGAAGCATTGCTAAGCTATTTTAAATTAAAAATGTACTTAAAATATCACTAGCCTAGTGGGCTCACTAAGGCCCTAGCTAATGACAGTTCTCATATTTAATCTTTGTTAATAACAATGTTGGCTATACAAATTCAAATGTAGCATGATAAAATCAGTGTCATTCAAGGCTTATGGTAGCCTAGCTCAATACTATATGCGATGTCACCGGTGGCTAGATAGCTGAACAAAACGCCTCAATACCCCAAACCAAAGAGCGCGCACACCCAGCCACCTAGACAGAAAATGTGTACATGTACACAAACCGAGATGCTTGGGGAACATGTGAGGGTGCACAAACAGATCAGATTCGTAGGGATGCAGCAAGAAGCTCTAGAAAAATGCGAAGACGTGAGGGGGAGGAATTAGCCCCACACAGCGTTTGAGAAATGAAGAGCTGGCGTTGCTCGTCCTCTTCGTCAACAGATTAGTATAATTGCTGGTTACAAATTGTGCAGGAGGCACGATCAGGTGGTGGTGCTATCGGGGATCAATTACATGTGTTGCTAATATAGGGATCAATTATGGGTGGTATAAATGTCGAAGAGGTGGTGGGCACGGCATATAAATGTTGAAGAGGAGGGCCGGAAATATTGAGCAAAGGCAATGCAGACAGTTGATTAAAAATGTGGTCAGCGAGGGGGAGGGACTGAGGTACTCCTCTCTGATTATTATTAATATTATTATGAATCAATGGGAAAGATGCTAAGTTGAGCTCCTGCATGTGAATGCTTTGGGCGCACGTGTGCGCGTCGATGTACGTGACGTCGAAACCTTCACCATCCTCGCATTTTTGCACCTGCTTCAAGGCCAGGCAGCCTTTGTCAGCGCATCTGAAGTAGCTCCTGCAAAATTATAGGCAAGATTTAGGAATCAGAACTATTGAAAAATCCACTTAAAATCCTAGATAAATGTGCAGACCATGGCTAGCAGCTGTTCGCATGAGATTCGAGCAATATATATTCACCATATTTACTTACCTCTTGTATTTGATGCCCTGGATGTTCTTTTTCACCTGCAACTGGCCATTACTCTGGTCCCAAAGTACTACTACTCTTTAACAGCTCGATAAAGCATAAGGTCTCTTATTGCATAAGAGCTATTGTACTGATAGATAAGGTCTCTTATTGCATAAGAGCTATTGTACTGATAGATATATCTTAGTGCATAAGAGCTATTGTAGAGAAAGAGATCATCTCTTTTGGATGCATGAAAATCTCATGCATGCATTAGAGAGCTTTTATGCATTGGAGCTCTTGATGAATGCATTAAGTTCTCTCTTATGTAAGGATAAGTTTGCATAACAAATCTAATGCATTAGAGCTCTTGATGCATGCATGAAAATCTCTCTTATGTAAGGGATAAGTTTGCACGAGAGATGTAATGCATGCATCAAGAGCTTTATTTAAGGCATTAGAGGTCTATGTGTGCCCAAGAATAAGAACCTCTACGCAAGCATAAATCCTAATTAAAAATAATATGTTTCAAGGGTGTAAGATAAGCATGAAAATATTTAAAAAATGAGGATAGAGCGATTAGTCTTACCTCAAGAAAAAAAGGGCTAATGTGTTGAGCACGGTACAAAATAGTTTTTCTACCTACCTACCTTGGTTAAACTCGTAATAAAATAGTTTTTCTACCTACCTTTGTGTAAAAGAAATATTATTATTTTTATAATATCAACTACGAAGTAGTTTTGAAGATCCCTAGAAAACAAAACAAAAAACCACATCTTCATGTAAAAAAAAGGATAGCAAAATCACTAAGATAGATCTCGTGTAAGCCCTATGCATAGAACTCAACTTATGCATAATATGCATAGAGCTGATACAAAATCTATTATGCATATGATGTATGCTATCATGCATAGAGTCGAGCAGCTTATGCAAGTATGCATAGATCTTATATATAATAGCTCTTTGCACATACCTCTCTATGTCGAGCTTATGCATTACATCCCGGCATAGAGCTTTGCCTAGATCTTCCCTTAATTCTCTTTGTATGAGCTCCATGTAAATAAATTTGTATATGGCTCTATGTAAAGAAGCTCCATGCATGCGTCTATGCATATGTTGTATGCAATGAGATGTATGTGGGGCGCTATTTGCTTATATCTCTTTAGATAGCCCACTGCATAACAGAACTACTGTAAAATTATAGGCGAGATTTACGAATCAGAACTATTGAAAAATCCACTTAAAATCTTAGATAAATGTGCAGACCATGGCGAGCAGCTGTTTGCATGAGATTCGAACAATATATATTCACCATATTTACTTACCTCTTGTATTTGATGCCCTGGATGTTCTTTTCGCCATACTTCCGCCAAATATAGCGGTCCAAGTGCTCTGTGTAGCCCACTGGAATGCGCACAGTCTGCTTCCACACAGGTTTCCTACGCTTCCGAACTAATCGACTGCTGGCAGAGCCTAGTGCTGCACCTTGCAAGTTCTCATGACTCTGGTCCCCTAATACCGAAGTACTACTACTCTTTAACAGCTCGATAAAGCGGTTCATATGCTCCACAATCTCAAGCGAGCCCTGGAGTAAAACGGACCGCATCTGGATTCGGTCATCATCGCCCAGCAGGCTGCCCGTGGGCACTGATTCCACCTTTTCTTGCAGGTTTCCTGCCAGCTCCAAGCCCCGTGCCACCACCCTCCTAAGCTCGTCTTCACAGGTCAACTCTTCCTGACGATCCATTATTCGAATACCTGCTCTCAGTCTCTGACAGAAGACTGCCACAGGCGGCTACATGCATGCTGCATGGCCTGTGTGTCTAGAAGGAAGCCCTCACAAGTCAACACTGCTCACATGTCCAGACTCCAGACCGGCCACCCACTAGCAAGACAAATCAGTACCTCAGATAAGGCCGGATCCACACGGTCCGACGGCTGAGCAATAGATTCTTTTTTTCAACCCTTATAGTTAAAGGCAACGCTTTTTTTTCAACCCTTATTAAAGGCAACGTTTAGGCTCAACCGGGATTTAGAGTCCAAAATCACTAGAAAATCATACAAATGCAGGGATTTATATCTAACACGTACAGATTTCATCCCTTACTATTAAACCTAACGTCCAATTCCGACCGGGATCTATGAATTGCAGCCGAGAAAAACACACGGAGCTTATGTGAGCACGGGTTCCGCAAACTCTTTCTACATACATGTGTTTGTAAACATCGTCGATATCTTCAAAATGTTTTTCCAAGCTATATCTATGATGAATTTTAGATGGCATATTCTTTGCATTTACCTTCTCATCCTACATCCTATGACTTGAAAGCCATTACAAAAATTTAGTACTGAGCCTAGTATATATTCACAATGATGTGCAAAGGTAACAAGATCGTATATGATTCAAAAGTGACATTGATAAAATTCTATTTACAACCCATATGAAAGAACATTTTTTAATATGTAAATGCAGTTAGTTATATTGCCACTTTTTTAAAGGGGTTGAACTATTGGATGTACTCAGTTTTATTTCTATAAATATATATATATAGAAATAAAACTGAGTACATCCAGTAGTTCAACTCCTTAAAAATATAAGTTGCGACTAACATGAAAGCTAACCCAACTAAAAAACCAACCCTTCAATGACATAAAACAACGTGCTTTTAGGATAAATTATGTATTATGGAAGGACATCCCTTCCATAAATTATGTATTATGGAAGGACATCCCTTCAGGATCTTCTCCCTCTCATTGCTATTAGCCATGTCCCTTGAATTTTAAGATTGGATTCCATGAGCATCCTATACCCATGCCAGGACTTGTGATTGTCATTAGCCAGTTCCTTCTTATCACCCAGCTAGTTGAGTTGTTCCTCAATTTCAAATGGTAATAAAGGTTAGACCCTTTAGAAGTATGCACCAATATCTCAGTATTATTATTAGAAGCCCCCATAGACCCAAAAAATGTTTCCTTATCTACATTGTACTATTGGAAGTAATTTGATCAATTCTACTAATCAATGTTATCGTATTTAAAAATTTCGATAAAAGAAATACACAATTGAAAACTTTAAAATCATCAAAATGCTATTCGATACCACTCCCTACCTATCCTTGAAAAGATGTGTAATCTCTTTGAGCACTTTATTCATCGAAAATTTCCACATCGGAGGGAAGAATACATGTATAAATTATCATGTCTAGGGTAAAGTTCATGACATGATAAAATAAATCATCTTTCCATTTATATAATATAAAATCAAAAGGTTAAATAATAGAGTTACGTGTTCCATCTACTAACCAATGTCAGAGCTTCATGTGATCTCTCTCTTTATCTCTCATTGACACACACACACACACACACACAGACATCAACACATACAAAAGCAATAATTTAGGATCTTTTCCTACCTAGTCTATTATACACACGTATGGTCCTTTGCTACCTTTCGGCTGCTTGTTTTTTTAAAAGGTTATCTTGACATCATATATATCTTTTTGGTCTCATGGACCCTTTTTGTTCTTATATAGACATTGGCAACATATTTCTTTCTTTATGTCTCTCTTTTTGACTCTTTTGTGTCTTTTATAGATGTTCACATCATATTTCTTTCTTTTCTCTCTCTTTCATAGATGTTGATAATAACTCTCTCTCTCTCTCTCTCTCTCTCTCTCTCTCTCTCTCTCTCTCAAAAAAAAAAAAAAATCACACCTTACACATGCAACAATGACTTGCTAATCAATCAAACCATGTGTCATTCTTGCATTAAAAAAAATGATCATACTTTGTGAGGCCATTTTGACACCTTGAACACAAAAATGACGTGCAATGGTGACATTTGATTAATCAAACCAAGTAATACATTAAAAAACACACGTGATCAAACTTTTTGAGACCATTTAGACGTATTTTTGTACTGCACTTTGTTTCCATCATGAATTAAATATTTTTTATAAAAACAGTAACATTATTCATAATATTGAGTATAAAAACATTGAACTTTAATTTGTAAAGATACTATTATTACTTGAACACTTTCATAAACACTGAACACAGTTGATATGTATTAAACACATTTCTTAAACACTTCGATACACACTAAACATAGTTCATACATATTGAACACATTTCTTAAACACTTTGATACACATTGCACACAAAAATATGCATCGAACACATTAAATGGTAAACTTGAAGTTGTAGAGCTATTGTTGTTACCAGAATATCATGAAACGCATCAATAGACATTGCTAATGAGTATATGATTGGTAAACTTGAATTTGTAGAGATATTATTATTTTGTGAACACATTGGTACACCTTGTATATCTTGTAAGAATGTGTATCCTTGCATTTAAACCTTAGTTCTATGAAGATGATATAGAGTCACAACCCAACAAAAATAAAAAAAAGGCTATATAAAATAAGAAATTTCTTATGGGTAACAAATATATGAGATTCTCTTTGAATTAAATGTAGTAGAAAACTTAACATCAAAATATAGTTAAAGGCATCCATGAAAGCAGAAGCTAAGACATAAACTTGTGGTGACCATACCTAGTCCTAAAACTAGTCTTGAAGATATCCTCTTGTTTTCAAGTCTTGATGTGCTGACAATAACTAGATCGTAGGTCTTCCTTGAAAAAAAACTTTTCTTTAGCCATTTTACTAAGAAGATCTTCTATGTGAGGTATAGGATATTTTATTTTTAATGGTCTATCTCTTTAATCTTCCATAATCCACACATAAATCGTATGAGTCATCCTCTTTTCATGCCTATAACCGCATCTATACTGATATAGACATGCTTACTAACGCTTTACTTACCCTTTTGTTGGTTTTGTAGGTCTTCTAATATTCTCTTTCAACATCACTGAAAAGGGGTAAGTGCTTTCCTCTCTTTCTTATCTTTTTATCCTCTCTTTCCTCTATTTTTATCTACCAAAAAGAGGGGTTTTATTTTGTAGGTCCTCTATGGATAGAGCTTAATCTATGAATAGAGCTCTATTCGTAGAGCTTAATCTATGCATTAAGCTCTATTCGTAGAGCTTAATGCATAGATTAAGCTCTATGCATGCATTCATAATACATAGAGATCTATGCATAGATTACGCTCTATGCATCGACCTCTATGTATGCATTAAGCTCTATGCATAGAGCTTAATATTTTTGATATCAAGTTCTTAGGGATTTTGTATGTATGCGCATTACTAATCCTTTCCTCACCCTTTTGTTGGTTTTGTAGGTCTTCTAATCTTCTCTTTCAACATTACCAAAAAGAGGTAAGTGCTTTCCTATCTTTTCTGTCTTTCTTATCTTTTTATCCTCTTTTTTCTCTATTTTTATCTACCAAAAAGAGAGGTTTTATTTTGTACTTCTTCACTTAAAATTGATTTGAGATCAAGCTATCACCGATTTAAAATCAAAGAAGGTGATGAGTACAAAACAGAGAATTTCAGACTGAGAGAGTTCTCTACTAATATTTGGTTATGTCGTTTAGGTTGTGAAATGCACCGAAAATTTCAAGCCTTGATGAACAATGTGCTTGGACCTTTCCTCTAAAAATGGGTACTTGTATTCTTTCATAGTATATTGATATATAGCAAAGGGGTGAAGGCACACTAAGTGCATGTAAGGACTGTATTTGATGCTTTACAATCCAAAAACTTGTATGCAAAGGAGAGAAAATGTACATTTATGGCACAAAAGGCTGAGTGTCTTGGACACATAGTGAGCAAGGAAGGAATTATGGTGGATCCTAAGAAGGTTCAATGTGTTAAGAACTAGCCCATGCCTACAAAGACCACTAAACTAAGGTGATTCTTGGGCTTGTCATCATTCTATAGGAGGTTTAAGAGCTATGCTCATATTACTACTCCTCTTACTGATGACAAGCTTAAGAAACAAGCTTTCTTTTGGGATGCTATAGACGATAAGAGCTTCTAAGATCTCAAGGAGATGCTCACATTAGCCCATATACTTGTATGCTTAGACTTCATGAAGCCATTTGTGGTTCAAGCCGATGCATGTGGAAGAGGCATTGGGGTTGTTTTATTCAAAGAACATGGAGTGATTGCATTTGAGAGCCGAAAGATTGATGAGGAAGAAATGGTTATGCATTTCTATGATTAAGAGATGATGCCAATACTTCATGCAATAAAGAAGTGGCATCATTACTTGTATTGGAGTCATTTCTTTGTAAAGAGTGATCATAGAGTGCTTCAATACTTCTTGTCTCAACCTAGACTCTCTCCTAAGAAAAGAAGGTGCCAATAGGTGGCTACATTGCAAAATTATGATCTCAAAATCTCTTACATTCATGAAAGGGAAAGAGAATGTTGTGAACATAAAGATTGGGTTTTGGATATCCAAGAAGACTACCTATTGGATATCCAAGAAGAGTACCTATTAGATGAGTAAGTGGTACCAATGTAGCAAAAATTACAGCAAGCCTCCCAGGATGATTTCCTACATTTTGAACTTCATAATGGACTTATCTACTACCTTGTTTCCTACATCAAGCTACAAGAAGAGATGTGTTGTTCTTCATTATTGGGGCACATGGGGATGTTTAAAACCTTCAAGAAGGTATGGAGAAGTTTTTCTCGGAAAGAAATGTGAAAAGATGTGTATATTTTTGTGACAAGTGCTTGCCTTGTCAACAAAACAAGGATCCCACACATAAGCCCGGCAGCTTGCTTCAGACTTTGCCTTTGCCTATTCCTGATGGCAAATGGACACACATCTCTATGGATCTTATCACATGGCTTCCTCATACAAGGAGGGTATGGGACATTATATATGTGGTGGTAGATTGCTTCCTTCCAAGGTCAAATATTGAACATCTATGGTTGCAAAACAATTTGTGGATAATGTGTTCAAGTTGCATGGAGTGCCATACAAATTGTTAGTGACTGAGATGTGAAGTTTATGAGTTCATTTTGGAGGACATTGTTTGAGATCATGGGAAATCTTGACACCTAGCACCACCTATCACCCCGAAACCCATGGACAAACCAAGAGGGTGGAAACTTACTAAAGGCATTATTGACATGATACGCAAGGTGCTTTGGATGAGTAGTTTTTGCTTGGCGAGATAGCTCACGCTTCATGAGAGCATTGGAATGCCACCTTTTGAGGCACACTATGGGTACAAAGTGAATATTCCAATGATGGTTCAAAAGCAACAAGGGGTGAATCCTAATGCAAAAGAGGAGATGGAATACTTGGATACACTCTTGCAACAATGCAAAGCTAATATGAAGCAAGCTCAAGAAAGAATGAAACATTATTTTAATGGTTATATCGAAGGCCATTAGAGTTGCTTATCAATTGGCACTTCCCTTAACCTCAAAGATTCATGATGTATTCCATGTGTCACATTTCAAATCTTATCTTGGGTTGGAGGTATTTGTGCAAGATGAATTACCTCTAGTGAATGAGGAGGGGATGATTGAGTATGTGCCAGAAGAAATTTTGCGTACAAGAGAGAGAGTTCTTTGTAATCTTACGTAAGGGCTACCTAAGGCAAAATCTTCTTGGTACCTCGTCTCTACCTCGTCTCTACATTGAAAGGATTTTAAGGGTTGTTGGATACATTTTGAAAGACTAACGAGGGTCATGAATAGTGAATTAACTTGCTGGAAATTCTTGTAAATTTACTCTGGACAACCCTACACCCTTAGAAATTGGAAGCTACTCAAGGTTTCCATGCCATTACAGGGTAGATGTTATGGCTTGTTTTGAGGGCTTATTTAGCAGTTTAGAGCCATATACATGCAATTTTGGTCTCTCATACATGGTGTCAATATGAGCTTCAAGTTTGAGTCCATTGACATATACTCCATCCATGAGGATTGTAATTGTACATATCAATGGTTTCAAGGACGAAACCTTTTGGGTGGGGACGGTTTGTAACAAAGTGAAATCATCTCATATGAATAATAGGCACAAGGGCAATGGATGATGCCCATGGATAAAACTAATGATAGTGTGAAAGGGGTGGTCATGTATATGTGTCACATATGTCGTATTTGGGGTACCTTTTGATCATCATCAATATACAAGTCAATTACTCTCTCTTCTCTCTAAACTTAGGCTAATCAACCTAATCTAGGCTAACTCAAAGCTAATCCAAGGCTAATCTAGATACTCCTTTCTTTCAGGAGGTCACAATTTATAAAAGAGAGACATTGCACAACAAGACAAAGCACCTACAGACGCGCACACAGATGCGTTTAGTCAACTAAAAAAAAAACTTACGGGCACATCTATTTTCACGTCTATCAGCGCGTCTACAGACTCGCGTCTAAAAGTGCGTTTAAAAGGTAGAAAATAGACGCATCTATAAACGGACCTATATATGCGCATATAGACGGTCGGGGAAAAAATAAAAAACACAGAAACGCGTAAATAGATGCCTGTATAGACGCATTTATACACGCAAACCAGACCAGAGTAGACGCGTTTATAGACGTACAAATAGAGGCATTTTGAACAGACAAATGCGTGTATAGACGCGTTTATAAACGTGCTGCAGAATATTTTTTAAATTTTGTGTGCTTTAACAGAATGCTGTGTATGTTGTGTATGCTATGTAGTTACAGGAATCCCATTTTCACATTGTGTAATTCAGCCAATCGCATTTTAATTGGCGCTCTTGCAAGCACGTCCTAGCCGACATTAATTACAATTCCAAATAAAAACATTACAACTCCGAAACGTTTAGTTACAAGGCATTAATTGATAGCTCAAAAAGTGCTTGTATGTACATATAGCACGAAGCTAAGCCACGTCCTATGGCTTCAAGTACAAAAAATAAGAGGAGTGTATATACAAGAGGCACGAAGCCAAGCCAGTGGCTAAGTACAAAAAAGAGTAGCTAGCACTACTCCTCGCTCCCTTCTGTGCTCCCTTCTCTGCCTCCTTCTTCCTCGTCTTCACCCTCATCTTCTTGTGCAGGGTCCTATAAACAAGGGACAACATATATCAATGTATGAAAAAACAAATCTTTATTTATAATATTGACATTGTTTAATTACTTTCAAATACCTCGGGGGACTCTCCACCAGTAGCCCGAATATACTGCTCCTCAGTAATCAACCCGTCATTATAGAAGTGCCTCCATGTATCTCCTCTGCGATGGTGGCGGTGGTAGGCTGTCTCGACAGGAGTAGGGTACCTGCCCACGATATCAAGCTGCAAGATGACACAATTTGCGGAGGGGTTAGTACAAAGAAACAACCTCCTAATAAACTACATAAACAATATAATTTGAGATCGATACTTACAAACTGGGCCCCCATGATTCAACACCGCCTGCTCCAAAATGCACGCTTCCATATCGCTCCATTTGGATCCTTCGTGCCTCCACATGCTTTAGACTGGGTTCCTCCTTCGCTGACTTCATTGCTTTCTTCCACTCACACTTGTGAGCGGTGTGGGGCGGGCCCCTTGGTGGTTGACCTCCCTGGAGCCTGGCAAGCTCCGCCAATGTCACTTTTAAATCATATACGATCTTGTTACCTTTAGACATCATTGTGAATATATACTAGGGTGAGTACTATATTCTTGTAATGGCTTTCAAGTCATAGGAAGTAGGATGAGAAGGTAAATGCAAAGAATATGCCATCTAAAATTCATCATAGATATAGCTTGGAAAAACATTTTGAAGATATCCACGTAATAGGTGATGTTACCAAACAGGTGTCAGTCGATTAAAGAGGTCCTCACTCTCTAATGGGGAAACCTCACTGCACCGACACAAAGCTTACAAACACATGCATGCAGAAAGAGTTTGCGGAACCAGTGCTCACATAAGCCCCGTGTGTTTTTCTCGGCTGAAATTCATAGATCCCGGTCGGAATTGGACGTTACCTTAAATAGTAAGGGATGAAATTTGTACGTGTTAGTTATAAATCCCTGCATTTGTATGATTTCTAGTGATTTTGGACTCTAAATCCCAGTTGAGCCTGAACGTTGCCTTTAATAAGGGTTGAAAAAAAGCATTGCCTTTAACTGAAAAAAAGAATCTATTGCTCAGCCGTTGGACCGTGTGGATCCGGCCTTATCTGAGGTACTGATTTGTCTTGCTAGTGGGTGGCCGGTCTGGAGTCTCTGGACATGTGAGCAGTGTTGACTTGCAGTCTTCTGTGATCAGAGACTGAGAGCAGGTATTCGAATAATGGATCGTCAGGAAGAGTTGACCTGTGAAGACGAGCTTAGGCGGGTGGTGGCACGGGGCTTGGAGCTGGCAGGAAGCCTGCAAGAAAAGGTGGAATCAGTGCCCACGGGCAGCCTGCTGGGCGATGATGACCGAATCCAGATGCGGTCCGTTTTAGTCCAGGGCTCGCTTGAGATTGTGGAGCATATGAACCGCTTTATCGAGCTGTTAAAGAGTAGTAGTACTTGGGTATCAGGGGACCAGAGTAATGGCCAGCTGTTAAAGAGTAGTAGTACTTCGGTATTAGTAGTAGTACTTCGGTATTAGGCGAGAAGCAAATTGTGGTAGTCCAGAATTTGGAAGCCGGTGCTCGTCATGAGAACTTGCAAGGTGCAGCACTAGGCTCTGCCAGCAGTGGGCTACACAGAAGTATGGTGAATATTGTTCGAATCTCATGCAAACAGCTGCTTGCCATTTTAAGTGGATTTTTCAATACTTCTAATTTTGCAGGAGCTACCTGGCCTTGAAGGTTTCGACGTCACGTACAGCAGCTCAACTTAGCATCTTTCCCATTGATTCATAATAATATTAATAATAATCAGAGAGGCAGGCCACATTTTTAATCAACTGTCTGCATTGCCTTTGCTCAACATTTATACCACCCGTAATTGATCCCTATATTAGCAACACATTAAATGATCCCCGATCGCACCAGCACCTAATCTGTTGACGACGACGACCAACGCTAGCTCTTCATTTCTCAATTCTAATCATCAGAGACAGTACATGTGAACCACACAAGCTTAATCCCATGCCCGTTTGTGAATCCTTTTGCGTCCCTCGAAGGAGACGACACGCCTAATTAATGTAATATTGCTCTACTTAGTACTAAGTTTACATATGTTTTGCTAGACTCAAACGCTGTGTGGGGCTGATTCCTCCCCCTGACGTCTTCGCATTTTTCCAGAGCTTCTTGCTGCATCCCTACGAATCTGATTTGTTTGTGCACCCTCACATGTTCCCAAAGCATCTTGATTTGTGTACATGTACACATTTTCTGTCTAGGTGGCTGGGTGTGCGCGCTCTTTGGTTTGGGGTATTGAGGGGGTTTGTTCAGCTATCTAGCCACCGGCGACATCGCATATGGTATTGAGCTAGGCTACCATAAGCCTTGGATGACCCTGGTTTTATCATGCTACATTTGAATTTGTATAGCCAACATTGTTATTAACAAAGATTAAATATGAGAACTGTCATTAGCTAGGGCCTTAGTGAGCCCACTAGGCTAGTGATATTTTAAGTACATTTTTAATTTAAAATAGCTTAGCAATGCTTCTTTATGCATAAGCCTCATGCATGCAGTTGTATGCATAAGGCATATCCATAGAGCTCTATGCTATGCAGTGGGCTATCTAAAGAGATATATGTAAATAGCGCCCCACATACATCTCATTGCATACAACATATGCATAGACACATGCATGGAGCTCTTTACATAGAGCCATATACAAACTTATATACATGGAGCTCATACAAATAGAATTAAGGGAAGATCTAGGCAAAGCTCTATGCCTGGATGTAATGCATAAGCTCGACACATACAACGTAATGCATAGAGAGGTATGTGCAAAGAGCTATTATATATAAGATCTATGCATAAGCTGCTCAACTCTATGCATGATAGCACACATCATATGCATAATAGATTTTGTATCAGCTCTATGCATATTATGCATAAGTTGAGTTCTATGCATAGGGCTTACACGAGATCTATCTTAGTGATTTTGCTATCCTTTTTTTTACATGAAGATGTGGTTTTTTGATTTGTTTTCTAGGGATCTTCAAAACTACTTCGAGATTTGGTTAGTTGATATTTAAAAAATAATAATATTTCTTTTACACACAGGTAGGTAGAAAAACTATTTTAGTACGAGTTTAACCAAGTTTGATTTCTCTCCCTTTATGTCATTGCTTGCACGGTGCTCAACACATTAGCCCCTTTTTTCTTGAGGTAAGACTGATCGCTCTATCCTCATTTTTTAAATATTTTCATGCTTATCTTACACCCTTGAAACATATTATTTTTAATTAGGATTTATGGAGTTTATGTTTGCATAGAGGTTCTTATTCTTGGGCATACATAGAGCTAGAGTCTTGCATATAGCTCTAATGCCTAAAATAAAGCTCTTGATGCATGCATTAGATCTCTTATGCAAACTTATCCCTTACATAAGAGAGATTTTCATGCATTCATCAAGAGCTCTAATGCATTAGATCTGTTATGCAAACTTATCCTTACATAAGAGAGACCTTAATGCATTCATCAAGAGCTCCAATGCATAAAAGCTCTCTAATGCATGCATGAGATTTTTATGCATCCAAAAGAGATGATCTCTTTCTCTACAATAGCTCTTATGCACTAAGATATATCTATCAGTACAATAGCTCTTATGCAATAAGAGACCTTATGTGTCAACTAAGAGATCTATATGCATGCATAGGATCTACATGCATGCCTAATAGCTATCTATCTATTACTCGTGTTCCTTTTTTTTTGTAGGTTTTCCTTGAAAGAGATCAATATCTGACCCTATCTTATCATACGGTATAAATCACTATCATATTGGTTTTGTATTAACTACACTCATTTACCCACAGTTTGGGAGTATGTTTTATTAGTAGTTCAAGCACTTTATGCTCTCATGGAGCTTTTAATGCAAACATATATCTCTACCACATGTAGTAAAACTCTTATGCACGCTTGCATTATTATACTTAGGAGGGCCCTTAATGCATGTACTAAGGTCTCTAATGCATGTATAGAAGCTCTTTAATGCATGCATAAGCGCTATAATATGGATGCCAATAGTTGGAGTGCATGCATAAGGAACTCTTATGATTTGAGATATCCTCTCTAATGTTGCATAAGAGCATTAGAGAACTCTATTGCATTGAGATATCTTCTCGAATGCTACATAAAATTTGTATGCCTAATATCTCTATGCATGTGTTAGAGCTTTATGCATGCCTAATAGCTATATCTTGCATATTTCTTGATTTATTCTTTTAATGTTTTCTTTTATAAGTGTTCCTTCATATAGATGTGAGATTTTTTTTTGTGCATTTTATGCTTACATAATTTTTCTATTAGAGCTCTTATACACGCATAGATTTGTGCATGTATTTAGCTCTTATGCATACATTAAACCCTTTTATGTATGCATTAAATCTCTTTCCATAATACTATTTCTATCCCCTTTCATTCTGACTACGCGGTTGGATTCTTTTTGTTTCCCTTCATTACATTAAATCTTCTTTTCCACGCTTCTATTTCCTTTCTCGCAGCAGTAGGAAACTCCTCATTTTCCATTTATAACTCTTTCCCTAATGGCGCCTCCCTCACTACTCGGGGGGGTTACTCATAAATATGTAAGCGTACCACATGGGTTCAACAAAAGGGATTTTTAAAATCCCTTTATTACACATTTCTATCATACAAAAGGGTTCCATTTAAAGGGGGTATTATATCGAGCTCATCTAGTGAGGTGGTGGACACTGATGACCCTCTTTTGGGATAGGCCCCACACTTACACCACTCGCATGGTTGGTGAGATCATGGGTGATATGCGGCCGATGGGATGACAGGCTATTTGACAGCCATTCTAGAGACTGGCATAGTTATAGCGCCAGCTCATTTAGTTGGGTTCACACTATAGAGAACCCTAGTATATATTTGGTTGAGTACCTTTTCATAAGTGTGTACTCTTATCTTTGTATATGGTGTGTTGTGTGTTGAGTGAAGAAGAAGAAGATTTCCAGCCTCTCACCTTGTGTGTTCTCTATTAGGGTTTTGTGAGTGTGTGTGTGCTTGTAAGAGCTCAAGATCTCTTCTCCCCTGCATCTTTTCATGGTATTAGAGCCTGGTTCATGCTATAGAACTGCAAGCAAGAAAAGCATAGGAAGCGGTATGAGGGTAAGAGCTTCAACTACTCTTCCCTATTTGTGTTGGTGATTACACCCTTTTCCGGAGCTCTACGGGAGGCACCGGCAAACGGTCTCTGATTGAGGAGCTTTCTTCACAGGAGTAAAGCTATAGGGCAACTATAATGTCCTATCCGATGTAATTTTTTGCGTCAAAAACTCGTTTCGGGTGCGTCAGGACCTCCGATTTTCAGAAAGCAGGCGATTTCAAGCACTACGGGTAAGTCATCGATTCTCTGCAGAACTCTATTTTAAGAACTACAGGAAGACAGATTGGTTGTGCAGACATTGTGTGTGCTGCAAGGAGGTCAACAATTGCCATTGGGTGTATGTATGCACATTGAGGTCACTGGTTGTGAAATTTGAGTGTAGTACAGTACCGCTGCAAAAAAAAAAATAGCAGTTTGTGCAAGACAAACTAGAGTGCTGTTTCTAGTAAATTTGTGTGTCTGCTGGCAAGATGTCAAATGATGGCATAAACCAGATTGTTGCTGAGAATCTTGGTAAGAACAACTTCCATGCTTGGAGGTTCAGGTTGATGAATTTCTTGATGGAAAAGTGTTATTGGGACTACATAGAAGGTGAGCATTTAGAGGCACCAGAGATACCGGAGATCAATCCGACTGCTGCAAATGTGAAAGAGTTCAAGGATTAGAACAAAGGAGCGAGAAAAGCTACGTATTGGCTGTCTATCAGTGTACAAGACACCATGATTAGGCACATACAGGATGCCAAGTCCCCCACGGAGGCGTGGGACACCTTGGTAAAACTCTATGAAACGAATACCAAGGCACGAAAGATATACACGAAAGATATAGTTGAAGAATGAACTTCATACTGTAGAGAAAAAGAGTATACTGTGGAGAAAAAGAGTATTTGTGTGAATGACTATGCATTGAAGATAAAGGGTATTGTGGAATCCCTTGCATCTATTGGTGTTTTAGTAGATGATGATGATAAGGTGAAAGTCTGTCTACGTGGTCTCAGGCCACAATACAAGGCATTCAAGACGTCTATTCAGACTCAGCAAAACATTCCCAATTTTACAGATTTGGTGTCTATATTGATTATAGAAGAGAAGACCTTGGGTGAAGACCAACAGTCTTCACAAAACAATAACAGTTCAAAGCAACATGCCTTCTACACAAGTTCAGGAAGAGGACGAGATAGAGGAGGCTATGGACGCGGTCAAGGAGGTGGCCGAACAGGTAATCAGAATTATGGCCAGCAACAGCAGCAGCAACAACAACAGTCCCAGAATTCACAACAACAACAACAACACGCAGGTGGAAGAGGCCACTTCAGAGGCAAGGGAGTCAAAGAGGTCGTGGAAATTGGCAAAGGTAGTATAATGATTCACGTGGATGATTTTACTATGGTAAGCCTTGACATGTGCAGGCAAATTGTTATAACAAGCAGGCTGACATGCAAAATGGTAAATTACAGCAAAACAACTATGCATCCTCGAGCAGAAACAATGAGGATAATGAAAGGTTGTTTGTTATGAAGCATGTCATTAATGCCATGTCTAAAAATATTGAAGCAACACATGAAGATGATGTATGGTACGTTGATTCAGGTGCTTCGAACCACATGACAAGTCATGGGGAGTGGTTCAAGGACAGCAATGTGATGAGCTATGGTGGATCACATGACAAGTCATGGGGAGTGGTTCAAGGAGATGAAGTGTTAAAATTACAGCAATGTGATGAGCTATGGTGGATCAAATGCTAGAATCAATGTGAGATCCCTCTGCCCCCTTCGTGCACCAGACTCCCGGTAGAGCTGACACAGCGAAAGCAGCCCCCTCATGCGCGGGGCAGGGTTTCTCACTCGGGGCCTCGCCCACGAATGTCCGGGCACGAGACTAGGCTGGTGGTCACTCCGAAAATCGAAACCGGGAAAATTTCCCATGCCCGGAAAGCACGGACGATTCCACCATTTTGAATTTTCTTAACGAATTTTTCTAACGAGATCAATTCTAAACTATCCTTCACCTAAATAAACCAGCTACAAGGAAACTCTCACTGATATAATTTGATCATCTGAGTAATTTCAACGCTTTTTTCCTAATCAAGATTAGGCACAGCTGTTGATCTACTCAATTGAGAAATTTATCAGGGAATTAACTAGCTACTTGAATCCTAGCGTAATCCTAAGATTTTTTAGTTTGATTATTAAAACTCCACTGATTCTAGCCTACCCCATCCGTCCCATGGGTTAGCCACCACCCTGCCACCATTGGAATCGGTACAACCAAACAAGTACTCACCCACCCATAATTGACATGCCTTTCTTAACTTTAGCTTTAGAAAATAGATACCCACACACTCCTCTTTAAAACTTTAATATAAAAAAATAATCCATAGACAAAACAGATATGATCGTAGATTTCATAACTCAAAATTTCCATTCAATCCCTTGTTTCACAAAAACAATACCACTTTGGACCCTCCGTTGGGACCAACTGGTCAGCCACGAGATCCAGTAATAGATAACAATAATCATTTCGTCAACATACATATATATATCTTCCTCGACATACATATGGGTGTCCTAAGCACCGGGAGCCCGTGCATCACCTGGTCAGAACCCTCCAGGATCCTCCTTGGGTGTCCTGGTACTTCACTCAGGGACCGCTTCATCAGCCCTCGTCCATCGGATCGAAAGCATACCATTTTCACCATACCCAGGCTCGTCAAGACCTGGGTAGGTTTTTACCACGTGAGCTATCTCTCAAACACTCCCCGCCAACTGTTGCAACCAAACTTCCCTTAGATAAACATATATGCCAAATGCTCCCTCCAGCATTCTAGTGTAAGATAGTCCTTTAAGAAAAGAGGGTTTCTATGCAGGTTTTTGCCACGTGAGCTATCTCTCAAACACTCCCCGCCAACTGTTGCAACCAAACTTCCCTTAGATAAACATATATGCCAAATGCTCCCTCCAGCATTCTAGTGTAAGATAGTCCTTTAAGAAAAGAGGGTTTCTATGCAAGTTTTCAGTTTTGATTTTGTTTGAAAACCATGAATAATCTTAAATCCATATATCAATACTTCTAGATGCAGGTGTGAAATCCAAACAGAATTCCTCGAATTCTGTTAACTTCATCCTCAGATGAAAATCAAAAGTCTTAACGTAGTTTCAGATTCGGTGGGGGATTTGAGTACATTTTTCCTGAATTGGGTACATCGTCATTGATTGAAATTGACGAAGGAATTAGGCCTTGGTCAATAGTCTGAATAAGAGTTTGGATCTGGAAAGGTTCTTCCTAAACTATCTTTCTCGAAAGGTACTATTTCAATTTCTCTTTTTCTAAATTTCGTTCGACGAATATTTGCTTACAGATTTCTAAAAACATAAATTTTTTATGAGGAATAAAATAATCATTTATCTCGATTTGCAACTTTGATAGTTTAATTGAATTTTCTCATTACCATCTTAGTGAATATGAAACGGTAGCATTTCTTCTTCCAGATTATCTACTTATTCATTTTTTCTAATTTTTGCGAAAATTAAACAGAGGATTAAGAGAACCCTTATTTAAATATAATCATTCTATTTGCATCTATTTATGCATAAAATCTAATTCTGATGAAAGTCACACTTTTATCATCATAAAAGTCATTTATGATGAAAATCACTCTTTTAATATGAAAGAATTTCTTTTATGCATAAAAATCATTTATGATGAAAATCACACTTTTAATATAAAAAAATATATTTTATGCATATGTTTATGCATAAAAATCATTTATGATAAAAATCACATTTTTAATTTAAAAAAATATCTTTTATGCATATGTTTATGCATAAAATAAAAAATATCTTTTATGAATATGTTTATGCATAAAAATCATTTATAATGAAAACCACACTTTTAATATAAAAAAATATCTTTTATGCATATGTTTATGCATAAAAATCATTTATGATGAAAATCACACATTTAATATAAAAAATATCTTTTATGCATAAAAATCATTTATGATAAAAATCACACTTTTAATATTTAAAAAATATCTTTTATGCATATGTTTATGCATAAAAATCATTTATGATGAAAATCACACTTTTAATTTTAGAAAAAAAATATATATCTTTTATGCATATGTTTATGCATAGATATCATTTATGATGAAAATCACACTTTTAATATAAAAAAATATCTTTTATGCATACATTTATGCATAAAAATCATTTATGATGAAAATCACACTTTTAATATAAAAAAATATCTTTTATGCATAAAACCCATTTATGATAAAAATCACACTTTTAATTTAAAAAATATTCTTTTATGCATACTTTTATGCATAGAAACCAATAATGATAAAAGTAACACTTTTATAATAAAAAATATTCTTTTATGGATAGAAATCAATAATGATAAAAGTAACACTTTTATAATAAAAAATATTCTTTTATGCATACTTTTATGCATATAAATCAATAATGATAAAAGTAACACTTTTATAATAAAATAATATTCTTTTATGGAAACTTTTATGCATAGAAATCAATAATGATAAAAGTAACACTTTTATAATAAAATAATATTCTTTTATGCATACTTTTATGCATAGAAATCAATAATGATAAAAGTAACACTTTTATAATAGAAACAATATTATGTCATACTTTTATGCATAAAAATCAATGTGATGAAAGTAACTCTTTTGTAATAAAAAAATATACTTTTATGCATTATTTTATGCATAAAAATCCATAATGAAGAAAGTAACACTTTCACAATAAGAAAATTATCAATAAGTATCTTTCATAGAATTTAATTCTATTTAAAATCATTCTTTTATAAAAATTAATCAATCTGCATCTTTCTATACATGAATGAAAGTGATACTTTTAGAATACTCTAACGATGGGGATTACTCTTTTTGATTAATAAAAGATGAAATTTATTTCATAAATTTTCAAAAAATTTTACCATAACCTCCTTTGTATGGCTGACCATTTTTCAATTTTTAACTCTCTAAATTTAATTAGAAGTTTACCAAGAGTATTTAAATCATTCTAATGTAAACATTTTCTACTTATTTAAGAGAAACATTATGAAAAACTTGATTTTATCCAATAATCAATCATTTAGGATAAAGAATGGTTGGATTTACTAAAGAAGAGAAGGGAATGCCTTTTTTCAATGAGTCATATCATCATTTCATTTTAGAGAAGACAAAAATCATAAAAAAACCATAAAAGAATTAGAAAAGAGAAGAATCTCCAACTTACATAGATAATTTGAGAGCTTTCCTTTGGCTTGATGGTCTGAGGGTTCTACTTTTGTTTGAAACATGAGTGGCCAACAATCTTTTAGAAGAGGGAAGGTCAAAAACTAATGAAATATGAGTAAAATTCACAGTTTTTGGCACTTGGGAGAGGCAAGGTAACAGTGCAAAACACTATTCAGTTTCAACAAAGGGGAAGGCTTCTATTTATAGGAAAAAGTGAGCTTCTAACCAAGCCAATTGATTCTAGAATTTTTCAGATCAGTTTGGTTAATTTTTGACCATTTTTGGGTCAGTTTAGTCCACTTTTTGGATCTAGTTGAAACAGGAGAGAGGAGAGAAAAAATTATCTCACTATTTGAGAGTTTAAAACTAATTCAAGCATGTCAAATAGGCGCCTCCTTCATGAGGGAAATTCCCCCATACTGAGGTGTCAAAAATGCATCATTTCACGTAAATATCTCTCTTTTTTAACTATTAACCTTGTCCTTAGTCAACTCTTCATCTTATGTGAGTATTTACTCATTTTTGGGATATTTTTCTTTTATTGTTCTATTTATCTCCTCCCTACATTTGGATGAATCTTATTGGTCCATAGGAACCTTAATTTAAAATTTTAAGAAAATCTTGACCCCCAAGATAATGCCTCTTGAACATATTATACTTAATTTCTAATGCACCTTATGAAAATCTTTTTGAACTTCTATTTCAGGGGAACTTATTTTAATAGATGAGATATTTTTCTATCCAAAAATATTTAAAAACTGAATTATCACTCTCTAGAAGATTTTCTCTCTCTAGGCCAAAACTGGTAGAAACAAGATCTTTTATATTTTTGAAGAGAGATTTGATTACAGGGGAAGATGCTGGACATCTTCAGAGGCTAGGGAGGAATCTTACATTATCTCCCACTTGAAAAACGCAAGATGCTCTCATCTCGCAAACTGGGGGTAATCCCACAATAGATCGACTTCATTCTCCTAGGTGGCATCTTCAAAAGGATAGAACTTCCATTTTACCAATAATTCTGTGAGAATTCTGTTCCTTAGAATCTTTTCTCGAACATTAAGAATTTCTTCAGGTTGGAGTTCCATCTCACCTTGGGTTGAAGAGGTTAGGATTTCATCATCAAAGTACATGATTTGGGCTTGTCACATATTTCTTTAGAAGGCTTACATCAAATACATTATGAACTTTGAGAAGAGGAGGCAGAAGAAGCTTGTAGGCTAAGTTACCTAATTTCTTTGTAATCAGATATGGCCCACAATATCTAGGGAATAACTTCTTTTACTTTCCAAGAGATAGAGAACTTCTTTTGGGCCATACTCTAATGAAGACCATATCTGCTTCTTCAAACTTTCTGATTTGCATACTGCTTCTATCGATCCTGGGTAGCTTTAATATCTTTACGAATCAGGGATTTCATTAACGTCTTCACAATTTCGTGATCACGTTAACAAAACCTGTTGTTTGTTGAAATGTAGAGAGAAAGAGACGAGACAAGAGACACATCATGTACGCTCCCAAAGACTGATTCATATTGAGGACAAGATACATATAAATAGGTGAGACCAAGTTAGGTAGAGTGAGCCATATATAGAGCTCCAACACCCCCACTCAAACAAGGGTCTCTAGCTATGGATGAAAAAACCCTTGGGAAGTACAAGGGAAAAACCCAAGCCCCTATACAAATGTGAAAATATGAACCAGAAGTAATGATGTGAAAGTGCATTGTGCATCTATGTACAAATATACAAAAGGACCAAGAGGTCATAGTGAGCAATTGTGGAATGTGCAAAGTGCATGGTGTCTAGAAGATTACAACGATATATGTACAAAGCTACCATAAGAGTAAAGAGCCTAATCTAGAAAGAGTGAGCCCGAGGCAACTCCAAGCTCTAAGCGCAAGAGAATGAAGCGTGACTCATTGAGACCTTTGGTAAGAATATCTGCAATCATCTGGTCACTTGGACAATGTTCAATCATGATAGTGCCTTTGCGTACTTCGTATCGAACATAATGGTAATGCACAGCAATATGTTTTGACTTGTTATGTTGGACATAGTCTTTTGCAAGACTAATAGCACTCTGATTATCACACCGCAAGGGTGTACTAGAAAGAGGAGAATGGCCGATATCTGTCAATACTTGTCGAAGCCAAATGAGTTCACGAGCTGCAAGTGATGCCGCAACATATTCAGATTCGGTTGTAGAAACTGCAACACAACGTTGTTTCTTGCTGGTCCAAGAAATAAGACAACCATTAATGAAGAAACAATTGCCACTAGTAGATCGCATAGATAAATGTGAGCTGGCCCAATCTGCATCTGTGTAACCCAAAAGAGAAAGAGATGGAATGGAGTCGGATGTGAATTGTCGTTGATAAACCAAACCATAATCTATAGTGCCTTTCAAGTATTTCAACACGCGCTTTGCTGAAGACCAATGCTTAAGAGAAGGACATGCAAGGTGTTGCCTGAGATAGTTAGCAATAAACAAAATGTCAGGACGAGTGTTCAAACCAACAACTTGAAGACATCCAACCAAATTAGCATATGGTTGATTTGTAACAAGCTGGCCACCACAATCAGAAGTGTTTTTCATGGAACTCACAAGACAAGGAGTAGTTGCTGAATGTGCAGATTCCAAACCAAACTTCTTAGTATCTTCAATAAACTTTGACTGTCGAAGTAATAAAATACCTTTACTGCGATCCCTTTGAATCTGAATGCCAAGACACGAGTGAAGCTCTCCAAGATCCACCATATCAAATGCCGAAGATAACAACTGCTTACTTTGGTGTAGAAATCCCAAATCATTGGAAACAAGGATTGTATCATCCACATAAAGGGCAAGGATTACAAAACTACCATTTTGGTGTTTGGTAAATAAGTTGGGATCCGAAGAGCAAGAGAGAAAACCATGGGAGGTAAGAAAAAGATCAAACTTGATGTACCAGGCCCGTGAAGCTTGTTTAAGACCATATAAAGCCCTATGAAGACGAGCAACAAGATCTTCCTTCCCTGCAATAACAAATCCTTCTGGCTGCTCCATGTAAATTTCTTCATTTAAATCTCCATTCAAGAAAGCTGTGCACACGTCCATCTGATGAATTTCTAAGTCAAATTGAACAGCAAATGCCAATAAAACCCGAATACTAGTAATGCAAACAACTGGTGAAAAGGTTTCGTGATAATCAACGCCAGCAACTTGAGAATAACCTTTGGCAACTAAACGTGCCTTGAATTTGTCAAAGGATCCATCTGCTTTAAATTTTGTCTTATATACCCACTTACACTTAATGGCAGTACGGCCAGGAGGTAGCTAAGTGAGTATCCATGTACCTTTAGAGATAAGAGAATCATACTCTGCTTCCATAGCCTCTTGCCATTGATCCTTTTGTGGAGAACATATAGCATCACTGTACGTGGCTGGATCTTCAGAAGTAGAGAAAACATTAGCCTCAAAATCTTCATCATAAACATGACAAGAACCATGCTCAAAATCAATAGGCAGATCAATAAAAATGTCAACATCATCAATGACAGCATTCGGAATCAATGGTTGTGAAAAGGAAAGTTGCTCTTTAGATGGTTGTGAAGAGGAAATTTGCTCTATAGAAGAAGATTCATCATCACACAAGAATGGAAAAGCTTGAAGCAAAGATTTAGTATCATCAGAATCATCCATGGACCATGTACCGCCCATAAGCTGTTCATTGAAAATAGCATCACGATTCACAAGCACTTTCTTGGAGGACGGGTCATAGAATTTGTAGCCTTTGGAAGTGTCAGAATACCCAATAAAAATAACTTTAAGGCCAGGAGCATCAAGCTTTGCTCGTGTTTCTTTAGGAACATGAATGTAAGCAATACATTCAGAGGTTCGAAAATGAGATACAGAAGGAATTTCACCTGTCCATGCTGTGATGGGTATCTTACCAGAAGGAGCAGTAGTAGGAAGATGATTCTGAACAAAGACTACTGTCAAGAGAGCTTCACTCCAGAAGACACGAGATAACCCAGAATGAATCAGCATACATCGTATAGCATTGATAATAGTGCGATTCTTACGTTCAGCAACACCGTTCTGTTGAGGTGAATATGGAATTGTATGTTCATGATGAATACCATGGTCCATACAATAACTCTCAAACTCACGAGACACATATTCTCCACCATTATCGCTGCGAAGTTTCTTGAGGCGACGTCCAGTTTGAAGTTCGGCAGCCTTGTGAAATTGCTTAAAAACAGATAACGCCTCAGATTTTTGTTGAAGCAAGAAAACAACTGTATACCGTGAGTAATCATCAATAAACGTAATGAAATAACGATGTTGTGTTCTCGATGGTGGCAAAGGTCCACAAATGTCGGTATGAACAAGATCCAACAAATCATGAGAATGAACTGAATTCGAGAGAGGAAAGGGTTTACGATTGTGTTTGCCAAGAGCACAAAACTCACAGATTCCCATATGAGGATGAGCTTTAAGATCCATTCCGCGTACAAGACCTTGACGATGAAGATTAAGAAGCTTTGAGAAATCAGCATGAACAAAGCGATGATGCCATATCTTGCAATCATGATCCCCTGGAGCAGTGACAACATTTGCTACAGCATCATTAAGAGAGAGCTCAAACAAATTGCCATTACGAGAAGCAGTTGCAATAATCTGTCCATCTTTCTCAATGCGGCATTTGGTGTGGTCGAATCCAACAAATAAACCAAGATCAACAAGTCTTGCAACTGAAAGAAGATTACGTTGAAGTTCTGGGACATGTAAAACCCCTCGTAAAACTCGAGTTGAAGAAGATAAGGTGCCAAGATATAAATCTCCAATGCCCTTGACTTGGCAAGTTGTATCATCAGCAAGATAAACAACACGCTTAACAGGTAAAGAATGATAGTTATGTAGCCACTTAGATTCATATGTCATATTTCCTGTAGCACCAGAATCAATAATGAAAAGTGAACCATCACGTACATGAAGTATTCTGTCTGGGGGAACTGAACATAAAACACAACTTGTTTCAGGCATAACATTATCATGATGCTCGGCTGCATATGCTCGATTTCGATCTACATCAAATCGACGCTTAAAGCACATGGAAGAGGGATGATCAGATTTTCCACAATAATCACAAGAAGAAGAATCTCTAGATAAACGTGGTTGTTTTGTGGTAATGTTGTGTTCTTCATCATATTGACGTGCCCAACAGTCATCTTCAGTATGACCATTCCTATTGCAGTAAGAACAATGCTTGTTAGGAAATTTGAGACGAGAGAAACTACCACCACGACGACCACCTCTACGGTTGCCTCGTTGAAAAGAACGCCTTCGCACATTAAAGGCCCGTTCCAACTGTTGTGACTCAGGCTCCTCTTGTTGTGAAAACATAACTGCATCATGACCAACACTACGTCGTTGTTGACGTTGAGAATACTCAATCAAAGATATGCAAGTTTGGTCAAAATCAAGACCGTCCTTGTTAGAAAGAATGGTAACAATGTTGTCATAAGACGGATCCTTTATTGTATCAAGAAGAATTGTAATAAGTTGCTTTCGTGGAACAGGATCACCCGCAGCAGCAAGTTGATTAATAGTAGATTTGAAAGAATCAATATGTCCCGTCATAGCAGTACCAACTTCATACTGTAACTTTGAAAGCAAACCTCTCAAATAAAGTGTTTCTGTAACAGATTTTTTCTGAAAATTTGCTATAAGATACTCCCATACGTCATGGGAAGTAGTAAAGTCATACACATCAAGCATGAGAGAATCACTAAGAGCAGAAAGAATATACCGACAAGCTGCTTTATCACGCCTCTGCCAATCCATATAAGCAAGATGCCATGCATCAAAAACAGGGCCTTCCGTGATAAGAACGTTGTCAGAATTCGGAATAATAGGCTGAGACGGACATAGAGAATTGCCAATAACAATATCTGAGAGCTCATCGCCTTCAAGAATTAACAGCATCTTTGCTTTCCAACCGGGAAACCCTTGGCCTTGAAAAGAAGGAATAGAAAGTTGGCCAGAAGGAAAACCATTGACGAGAACAGTCATAGCCATATCTATCTGTGAGAAGACGTATAAGATAAAATCACAAAATTTGCACACCATAGACAAGGACGACTGCAAGAGATAAGAGACGTCAATAAGAAAAGAGTCCTCAAAATAGCGAGACGTGGGACGCAAGATTCATTGGTAGACGCTGGATGAAAAAGCTAGATTGGACGCTTTGCTAAAAATAGCAAAATCCGAGAGGTGGGACGCAAGATTCATTGGTAGACGCTTGACGAAAAAGCTAGATTTGGCGGTTTGCTAAAAACGCTTGATGAAGAAGCTAGATTTGGGCGGGTTGCTAAAAACGCTTGACGAAAACGAAACCTGTGTGCTCACAAAGACACTTGATGAAGACGAAACCTGTGTGCTCACACAAAGAACCTGTTTTGCTGTTTTACAGATGCAGTTTGCCTGAACTGTCATAACTTTTGACTCACAACTCCGTTTGACAAACTTTTTTGATAGGATTCACCAGCACAATACAATCTACGCACCTGCACTTGGTTTTGGTTTTAAGGACGCGATTAAGAAACAACTCTAATTACAACAAGTTAATCTATAAAATCATGTAGACAACACATAATCAAAGAACAATCTTGTAAGACATGAAATTAGAATCATGAATTTAACAAGAAGACATAGATGCTTCCCTCATAGATGCTCTGATACCATGTTGAAATGTAGAGAGAAAGAGACGAGACAAGAGACACATCATGTACGCTCCCAAAGACTGATTCATATTGAGGACAAGACACATATATATAGGTGAGACCAAGTTAGGTAGAGTGAGCCATATATAGAGCTCCAACATTGTTAACATAAAAATTCTTGTGATCACAATGTATATTCACGGGCATTTTTTATGACCTGCAAAAACCTTCTCTGCCAGTAATCCCGTCGGGAAAATGTACATTTCCCGACGGACAAATTAAAAAAATAAAAAAAATAAAAAAAAATAAAAAAATAAAAAAATAAAAAAATAAAAAAAAACATGCTCACAGTCATTCTTACCATTTTTGGGCCTTCTGGACTCATTTATGATGTCAAAAGTTCAAAATTCTTGGCACAAAAAAAGTTTTGTATAATTTGCTGGCCTTAAGTTCAATTGACATACCAATTAAATCTAACTATACTTACATCAATTGACTCAATTGTCCATGATATCATTGCACTCAATTGAGCCCAATTGGACTCAATTACACTTGATTTACACTCAATTGATATTAATTGGGTGTCAATTGATGTCAATTGTGCCTAATTCGACGCAATTGAGCCCCAATTTGCATAAATTGGGTGTAAACTAAGTATCAATTGAGTCGAATTGGACTCAATTGATAATAATTAAATGTTAATTGATATTAATTAAGCCCAATTGACTTCAATTGGGTGTTAATTTATTACAATTAATATCAATTAAGCTCAATTGAGCTCAGTTGACATCAATTGGGTGTCAATTGAGCTCAGTTGACATCAATTGGGTGTCAATTGATATCAATTAAGCTCAATTGAGCTCAGTTGACATCAATTGGGTGTCAATTGATATCAATTGAGCTCAATTGGGCTCAATTGCACTCAATTGACACTCAATTGGGTGTTAATTGCATCCTATTGTGGTCAATTGAGCCCAATAGGATGCAATTAACATCAATCGGGTGTCAATTGATCACAATTGATATCAATTGGGCTCAATTGCACTCAATTGTGTGATCGATTGTGTGTCAATTGATGTCAATTGAGCCTAATATGATACCATTGAGCTCAATTCACGCCCAATTGGATGTAAATTGAGTGTCAATTGAGCCGAATTAGACTCAATTGATAGCAATTGGGTGTTAATTGATATCAATTAATATCTAATTAACATAATTGAAGTCAATTAAGTCTAATTGACTTCAATTGGATAATTTAGGTGTCAATTGAGCTCAATTGGACGTAAATGACATCAATTGGGGATGAATTAACATCAATTGAACCTTATTGACATCAATTGGGTGCCAACTAACATCAATTGGACTCAATTGACATCAGTTGGGTTTCAATTGAGCCAAATTGGATGCAACTGACATCAATTGGGTGTCAATTGAATACAACTGAGCTGAATTGGGCTTAATTACACTCAATTGATATTAATTGGGTGTCAATTAAACCTAATTTCATGCAATTGAGCTCAATTGACATCAATTCACATCAATTGTTCTCAATTGATATTAATTGGGTGTCAATCGATGTCAATTGAGCCTAATTCGATGCAATTGAGCTCAATTCACATCAGTTCATATCAATTGGGTGTCAATTGATGTCAATTGAGTAAAATTGAGTCTAATTGGGTGTCAATTGAGTCAAATTGAGTATAATTGGGTGTCAATTGATATCAATTGAGCCAAATTGAGTCTAATTGAGTCCAATTAGACTTAATTAAGCTAAATTGAGTCTAATTGGGTGTCAATTGATGTTAATTGAGCCAAATTGAGTCTAATTGGGTGTTAATGGAGCCTAATTGACATCAATTGGGTGTCAATTGATGTCAATTGAGCCCAATTGAAGCTAATTGTGTATCAATTGACACACAATTGATGTCACATGGGCTCAATTGACATCAATTAACACCTAATTAATGTTAATTAATATCAATTGGGTATCAATTGATTATAATTGATGCTAAATTGAATGAATTGAGTCCAATTGACATCAATTAAGTCTAATTGGGTATTAATTGATCAATTGGGCTCAATTGATATCAATTGACACCCAATTGGACTCAATTGACATCAATTGGACTCAAAAGGGTGTTAACTGATGTTAATTGAGCCCAATTGACATCAATTGGGTGTTAATTGAGCTCAATTGGACACAATTAACAATAATTGGGTATGAATTGAACTCAATTGACATCAATTAGGTGTCAATTGAGCCTAATTGCATCCAATTGAACTCAATTGATATCAATTGGACAAATTGCATCCAATTTAATTCAATTGACATCAATTAAGCCTAATTGCATCCAATTGAACCCAATTGGACTCAATTGAATCCAATTGGACTCAATTGACATCAGTTAGGTGTCAATTGAGCCTAATTGTATCTATTTGGACTTAATTGACATCAATTGGGTGTCAATTAAACCCAATTGGAGTCAATTGATATCAATTGGGTGTTTATTGATATTAATTGAGTTTAATTGACATCAATTGGGTGTTTATTGATGTCAATCGAGTCCAATTAGATGCAATTGGACTCAATTGGGTGTGAATTAGACTCAATTAATATCAATTGGGCTCAATTGATATCAATTAGGTGTGAATTGATGTCAATTGAGCCCAATTCGATGCAATTGATATCACTTGGGTGTCAATTAGACTCAATTGGCACCCAATTGATGTCAATTGAGTCCAAGTGGATGTCAATTGATATCAATTGAGCCCAATTGATCAATTGATACCCAACTAGACTTAATTGATATCAATTTGACTCAATTAGGTGTTAATTGATATCAATTAGACTCAATTAGATGCTAATTGATGTTAATTGAGCTCAATTAGACTCAATTGACATCAATTAGGTGCTAATTGAGTGTAATTGATGTCCATTAAGCCCAATTTGGCTTAATTGACATCAATTGGGTATCAAATGACTACAATTGATGTCAATTGAGCTCAATTGACATCAATTGGGTGTTAATTAATGTCAATCGAGTCCAATTAATATCAATTAGGTATCAATTAAGCCAAATTGATATCAATTGGGTGTCAATTGAGCCCAATTCACATCAATTGGGTGTAAATTGAACCTAATTGGACTCAATTAACATCAATTAGGTGTGAATTGATGTCAATTGACCCCACTTGGATGCAATTGATATCAATTTGGTGTCAATTGGACTCAATTGGCACCCAATTGATGTCAATTGAGTCCACTTGGATGTCAATTGATATCAATTGAGCCCAATTGATCAATTGACACCCAATTAGACTTATTTGATATCAATTTGACGCAATTGGGTATTAATTGATGTCAATTGAACTCAATTGGATGTTAATTGATGTTAATTGAGTCTCAATTGACATTAATTGGGTGCCAATTGAGTGCAATTGATGTCAATTAAGCCCAATTTGGCTCAATTAACATGAATTGGGTGTCAATTAACTACGATTGATGTCAATTGAGCTGAATTGACATCAATTGGGTGTTAATTAATGTTAATTGAGTTTAATTGACATCAATTGGGTGTTAATTGATGTCACTTGAGTCCAATTAGATGTAATTAGACTCAATTGGGTTTGAATTAGACTCAATTGATATCAATTGGGCTGAGTTAATTGGGTGTCAATTGAGCCCAATTGACATCAATTGGGTGTAAATTAAACGTGATTGGACTCAATTCACATTAATTAGGTGTGAATTGATGTCAATTGAGCCCAATTGGATGCAATGGATATCAACTGGGTGTCACTTGGACTCAATTGCCACCCAATTGATGTCAATTGAGTCCAATTGGATGTCAATTGATACCAATTGAGCCCAATTGATTAATTGACATCCAATTAGACTTAATTGATATCAATTTGACTCAATTAGGTATTAATTGATATCAGTTAAACTTAATTGGATATTAATTGATGTTAATTGAGTCTAATCGGACTCAGTTGATATCAATTGGGTGCCAATTGAGTGCAATTAATATCAATTAAGCTCAATTCGGCTCAATTGGCATCAATTGGGTGTCAATTGACTACGATTGATGTCAATTGAGCTCAATTGACATCAATTGGGTGTTAATTGATGTCAATTGAGTCCAATTAACATCAATTGGATGTCAATTGAGCCCAATTGCCATCAATTGGGTGTGAATTGAACTGGATTGGACTCAATTGACATCAATTAGGTGTGAATTGATGTCAATTAAGTCCATTTGGATGCAATTGATATCAATTGGGTGTCACTTGGACTCAATTGGCACCCAATTGATGGCAATTGAGTCCAATTGGATGTCAATTGATATCAGTTGAGTCGAATTGATTAATTGACACCCAATTATACTTAACTGATATCAATTTGACTCAATTGGGTATTAGTTGATGTCAATTGGACTCAATTGGGTGTTAATTGATGTTAATTGAGGACTCAATTGACATCAATTGGGTATCGATTGAGTGCAATTGGTGTCAATTCGGCTCAATTGGCATCAATTGGATATCAATTGACGGGTTGTTGCAAGATCAGGGTATCCAGTTTTGTCCAGTTTATGCAGAACTGGGACATAGCTTGGAGAGCAAATTTTGGGGGGCAAGGTACTTAAAATTAGATCAAGCAAATAATAAAAAATACACTTGCCCTTAAATTAACCTAATATAACTTAAATTAATATAAATTAGTCTAATTAATCAAAAATATGATGAAATAATAAACAAATGATCTTTCCATACTTAGAGTGATCCAATTTATTTTTCCATAGATGCACCATTACAAGTACACTAGTCCCTATAGGTTTTAGATGATTCACATCAAAAATGTAATTTTACTAATTAGATTATTAATATTTGCAGGCCTGTGATAGTCTGGAAGAATTTTGAAAAAGAGATCATTAAAAATCCAACCATTGGATTTGCAATTTTTACTAACCACCACATTCTACTAATGTCTTAGTATCTACCCACTCTTTTGATCTACAAGATTGAGGATTTTAAGTGGTAGCTATTGTGGGTACAAAAACAGGCGTATATTATAACACTTTAGAGACCTTGAAATATTTAAAGAAAACAGACAAATATCTTTAAATTTTCTTGAAAAATCAAGTTAAGCTCCATATTATGTGAAGATCTAAGATACAAAGTGGGAATCTCATATGAGTTTATATGTAAAAGATATTAGCATTTTATGGAATCAGTTCAAATTTGGGACAGGGTGTATACATTGACCTTGTACCTAAGAAAATGAGGACTTTTGACCATCTAATGCTTAATCAAATTATGCAACTATATTTCCAACTTTGAATATGATGTTCCAACAAAAGAACTTGAAACGAAATTACTTCATTTACTAGGAGAGATTAGCCACTAAAGGTAAACAAATGCCTGTTTTTTTACTGTTTACAGGGTGCCTGAGTGGACAAAATTGGGCACCCTGATCTTGCAACCACCCTGACTAGGATTGATGTCAATTGAGCTCAATTGACATCAATTGGGTGTTAATCGATGTCAATTGAGTCCAATTAAGCCCAGTTGTGTCCAATTGGGTGTCAATTGATTGAATCCAATTAAGCCCAATTAAGCCCAATTGAGTCCAATGGGGTGTCAATTGATGTCAATTGAGCCCAATCGATCAATTGACACCCAATTAGACTTAATTGATACAATTGGACTCAATTGGATATTAATTAATATCAATTAGACTCAATTAGAAGTATAATAAGATCTAATTGATGGTAATCGAGCTTAAGGTGATAAATTTAGAGATAACTTTTTTTGTACAAAGAATTTTGAACTTTTGACATTATAAATGAGTCCAGAAGGCCCAAAAATGGTAGGAATGACTGTGAACATGAATATATTTTGACTATTTTTTTAACTTTTTTTCCCGCCGGGAAAATGGATTTTCCCGGCGGGCCCGCCGGGAAAACAAAAAGCCCGGCGGGCTTCGGCAGGTTACCAGGTCACTGGTAACTTGCTATTTTGAGAACATGAAAATATGTGAACATGTGAATAACATGTTCACAAGTGTTATTAACAAAAAAA
This sequence comes from Cibotium barometz, assembly GCF_041138505.1. Lineage (NCBI taxonomy): Eukaryota > Viridiplantae > Streptophyta > Polypodiopsida > Cyatheales > Cibotiaceae > Cibotium > Cibotium barometz. The sequence continues at coordinate 37,696,582 of NC_141068.1, forward strand.
ATCTTGTGATCACGTGAATATAAAATCCCTGTTACGAATTGACTGTATCTGATGCTCCATGTCGTCAAGTATCTGTCTGGATATCTCGACCCTAATCAAGGGGTTGGACCAAGTTAATGGAGTTAAGCAATCTTATCCATATAGAGCTTTAAAAGGACTCATCCCGATACTTCAGTGATAAGAAGCATTGTAGGCAAACTCGACTAGGTGCAAATAGCTTAGCCACTTCTTAGGTTCCATGCCACAGCATGATCGAAGTATATCTTCGATTACTTGGTTTACCCTTTCAGTTTGACCATCGGTCTCAGGATGATAAGCTGTGCTGAGATCCAAGAAAGTTTCCACTGCTTTGAAAAATGCAGTCTAGAACCTTGAAGTAAATTTGGGATCTCGATCACTTAGTATTCTCCTGGGTAGACCATGCAGTCTGAAGATTTCTTTTAGGAACACTCTGGCCACATCCACTACAGTGTAGGTTTCTTTTACTGGGATCAGATGGGCAACTTTGGTTCCTCTGTCAACTACCACGAAAATGGAGTTGTAAGCTAATTGCACTGAAGCTAATCCAGTAATAAAGTCCATACTGATACATTCCCACTTCATCTGGGGGATGTCCAATGGATGTAACTTCCCAGGTATTTTTACTCTTTCAGCTTTGACTTTCTGGCATGTCAGAAATTGACGTACATGATTCGGTACATCCTTTTTCAGACCAGGCCAAAAGAAGCTTTTCTTTACAGACATGTAGGTTTTGATGAAACCTGGATGTCCTGCTATAAGGCTATCATGGGCTTCATTTCAGAATTTGGTCCTTGGCTCCCTCATCATTGGGGATGCATAGCCTGCGATTATAATACATAATGCCATCATCCAGGCTGTACCCTTGAACTCTGATAAACTCCTGTGGAGTTTTGCTTTCCTGCATAAGTAGGGTAGCAATAGGGCCAAAGAATCTATCCTGCATGATCTTCTCTCTTGCTTCAATAATCAAAGGATTTGATACTACAGTAACTGCAAGCAAGGAGGCTTTTCTGCTGAGGGCATCTGCTACCACATTTTCTTTGCCTGGGTGGTACTTGATTTCAAAATCAAATTCCTGAAGGGTCTGCATCCACCCTCTTTGGCGCATGTTGAGGTCCTTCTGAGTAAAGATCCACTTTAAGCTCTGTTTTCAAAGTGAATCTTTTTCCTAGTAGGTAATGTCCACAACTTTAAGGCATAGACTACTGAAAGTAATTCCAGGTCGTGGACAGCATAATTCTTGTCATGCGTTTGGAGCTTTCGGGATTCATAGGCCACTGCACGAACTTCGTGCATGAGTACACCTCCCAAGGCAAAACCACTTGCATCAGTTACTACCTCAAAGGGTAGAGAGAAATTTGTAGCTTCAGAATGGGACTGGTTACCAAGGCGATCTTCAGCTTATCTCCAAAAAGCACTCTGGCGGCACACCTGGCAGACCACTGAAATGGGGTATTCTTTTTGAGAAGGTTAGTCAGGGGGGAAGCTATGAGAGCATACTTTGGTATAAAAGTTCTATACCAACCAGTCAATCCCAAGAATCCTGAGACTTCTTTCACTGTCTTTAGTTCAAGGCCAATCTATGACTGCTTGGACTTTTGCGGAATCTGGAGAAATTCCATCTTTGGATACCAAAAAGCCCAAGTATTCAACATGGTCGGCAGAGAAAGTGCATTTACTCTTTTTTGCAAAGAGTTGGTGCTTCCTTAGAATCTCAAGAACTTTTTTGACATTAGCTTCATGGTCAGCTGCATTCTTTGAGTAAATCAGAATATCATCAAAGAAAACAAGAACAAAATCATCTAAGTATTCTCTGAGAATGTCCTGCATTAAGCGATTGAATGTGGCTGGGGCATTTGTCAATCCAAACGGCATGACAGTGAATTCATAATGCCCATACTGAGTATTGATGGTTGTCTTCGGGATATCTTGCTCATTAGTCCTGATTTGGTAATACCCTGATTTGAGATCTATCTTTGTGAAGATCTGGGCTCCATTTAGCCTGTCTAGAAGCTCATCAATTCTTAGGATAGGATACTTATTCTTAACTGTCAGCTGATTTAGACCTCTGTAGTCCACACAGAGTCTAAGCGTTCCATCTTTCTTTTTCTGAAAGAGAACTGGTGCACCCCAAGGTGAAACACTGTATATGCATGCCTAGAACTACACATGTATAACTAGGGCTCTTTTGCATATGCATCAAAATCTCTATGTAGGCATAAAATGCATAAACTGCTAATTAAGAATACTTTCAAGAACTTGAGGTGTGGCATTAATATAAAAAATGTGGTGTTGCTTACCTCAAGATAAGATGGAGTGATAAGTTAAGTCATTTTAAGAACAAAGATTATGAAATAAAATTGAACTTACAAAAACAAAACAAGATAAATGAATAATATAGCTACTATGCATGTATATAGCTTTATATCTGGTAAGCCTATGTGATTGAGTAGGAGTATACTTTTTAATATGATGAATTTGTGTAAGATCTGAAGGGCCTTACCTGAAAGGCTATTTTTTGAGAAGAGGTGAAAAGTAGTATGATGCATAGCAGTGGTGATGTTATGGGCACATGGATTGAAAAGAGAGAGTCACATAAAAGAACATGGATATAGACACTCACTTCTTGGGATATAAAACGATGTACATGGCTCCACTTCTTTATTATATGTTGCTAGATAGATTGACACTCCTATAGCATCTTCACCCTTCAACAAAGGCTTCAATGGTAAGTGATGTCATAAAACAAATCGTCAATAGAGCATCAAAATAAGAATCCATATATGCATCAAAGCTTGAGTCTAAAAAAGCGTCGATAAAAAAGGCTATATAAACATCAATAAAAGCATCAAGCTTGTTTTCTATCTAAATTTTTTTTCCCCTAGTTCATATGATTTTGCAATAAGTTTAAGTGTTTTTAGTTCTCATAGCTCATCATTGACTCTCTTATCCTCAACTAGATCCATGTCCCCAAACACATCTATTTCTAGAAAGATCTCTCCATTTGCATCTATGTTAATGGGTGGAGCCTCATTTTGTTATGGGAGTAGAAGGTAGTTCATCCATATTGTCCTCATCTATTTTCGGCATTGGAGGTGGTTGTGTTTAAAGTGCAAGAAAGGTTTGCACTCATAATGGAGTACACACATGGTTTGCACTCATGATGGAGTACACATGGTTGGCATTCATAATTGAATACACACATAGCTCCACAAGTGGGAGAGCTCACTATGAAAGATTGCGCTAGGCAAGAAGATGACCAAAATAGTAATATGTAAAAAAGGTACAATATCCTAGGGATGGTGCCTTTATAGTTCCAAGGCCCCCATATGCCCTAAACAACACGTGCAAATTCCCATGAGCCCCATGTGCACACTTATGGATTTGCAGGCATTAGGGAAAGCTAAGATTTAATCAATGTTTGAATGGGATTAAGAGATTGCTATGGATTTCTTGTTGCCTTGATTAGTGCAGTGGATTTAAGGGATTGAGAGATTGATTGAGGTGTTGAATGGTTGAATCGTCAAGTGGTGGTTTGTGTATGTGAACTCTCCCTCATGGGATAAGCCTTCATGCACTAATCGGGTCGAGCCCTCGGATTGACATTGGGTTTCTTAACACATTTGTTGATCGGTAGTACTCTATGAGCACTATATTGCACGGTAGAGAGAACCGTTCTATACATACCCTTTCCCTATTCAATCTCTCAATACCCCCTTTAAATGGTACCCTTTTGTATGATAGAAATGTGTAATAAAGGGATTTAAAAAATCCCTTTTGTTGAACCTTTGTGGTATGCTTACATATTTATGAGTGACCCCCTCGAGTAGTGAAGGAGGTGCCATTAGGGAAAGAGAGCTGTAAATGGAAAATGACGAGTTTCCTACTACTGCGAGAAAGGAAAAAGAAGTGTGGAAAAGAAGATTTAATGTAATGAAGGGAAACAAAAAGAATCCAACTGTGTAGTCAACGAAAGGAGAAAGAAACAGTGTTATGGAAAGGTTCATCAATGGCCCTAATCCTCGATGAAGAATTCAAAGAGAACTCATGGGGAAAGATATAAAGAAATTGGAAGAAAATGAAAATGATGATGCTGTACTAAAATTCTAGATTGAAGAGTGAGAGGTGCTTGTCAAAGAATTTAAAGAACACCAGAAACAAGACGGAAAAACAACAAAGGCCCTTAAAAGGAGGTAGAGGCAGCTACACGTGTACGGGTGACAAAGAGGAAAAGGGAAAAAATGACAATCAATGAGTTAATGTCACCCTGACAAAAACCCAATGCTAACCTGAGGAAAAGAAAAGACCAAATCGAGGCCATGAGAAAGGCGTACAGAGGAAGTGCGAACAAAGGACAAGATGCTAGAGGACTTTCAAGGCTGGGCAAAAGGGAAAAAGGGCATGTTCCATGGGAACACTCACGGGAACACAGATTATGGAAGGAGTCCGGAAGCAATTAATGCGAGAGAGCGGGATTGTAGCCATGGGAACATAAAGACGTACATAATTTTTCCATATTTTTGTGCCGAAGTGCAATGTAAATCGTTTTAGGCCAATGTGGGTTCTAAATGAGAGTTCTAAGTGTATTAGCAAGGCTCACTTATGGGGTTGTCCGCCCATGTGTGAAAGAGGCCTAGGGTTAGGGTTAGTGGCATCTCTACAAAAGAGATGTTAGCTAAAGAAAGTGGACGTTTTTTGCCATTCCCATAAGCTATTGAGTAAAGCTCTTGAGCTCTCAAGCTATGGCAGCTCTCTAACTCTCTCTCTATTGTACTCTAATGAGCATGAAGCTCCAATGAGTATAGCTCCACTTCATTCTCTTAATCTGTTTTAGCATCATTGAAGTAGATTAGTCTATGATTAGTTGAATGCTTCTTTCTTTCTCTTGTGTATGCTGCATGCTTGTAGTGTGTGTGTGTAGTCTCCATTGATGCAAGCTCTTGCCCACTTCTTTGGCAGTGAGTTGTTCATGGATAGACTCTCTCTATGAGCTTGTGGGTTTGTGAATGTTACATTCTCTGCTTGCTTAAGCTTGTGGGTTAGTAGATGCATGCTTATGGATTTGTAGGCATTAGGGAAAGCTAAGATTTAATCAATGTTTGAATGGGATTAAGAGATTGCTATGCATTGCTTGTTGCCTTGATTAGTGTAGTGGATTTAAGGGATTGAGAGATTGATTGAGGTGTTGAATGGTTGAATCGTCAAGTGGTGGTTTGTGTATGTGAACTCTCCCTCATGGGATAAGCCTTCATGCACTAATCGGGTCGAGTCCTCGGATTGACATTGTGTTTCTTAACACATTTGTTGATTGGTAGTACTCTACGAGCACTATATTGCACGGTAGAGAGAACCGTTCTACAATGGCGCCACTGCCGGGGAACGAGTGCCTACATTAGTTGAGCACCGTACACACACTACCACTCCTTATTAAGCTCCAATCGGTTGCAAAACTGTTGGATAGGAGAGCAGGCTTTGGGACTAATTTTGGTACTTATTTAAGACTAATTTGCTGTTAAATTCTCTTTATTTGTCTTGCAATTTGAGTGCGATTGGCTAGCTACACTTCTCCCTCGAGGTCAGGACAAGGATTCAACACACGGGAAGGATTGGAGGTAGGCGCTAAACCTACAAATTTCAATTTGTGTGCGAAAAAAAAGAAGCCTGTTTTTGCATTTCTGTCGTTCTATTTGAGGAAAATTTTTACAGTTTCAGTTTTCTGCATGTTCATTTTATTTTCTGCTCTTAGCTTAGTTTAGTTTTTTGCATCATTAATTTTGTTCATTTTAGTTCTCTGTTAAACTTGCATTTTAGTTCTCTGTTAAACCTACACCTGTAGAGAAACTAAAATCTGCACACACACATGAAGATTGAACATTTCGAATTTGCTGCACGTGCATTTAGTTCACTGCACACGCATTGAATTCGCTACAAATCTCACAGCTGTACACGCATTTAGTTCACTGCACACGCACTTTAAAAAAAATAAAAATAAATAAATAAATAATAATAATAAAAGAAGGCGGTTGTGTGAATAGCACACCGCGCGGAGAGACCCACACATCGCACCATAAAGACCGCCACCGCACCTGATAAGGGGCAGTCTGGAAAATTTTTCATTTTCTGCCACAAAAATTTGGGAGGTTATCTAACTTTTCGAGAGGAGTTAGATGACACCCATCGTCGAAATTTCGATCCCGGATCCATTTTCCCATCGTGACTCAGTATGGGAAACTGGTAAATTTTAGGCAATCTTCGATCCGAAAAAATACGTCCTTTTTTGGCCTAATGTGTTCGAGGGGGTTCAAATGGGTTCTGGCAAAGTTTAAGCCAACTTGAAAATTTTTGGATTTTTTTAAAAAAAAATAATATTAAAAAAAACCTTAAAATTTGACCTTATGCACTTGCGGTCGGGACGTCATATAGACACTGCCATAGGGCCTAGGGCACCTTCTAGAGTACCTATGCAGGAAAGTGGGACCCAATCGGTAGGAAATTTGGCAGATATTGCTGAAACCTTTTCCGAATCCCAATCTGATACCCTTTCCAGGACAACTAGCTCATTATCTATGGACAATCGAGGGCCATCAAATAGTCATCCCTTAGCCCCAAATAGGACACCTACAAGATCTTTTAATCCATTTGAAGTCGATACCATGGGGTTACCACTCAATGTGAGACTTCAATATGTCTACACGAATGCTCAAGGAGCTGAGATTTTTAGAGATCCACAACAACGGTATCTCGTTAAGATCGCAGACTTTTTCTCAGAGCTTGATAGAGCACCTCTAGTCAATGACCAGGGTAACATGTACATGGGTGATGGTGTTCGCTCCTACGAAGTCACCTATCATCCAAAGAATGTGGACAAATTAGGGGAGCTCTCTAAAAGTGAGTTCTTAGACTTATCAAAGCCTTCCAGAGCAAGGGAGTCTAGAGATGATTGGCTCATTGAGCTGGACATGCCTGGACCATCCAATGCCCAGTCCTCAAAGCCATCCATAGATGATTTACTTTGTGTAGATCTAAATTTGGAAAGGGACAGGAAAGGCAAGAGCAAAATGGATCAGGGGGCTGAGAACCAATGGTTTGTACGACAAATTCCAGTGACAAATTAGGTCTTTCAGGATGACCCACTTCAAGAGGTCTTTAAGGACTCTTTAGAAGGATATTATGCCACAACTAGATCGCCAGAGCTAGATGTTCCTTTAGCACTTATGGTGGTAGTCGAGAAGCTTGCACGATACAAGAACTGAATCCTTGATAAATGGGCCAATGAATACCGAACCTTAGATTGGAAGGAAATTCGGGAGCTCACGTGGAGAGGACAACCATTATTCATGGAAGTGTTCTCAACAAATACAGCTAAACCAGGAGAGACAGCCTTTCTTGGAGAAACTGTTGCTCCTCCCCTACGAGAGTTCACTAGAGAGGGACCCTCAACATCAAAGTGGACCACTGCAAGTAGCCCAACTCTAGCACCAAGATATTATCCTACACCAAAAGTGCGACCATAGATCACACCACAACAACATTTCTCTCACAATGACAATCGGAGGGTAGGGGAGCCAACTCGACCTTCCATAAATGTACCTCCTGAAATGCGGGTAACAAGATCTTTGGAGGGAGTTGGTGAGGCAGGTAATAGGGGACCCACACCAATTTGGGATGCATGTGGACCATCTTACCAAAGAGAGGAACAGTTGCCACTGAGAGTGAGAGGCTGTAGGCCCTATGATGAGTATTCAAGACAAGTAAGGCCATCAACTCTTCAGAAATTGGTAAAGAAGTACGAAGGGTCGGGAGATCCATATGACCATGTAATAGCATTTAGGCAAGCAGTTCGAGCTGAGCAAGTGACTGACAAGCATACGCAAATTGAAGGATTTAGGCTCACTCTTGAGGGAAAGGCCCTTGCTTGGTTTCAGGCACTAGAGGCTTCAAACAAATCTTCTTTAGAAGTTTTGGAAGAGAGATTCATTGCTGCTTTTTCCTTGATGGTGGGGATTCAGCATGACACAGTAGCAAACATCTACTCTTTCAAGCAAGGCGAGACTGAGAGTGTTAGAGACTGTGTAAATAGGATGAAGCAGTACATTAATCATTTCCCAGAAGATGAGAAGCCCACCCAGAGTCGATTAATTTATCTCTTCTTAAAAGGACTCAAAAATTCAACACTGCATACACATCTCTATGCAAAGAAGCATACAAATTTCAATGAGTGTTGCCATGATGCTATGGATTTCACAGATAACTTCAAATTCCAAGATGGTTCTGGCCTTGAGGTGCAACCTAGGGATCAGTGGGGTGATGACCAAAGTTCAAGGTCTAGTGCGCTAGTAAATCCAAACCAGATAGCTAACCTAGTACTAAGGAGATTGGGACAAACCTATCGCCCACCCATGCAACCACAACAGCAACAGCAGCGAATGAGGAGTGTACTACCTACAGGTCCTCATCTTTGTGGAGCATGTGGCGGTAACCATAAAACTGAAGAATGTAATACCTTTTCTCCTTTAGTCACAAACCAACCCACAAAGAAGTGGTGCCAAGCCTGTGCTTGGAACTTTACCCACACCACACAGGAATGTACTCGCATTGCAAGAATGAGACAGGAGCGTGAGCAGCAAAGGGGTGGAGTGGCTCGACAAATGCATCAACAATATACTAATTTTGAACGTAAGCCACTGATGGCACAAGAGCAAGCACGACTTGTACTTGGAGCTCAACCTCCTGCTCCTGGGACCGCTCCCATGAGGGTTGTTGACTACGACAATTCAAATATGTGTAGAGACTTGGTAAACCCAGGCTATGTGGAGGAGGAATATGCATCATATTCATCCAAGGAAAATCTCTTTGAAAGTCCCGCATATCCAAGCCAAGCACTGGTCAACCAGGGGAACAAAATTATTTCATATTGTTAGGCAGCTACCAACCTAGGACTCCAGGCCCCTCACGTCATGAGGAAGGCACCTCTCAACCAAAGGTTTCACTCAACTTTGTAGAGGCAGTTCCATCGCCACCTTCATCAGAGAATGAGGATGTCGTGCCACTTAGAGTCATGACTAGATCACAGACACGAAATGCCGAAATGCAGACTGATGAGACACCTCGAACTAGGGATGCAAAGGCAAATCTAGTGGACAAGACCCTACATTCCAATAGAAAAAGGACCACTAGGAGGAAAAAGAACCGCAACAAGCGAACTAAGAGTGCATCCACTAGTTCTCAAGAAGTCTCTAAACAAAACATGAGGAATCAAGCTTTTACATCCCAAGAAGTGCATGAGGAGCATCAACCTCAACCTGGGCCTAGTGCTAAACAAGATGAGGCTAGTACCACTGAGGATAGTTCTGGGGGTTCTGTTTTTGTGGATAAGGTGAACGAGACTCTAGATGCCATCATTGATGCTCATAGGAGTCGCATTGCAGCTTTATCTGAGCTACCCAAGAAGCTTCAAGAATACCCAAACCCTCGTGAGGAGAAGATCAATCTAGCTATATATCAACAACTCATTAGGGAAGCTCAATCAATACTTGAGGGTCCACCTCCACCTATCCCTCAGGGCCCAACCTCTCTTAAGCCAACATTAGAAACCATACCAGAAGTGTCATCAAGTTGGGAAATGAAAACTGAGCTGATCTCACAAGCTCATAGCGAGAAGTCTGCACTAATTGACACCCCATTGAAAGAAGGCATTCTGCACCAATTGACACCCCATTGAAAGAAGGCATTCTGCCACCACCTAGTCTTGCCTTCCCATGCAATGATGAAGTTATTGACACCAATGAGGACATGGCAAATGAGATGTGGGCAGCAGTTCATGAGAAAGTTAATGAGAATATGTCTTCTATTATTTCACCTCCATTCTCTGAAGTGGATTTTACCAGGGGCACAGAAAACAACTTTAGACGCCCAAGCATCCAGGAGGAAGTTCAAACAATTGTTTCTTCTAGAAGTAAGCATACAATGAAAACCTTACCATATTATTTGGGAGAATATGAGAACTGTTCTCAAACCTTGAGGATACCCTCCATGCATAGAAGGTTGACAAAGGAGATGGATATGGGTATCATGCAAGCTATTTTGTGAGCACCAGTGGCTTGTACTATACCTTTGCTTGATTTGATAAAGCTTCGTCCAGAGTTGTGGAATGATATTGCCACATGTTTGTCAGAGCCGGTATTGCTACAAAAGGGTCACCATCATTGTACTATACACCCTGAAACAAAGCATGTTATGCCAGTTCCTATCAACAAAGTAGGAAAATTTTGTGAGGACGATCAGGGAAATGCTACCCTCCCATTAGAAGTGCGAAAAGTAGCTTCAACTGCAATACTTGATAGTGGTGTAGGAGTGGGCATTGTGACAAGGTCCACTTGGGAAAAGTGGGGCAAACCAGCTATTAGGAGTACCAAGATGCGCTTGCGGCTAGCAGATGGAAGCTTAGAACATCCCATTCGGCTGCTAGAGAACATATTGGTCACCACATGTGGGATTGAATATGAGCACACATTTGCAGTAGTGGATTTTGGAAAGCATCCAAACTATGAAGTGATATTGGGTAGACCATTCATGCGACAATTTCAAATGATTCAAGATTGGGGATACAATTATTTGTACCTCGGCGGCATGATTCTGTCATCACAAGGGTAAACCTAAAGAATCACTCATATCGTGATGTAACAAGGTCTCCAATAAATGAGTTTGATTCTGCTTCATCTGAGGGCTCAAGAGTTACATTGTCAGATGGGCGAGAAGATCTGTGGATGTGTGGAGCCTCATGTAGGGATTTCAACACTAAGAGACTTAAGGGTAATCGAAGTGTATCAGATGAGGCATACATTCCACAACCCTTCCCTGAGCACTTAATTGATCCCCTAGAATGGAGTCATGTCCGTGCAACATTATCGACATGTGCTTTACCTAAGCCAATTCAATTTTGTGACTCGGATGGATATGACATTATTCCTATACGAATGGTAAATTCACATGACCTTCTAGATGATTTGTACTAAAGGGGTGCATCCACAACAGCACTGCATGTAGAGGAAGTCTCAGTGGAGGATTTAACACTCGAATCTGCTAATGATGCTGATAAGGAAGATGGATGGGACTCTGATTTTGATAATGATGTGATAATCCCTGAGGAAGAGTTAGGAAAGGCACACCTACTCTTGAGAGGAAGGGAGGTTCAAATAGAGATCCCTCGAAGCCGACCTAAACGTAAATGCTGTAAGAGCCATAAGAGAATCCGTAAACAAGATGAGAGGGAACGATGTGAGAGAAAACAAAAAGAAGACAAGGAGTTTAAGAATGATCACTCTCGACCACCACCTCACTTCTCAGGAAAGAATGGATATCTATACTATGTCCAAGCACAAGATAGTATCAAAGACCAAGTAAAACGATCAGATGGATTCCAGCCAGGAGAAAAGCTAAAAACTGTTAGCAAAAATCACAAAAAATAAAGAAACCAAAACCAAAACTCAAGTCTCAAACCGATTCAAAAGAGTGTTGAAAGTGCAAAGATAACAGTTGAACAAAAAAATCTGATGCAAGATTGCAAAAGAGAGCTCAAAACCACATGGTCTTCAATTAGTGATGACTCAAGTGGACAAGAACAAGGTCTCAATGTTCCCCCCAACTTCACACAGTACACTCTTCAAGATCGGAAGATTGTTCTTCAACAGCCCATGCGACAAAAGCCAAGCGTGTGAGGGGTTTCATATGATGGTCCAGAAGATGCAAAAAAAATTGATATCGCTAAGCTAGGAGAAGAGCCTCACTATGTGTGGATTGCCACAGACTTGTCCTTAGATGAGGAGAAGTTATTAATTCAAACAATGAAGGAGTATTGTGATGTTTTTGCTTGGAGTTATAAAGACCTCAAAGCAGTTGATCCAAGCATATGTCAGCATACAATTCCATTGCGAGAGGATGCAAAGCCTTCCAAGCAACGTCCTTATACTTACAATGAGAATTTTGCACAAAAGATAAAAGAAGAAATAGACAAGCTCTTAGAGGCAGAATTTATCTGTGAGATTGAATGCACTTAATGGGTCTCCCCTATTGTAGTGGTGCCCAAGAAAAATGGAAAACTTCGAGTATGTGTAAACCTCAAGAAGGTAAATGCAGCTACTGTACGTGATCATTACCCACTTCCAATCACGGATCATGTTTTGGAACGAGTTGCAGGGAAAAAGGCATATAGTTTCTTGGATGGATTCTCTAGTTACAATCAAGTGTCAATTGATCCAAAGGATCAACACAAGACACCCTTTGCTACTGAAGATGGCATCTTTGCCTATCGTGTTATGCCATTTGGTCTAACAAATGCACCAGCAACCTTTCAGCGGTTAATGATTCATAATAACTTTGAATGATTTAATGTGACTAGACATGGATGTACCTGCCTTGAATTGAAGCTTGCCTAGAAGATTACGGAGATACAGAATCTCTGTAACAGTTTTCTTCTCAAACATAGTGATAAAACTAAGAGATCTATATGCATGCCTAATAGCTATATATCCATTACTAGTGTTCCCTTTTTTTTTTTTGTAGGTCTTCCTTGAAAGAGATCAATATATGACCCTATCTTATCATACGGTATAAATCAGTATCGTATTAGTTTTGTATTAGTTGCACTCACTTACCCATTGGGAGTATGTTTAATTAGTAGTTCAAGCACTTTATGCTCTCATGGAGCTTTTAATGCAGACATATATCTCTACCACATGTAGTAAAACTCTTATGCATGCTTGCATTATCTATACTTAGGAGGGCCCTTAATGCATGTACTAAGGTCTCTAATGCATGTATAGATGCTCTTTAATGCATGCATAAGAGCATGCACATGTATAAGAGCTATAATATGGATGCCAATAGTTGAAGTGCATGCATAAGGATCTCTTATGATTTGAGATATCCCCTCTAATGTTGCATAAGAGCATTAGAGAACTCTATTGCATTGAGATATCTTCACGAATGCTACATAAAAGTTGTATGCCTAATAGCTCTATGCATGTGTTAGAGCTTTATGCATGCCTAATAGCTATATCTTGCATATTTCTTGATTTGTTCTTTTAATGTTTTCTTTTATAAGTGTTCCTTCATAGAGATAAAGCCATGAGGCCCTCTTGTTTTGTGAGGTAAGCATCACCACATTCTCATTTTTATACTAATGCCAAAACCTCTTTTTGCGAGAATTTTTTTGTGCATTTTATGCTTACATAAATTTTTTATTAGAGCTCTTATACACGCATAGATTTGTGCATGTATTTAGCTCTTATGCATACATTAAACCCATTTATGCATGCATTAAATCTCTTGTCTACTACTCCTACTTGCATAGGAAACATTTTATTGCATGTATGTATGAATATATACATACACACATACATACATAGACATATATAGAGAGATATAGAGATGTATGTATGTATGTATTATGGTATATAAAAGTACATGAAAAAACACATGTGTTTTAATGAGAGAAAAGGATACAAGATTAAAAATAAGCTCATAAATTACTAGTAGAAGAAGACATAAGACCCAACGCATTGGGCCTAATGTGTAAGCCCTATGTATTAGGTTTATTTCTTAATACTTATACATATGCACTGTAACATTACATGGATATTGAAGTATTTATTGGTTGTATTTTTTTGTCACTTTATGTAACATTGATACAAGTGTATATCGGCAATTATATCGATTCTTATATTAGCACTTACATAGATTCTTATATGGAGGCTTATACCGATGTTGAAAAAAAACAATAATTTTCCATCATGTTGTAACATATAGGAGTTTTATCAATAATTGTCTAGATTAAATTTTGCATACATTTTAGAGAAGTCTCCTTTTAGACGTCCATGCTCTTTAAGTAGACCGTGATGTGGACTTGAACCCAAATGGGTTAACACCATCCATGCCCAAGCCAAGATGTAAGTGATGAGGCTCATCTTTAAACTCTAGCCATTGATGCTCCGCATGTTGCCATGCCAGTGAATCAGCTACTATGATCCTCATGATTCCATCAGTCGAGCGGTAAGTAGCATGCAATCACTACAAGAAAACGCAATGCTTAACATCGCTTTCCTAACATCACACCCAACCATGTACTCAAATAACAAAAGAATCTCGGAATTTGTTTCTCCATATGACGGGAGATGTAAACGTCAAGACAAAATGACATTTTTACTGGCATTTAACATCATACTATTTACGTCACTAATAACATCACTGGCAAAGTGCTTTTTCAGCAAGCTATAAGAGATTCAAATTTTTTCCTTTTTGTGATGTTTTACGTCACTAAAGTTCAGTGACATTTAACATCAAATTTTTTATTACATGTAGATTTATTTTTTCAAATTTTAGTGACTTTAAATGTCACTCAAAATAGTGACGTTTAAAGTCACTTCAAATTTTTGTAATTTTGACGTTGAACGTTGCTCATTTCATAAAAAAAACCCGCCCAAAAGAGCCCACCAAATATCCTATTTGCCTAGGGTCTCCCTCTTTCTTGCCAAGAGTTTGTCTCCCTTCTCTTTCGCATATTATTTTGCCAATACTCTTTCTCACATGGACCCAAGAAAGAAACTTTTGCTTGTTCTTCTGACCCAAATCTTGCAAGACTTAGGGTTTGATCAGAGATTCATTGATAGCTATGCATGATGCCACTATCGAAGAGATTCAAGCATCAATAGACATGATGATGAGAGAGAGGCCAATCACAAGGGAAGCTCCCTTGACCATACGAGAATCAGAAAGAATCAGAGATGCACCTCCAACAAGTGGCAAAGGCAAAGTTGTGGCTATAGAGGAGCACTGAAAGAAGAAGCTTCGACCTAAATGATCGTAAGTGCTCTTTTCATGTAAATTTTTTGGTTTATTAAATTTTTCATGCATATTGAAGTACATGTATTGTTTTCTATACATTCACATATAACATCAGCATAAGCTTATGTATGTATTGGCTTATGAGGCTATGATTGATTTGTATTACTTTTTATGCTTTTGCACATATAGCATAAGTATAAGCATATGTATGTATGTGCTTATGAGGCTATGTATGTTTATGCACAAGCATAATCTTATGCACATACATGAGCTAAATCTTTTCTACAAGCATATACACACATTGCTCTTTAGAGTATCCTTATTGCTTTTTTATTCCTTTTTATGCATGCACATATAGCATAAGTATATATGTGCTTAGGAGGTGCTGTGAGTGAAAATCATAGTGCTAGACGACTGTCCAATACTGTCCAAATCAGCCCATCAGACGTCTGAGCCACACACACTCAATTGTAGCTGTAAAAGCTGCCTTGTACTCGGATTCACAGCTCGAAGTGGCCACTGTAGGCAATAGAGTTCTCTAATGCTCTTATGCAACATTAGAGGGGATACCTCAAAGGATAAGAGATCCTTATGCTTGCACTCCAATGATTGGCATTCTCATTATAGCTCTTATACATGCACATGCTCTTATGCATGCATTAGAGAGATTCTATACATGCATTAGAGCCCTTAGTACATGCATTGAGGGCCCTCTTAAGTATAGATAATGCAAGAATGCAAAAGAGTTTTACTACATGTGGTAGACATATATGTCTGCATTATTAAAAGCTCCATGATAGCATAAAATGCTTGAATTACTAATTAAACATACTCCCAAGTGGGTAAGTTAGTGGAATTAATATAAAACTAATACCATAGTGATTTATATTGTATGATAACATAGGGTAATAGATTGATCTCTTTCAAAGAAGACCTACAAAAGAAAAAAGAACACAAGTAATGGATATATAGCTATTAGGCATGCATGTAGATCCTATGCATGTAGATCCTATGCATGCATATCAATCTCTTAGTTGACACATAAGCTCTCTTATTGCCTAAGAGCTATTGTACTGATAGAGAAATCTTAGTGCATAAGAGATATTATAGAGAAAGATCATCTCTTTTGGATGCATAGAAATCTCATGCATGCATTAGAGAGCTTTTATGCATTGGAGCTCTTGATGAATGCATTAAGGTCTCTCTTATGTAAGGATAACTTTGCATGACAGATCTAATGCATTAGAGCTCTTGATGTATGCATGAAGAGCTCTCTTATGTAAGGGATAAGTTTGCATAAGAGATCTAATGCATGCATCAAGAGCTTTATTGAAAGCATTAGAGCTAGCAAGACTCTAGCTCTATGTATGCCCAAGAATAAGAACCTCTATGCAAACATAAACTACATAAATCCTAATTAAAAATAATATTTCTCAAGGATGTAAGATAAGCATAAAAATATTTTAAAAATGAGGGTAGAGCAATTAGTCTCACCTCAAAAAAAAAGGGGCTAGTGTGTTGAGCACCGTGCAAGCAATCACATAAAGGGAGAGAAATCAAACTTGTTTAAACTCGTAATAAAATAGTTTTTCTACCTACCTCTGTGTAAAAGAAATATTATTATTTTTTAAATATCAACTAACCAAATCCCAAAGCATTTTTGAAGATCCCTCGAAAACAAAACAAAAAACCACATCTGTATGTAAAAAAAAGGATAGCAAAATCACTAAGATAGATCACGTGTAAGCCCTATGCATAGAAGTCAACTTATGCATAATATGCATAGAGCTGATACAAAATCTATTATGCATATGATGTATGGTATCATGCATAGAGTCGAGCAGCTTATGCAAATATGCATAGATCTTATATATAATAGCTCTTTGCACATACCTCTCTATGCATTACGCTATATGTGTTGAGCTTATGCATTACATCTAGGCATAGAGCTATGCCTAGATCTTCCCTTAATTCTCTTTGTATGAGCTCCATGTATATAAATTTGTATATGGCTCTATGAAAAGAGCCCCATGCATGTGTCTATGCATATGAAATGAGATGTATGTGGGACGCTATTTGCATATATCTCTTTAGATAGCCCACTGCATAGCATAGAGCTCTATGTATATGCCTTATGCATAAAAATGCATGCATGAGGCTTATGCATAGAGCTATTATGTATATTACGCATACTAGCTCTATGCTAGTAGATATCTTGTGCACATATATTTATATATATACATCTTATGCATAGCTCTATGAATAAGCTATATGCATAAAGCTCATCTATAGTCATACAAAAAGAAGAAGAAAAGAAAGAAGTAAAGAAGATATGTGTACGCATAATCTTATGCATAGCTCTATGAATAAGCTATATGCATGTAGGCGCTCTTATGTGTATGCGTAGCTCTATGCATAAAGCTCATCTATATTTATAGAAAAAGAACAAAAATAGAAAGAAAGAAAAAATATATGCATGTGCATAAAGATCGTCTATATTCATCTATGCACATCTATGAATAAGCTATACCATATATAGCTCTTATGCATAACATAGATAGGTAGAGAGAGCTCTACGCGTAGAGCTCATCAATATCCATATAAACAAAAGAAAAACAAAATAAATTTAAAAAATAGGATTAACCATACAAAAAGAAACATATAAATCATAGTAAACTTACCACAAGGATCTTTTGGAGGACAAGAAGCTACAAAATAAATCAAATAATAAGTGTTCTCTAGTAAGAAACACACAGTAGAACCATTTTCCAAAACAAATAGAAATGATAGTTTCACTAGAGGACAGACGACCAGCTGTACAATATATAGCTCTTATGCATAACATAGATACACATAGTTACATGCATGCGTAAAGCTCATCTATATCCATATAAACAAAAGAAAAACAAAGTAAAATTTTAAAAAACAAGATTTAGCATACACAACGAAACATATAAATCCTAGTAAACTTATGACAAGGATCTTGAGAGGACAAGAAACTACAAAACAAATCAAATAATAAGTATTCTCTAGTAAGAAACACATAGTAGAAACAATAACCAAAACAAATAGAAATGATGGTTTCACCGTCGTGTGCCTTGGTTTCACGAGGACACAGGACCAACAATAAAGATGATGGTCTTGTAGTGTGTAGCATCCATTTGTTGTTGCTGATGCTGAGATTGTTGTTGGCCTCCATAAATGCGTGCAACGAAGGAAACTAGAGAACGGAAGCCTGCGAATAAAATATTCGAATGACTTGACATAAGAGATTATTCTTGACCGGAATCCAGGTTGCAACAAGCATCTAAACCACGGTCACTTCACAACATTTACAACGCCACCGTTTCTCACAAGAAGCATTGCTAAGCTATTTTAAATTAAAAATGTACTTAAAATATCACTAGCCTAGTGGGCTCACTAAGGCCCTAGCTAATGACAGTTCTCATATTTAATCTTTGTTAATAACAATGTTGGCTATACAAATTCAAATGTAGCATGATAAAATCAGTGTCATTCAAGGCTTATGGAAGCCTAGCTCAATACTATATGCGATGTCACCGTTGGCTAGATAGCTGAACAAAACGCCTCAATACCCCAAACCAAAGAGCGCGCACACCCAGCCACCTAGACAGAAAATGTGTACATGTACACAAACCGAGATGCTTGGGGAACATGTGAGGGTGCACAAACAGATCAGATTCGTAGGGATGCAGCAAGAAGCTCTAGAAAAATGCGAAGACGTGAGGGGGAGGAATTAGCCCCACACAGCGTTTGAGAAATGAAGAGCTGGCGTTGCTCGTCCTCTTCGTCAACAGATTAGTATAATTGCTGGTTACAAATTGTGCAGGAGGCACGATCAGGTGGTGGTGCTATCGGGGATCAATTACATGTGTTGCTAATATAGGGATCAATTATGGGTGGTATAAATGTCGAAGAGGTGGTGGGCACGGCATATAAATGTTGAAGAGGAGGGCCGGAAATATTGAGCAAAGGCAATGCAGACAGTTGATTAAAAATGTGGTCAGCGAGGGGGAGGGACTGAGGTACTCCTCTCTGATTATTATTAATATTATTATGAATCAATGGGAAAGATGCTAAGTTGAGCTCCTGCATGTGAATGCTTTGGGCGCACGTGTGCGCGTCGATGTACGTGACGTCGAAACCTTCACCATCCTCGCATTTTTGCACCTGCTTCAAGGCCAGGCAGCCTTTGTCAGCGCATCTGAAGTAGCTCCTGCAAAATTATAGGCAAGATTTAGGAATCAGAACTATTGAAAAATCCACTTAAAATCCTAGATAAATGTGCAGACCATGGCTAGCAGCTGTTCGCATGAGATTCGAGCAATATATATTCACCATATTTACTTACCTCTTGTATTTGATGCCCTGGATGTTCTTTTTCACCTGCAACTGGCCATTACTCTGGTCCCAAAGTACTACTACTCTTTAACAGCTCGATAAAGCATAAGGTCTCTTATTGCATAAGAGCTATTGTACTGATAGATAAGGTCTCTTATTGCATAAGAGCTATTGTACTGATAGATATATCTTAGTGCATAAGAGCTATTGTAGAGAAAGAGATCATCTCTTTTGGATGCATGAAAATCTCATGCATGCATTAGAGAGCTTTTATGCATTGGAGCTCTTGATGAATGCATCTTATGTAAGGATAAGTTTGCATAACAAATCTAATGCATTAGAGCTCTTGATGCATGCATGAAAATCTCTCTTATGTAAGGGATAAGTTTGCACGAGAGATGTAATGCATGCATCAAGAGCTTTATTTAAGGCATTAGAGGTCTATGTGTGCCCAAGAATAAGAACCTCTACGCAAGCATAAATCCTAATTAAAAATAATATGTTTCAAGGGTGTAAGATAAGCATGAAAATATTTAAAAAATGAGGATAGAGCGATTAGTCTTACCTCAAGAAAAAAAGGGCTAATGTGTTGAGCACGGTACAAAATAGTTTTTCTACCTACCTACCTTGGTTAAACTCGTAATAAAATAGTTTTTCTACATACCTTTGTGTAAAAGAAATATTATTATTTTTATAATATCAACTACGAAGTAGTTTTGAAGATCCCTAGAAAACAAAACAAAAAACCACATCTTCATGTAAAAAAAAGGATAGCAAAATCACTAAGATAGATCTCGTGTAAGCCCTATGCATAGAACTCAACTTATGCATAATATGCATAGAGCTGATACAAAATCTATTATGCATATGATGTATGCTATCATGCATAGAGTCGAGCAGCTTATGCAAGTATGCATAGATCTTATATATAATAGCTCTTTGCACATACCTCTCTATGTCGAGCTTATGCATTACATCCCGGCATAGAGCTTTGCCTAGATCTTCCCTTAATTCTCTTTGTATGAGCTCCATGTAAATAAGTTTGTATATGGCTCTATGTAAAGAAGCTCCATGCATGCGTCTATGCATATGTTGTATGCAATGAGATGTATGTGGGGCGCTATTTGCTTATATCTCTTTAGATAGCCCACTGCATAACAGAACTACTGTAAAATTATAGGCGAGATTTACGAATCAGAACTATTGAAAAATCCACTTAAAATCTTAGATAAATGTGCAGACCATGGCGAGCAGCTGTTTGCATGAGATTCGAACAATATATATTCACCATATTTACTTACCTCTTGTATTTGATGCCCTGGATGTTCTTTTCGCCATACTTCCGCCAAATATAGCGGTCCAAGTGCTCTGTGTAGCCCACTGGAATGCGCACAGTCTGCTTCCACACAGGTTTCCTACGCTTCCGAACTAATCGACTGCTGGCAGAGCCTAGTGCTGCACCTTGCAAGTTCTCATGACTCTGGTCCCCTAATACCGAAGTACTACTACTCTTTAACAGCTCGATAAAGCGGTTCATATGCTCCACAATCTCAAGCGAGCCCTGGAGTAAAACGGACCGCATCTGGATTCGGTCATCATCGCCCAGCAGGCTGCCCGTGGGCACTGATTCCACCTTTTCTTGCAGGTTTCCTGCCAGCTCCAAGCCCCGTGCCACCACCCTCCTAAGCTCGTCTTCACAGGTCAACTCTTCCTGACGATCCATTATTCGAATACCTGCTCTCAGTCTCTGACAGAAGACTGCCACAGGCGGCTACATGCATGCTGCATGGCCTGTGTGTCTAGAAGGAAGCCCTCACAAGTCAACACTGCTCACATGTCCAGACTCCAGACCGGCCACCCACTAGCAAGACAAATCAGTACCTCAGATAAGGCCGGATCCACACGGTCCGACGGCTGAGCAATAGATTCTTTTTTTCAACCCTTATAGTTAAAGGCAACGCTTTTTTTCCAACCCTTATTAAAGGCAACGCTTTTTTTTCAACCCTTATTAAAGGCAACGTTTAGGCTCAACCGGGATTTAGAGTCCAAAATCACTAGAAAATCATACAAATGCAGGGATTTATATCTAACACGTACAGATTTCATCCCTTACTATTAAACCTAACGTCCAATTCCGACCGGGATCTATGAATTGCAGCCGAGAAAAACACACGGAGCTTATGTGAGCACGGGTTCCGCAAACTCTTTCTACATACATGTGTTTGTAAACATCGTCGATATCTTCAAAATGTTTTTCCAAGCTATATCTATGATGAATTTTAGATGGCATATTCTTTGCATTTACCTTCTCATCCTACATCCTATGACTTGAAAGCCATTACAAAAATTTAGTACTGAGCCTAGTATATATTCACAATGATGTGCAAAGGTAACAAGATCGTATATGATTCAAAAGTGACATTGATAAAATTCTATTTACAACCCATATGAAAGAACATTTTTTAATATGTAAATGCAGTTAGTTATATTGCCACTTTTTTAAAGGGGTTGAACTATTGGATGTACTCAGTTTTATTTCTATAAATATATATATATAGAAATAAAACTGAGTACATCCAGTAGTTCAACTCCTTAAAAATATAAGTTGCGACTAACATGAAAGCTAACCCAACTAAAAAACCAACCCTTCAATGACATAAAACAACGTGCTTTTAGGATAAATTATGTATTATGGAAGGACATCCCTTCCATAAATTATGTATTATGGAAGGACATCCCTTCAGGATCTTCTCCCTCTCATTGCTATTAGCCATGTCCCTTGAATTTTAAGATTGGATTCCATGAGCATCCTATACCCATGCCAGGACTTGTGATTGTCATTAGCCAGTTCCTTCTTATCACCCAGCTAGTTGAGTTGTTCCTCAATTTCAAATGGTAATAAAGGTTAGACCCTTTAGAAGTATGCACCAATATCTCAGTATTATTATTAGAAGCCCCCATAGACCCAAAAAATGTTTCCTTATCTACATTGTACTATTGGAAGTAATTTGATCAATTCTACTAATCAATGTTATCGTATTTAAAAATTTCGATAAAAGAAATACACAATTGAAAACTTTAAAATCATCAAAATGCTATTCGATACCACTCCCTACCTATCCTTGAAAAGATGTGTAATCTCTTTGAGCACTTTATTCATCGAAAATTTCCACATCGGAGGGAAGAATACATGTATAAATTATCATGTCTAGGGTAAAGTTCATGACATGATAAAATAAATCATCTTTCCATTTATATAATATAAAATCAAAAGGTTAAATAATAGAGTTACGTGTTCCATCTACTAACCAATGTCAGAGCTTCATGTGATCTCTCTCTTTATCTCTCATTGACACACACACACACACACACACACAGACATCAACACATACAAAAGCAATAATTTAGGATCTTTTCCTACCTAGTCTATTATACACACGTATGGTCCTTTGCTACCTTTCGGCTGCTTGTTTTTTTAAAAGGTTATCTTGACATCATATATATCTTTTTGGTCTCATGGACCCTTTTTGTTCTTATATAGACATTGGCAACATATTTCTTTCTTTATGTCTCTCTTTTTGACTCTTTTGTGTCTTTTATAGATGTTCACATCATATTTCTTTCTTTTCTCTCTCTTTCATAGATGTTGATAATAACTCTCTCTCTCTCTCTCTCTCTCTCTTAAAAAAAAATCACACCTTACACATGCAACAATGACTTGCTAATCAATCAAACCATGTGTCATTCTTGCATTAAAAAAAATGATCATACTTTGTGAGGCCATTTTGACACCTTGAACACAAAAATGACGTGCAATGGTGACATTTGATTAATCAAACCAAGTAATACATTAAAAAACACACGTGATCAAACTTTTTGAGACCATTTAGACGTATTTTTGTACTGCACTTTGTTTCCATCATGAATTAAATATTTTTTATAAAAACAGTAACATTATTCATAATATTGAGTATAAAAACATTGAACTTTAATTTGTAAAGATACTATTATTACTTGAACACTTTCATAAACACTGAACACAGTTGATATGTATTAAACACATTTCTTAAACACTTCGATACACACTAAACATAGTTCATACATATTGAACACATTTCTTAAACACTTTGATACACATTGCACACAAAAATATGCATCGAACACATTAAATGGTAAACTTGAAGTTGTAGAGCTATTGTTGTTACCAGAATATCATGAAACGCATCAATAGACATTGCTAATGAGTATATGATTGGTAAACTTGAATTTGTAGAGATATTATTATTTTGTGAACACATTGGTACACCTTGTATATCTTGTAAGAATGTGTATCCTTGCATTTAAACCTTAGTTCTATGAAGATGATATAGAGTCACAACCCAACAAAAATAAAAAAAAGGCTATATAAAATAAGAAATTTCTTATGGGTAACAAATATATGAGATTCTCTTTGAATTAAATGTAGTAGAAAACTTAACATCAAAATATAGTTAAAGGCATCCATGAAAGCAGAAGCTAAGACATAAACTTGTGGTGACCATACCTAGTCCTAAAACTAGTCTTGAAGATATCCTCTTGTTTTCAAGTCTTGATGTGCTGACAATAACTAGATCATAGGTCTTCCTTGAAAAAAAACTTTTCTTTAGCCATTTTACTAAGAAGATCTTCTATGTGAGGTATAGGATATTTTATTTTTAATGGTCTATCTCTTTAATCTTCCATAATCCACACATAAATCGTATGAGTCATCCTCTTTTTATTGAAAGATAATTGGTGCACCCCAAGGAGAAAGGGTTAGGCCTTATGATACTTTTCTTGATAATAAGATCATCTAGTTGTAATTTTAACTTAGAATATTCTAAATTGGTAAAGCTTTTATATATGCTAAACAGATCTTAAAATAGTTTCAACCACATGATTTCAAGGTCTAGCATGAGGTAATGTAGGTAAATCATCAAGAAATACATTTTTAAAATTCTCTAATAGTTTATTCTCATATGGGGAATGCTCTTGTTCTTATTGTATTTCCTTAGCCCCATGACGAACATAATCTTGTAGCCTATCCTTGTTCCTCTAACTCGATTCATTCGTGAAATATGTGTTGCATTACATATCTTTTAAGAAAATCAACATTACCATGAGTTACACTTCTAGCTTAACAATAGCTAACACCGTATGCTCATGAACAATAATTGTGTCATGTATAAATGTTTAAATTTTTTGCTATGAAAATCTCCTTAGGACAACACATCCAATATAAAATCAATAGTTTCCAACAATCCAACTCCAAAAGTCCACCTATATATGAGGTAAGACTGATCGCCCTATCCTCATTTTTTAAATATTTTCATGCTTATCTTACACCCTTGAAACATATTATTTTTAATTAGGATTTATGGAGTTTATGTTTGCATAGAGGTTCTTATTCTTGGGCATACATAGAGCTAGAGTCTTGCATATAGCTCTAATGCCTAAAATAAAGCTCTTGATGCATGCATTAGATCTCTTATGCAAACTTATCCCTTACATAAGAGAGATTTTCATGCATTCATCAAGAGCTCTAATGCATTAGATCTGTTATGCAAACTTATCCTTACATAAGAGAGACCTTAATGCATTCATCAAGAGCTCCAATGCATAAAAGCTCTCTAATGCATGCATGAGATTTTTATGCATCCAAAAGAGATGATCTCTTTCTCTACAATAGCTCTTATGCACTAAGATATATCTATCAGTACAATAGCTCTTATGCAATAAGAGACCTTATGTGTCAACTAAGAGATCTATATGCATGCATAGGATCTACATGCATGCCTAATAGCTATCTATCTATTACTCGTGTTCCTTTTTTTTTGTAGGTTTTCCTTGAAAGAGATCAATATATGACCCTATCTTATCATACGGTATAAATCACTATCATATTGGTTTTGTATTAACTACACTCATTTACCCACAGTTTGGGAGTATGTTTTATTAGTAGTTCAAGCACTTTATGCTCTCATGGAGCTTTTAATGCAAACATATATCTCTACCCCATGTAGTAAAACTCTTATGCACGCTTGCATTATTATACTTAGGAGGGCCCTTAATGCATGTACTAAGGTCTCTAATGCATGTATAGAAGCTCTTTAATGCATGCATAAGCGCTATAATATGGATGCCAATAGTTGGAGTGCATGCATAAGGAACTCTTATGATTTGAGATATCCTCTCTAATGTTGCATAAGAGCATTAGAGAACTCTATTGCATTGAGATATCTTCTCGAATGCTACATAAAATTTGTATGCCTAATATCTCTATGCATGTGTTAGAGCTTTATGCATGCCTAATAGCTATATCTTGCATATTTCTTGATTTATTCTTTTAATGTTTTCTTTTATAAGTGTTCCTTCATATAGATGTGAGATTTTTTTTTTGTGCATTTTATGCTTACATAATTTTTCTATTAGAGCTCTTATACACGCATAGATTTGTGCATGTATTTAGCTCTTATGCATACATTAAACCCTTTTATGTATGCATTAAATCTCTTTCCATAATACTATTTCTATCCCCTTTCATTCTGACTACGCGGTTGGATTCTTTTTGTTTCCCTTCATTACATTAAATCTTCTTTTCCACGCTTCTATTTCCTTTCTCGCAGCAGTAGGAAACTCCTCATTTTCCATTTATAACTCTTTCCCTAATGGCGCCTCCCTCACTACTCGAGGGGGTTACTCATAAATATGTAAGCGTACCACATGGGTTCAACAAAAGGGATTTTTAAAATCCCTTTATTACACATTTCTATCATACAAAAGGGTTCCATTTAAAGGGGGTATTATATCGAGCTCATCTAGTGAGGTGGTGGACACTGATGACCCGCTTTTGGGATAGGCCCCACACTTACACCACTCGCATGGTTGGTGAGATCATGGGTGATATGCGGCCGATGGGATGACAGGCTGTTTGACAGCCATTCTAGAGACTGGCATAGTTATAGCGCCAGCTCATTTAGTTGGGTTCACACTATAGAGAACCCTAGTATATATTTGGTTGAGTACCTTTTCATAAGTGTGTACTCTTATCTTTGTATATGGTGTGTTGTGTGTTGAGTGAAGAAGAAGAAGATTTCCAGCCTCTCACCTTGTGTGTTCTCTATTAGGGTTTTGTGAGTGTGTGTGTGCTTGTAAGAGCTCAAGATCTCTTCTCCCCTGCATCTTTTCATGGTATTAGAGCCTGGTTCATGCTATAGAACTGCAAGCAAGAAAAGCATAGGAAGCGGTATGAGGGTAAGAGCTTCAACTACTCTTCCCTATTTGTGTTGGTGATTACACCCTTGTCCGGAGCTCTACGGGAGGCACCGGCAAACGGTCTCTGATTGAGGAGCTTTCTTCACAGGAGTAAAGCTATAGGGCAACTATAATGTCCTATCCGATGTAATTTTTTGCGTCAAAAACTCGTTTCGGGTGTGTCAGGACCTCCGATTTTCAGAAAGCAGGCGATTTCAAGCACTACCGGTAAGTCATCAATTCTCTGCAGAACTCTATTTTAAGAACTACAGGAAGACAGATTGGTTGTGCAGACATTGTGTGTGCTGCAAGGAGGTCAACAATTGCCATTGGGTGTATGTATGCACATTGAGGTCACTGGTTGTGAAATTGGAGTGTAGTACAGTACCGCTGCAAAAAAAAAAATAGCAGTTTGTGCAAGACAAACTAGAGTGCTGTTTCTAGTAAATTTGTGTGTCTGCTGGCAAGATGTCAAATGATGGCATAAACCAGATTGTTGCTGAGAATCTTGGTAAGAACAACTTCCATGCTTGGAGGTTCAGGTTGATGAATTTCTTGATGGAAAAGTGTTATTGGGACTACATAGAAGGTGAGCATTTAGAGGCACCAGAGATACCGGAGATCAATCCGACTGCTGCAAATGTGAAAGAGTTCAAGGATTAGAACAAAGGAGCGAGAAAAGCTACGTATTGGCTGTCTATCAGTATATAAGACACCATGATTAGGCACATACAGGATGCCAAGTCCCCCACGGAGGCGTGGGACACCTTGGTAAAACTCTATGAAACGAATACCAAGGCACGAAAGATATACACGAAAGATATAGTTGAAGAATGAACTTCATACTGTAGAGAAAAAGAGTATACTGTGGAGAAAAAGAGTATTTGTGTGAATGACTATGCATTGAAGATAAAGGGTATTGTGGAATCCCTTGCATCTATTGGTGTTTTAGTAGATGATGATGATAAGGTGAAAGTCTGTCTACGTGGTCTCAGGCCACAATACAAGGCATTCAAGACGTCTATTCAGACTCAGCAAAACATTCCCAATTTTACAGATTTGGTGTCTATATTGATTATAGAAGAGAAGACCTTGGGTGAAGACCAACAGTCTTCACAAAACAATAACAGTTCAAAGCAACAGGCCTTCTACACAAGTTCAGGAAGAGGACGAGATAGAGGAGGCTATGGACGCGGTCAAGGAGGTGGCCGAACAGGTAATCAGAATTATGGCCAGCAACAGCAGCAGCAACAACAACAGTCCCAGAATTCACAACAACAACAACAACACGCAGGTGGAAGAGGCCACTTCAGAGGCAAGGGAGTCAAAGAGGTCGTGGAAATTGGCAAAGGTAGTATAATGATTCACGTGGATGATTTTACTATGGTAAGCCTTGACATGTGCAGGCAAATTGTTATAAGAAGCAGGCTGACATGCAAAATGGTAAATTACAGCAAAACAACTATGCATCCTCGAGCAGAAACAATGAGGATAATGAAAGGTTGTTTGTTATGAAGCATGTCATTAATGCCATGTCTAAAAATATTGAAGCAACACATGAAGATGATGTATGGTACGTTGATTCAGGTGCTTCGAACCACATGACAAGTCATGGGGAGTGGTTCAAGGACAGCAATGTGATGAGCTATGGTGGATCACATGACAAGTCATGGGGAGTGGTTCAAGGAGATGAAGTGTTAAAATTACAGCAATGTGATGAGCTATGGTGGATCAAATGCTAGAATCAATGTGAGATCCCTCTGCCCCTTCGTGCACCAGACTCCCGGTAGAGCTGACACAGCGGAAGCAGCCCCCTCATGCACGGGGCAGGGTTTCTCACTCGGGGCCTCGCCCACGAATGTCCGGGCACGAGACTAGGCTGGTGGTCACTCCGAAAACCGAAACTGGGAAAATTTCCCATGCCCGGAAAGCACGGACGATTCCACCATTTTGAATTTTCTTAACGAATTTTTCTAACGAGATCAATTCTAAACTATCCTTCACCTAAATAAACCAGCTACAAGGAAACTCTCACTGATATAATTTGATCATCTGAGTAATTTCAACGCTTTTTTCCTAATCAAGATCAGGCACAGCTGTTGATCCACTCAATTGAGAAATTTATCAGGGAATTAACTAGCTACTTGAATCCTAGCGTAATCCTAAGATTTTTCAGTTTGATTATTAAAACTCCACTGATTCTAGCCTAACCCCATCCGGCCCATGGGTTAGCCACCACCCTGCCATTGGAATCGGTACAACCAAATAAGTACTCACCCACCCATAATTGACATGCCTTTCTTAACTTTAGCTTTAGAAAATAGATACCCACACACTCCTCTTTAAAACTTTAATATAAAAAAATAATCCATAGACAAAACAGATATGATCGTAGATTTCATAACTCAAAATTTCCATTCAATCCCTTGTTTCACAAAAACAATACCACTTTGGACTCTCCGTTGGGACCAACTGGTCAGCCACGAGATCCAGTAATAGATAACAATAATCATTTCGTCAACATACATATATATATCTTCCTCGACATACATATGGGTGTCCTAAGCACTGGGAGCCCGTGCATCACTTGGTCAGAACCCTCCAGGATCCTCCTTGGGTGTCCTGGTACTTCACTCAGGGACCGCTTCATCAGCCCTCGTCCATCGGATCGAAAGCATACCATTTTCACCATACCCAGGCTCGTCAAGACCTGGGCAGGTTTTTGCCACGTGAGCTATCTCTCAAACACTCCCCGCCAACTGTTGCAACCAAACTTCCCTTAGATAAACATATATGCCAAATGCTCCCTCCAGCATTCTAGTGTAAGATAGTCCTTTAAGAAAAGAGGGTTTCTATGCAAGTTTTCAGTTTTGATTTTGTTTGAAAACCATGAATAATCTTAAATCCATATATCAATACTTCTAGATGCAGGTGTGAAATCCAAACAGAATTCCTCGAATTCTGTTAACTTCATCCTCAGATGAAAATCAAAAGTCTTAACGTAGTTTCAGATTCGGTGGGGGATTTGAGTACATTTTTCCTGAATTGGGTACATCGTCATTGATTGAAATTGACGAAGGAATTAGGCCTTGGTCAATAGTCTGAATAAGAGTTTGGATCTGGAAAGGTTCTTCTTAAACTATCTTTCTCGAAAGGTACTATTTCAATTTCTCTTTTTCTAAATTTCGTTCGACGAATATTTGCTTACAGATTTCTAAAAACATGAATTTTTTATGAGGAATAAAATAATCATTTATCTCGATTTGCAACTTTGATAGTTTAATTGAATTTTCTCATTACCATCTTAGTGAATATGAAACGGTAGCATTTCTTCTTCCAGATTATCTACTTATTTATTTTTTCCAATTTTTGCGAAAATTAAACAGAGGATTAAGAGAACCCTTATTTAAATATAATCATTCTATTTGCATCTATTTATGCATAAAATCTAATTCTGATGAAAGTCACACTTTTATCATCATAAAAGTCATTTATGATGAAAATCACTCTTTTAATATGAAAGAATTTCTTTTATGCATAAAAATCATTTATGATGAAAATCACACTTTTAATATAAAAATATATATTTTATGCATATGTTTATGCATAAAAATCATTTATGATAAAAATCACATTTTTAATTTAAAAAAATATCTTTTATGCATATGTTTATGCATAAAATAAAAAATATCTTTTATGAATATGTTTATGCATAAAAATCATTTATAATGAAAACCACACTTTTAATATAAAAAAATATCTTTTATGCATATGTTTATGCATAAAAATCATTTATGATGAAAATCACACATTTAATATAAAAAATATCTTTTATGCATAAAAATCATTTATGATAAAAATCACACTTTTAATATTTAAAAAATATCTTTTATGCATATGTTTATGCATAAAAATCATTTATGATGAAAATCACACTTTTAATTTTAGAAAAAAAATATATATCTTTTATGCATATGTTTATGCATAGATATCATTTATGATGAAAATCACACTTTTAATATAAAAAAATATCTTTTATGCATACATTTATGCATAAAAATCATTTATGATGAAAATCACACTTTTAATATAAAAAAATATCTTTTATGCATAAAACCCATTTATGATAAAAATCACACTTTTAATTTAAAAAATATTCTTTTATGCATACTTTTATGCATAGAAACCAATAATGATAAAAGTAACACTTTTATAATAAAAAATATTCTTTTATGGATAGAAATCAATAATGATAAAAGTAACACTTTTATAATAAAAAATATTCTTTTATGCATACTTTTATGCATATAAATCAATAATGATAAATGTAACACTTTTATAATAAAATAATATTCTTTTATGGAAACTTTTATGCATAAAAATCAATAATGATAAAAGTAACACTTTTATAATAAAATAATATTCTTTTATGCATACTTTCATGCATAGAAATCAATAATGATAAAAGTAACACTTTTATAATAGAAACAATATTATGTCATACTTTTATGCATAAAAATCAATGTGATGAAAGTAACTCTTTTGTAATAAAAAAATATACTTTTATGCATTATTTTATGCATAAAAATCCATAATGAAGAAAGTAACACTTTCACAATAAGAAAATTATCAATAAGTATCTTTCATAGAATTTAATTCTATTTAAAATCATTCTTTTATAAAAATTAATCAATCTGCATCTTTCTATACATGAATGAAAGTGATACTTTTAGAATACTCTAACGATGGGGATTACTCTTTTTGATTAATAAAAGATGAAATTTATTTCATAAATTTTCAAAAAATTTTACCATAACCTCCTTTGTATGGCTGACCATTTTTCAATTTTTAACTCTCTAAATTTAATTAGAAGTTTACCAAGAGTATTTAAATCATTCTAATGTAAACATTTTCTACTTATTTAAGAGAAACATTATGAAAAACTTGATTTTATCCAATAATCAATCATTTAGGATAAAGAATGGTTGGATTTACTAAAGAAGAGAAGGGAATGCCTTTTTTCAATGAGTCATATCATCATTTCATTTTAGAGAAGACAAAAATCATAAAAAACCATAAAAGAATTAGAAAAGAGAAGAATCTCCAACTTACATAGATAATCTGAGAGCTTTCCTTTGGCTTGATGGTCTGAGGGTTCTACTTTTGTTTGAAACATGAGTGGCCAACAATCTTTTAGAAGAGGGAAGGTCAAAAACTAATGAAATATGAGTAAAATTCACAGTTTTTGGCACTTGGGAGAGGCAAGGTAACAGTGCAAAACACTATTCAGTTTCAACAAAGGGGAAGGCTTCTATTTATAGGAAAAAGTGAGCTTCTAACCAAGCCAATTGATTCTAGAATTTTTCAGATTAGTTTGGTTAATTTTTGACCATTTTTGGGTCAGTTTAGTCCACTTTTTGGATCTAGTTGAAACAGGAGAGAGGAGAGAAAAAATTATCTCACTATTTGAGAGTTTAAAACTAATTCAAGCATGTCAAATAGGCGCCTCCTTCATGAGGGAAATTCCCCCATACTGAGGTGTCAAAAATACATCATTTCACGTAAATATCTCTCTTTTTTAACTATTAACCTTGTCCTTAGTCAACTCTTCATCTTATGTGAGTATTTACTCATTTTTGGGATATTTTTCTTTTATTGTTCTATTTATCTCCTCCCTACATTTGGATGAATCTTATTGGTCCATAGGAACCTTAATTTAAAATTTTAAGAAAATCTTGACCCCCAAGATAATGCCTCTTGAACATATTATACTTAATTTCTAATGCACCTTATGAAAATCTTTTTGAACTTCTATTTCAGGGAAACTTATTTTAATAGATGAGATATTTTTCTATCCAAAAATATTTAAAAACTGAATTATCACTCTCTAGAAGATTTTCTCTCTCTAGGTCAAAACTGGTAGAAACAAGATCTTTTATATTTTTGAAGAGAGATTTGATTACAGGGGAAGATGCTGGACATCTTCAGAGGCTAGGGAGGAATCTTACATTATCTCCCACTTGAAAAACGCAAGATGCTCTCATCTCGCAAACTGGGGGTAATCCCACAATAGATCGACTTCATTCTCCTAGGTGGCATCTTCAAAAGGATAGAACTTCCATTTTACCAATAATTCTGTGAGAATTCTGTTCCTTAGAATCTTTTCTCGAACATTAAGAATTTCTTCAGGTTGGAGTTCCATCTCACCTTGGGTTGAAGAGGTTAGGATTTCATCATCAAAGTACATGATTTGGGCTTGTCACATATTTCTTTAGAAGGCTTACATGAAATACATTATGAACTTTGAGAAGAGGAGGCAGAAGAAGCTTGTAGACTAAGTTACCTAATTTCTTTGTAATCAGATATGGCCCACAATATCTAGGGAATAACTTCTTTTACTTTCCAAGAGATAGAGAACTTCTTTTGGGCCATACTCTAATGAAGACCATATCTGCTTCTTCAAACTTTCTGATTTGCATACTGCTTCTATCGATCCTGGGTAGCTTTAATATCTTTACGAATCAGGGATTTCATTAACGTCTTCAAAATTTCGTGATCACGTTAACAAAACCTGTTGTTTGTTGAAATGTAGAGAGAAAGAGACGAGACAAGAGACACATCATGTACGCTCCCAAAGACTGATTCATATTGAGGACAAGATACATATATATAGGTGAGACCAAGTTAGGTAGAGTGAGCCATATATAGAGCTCCAACACCCCCACTCAAACAAGGGTCTCTAGCTATGGATGAAAAAACCCTTGGGAAGTACAAGGGAAAAACCCAAGCCCCTATACAAATGTGAAAATATGAACCAGAAGTAATGATGTGAAAGTGCATTGTGCATCTATGTACAAATATACAAAAGGACCAAGAGGTCATAGTGAGCAATTGTGGAATGTGCAAAGTGCATGGTGTCTAGAAGATTACAACGATATATGTACAAAGCTACCATAAGAGTAAAGAGCCTAATCTAGAAAGAGTGAGCCCGAGGCAACTCCAAGCTCTGAGCGCAAGAGAATGAAGCGTGACTCATTGAGACCTTTGGTAAGAATATCTGCAATCATCTGGTCACTTGGACAATGTTCAATCATGATAGTGCCTTTGCGTACTTCGTATCGAACATAATGGTAATGCACAGCAATATGTTTTGACTTGTTATGTTGGACATAGTCTTTTGCAAGACTAATAGCACTCTGATTATCACACCGCAAGGGTGTACTAGAAAGAGGAGAATGGCCGATATCTGTCAATACTTGTCGAAGCCAAATGAGTTCACGAGCTGCAAGTGATGCCGCAACATATTCAGATTCGGTTGTAGAAACTGCAACACAACGTTGTTTCTTGCTGGTCCAAGAAATAAGACAACCATTAATGAAGAAACAATTGCCACTAGTAGATCGCATAGATAAATGTGAGCTGGCCCAATCTGCATCTGTGTAACCCAAAAGAGAAAGAGATGGAATGGAGTCGGATGTGAATTGTCGTTGATAAACCAAACCATAATCTATAGTGCCTTTCAAGTATTTCAACACGCGCTTTGCTGAAGACCAATGCTTAAGAGAAGGACATGCAAGGTGTTGCCCGAGATAGTTAGCAATAAACAAAATGTCAGGACGAGTGTTCAAACCAACAACTTGAAGACATCCAACCAAATTAGCATATGGTTGATTTGTAACAAGCTGGCCACCACAATCAGAAGTGTTTTTCATGGAACTCGCAAGACAAGGAGTAGTTGCTGAATGTGCAGATTCCAAACCAAACTTCTTAATAGTATCTTCAATAAACTTTGACTGTCGAAGTAATAAAATACCTTTACTGCGATCCCTTTGAATCTGAATGCCAAGACACGAGTGAAGCTCTCCAAGATCCACCATATCAAATGCCGAAGATAACAACTGCTTACTTTGGTGTAGAAATCCCAAATCATTGGAAACAAGGATTGTATCATCCACATAAAGGGCAAGGATTACAAAACTACCATTTTGGTGTTTGGTAAATAAGTTGGGATCCGAAGAGCAAGAGAGAAAACCATGGGAGGTAAGAAAAAGATCAAACTTGAGGTACCAGGCCCGTGAAGCTTGTTTAAGACCATATAAAGCCCTATGAAGACGAGCAACAAGATCTTCCTTCCCTGCAATAACAAATCCTTCTGGCTGCTCCATGTAAATTTCTTCATTTAAATCTCCATTCAAGAAAGCTGTGCACACGTCCATCTGATGAATTTCTAAGTCAAATTGAACAGCAAATGCCAATAAAACCCGAATACTAGTAATGCGAACAACTGGTGAAAAGGTTTCGTGATAATCAACGCCAGCAACTTGAGAATAACCTTTGGCAACTAAACGTGCCTTGAATTTGTCAAAGGATCCATCTGCTTTAAATTTTGTCTTATATACCCACTTACACTTAATGGCAGTACGGCCAAGAGGTAGCTCAGTGAGTATCCATGTACCTTTAGAGATAAGAGAATCATACTCTGCTTCCATAGCCTCTTGCCATTGATCCTTTTGTGGAGAACATATAGCATCACTGTACGTGGCTGGATCTTCAGAAGTAGAGAAAACATTAGCCTCAAAATCTTCATCATAAACATGACAAGAACCATGCTCAAAATCAATAGGCAGATCAATAAAAATGTCAACATCATCAATGACAGCATTCGGAATCAATGGTTGTGAAAAGGAAAGTTGCTCTTTAGATGGTTGTGAAGAGGAAATTTGCTCTATAGAAGAAGATTCATCATCACACAAGAATGGAAACGCTTGAAGCAAAGATTTAGTATCATCAGAATCATCCATGGACCATGTACCGCCCATAAGCTGTTCATTGAAAATAGCATCACGATTCACAAGCACTTTCTTGGAGGACGGGTCATAGAATTTGTAGCCTTTGGAAGTGTCAGAATACCCAATAAAAATAACTTTAAGGCCAGGAGCATCAAGCTTTGCTCGTGTTTCTTTAGGAACATGAATGTAAGCAATACATCCAAAGGTTCGAAAATGAGATACAGAAGGAATTTCACCTGTCCATGCTGTGATGGGTATCTTACCAGAAGGAGCAGTAGTAGGAAGATGATTCTGAACAAAGACTACTGTCAAGAGAGCTTCACTCCAGAAGACACGAGATAACCCAAAATGAATCAGCATACATCGTATAGCATTGATAATAGTGCGATTCTTACGTTCAGCAACACCGTTCTGTTGAGGTGAATATGGAATTGTATGTTCATGATGAATACCATGGTCCGTACAATAACTCTCAAACTCACGAGACACATATTCTCCACCATTATCGCTGCGAAGTTTCTTGAGGCGACGTCCAGTTTGAAGTTCGGCAGCCTTGTGAAATTGCTTAAAAACAGATAACGCCTCAGATTTTTGTTGAAGCAAGAAAACAACTGTATACCGTGAGTAATCATCAATAAACGTAATGAAATAACGATGTTGTGTTCTCGATGGTGGCAAAGGTCCACAAATGTCGGTATGAACAAGATCCAACAAATCATGAGAATGAACTGAATTCGAGAGAGGAAAGGGTTTACGATTGTGTTTGCCAAGAGCACAAAACTCACAGATTCCCATATGAGGATGAGCTTTAAGATCCATTCCGCGTACAAGACCTTGACGATGAAGATTAAGAAGCTTTGAGAAATCAGCATGAACAAAGCGATGATGCCATATCTTGCAATCATGATCCCCTGGAGCAGTGACAACATTTGCTACAGCATCATTAAGAGAGAGCTCAAACAAATTGCCATTACGAGAAGCAGTTGCAATAATCTGTCCATCTTTCTCAATGCGGCATTTGGTGTGGTCGAATCCAACAAATAAACCAAGATCAACAAGTCTTGCAACTGAAAGAAGATTACGTTGAAGTTCTGGGACATGTAAAACCCCTCGTAAAACTCGAGTTGAAGAAGATAAGGTGCCAAGATATAAATCTCCAATGCCCTTGACTTGGCAAGTTGTATCATCAGCAAGATAAACAACACGCTTAACAGGTAAAGAATGATAGTTATGTGGCCACTTAGATTCATATGTCATATTTCCTGTAGCACCAGAATCAATAATGAAAAGTGAACCATCACGTACATGAAGTATTCTGTCTGGGGGAACTGAACATAAAACACAACTTGTTTCAGGCATAACATTATCATGATGCTCGGCTGCATATGCTCGATTTCGATTTACATCAAATCGACGCTTAAAGCACATGGAAGAGGGATGATCAGATTTTCCACAATAATCACAAGAAGAAGAATCTCTAGATAAACGTGGTTGTTTTGTGGTAATGTTGTGTTCTTCATCATATTGACGTGCCCAACAGTCATCTTCAGTATGACCATTCCTATTGCAGTAAGAACAATGCTTGTTAGGAAATTTGAGACGAGAGAAACTACCACCACCACGACCACCTCTACGGTTGCCTCGTTGAAAAGAACGCCTTCGCACATTAAAGGCCCGTTCCAACTGTTGTGACTCAGGCTCCTCTTGTTGTGAAAACATAACTGCATCATGACCAACACTACGTCGTTGTTGACGTTGAGAATACTCAATCAAAGATATGCAAGTTTGGTCAAAATCAAGACCGTCCTTGTTAGAAAGAATGGTAACAATGTTGTCATAAGACGGATCCTTTATTGTATCAAGAAGAATTGTAATAAGTTGCTTTCGTGGAACAGGATCACCCGCAGCAGCAAGTTGATTAATAATAGATTTGAAAGAATCAATATGTCCCGTCATAGCAGTACCAACTTCATACTGTAACTTTGAAAGCAAACCTCTCAAATAAAGTGTTTCTGTAACAGACTTTTTCTGAAAATTTGCTATAAGATACTCCCATACGTCATGGGAAGTAGGAAAGTATACACATCAAGCATGAGAGAATCACTAAGAGCAGAAAGAATATACCGACAAGCTGCTTTATCACGCCTCTGCCAATCCATATAAGCAAGATGCCATGCATAAAAAACAGGGCCTTCCGTGATAAGAACGTTGTCAGAATTCGGAATAATAGGCTGAGACGGACATAGAGAATTGCCAATAACAACATCTGAGAGCTCATCGCCTTCAAGAATTAACAGCATCTTTGCTTTCCAACCGGGAAACCCTTGGCCTTGAAAAGAAGGAATAGAAAGTTGGCCAGAAGGAAAACCATTGACGAGAACAGTCATAGCCATATCTATCTGTGAGAAGACGTATAAGATAAAATCACAAAATTTGCACACCATAGACAAGGACGACTGCAAGAGATAAGAGACGTCAATAAGAAAAGAGTCCTCAAAATAGCGAGACGTGGGACGCAAGATTCATTGGTAGACGCTGGATGAAAAAGCTAGATTGGACGCTTTGCTAAAAATAGCAAAATCCGAGAGGTGGGACGCAAGATTCATTGGTAGACGCTTGACGAAAAAGCTAGATTTGGCGGTTTGCTAAAAACGCTTGATGAAGAAGCTAGATTTGGGCGGGTTGCTAAAAACGCTTGACGAAAACGAAACCTGTGTGCTCACAAAGACACTTGATCAAGACGAAACCTGTGTGCTCACACAAAGAACCTGTTTTGCTGTTTTACAGATGCAGTTTGCCTGAACTGTCATAACTTTTGACTCACAACTCCGTTTGACAAACTTTTTTGATAGGATTCACCAGCACAATACAATCTACGCACCTGCACTTGGTTTTGGTTTTAAGGACGCGATTAAGAAACAACTCTAATTACAACAAGTTAAGCTATAAAATCATGTAGACAACACATAATCAAAGAACAATCTTGTAAGACATGAAATTAGAATCATGAATTTAACAAGAAGACATAGATGCTTCCCTCATAGATGCTCTGATACCATGTTGAAATGTAGAGAGAAAGAGACGAGACAAGAGACACATCATGTACGCTCCCAAAGACTGATTCATATTGAGGACAAGATACATATATATAGGTGAGACCAAGTTAGGTAGAGTGAGCCATATATAGAGCTCCAACATTGTTAACATAAAAATTCTTGTGATCACAATGTATATTCACGGGCATTTTTTATGACCTGCAAAAACCTTCTTTGCCAGTAATCCCGTCGGGAAAATGTACATTTCTCGGCGGGCCCGCCGGGAAAACCCATTTTCCCGGCGGACAAATTAAAAAAATAATAAAAATAATAAAAATAAAAAAATAAAAAAATAAAAAAATAAAAAAATAAAAAAATCATGTTCACAGTCATTCTTACCATTTTTGGGCCTTCTGGACTCATTTATGATGTCAAAAGTTCAAAATTCTTGGCACAAAAAAAGTTTTGTATAATTTGCTGGCCTTAAGTTCAATTGACATACCAATTAAATCTAACTATACTTACATCAATTGACTCAATTGTCCATGATATCATTGCACTCAATTGAGCCCAATTGGACTCAATTACACTTGATTTACACTCAATTGATATTAATTGGGTGTCAATTGATGTCAATTGTGCCTAATTCGACGCAATTGAGCCCCAATTTGCATAAATTGGGTGTAAACTAAGTATCAATTGAGTCGAATTGGACTCAATTGATAATAATTAGATGTTAATTGATATTAATTAAGCCCAATTGACTTCAATTGGGTGTTAATTTATTACAATTAATATCAATTAAGCTCAATTGAGCTCAGTTGACATCAATTGGGTGTCAATTGAGCTCAGTTGACATCAATTGGGTGTCAATTGATATCAATTAAGCTCAATTGAGCTCAGTTGACATCAATTGGGTATCAATTGATATCAATTAAGCTCAATTGAGCTCAATTGACATCAATTGGGTGTCAATTGATATCAATTGAGCTCAATTGGGCTCAATTGCACTCAATTGACACTCAATTGGGTGTTAATTGCATCCTATTGTGGTCAATTGAGCCCAATAGGATGCAATTAACATCAATCGGGTGTCAATTGATCACAATTGATATCAATTGGGCTCAATTGCACTCAATTGTGTGATCGATTGTGTGTCAATTGATGTCAATTGAGCCTAATATGATACCATTGAGCTCAATTCACGCCCAATTGGATGTAAATTGAGTGTCAATTGAGCCGAATTAGACTCAATTGATAGCAATTGGGTGTTAATTGATATCAATTAATATCTAATTAATATAATTGAAGTCAATTAAGTCTAATTGACTTCAATTGGATAATTTGGGTGTCAATTGAGCTCATTTGGACGTAAATGACATCAATTGGGGATCAATTAACATCAATTGAACCTTATTGACATCAATTGGGTGCTAATTAACATCAATTGGACTCAATTGACATCAATTGGGTTTCAATTGAGCCAAATTGGATGCAACTGACATCAATTGGGTGTCAATTGAATACAACTGAGCTGAATTGGGCTTAATTGCACTCAATTGATATTAATTGGGTGTCAATTAAACCTAATTTCATGCAATTGAGCTCAATTGATATCAATTCACATCAATTGTTCTCAATTGATATTAATTGGGTGTCAATCGATGTCAATTGAGCCTAATTCGATGCAATTGAGCTCAATTCACATCAGTTCATATCAATTGGGTATCAATTGATGTCAATTGAGTAAAATTGAGTCTAATTGGGTGTCAATTGAGTCAAATTGAGTATAATTGGGTGTCAATTGATATCAATTGAGCCAAATTGAGTCTAATTGAGTCCAATTAGACTTAATTAAGCTAAATTGAGTCTAATTGGGTGTCAATTGATGTCAATTGAGCCAAATTGAGTCTAATTGGGTGTCAATGGAGCCTAATTGACATCAATTGGGTGTCAATTGATGTCAATTGAGCCCAATTGAAGCTAATTGTGTATCAATTGACACACAATTGATGTCACATGGGCTCAATTGACATTAATTAACACCTAATTAATGTTAATTAATATCAATTGGGTATCAATTGATTATAATTGATGCTAAATTGAATGAATTGAGTCCAATTGACATCAATTAAGTCTAATTGGGTATTAATTGATCAATTGGGCTCAATTGATATCAATTGACACCCAATTGGACTCAATTGACATCAATTGGACTCAAAAGGGTGTTAACTGATGTTAATTGAGCCCAATTGACATCAATTGGGTGTTAATTGAGCTCAATTGGACACAATTAACAATAATTGGGTATGAATTGAACTCAATTGACATCAATTAGGTGTCAATTGAGCCTAATTGCATCCAATTGAACTCAATTGACATCAATTGGACAAATTGCATCCAATTTAATTCAATTGACATCAATTAAGCCTAATTGCATCCAATTGAACCCAATTGGACTCAATTGAATCCAATTGGACTCAATTGAATCCAATTGGACTCAATTGACATCAGTTAGGTGTCAATTGAGCCTAATTGTATCTATTTGGACTTAATTGACATCAATTGGGTGTCAATTAAACCCAATTGGAGTCAATTGATATCAATTGGGTGTTTATTGATATTAATTGAGTTTAATTCACATCAATTGGGTGTTTATTGATGTCAATCGAGTCCAATTAGATGCAATTGGACTCAATTGGGTGTGAATTAGACTCAATTAATATCAATTGGGCTCAATTGATATCAATTAGGTGTGAATTGATGTCAATTGA
Source organism: Cibotium barometz (assembly GCF_041138505.1). Classification (NCBI taxonomy): domain Eukaryota; kingdom Viridiplantae; phylum Streptophyta; class Polypodiopsida; order Cyatheales; family Cibotiaceae; genus Cibotium; species Cibotium barometz. The sequence goes on from NC_141068.1 coordinate 37,737,676, forward strand.
GCCCAATTCGATGCAATTGATATCACTTGGGTGTCAATTAGACTCAATTGGCACCCAATTGATGTCAATTGAGTCCAAGTGGATGTCAATTGATATCAATTGAGCCCAATTGATCAATTGATACCCAACTAGACTTAATTGATATCAATTTGACTCAATTAGGTGTTAATTGATATCAATTAGACTCAATTGGATGCTAATTGATGTTAATTGAGCTCAATTAGACTCAATTGACATCAATTAGGTGCTAATTGAGTGTAATTGATGTCCATTAAGCCCAATTTGGCTTAATTGACATCAATTGGGTATCAAATGACTATAATTGATGTCAATTGAGCTCAATTGACATCAATTGGGTGTTAATTAATGTCAATCGAGTCCAATTAATATCAATAAGGTATCAATTAAGCCAAATTGATATCAATTGGGTGTCAATTGAGCCCAATTCACATCAATTGGGTGTAAATTGAACCTAATTGGACTCAATTAACATCAATTAGGTGTGAATTGATGTCAATTGACCCCACTTGGATGCAATTGATATCAATTTGGTGTCAATTGGACTCAATTGGCACCCAATTGATGTCAATTAAGTCCACTTGGATGTCAATTGATATCAATTGAGCCCAATTGATCAATTGACACCCAATTAGACTTATTTGATATCAATTTGACTCAATTGGGTATTAATTGATGTCAATTGAACTCAATTGGATGTTAATTGATGTTAATTGAGTCTCAATTGACATCAATTGGGTGCCAATTGAGTGTAATTGATGTCAATTAAGTCCAATTTGGCTCAATTAACATGAATTGGGTGTCAATTAACTACGATTGATGTCAATTGAGCTGAATTGACATCAATTGGGTGTTAATTAATGTTAATTGAGTTTAATTGACATCAATTGGGTGTTAATTGATGTCACTTGAGTCCAATTAGATGTAATTAGACTCAATTGGGTTTGAATTAGACTCAATTGATATCAATTGGGCTGAGTTAATTGGGTGTCAATTGAGCCCAATTGACATCAATTGGGTGTAAATTGAACGTGATTGGACTCAATTCACATTAATTAGGTGTGAATTGATGTCAATTGAGCCCAATTGGATGCAATGGATATCAACTGGGTGTCACTTGGACTCAATTGGCACCCAATTGATGTCAATTGAGTCCAATTGGATGTCAATTGATACCAATTGAGCCCAATTGATTAATTGACATCCAATTAGACTTAATTGATATCAATTTGACTCAATTAGGTATTAATTGATATCAGTTAAACTTAATTGGATATTAATTGATGTTAATTGAGTCTAATCGGACTCAATTGATATCAATTGGGTGCCAATTGAGTGCAATTAATATCAATTAAGCTCAATTCGGCTCAATTGGCATCAATTGGGTGTCAATTGACTACGATTGATGTCAATTGAGCTCAATTGACATCAATTGGGTGTTAATTGATGTCAATTGAGTCCAATTAACATAAATTGGATGTCAATTGAGCCCAATTGACATCAATTGGTGTGAATTGAACTGGATTGGACTCAATTGACATCAATTAGGTGTGAATTGATGTCAATTAAGCCCATTTGGATGCAATTGATATCAATTGCGTGTCACTTGGACTCAATTGGCACCCAATTGATGTCAATTGAGTCCAATTGGATGTCAATTGATATCAGTTGAGTCGAATTGATTAATTGACACCCAATTATACTTAACTGATATCAATTTGACTCAATTGGGTATTAGTTGATGTCAATTGGACTCAATTGGGTGTTAATTGATGTTAATTGAGGACTCAATTGACATCAATTGGGTACCGATTGAGTGCAATTGGTGTCAATTCGGCTCAATTGGCATCAATTGGATATCAATTGACGGGTTGTTGCAAGATCAGGGTATCCAGTTTTGTCCAGTTTATGCAGAACTGGGACATAGCTTGGAGAGCAAATTTTGGGGGGCAAGGTACTTAAAATTAGATCAAGCAAATAATAAAAAATACACTTGCCCTTAAATTAACCTAATATAACTTAAATTAATATAAATTAGTCTAATTAATCAAAATTAATCAAAAATATGATGAAATAATAAACAAATGATCTTTCCATACTTAGAGTGATCCAATTTATTTTTCCATAGATGCACCATTACAAGTACACTAGTCCCTATAGGTTTTAGATGATTCACATCAAAAATGTAATTTTACTAATTAGATTATTAATATTTGCAGGCCTTCTGATAGTCTGGAAGAATTTTGAAAAAGAGATCATTAAAAATCCAACCATTGGATTTGTAATTTTTACTAACCACCACATTCTACTAATGTCTTAGTATCTACCCACTCTTTTGATCTACAAGATTGAGGATTTTAAGTGGTAGCTATTGTGGGTACAAAAACAGGCGTATATTATAACACTTTAGAGACCTTGAAATATTTAAAGAAAATAGACAAATATCTTAAAATTTTCTTGAAAAATCAAGTTAAGCTCCATATTATGTGAAGATCTAAGATACAAAGTGGGAATCTCATATGAGTTTATATGTAAAAGATATTAGCATTTTATGGAATCAGTTCAAATTTGGGACAGGGTGTATACATTGACCTTGTACCTAAGAAAATGAGGACTTTTGACCATCTAATGCTTAATCAAATTATGCAACTATATTTCCAACTTTGAATATGATGTTCCAACAAAAGAACTTGAAACGAAATTACTTCATTTACTAGGAGAGATTAGCCACTAAAGGTAAACAAATGCCTGTTTTTTTACTGTTTACAGGGTGCCTGAGTGGACAAAACTGGGCACCCTGATCTTGCAACCACCCTGACTAGGATTGATGTCAATTGAGCTCAATTGACATCAATTGGGTGTTAATCGATGTCAATTGAGTCCAATTAAGCCCAGTTGTGTCCAATTGGGTGTCAATTGATTGAATCCAATTAAGCCCAATTAAGCCCAATTGAGTCCAATGGGGTGTCAATTGATGTCAATTGAGCCCAATCGATCAATTGACACCCAATTAGACTTAATTGATACCAATTGGACTCAATTGGATATTAATTAATATCAATTAGACTCAATTGGAAGTATAATAAGATCTAATTGATGGTAATCGAGCTTAAGGTGATAAATTTAGAGATAACTTTTTTTGTACAAAGAATTTTGAACTTTTGACATTATAAGTGAGTCCAGAAGGCCCAAAAATGGTAGGAATGACTGTGAACATGAATATATTTTGATCATTTTTTTTAACTTTTTTTCCCGTCGGGAAAACAAAAAGCCCGGCGGGCTTCGGCAGGTTACCAGGTCACTGGTAACTTGCTATTTTGAGAACATGAAAATATGTGAACATGTGAATAACATGTTCACAAGTGTTATTAACAAAAAAAACGTGAATATAAAATCCCTGTTACGAATTGACTGTATCTGATGCTCCATGTCGTCAAGTATCTGTCTGGATATCTCGACCCTAATCAAGGGGTTGGACCAAGTTAATGGAGTTAAGCAATCTTATCCATATAGAGCTTTAAAAGGACTCATCCCGATACTTCAGTGATAAGAAGCATTGTAGGCAAACTCGACTAGGTGCAAATAGCTTAGCCACTTCTTAGGTTCCATGCCACAGCATGATCGAAGTATATCTTCGATTACTTGGTTTACCCTTTCAGTTTGACCATCGGTCTCAGGATGATAAGCTGTGCTGAGATCCAAGGAAGTTTTCACTGCTTTGAAAAATGCAGTCTAGAACCTTGAAGTAAATTTGGGATCTCGATCACTTACTATTCTCCTGGGTAGACCATGCAGTCTGAAGATTTCTTTTAGGAACACTCTGGCCACATCCACTACAGTGTAGGTTTCTTTTACTGGGATCAGATGGGCAACTTTGGTTCCTCTGTCAACTACCACGAAAATGGAGTTGTAAGCTAATTGCACTGAAGCTAATCCAGTAATAAAGTCCATACTGATACATTCCCACTTCATCTGGGGGATGTCCAATGGATGTAACTTCCCAGGTATTTTTACTCTTTCAGCTTTGACTTTCTGGCATGTCAGAAATTGACGTACATGATTCGGTACATCCTTTTTCAGACCAGGCCAAAAGAAGCTTTTCTTTACAGACATGTAGGTTTTGATGAAACCTGGATGTCCTGCTATAAGGCTATCATGGGCTTCATTTCAGAATTTGGTCCTTGGCTCCCTCATCATTGGGGATGCATAGCCTGCGATTATAATACATAATGCCATCATCTAGGCTGTACCCTTGAACTCTGATAAACTCCTGTGGAGTTTTGCTTTCCTGCATAAGTAGGGTAGCAATAGGGCCAAAGAATCTATCTTGCATGATCTTCTCTCTTGCTTCAATAATCAAAGGATTTGATACTACAGTAACTGCAAGCAAGGAGGCTTTTCTGCTGAGGGTATCTGCTACCACATTTTCTTTGCCTGGGTGGTACTTGATTTCAAAATCAAATTCCTGAAGGGTCTGCATCCACCCTCTTTGGCGCATGTTGAGGTCCTTCTGAGTAAAGATCCACTTTAAGCTCTGTCATCAAAGTGAATCTTTTTCCTAGTAGGTAATGTCCACAACTTTAAGGCATAGACTACTGAAAGTAATTCCAGGTCGTGGACAGCATAATTCTTGTCATGCGTTTGGAGCTTTCGGGATTCATAGGCCACTGCATGACCTTCGTGCATGAGTACACCTCCCAAGGCAAAACCACTTGCATCAGTTACTACCTCAAAGGGTAGAGAGAAATTTGTAGCTTCAGAATGGGACTGGTTACCAAGGCGATCTTCAGCTTATCTTCAAAAAGCACTCTGGCGGCACACCTGGCAGACCACTGAAATGGGGTATTCTTTTTGAGAAGGTTAGTCAGGGGGGAAGCTATGAGAGCATACTTTGGTATAAAAGTTCTATACCAACCAGTCAATCCCAAGAATCCTGAGACTTCTTTCACTGTCTTTAGTTCAGGGCCAATCTATGACTGCTTGGACTTTTGCGGAATCTGGAGAAATTCCATCTTTGGATATCAAAAAGTCCAAGTATTCAACATGGTCGGCAGAGAAAGTGCATTTACTCTTTTTTGCAAAGAGTTGGTGCTTCCTTAGAATCTCAAGAACTTTTTTGACATTAGCTTCATGGTCAGCTGCATTCTTTGAGTAAATCAGAATATCATCAAAGAAAACAAGAACAAAATCATCTAAGTATTCTCTGAGAATGTCCTGCATTAAGCGATTGAATGTGGCTGGGGCATTTGTCAATCCAAACGGCATGACAGTGAATTCATAATGCCCATACTGAGTATTGATGGTTGTCTTCGGGATATCTTGCTCATTAGTCCTGATTTGGTAATACCCTGATTTGAGATCTATCTTTGTGAAGATCTGGGCTCCATTTAGCCTGTCTAGAAGCTCATCAATTCTTAGGATAGGATACTTATTCTTAACTGTCAGCTGATTTAGACCTCTGTAGTCCACACAGAGTCTAAGCGTTCCATCTTTCTTTTTCTGAAAGAGAACTGGTGCACCCCAAGGTGAAACACTGTATATGCATGCCTAGAACTACACATGTATAACTAGGGCTCTTTTGCATATGCATCAAAATCTCTATGTAGGCATAAAATGCATAAACTGCTAATTAAGAATACTTTCAAGAACTTGAGGTGTGGCATTAATATAAAAAATGTGGTGTTGCTTACCTCAAGATAAGATGGAGTGATAAGTTAAGTCATTTTAAGAACAAAGATTATGAAATAAAATTGAACTTACAAAAACAAAACAAGATAAATGAATAATATAGCTACTATGCATGTATATAGCTTTTATATCTGGTAAGCCTATGTGATTGAGTAGGAGTATACTTTTTAATATGATGAATTTGTGTAAGATCTGAAGGGCCTTACCTGAAAGGCTATTTTTTGAGAAGAGGTGAAAAGTAGTATGATGCATAGCAGTGGTGATGTTATGGGCACATGGATTGAAAAGAGAGAGTCACATAAAAGAACATGGATATAGACACTCACTTCTTGGGATATAAAACGATGTACATGGCTCCACTTCTTTATTATATGTTGCTAGATAGATTGACACTCCTATAGCATCTTCACCCTTCAACAAAGGCTTCAATGGTAAGTGATGTCATAAAACAAATCGTCAATAGAGCATCAAAATAAGAATCCATATATGCATCAAAGCTTGAGTCTAAAAAAGCGTCGATAAAAAAGGCTATATAAACATCAATAAAAGCATCAAGCTTGTTTTCTATCTAAATTTTTTTTCCCCTAGTTCATATGATTTTGCAATAAGTTTAAGTGTTTTTAGTTCTCATAGCTCATCATTGACTCTCTTATCCTCAACTAGATCCATGTCCCTAAACACATCTATTTCTAGAAAGATCTCTCCATTTGCATCTATGTTAATGGGTGGAGCCTCATTTTGTTATGGGAGTAGAAGGTAGTTCATCCATATTGTCCTCATCTATTTTCGGCATTGGAGGTGGTTGTGTTTAAAGTGCAAGAAAGGTTTGCACTCATAATGGAGTACACACATGGTTTGCACTCATGATGGAGTACACATGGTTGGCATTCATAATTGAATACACACATAGCTCCACAAGTGGGAGAGCTCACTATGAAAGATTGCGCTAGGCAAGAAGATGACCAAAATAGTAATATGTAAAAAAGGTACAATATCCTAGGGATGGTGCCTTTATAGTTCCAAGGCCCCCATATGCCCTAAACAACACGTGCAAATTCCCATGAGCCCCATGTGCACACTTATGGATTTGCAGGCATTAGGGAAAGCTAAGATTTAATCAATGTTTGAATGGGATTAAGAGATTGCTATGGATTTCTTGTTGCCTTGATTAGTGCAGTGGATTTAAGGGATTGAGAGATTGATTGAGGTGTTGAATGGTTGAATCGTCAAGTGGTGGTTTGTGTATGTGAACTCTCCCTCATGGGATAAGCCTTCATGCACTAATCGGGTCGAGCCCTCGGATTGACATTGTGTTTCTTAACACATTTGTTGATCGGTAGTACTCTATGAGCACTATATTGCACGGTAGAGAGAACCGTTCTATACATACCCTTTCCCTATTCAATCTCTCAATACCCCCTTTAAATGGTACCCTTTTGTATGATAGAAATGTGTAATAAAGGGATTTAAAAAATCCCTTTTGTTGAACCTTTGTGGTATGCTTACATATTTATGAGTGACCCCCTCGAGTAGTGAAGGAGGTGCCATTAGGGAAAGAGAGCTGTAAATGGAAAATGACGAGTTTCCTACTACTGCGAGAAAGGAAAAAGAAGTGTGGAAAAGAAGATTTAATGTAATGAAGGGAAACAAAAAGAATCCAACCGTGTAGTCAACGAAAGGAGAAAGAAACAGTGTTATGGAAAGGTTCATCAATGGCCCTAATCCTCGATGAAGAATTCAAAGAGAACTCATGGGGAAAGATATAAAGAAATTGGAAGAAAATGAAAATGATGATGCTGTACTAAAATTCTAGATTGAAGAGTGAGAGGTGCTTGTCAAAGAATTTAAAGAACACCAGAAACAAGACGGAAAAACAACAAAGGCCCTTAAAAGGAGGTAGAGGCAGCTACACGTGTACGGGTGACAAAGAGGAAAAGGGAAAAAATGACAATCAATGAGTTAATGTCACCCTGACAAAAACCCAATGCTAACCTGAGGAAAAGAAAAGACCAAATCGAGGCCATGAGAAAGGCGTACAGAGGAAGTGCGAACAAAGGACAAGATGCTAGAGGACTTTCAAGGCTGGGCAAAAGGGAAAAAGGGCATGTTCCATGGGAACACTCACGGGAACACATATTATGGAAGGAGTCCGGAAGCAATTAATGCGAGAGAGCGGGATTGTAGCCATGGGAACATAAAGACGCACATAATTTTTCCATATTTTTGTGCCGAAGTGTAATGTAAATCGTTTTAGGCCAATGTGGGTTCTAAATGAGAGTTCTAAGTGTATTAGCAAGGCTCACTTATGGGGTTGTCCGCCCATGTGTGAAAGAGGCCTAGGGTTAGGGTTAGTGGCATCTCTACAAAAGAGATGTTAGCTAAAGAAAGTGGACGTTTTTTGCCATTCCCATAAGCTATTGAGTAAAGCTCTTGAGCTCTCAAGCTATGGCAGCTCTCTAACTCTCTCTCTATTGTACTCTAATGAGCATGAAGCTCCAATGAGTATAGCTCCACTTCATTCTCTTAATCTATTTTAGCATCATTGAAGTAGATTAGTCTATGATTAGTTGAATGCTTCTTTCTTTCTCTTGTGTATGCTGCATGCTTGTAGTGTGTGTGTGTAGTCTCCATTGATGCAAGCTCTTGCCCACTTCTTTGGCAGTGAGTTGTTCATGGATAGACTCTCTCTATGAGCTTGTGGGTTTGTGAATGTTACATTCTCTGCTTGCTTAAGCTTGTGGGTTAGTAGATGCATGCTTATGGATTTGTAGGCATTAGGGAAAGCTAAGATTTAATCAATGTTTGAATGGGATTAAGAGATTGCTATGCATTGCTTGTTGCCTTGATTAGTGTAGTGGATTTAAGGGATTGAGAGATTGATTGAGGTGTTGAATGGTTGAATCGTCAAGTGGTGGTTTGTGTATGTGAACTCTCCCTCATGGGATAAGCCTTCATGCACTAATCGGGTCGAGTCCTCGGATTGACATTGTGTTTCTTAACACATTTGTTGATTGGTAGTACTCTACGAGCACTATATTGCACGGTAGAGAGAACCGTTCTACAATGGCGCCACTGCCGGGGAACGAGTGCCTACATTAGTTGAGCACCGTACACACACTACCACTCCTTATTAAGCTCCAATCGGTTGCAAAACTGTTGGATAGGAGAGCAGGCTTTGGGACTAATTTTGGTACTTATTTAAGACTAATTTGCTGTTAAATTCTCTTTATTTGTCTTGCAATTTGAGTGCGATTGGCTAGCTACACTTCTCCCTCGAGGTCAGGACAAGGATTCAACACACGGGAAGGATTGGAGGTAGGCGCCAAACCTGCAAATTTCAATTTGTGTGCGAAAAAAAAGAAGCCTGTTTTTGCATTTCTGTCATTCTATTTGAGGAAAATTTTTACAGTTTCCTTTTTCTGCATGTTCATTTTATTTTCTGCTCTTAGCTTAGTTTAGTTTTTTGCATCATTAATTTTGTTCATTTTAGTTCTCTGTTAAACTTGCATTTTAGTTCTCTGTTAAACCTGCACCTGTAGAGAAACTAAAATCTGCACACACACATGAAGATTGAACATTTCGAATTTGCTGCACGTGCATTTAGTTCACTGCACACGCATTGAATTCGCTACAAATCTCACAGCTGTACACGCATTTAGTTCACTGCACACGCACTTTAAAAAAAATAAAAATAAATAAATAAATAATAATAATAAAAGAAGGCGGTTGTGTGAATAGCACACCGCGCGGAGAGACCCACACATCGCACCATAAAGACCGCCACCGCACCTGATAAGGGGCAGTCTGGAAAATTTTTTATTTTCTGCCGCAAAAATTTGGGAGGTTATCTAACTTTTCGAGAGGAGTTAGATGACACCCATCGTCGAAATTTCGGTCCCGGACCCATTTTCCCATAGTGAGAAATTGGTAAAGAAGTACGAAGGGTCGGGAGATCCATATGACCATGTAATAGCATTTAGGCAAGCAGTTCGAGCTGAGCAAGTGACTGACAAGCATACGCAAATTGAAGGATTTAGGCTCACTCTTGAGGGAAAGGCCCTTGCTTGGTTTCAGGCACTAGAGGCTTCAAACAAATCTTCTTTAGAAGTTTTGGAAGAGAGATTCATTGCTGCTTTTTCCTTGATGGTGGGGATTCAGCATGACACAGTAGCAAACATCTACTCTTTCAAGCAAGGCGAGACTGAGAGTGTTAGAGACTGTGTAAATAGGATGAAGCAGTACATTAATCATTTCCCAGAAGATGAGAAGCCCACCCAGAGTCGATTAATTTATCTCTTCTTAAAAGGACTCAAAAATTCAACACTGCATACACATCTCTATGCAAAGAAGCATACAAATTTCAATGAGTGTTGCCATGATGCTATGGATTTCACAGATAACTTCAAATTCCAAGATGGTTCTGGCCTTGAGGTGCAACCTAGGGATCAGTGGGGTGATGACCAAAGTTCAAGGTCTAGTGCGCTAGTAAATCCAAACCAGATAGCTAACCTAGTACTAAGGAGATTGGGACAAACCTATCGCCCACCCATGCAACCACAACAGCAACAGCAGGCGAATGAGGAGTGTACTACCTACAGGTCCTCATCTTTGTGGAGCATGTGGCGGTAACCATAAAACTGAAGAATGTAATACCTTTTCTCCTTTAGTCACAAACCAACCCACAAAGAAGTGGTGCCAAGCCTGTGCTTGGAACTTTACCCACACCACACAGGAATGTACTCGCATTGCAAGAATGAGACAGGAGCGTGAGCAGCAAAGGGGTGGAGTGGCTCGACAAATGCATCAACAATATACTAATTTTGAACGTAAGCCACTGATGGCACAAGAGCAAGCACGACTTGTACTTGGAGCTCAACCTCCTGCTCCTGGGACCGCTCCCATGAGGGTTGTTGACTACGACAATTCAAATATGTGTAGAGACTTGGTAAACCCAGGCTATGTGGAGGAGGAATATGCATCATATTCATCCAAGGAAAATCTCTTTGAAAGTCCCGCATATCCAAGCCAAGCACTAGTCAACCAGGGGAACAAAATTCTTTCATATTGTTAGGCAGCTACCAACCTAGGACTCCAGGCCCCTCACGTCATGAGGAAGGCACCTCTCAACCAAAGGTTTCACTCAACTTTGTAGAGGCAGTTCCATCGCCACCTTCATCAGAGAATGAGGATGTCGTGCCACTTAGAGTCATGACTAGATCACAGACACGAAATGCCGAAATGCAGACTGATGAGACACCTCGAACTAGGGATGCAAAGGCAAATCTAGTGGACAAGACCCTACATTCCAATAGAAAAAGGACCACTAGGAGGAAAAAGAACCGCAACAAGCGAACTAAGAGTGCATCCACTAGTTCTCAAGAAGTCTCTAAACAAAACATGAGGAATCAAGCTTTTACATCCCAAGAAGTGCATGAGGAGCATCAACCTCAACCTGGGCCTAGTGCTAAACAAGATGAGGCTAGTACCACTGAGGATAGTTCTGGGGGTTCTGTTTTTGTGGATAAGGTGAACGAGACTCTAGATGCCATCATTGATGCTCATAGGAGTCGCATTGCAGCTTTATCTGAGCTACCCAAGAAGCTTCAAGAATACCCAAACCCTCGTGAGGAGAAGATCAATCTAGCTATATATCAACAACTCATTAGGGAAGCTCAATCAATACTTGAGGGTCCACCTCCACCTATCCCTCAGGGCCCAACCTCTCTTAAGCCAACATTAGAAACCATACCAGAAGTGTCATCAAGTTGGGAAATGAAAAGTGAGCTGATCTCACAAGCTCATAGCGAGAAGTCTGCACTAATTGACACCCCATTGAAAGAAGGCATTCTGCACCAATTGACACCCCATTGAAAGAAGGCATTCTGCCACCACCTAGTCTTGCCTTCCCATGCAATGATGAAGTTATTGACACCAATGAGGACATGGCAAATGAGATGTGGGCAGCAGTTCATGAGAAAGTTAATGAGAATATGTCCTCTATTATTTCACCTCCATTCTCTGAAGTGGATTTTACCAGGGGCACAGAAAACAACTTTAGACGCCCAAGCATCCAGGAGGAAGTTCAAACAATTGTTTCTCCTAGAAGTAAGCATACAATGAAAACCTTACCATATTATTTGGGAGAATATGAGAACTGTTCTCAAACCTTGAGGATACCCTCCATGCATAGAAGATTGACAAAGGAGATGGATATGGGTATCATGCAAGCTATTTTGTGAGCACCAGTGGCTTGTACTATACCTTTGCTTGATTTGATAAAGCTTCGTCCAGAGTTGTGGAATGATATTGCCACATGTTTGTCAGAGCAGGTATTGCTACAAAAGGGTCACCATCATTGTACTAAACACCCTGAAACAAAGCATGTTATGCCAGTTCCTATCAACAAAGTAGGAAAATTTTGTGAGGACGATCAGGGAAATGCTACCCTCCCATTAGAAGTGCGAAAAGTAGCTTCAACTGCAATACTTGATAGTGGTGTAGGAGTGGGCATTGTGACAAGGTCCACTTGGAAAAAGTGGGGCAAACCAGCTATTAGGAGTACCAAGATGCGCTTGCGGCTAGCAGATGGAAGCTTAGAACATCCCATTCGGCAGCTAGAGAACATATTGGTCACCACATGTGGGATTGAATATGAGCACACATTTGCAGTAGTGGATTTTGGAAAGCATCCAAACTATGAAGTGATATTGGGTAGACCATTCATGCGACAATTTCAAATGATTCAAGATTGGGGATACAATTATTTGTACCTCGGCGGCATGATTCTGTCATCACAAGGGTAAACCTAAAGAATCACTCATATCGTGATGTAACAAGGTCTCCAATAAATGAGTTTGATTCTGCTTCATCTGAGGGCTCAAGAGTTACATTGTCAGATGGGCGAGAAGATCTGTGGATGTGTAGAGCCTCATGTAGGGATTTCAACACTAAGAGACTTAAGGGTAATCGAAGTGTATCAGATGAGGCATACATTCCACAACCCTTCCCTGAGCACTTAATTGATCCCCTAGAATGGAGTCATGTCCGTGCAACATTATCGACATGTGCTTTACCTAAGCCAATTCAATTTTGTGACTCGGATGGATATGACATTATTCCTATACGAATGGTAAATCCACATGACCTTCTAGATGATTTGTACTAAAGGGGTGCATCCACAACAGCACTGCATGTAGAGGAAGTCTCAGTGGAGGATTTAACACTCGAATCTGCTAATGATGCTGATAAGGAAGATGGATGGGACTCTGATTTTGATAATGATGTGATAATCCCTGAGGAAGAGTTAGGAAAGGCACACCTACTCTTGAGAGGAAGGGAGGTTCAAATAGAGATCCCTCGAAGCCGACCTAAACGTAAATGCTGTAAGAGCCATAAGAGAATCCGTAAACAAGATGAGAGGGAACGATGTGAGAGAAAACAAAAAGAAGACAAGGAGTTTAAGAATGATCACTCTCGACCACCACCTCACTTCTCAGGAAAGAATGGATATCTATACTATGTCCAAGCACAAGATAGTATCAAAGACTAAGTAAAACGATCAGATGGATTCCAGCCAGGAGAAAAGCTAAAAACTGTTAGCAAAAATCACAAAAAATAAAGAAACCAAAACCAAAACTCAAGTCTCAAATCGATTCAAAAGAGTGTTGAAAGTGCAAAGATAACGGTTGAACAAAAAAATCTGATGCAAGATTGCAAAAGAGAGCTCAAAAGCACATGGTCTTCAATTAGTGATGACTCAAGTGGACAAGAACAAGGTCTCAATGTTCCCCCCAACTTCACATAGTACACTCTTCAAGATCGGAAGATTGTTCTTCAACAGCCCATGCGACAAAAGCCAAGCGTGTGAGGGGTTTCATATGATGGTCCAGAAGATGCAAAAAAAATTGATATCGCTAAGCTAGGAGAAGAGCCTCACTATGTGTGGATTGCCACAGACTTGTCCTTAGATGAGGAGAAGTTATTAATTCAAACAATGAAGGAGTATTGTGATGTTTTTGCTTGCAGTTATAAAGACCTCAAAGGAGTTGATCCAAGCATATGTCAGCATACAATTCCATTGCGAGAGGATGCAAAGCCTTCCAAGCAACGTCCTTATACTTACAATGAGAATTTTGCACAAAAGATAAAAGAAGAAATAGACAAGCTCTTAGAGGCAGAATTTATCTGTGAGATTGAATGCACTTAATGGGTCTCCCCTATTGTAGTGGTGCCCAAGAAAAATGGAAAACTTCGAGTATGTGTAAACCTCAAGAAGGTAAATGCAGCTACTGTACGTGATCATTACCCACTTCCAATCACGGATCATGTTTTGGAACGAGTTGCAGGGAAAAAGGCATATAGTTTCTTGGATGGATTCTCTAGTTACAATCAAGTGTCAATTGATCCAAAGGATCAACACAAGACACCCTTTGCTACTGAAGATGGCATCTTTGCCTATCGTGTTATGCCATTTGGTCTAACAAATGCACCAGCAACCTTTCAGCGGTTAATGATTCATAATAACTTTGAATGATTTAATGTGACTAGACATGGATGTACTTGCCTTGAATTGAAGCTTGCCTAGAAGATTACGGAGATACAGAATCTCTGTAACAGTTTTCTTCTCAAACATAGTGATAAAACTAAGAGATCTATATGCATGCCTAATAGCTATATATCCATTACTAGTGTTCCCTTTTTTTTTTGTAGGTCTTCCTTGAAAGAGATCAATATATGACCCTATCTTATCATACGGTATAAATCAGTATCGTATTAGTTTTGTATTAGTTGCACTCACTTACCCATTGGGAGTATGTTTAATTAGTAGTTCAAGCACTTTATGCTCTCATGGAGCTTTTAATGCAGACATATATCTCTACCACATGTAGTAAAACTCTTATGCATGCTTGCATTATCTATACTTAGGAGGGCCCTTAATGCATGTACTAAGGTCTCTAATGCATGTATAGATGCTCTTTAATGCATGCATAAGAGCATGCACATGTATAAGAGCTATAATATGGATGCCAATAGTTGAAGTGCATGCATAAGGATCTCTTATGATTTGAGATATCCCCTCTAATGTTGCATAAGAGCATTAGAGAACTCTATTGCATTGAGATATCTTCACGAATGCTACATAAAAGTTGTATGCCTAATAGCTCTATGCATGTGTTAGAGCTTTATGCATGCCTAATAGCTATATCTTGCATATTTCTTGATTTGTTCTTTTAATGTTTTCTTTTATAAGTGTTCCTTCATAGAGATAAAGCCATGAGGCCCTCTTGTTTTGTGAGGTAAGCATCACCACATTCTCATTTTTATACTAATGCCAAAACCTCTTTTTGTGAGAATTTTTTTGTGCATTTTATGCTTACATAAATTTTTTATTAGAGCTCTTATACACGCATAGATTTGTGCATGTATTTAGCTCTTATGCATACATTAAACCCATTTATGCATGCATTAAATCTCTTGTCTACTACTCCTACTTGCATAGGAAACATTTTATTGCATGTATGTATGAATATATACATACACACATACATACATAGACATATATAGAGAGATATAGAGATGTATGTATGTATGTATTATGGTATATAAAAGTACATGAAAAAACACATGTGTTTTAATGAGAGAAAAGGATACAAGATTAAAAATAAGCTCATAAATTACTAGTAGAAGAAGACATAAGACCCAACGCATTGGGCCTAATGTGTAAGCCCTATGTATTAGGTTTATTTCTTAATACTTATACATATGCACTGTAACATTACATGGATATTGAAGTATTTATTGGTTGTATTTTTTTGTCACTTTATGTAACATTGATACAAGTGTATATCGGCAATTATATCGATTCTTATATTAGCACTTACATAGATTCTTATATGGAGGCTTATACCGATGTTGAAAAAAAACAATAATTTTCCATCATGTTGTAACATATAGGAGTTTTATCAATAATTGTCTAGATTAAATTTTGCATACATTTTAGAGAAGTCTCCTTTTAGACGTCCATGCTCTTTAAGTAGACCGTGATGTGGACTTGAACCCAAATGGGTTAACACCATCCATGCCCAAGCCAAGATGTAAGTGATGAGGCTCATCTTTAAACTCTAGCCATTGATGCTCCGCATGTTGCCATGCCAGTGAATCAGCTACTATGATCCTCATGATTCCATCAGTCGAGCGGTAAGTAGCATGCAATCACTACAAGAAAACGCAATGCTTAACATCGCTTTCCTAACATCACACCCAACCATGTACTCAAATAACAAAAGAATCTCGGAATTCGTTTCTCCATATGACGGGAGATGTAAACGTCAAGACAAAATGACATTTTTACTGGCATTTAACATCATACTATTTACGTCACTAATAACATCACTGGCAAAGTGCTTTTTCAGCAAGCTATAAGAGATTCAAATTTTTTCCTTTTTGTGATGTTTTACGTCACTAAAGTTCAGTGACATTTAACATCAAATTTTTTATTACATGTAGATTTATTTTTTCAAATTTTAGTGACTTTAAATGTCACTCAAAATAGTGACGTTTAAAGTCACTTCAAATTTTTGTAATTTTGACGTTGAACGTTGCTCATTTCATAAAAAAAACCTGCCCAAAAGAGCCTACCAAATATCCTATTTGCCTAGGGTCTCCCTCTTTCTTGCCAAGAGTTTGTCTCCCTTCTCTTTCGCATATTATTTTGCCAATACTCTTTCTCACATGGACCCAAGAAAGAAACTTTTGCTTGTTTTTCTGACCCAAATCTTGCAAGACTTAGGGTTTGATGGGGACACATTCAGAGATTCATTGATAGCTATGCATGATGCCACTATCGAAGAGATTCAAGCATCAATAGACATGATGATGAGAGAGAGGCCAATCACAAGGGAAGCTCCCTTGACCATACGAGAATCAGAAAGAGTCAGAGATGCACCTCCAACAAGTGGCAAAGGCAAAGTTGTGGCTATAGAGGAGCACTGAAAGAAGAAGCTTCGACCTAAATGATCGTAAGTGCTCTTTTCATGTAAATTTTTTGGTTTATTAAATTTTTCATGCATATTGAAGTACATGTATTGTTTTCTATACATTCACATATAACATCAGCATAAGCTTATGTATGTATTGGCTTATGAGGCTATGATTGATTTGTATTACTTTTTATGCTTTTGCACATATAGCATAAGTATAAGCGTATGTATGTATGTGCTTATGAGGCTATGTATGTTTATGCACAAGCATAATCTTATGCACATACATGAGCTAAATCTTTTCTACAAGCATATACACACATTGCTCTTTAGAGTATCCTTATTGCTTTTTTATTCCTTTTTATGCATGCACATATAGCATAAGTATATATGTGCTTAGGAGGTGCTGTGAGTGAAAATCATAGTGCTAGACGACTGTCCAATACTGTCCAAATCAGCCCATCAGACGTCTGAGCCACACACACTCAATTGTAGCTGTAAAAGCTGCCTTGTACTCGGATTCACAGCTCGAAGTGGCCACTGTAGGCAATAGAGTTCTCTAATGCTCTTATGCAACATTAGAGGGGATACCTCAAAGGATAAGAGATCCTTATGCTTGCACTCCAATGATTGGCATTCTCATTATAGCTCTTATACATGCACATGCTCTTATGCATGCATTAGAGAGATTCTATACATGCATTAGAGCCCTTAGTACATGCATTGAGGGCCCTCTTAAGTATAGATAATGCAAGAATGCAAAAGAGTTTTACTACATGTGGTAGACATATATGTCTGCATTATTAAAAGCTCC
This sequence comes from Cibotium barometz, assembly GCF_041138505.1. Taxonomy (NCBI): domain Eukaryota; kingdom Viridiplantae; phylum Streptophyta; class Polypodiopsida; order Cyatheales; family Cibotiaceae; genus Cibotium; species Cibotium barometz. The sequence continues at coordinate 37,755,175 of NC_141068.1, forward strand.
ATGATAGCATAAAATGCTTGAATTACTAATTAAACATACTCCCAAGTGGGTAAGTTAGTGGAATTAATATAAAACTAATACCATAGTGATTTATATTGTATGATAACATAGGGTAATAGATTGATCTCTTTCAAAGAAGACCTACAAAAGAAAAAAGAACACAAGTAATGGATATATAGCTATTAGGCATGCATGTAGATCCTATGCATGTAGATCCTATGCATGCATATCAATCTCTTAGTTGACACATAAGCTCTCTTATTGCCTAAGAGCTATTGTACTGATAGAGAAATCTTAGTGCATAAGAGATATTATAGAGAAAGATCATCTCTTTTGGATGCATAGAAATCTCATGCATGCATTAGAGAGCTTTTATGCATTGGAGCTCTTGATGAATGCATTAAGGTCTCTCTTATGTAAGGATAACTTTGCATGACAGATCTAATGCATTAGAGCTCTTGATGTATGCATGAAGAGCTCTCTTATGTAAGGGATAAGTTTGCATAAGAGATCTAATGCATGCATCAAGAGCTTTATTGAAAGCATTAGAGCTAGCAAGACTCTAGCTCTATGTATGCCCAAGAATAAGAACCTCTATGCAAACATAAACTACATAAATCCTAATTAAAAATAGTATGTCTCAAGGATGTAAGATAAGCATAAAAATATTTTAAAAATGAGGGTAGAGCAATTAGTCTCACCTCAAAAAAAAAGGGGCTAGCCCCATGAGCACCGTGCAAGCAATCACATAAAGGGAGAGAAATCAAACTTGTTTAAACTCGTAATAAAATAGTTTTTCTACCTACCTCTGTGTAAAAGAAATATTATTATTTTTTAAATATCAACTAACCAAATCCCAAAGCATTTTTGAAGATCCCTCGAAAACAAAACAAAAAACCACATCTGTATGTAAAAAAAAGGATAGCAAAATCACTAAGATAGATCGCGTGTAAGCCCTATGCATAGAAGTCAACTTATGCATAATATGCATAGAGCTGATACAAAATCTATTATGCATATGATGTATGGTATCATGCATAGAGTCGAGCAGCTTATGCAAATATGCATAGATCTTATATATAATAGCTCTTTGCACATACCTCTCTATGCATTACGCTATATGTGTTGAGCTTATGCATTACATCTAGGCATAGAGCTATGCCTAGATCTTCCCTTAATTCTCTTTGTATGAGCTCCATGTATATAAATTTGTATATGGCTCTATGAAAAGAGCCCCATGCATGTGTCTATGCATATGAAATGAGATGTATGTGGGACGCTATTTGCATATATCTCTTTAGATAGCCCACTGCATAGCATAGAGCTCTATGTATATGCCTTATGCATAAAAATGCATGCATGAGGCTTATGCATAGAGCTATTATGTATATTACGCATACTAGCTCTATGCTAGTAGATATCTTGTGCACATATATTTATATATATACATCTTATGCATAGCTCTATGAATAAGCTATATGCATAAAGCTCATCTATAGTCATACAAAAAGAAGAAGAAAAGAAAGAAGTAAAGAAGATATGTGTATGCATAATCTTATGCATAGCTCTATGAATAAGCTATATGCATGTAGGCGCTCTTATGTGTATGCGTAGCTCTATGCATAAAGCTCATCTATATTTATAGAAAAAGAACAAAAATAGAAAGAAAGAAAAAATATATGCATGTGCATAAAGATCGTCTATATTCATCTATGCACATCTATGAATAAGCTATACCATATATAGCTCTTATGCATAACATAGATAGGTAGAGAGAGCTCTACGCGTAGAGCTCATCAATATCCATATAAACAAAAGAAAAACAAAATAAATTTAAAAAATAGGATTAACCATACAAAAAGAAACATATAAATCATAGTAAACTTACCACAAGGATCTTTTGGAGGACAAGAAGCTACAAAATAAATCAAATAATAAGTGTTCTCTAGTAAGAAACACACAGTAGAACCATTTTCCAAAACAAATAGAAATGATAGTTTCACTAGAGGACAGACGACCAGCTGTACAATATATAGCTCTTATGCATAACATAGATACACATAGTTACATGCATGCGTAAAGCTCATCTATATCCATATAAACAAAAGAAAAACAAAGTAAAATTTTAAGAAACAAGATTAAGCATACACAACGAAACATATAAATCCTAGTAAACTTATGACAAGGATCTTGAGAGGACAAGAAACTACAAAACAAATCAAATAATAAGTATTCTCTAGTAAGAAACACATAGTAGAAACAATAACCAAAACAAATAGAAATGATGGTTTCACCGTCGTGTGCCTTGGTTTCACGAGGACACAGGACCAACAATAAAGATGATGGTCTTGTAGTGTGTAGCATCCATTTGTTGTTGCTGATGCTGAGATTGTTGTTGGCCTCCATAAATGCGTGCAACGAAGGAAACTAGAGAACGGAAGCCTGCGAATAAAATATTCGAATGACTTGACATAAGAGATTCTTCTTGACCGGAATCCAGGTTGCAACAAGCATCTATACCACGGTCACTTCACAACATTTACAACGCCACCGTTTCTCACAAGAAGCATTGCTAAGCTATTTTAAATTAAAAATGTACTTAAAATATCACTAGCCTAGTGGGCTCACTAAGGCCCTAGCTAATGACAGTTCTCATATTTAATCTTTGTTAATAACAATGTTGGCTATACAAATTCAAATGTAGCATGATAAAATCAGTGTCATTCAAGGCTTATGGTAGCCTAGCTCAATACTATATGCGATGTCACCGGTGGCTAGATAGCTGAACAAAACGCCTCAATACCCCAAACCAAAGAGCGCGCACACCCAGCCACCTAGACAGAAAATGTGTACATGTACACAAACCGAGATGCTTGGGGAACATGTGAGGGTGCACAAACAGATCAGATTCGTAGGGATGCAGCAAGAAGCTCTAGAAAAATGCGAAGACGTGAGGGGGAGGAATTAGCCCCACACAGCGTTTGAGAAATGAAGAGCTGGCGTTGCTCGTCCTCTTCGTCAACAGATTAGTATAATTGCTGGTTACAAATTGTGCAGGAGGCACGATCAGGTGGTGGTGCTATCGGGGATCAATTACATGTGTTGCTAATATAGGGATCAATTATGGGTGGTATAAATGTCGAAGAGGTGGTGGGCACGGCATATAAATGTTGAAGAGGAGGGCCGGAAATATTGAGCAAAGGCAATGCAGACAGTTGATTAAAAATGTGGTCAGCGAGGGGGAGGGACTGAGGTACTCCTCTCTGATTATTATTAATATTATTATGAATCAATGGGAAAGATGCTAAGTTGAGCTCCTGCATGTGAATGCTTTGGGCGCACGTGTGCGCGTCGATGTACGTGACGTCGAAACCTTCACCATCCTCGCATTTTTGCACCTGCTTCAAGGCCAGGCAGCCTTTGTCAGCGCATCTGAAGTAGCTCCTGCAAAATTATAGGCAAGATTTAGGAATCAGAACTATTGAAAAATCCACTTAAAATCCTAGATAAATGTGCAGACCATGGCTAGCAGCTGTTCGCATGAGATTCGAGCAATATATATTCACCATATTTACTTACCTCTTGTATTTGATGCCCTGGATGTTCTTTTTCACCTGCAACTGGCCATTACTCTGGTCCCAAAGTACTACTACTCTTTAACAGCTCGATAAAGCATAAGGTCTCTTATTGCATAAGAGCTATTGTACTGATAGATAAGGTCTCTTATTGCATAAGAGCTATTGTACTGATAGATATATCTTAGTGCATAAGAGCTATTGTAGAGAAAGAGATCATCTCTTTTGGATGCATGAAAATCTCATGCATGCATTAGAGAGCTTTTATGCATTGGAGCTCTTGATGAATGCATCTTATGTAAGGATAAGTTTGCATAACAAATCTAATGCATTAGAGCTCTTGATGCATGCATGAAAATCTCTCTTATGTAAGGGATAAGTTTGCACGAGAGATGTAATGCATGCATCAAGAGCTTTATTTAAGGCATTAGAGGTCTATGTGTGCCCAAGAATAAGAACCTCTACGCAAGCATAAATCCTAATTAAAAATAATATGTTTCAAGGGTGTAAGATAAGCATGAAAATATTTAAAAAATGAGGATAGAGCGATTAGTCTTACCTCAAGAAAAAAAGGGCTAATGTGTTGAGCACGGTACAAAATAGTTTTTCTACCTACCTACCTTGGTTAAACTCGTAATAAAATAGTTTTTCTACCTACCTTTGTGTAAAAGAAATATTATTATTTTTATAATATCAACTACGAAGTAGTTTTGAAGATCCCTAGAAAACAAAACAAAAAACCACATCTTCATGTAAAAAAAAGGATAGCAAAATCACTAAGATAGATCTCGTGTAAGCCCTATGCATAGAACTCAACTTATGCATAATATGCATAGAGCTGATACAAAATCTATTATGCATATGATGTATGCTATCATGCATAGAGTCGAGCAGCTTATGCAAGTATGCATAGATCTTATATATAATAGCTCTTTGCACATACCTCTCTATGTCGAGCTTATGCATTACATCCCGGCATAGAGCTTTGCCTAGATCTTCCCTTAATTCTCTTTGTATGAGCTCCATGTAAATAAGTTTGTATATGGCTCTATGTAAAGAAGCTCCATGCATGCGTCTATGCATATGTTGTATGCAATGAGATGTATGTGGGGCGCTATTTGCTTATATCTCTTTAGATAGCCCACTGCATAACAGAACTACTGTAAAATTATAGGCGAGATTTACGAATCAGAACTATTGAAAAATCCACTTAAAATCTTAGATAAATGTGCAGACCATGGCGAGCAGCTGTTTGCATGAGATTCGAACAATATATATTCACCATATTTACTTACCTCTTGTATTTGATGCCCTGGATGTTCTTTTCGCCATACTTCCGCCAAATATAGCGGTCCAAGTGCTCTGTGTAGCCCACTGGAATGCGCACAGTCTGCTTCCACACAGGTTTCCTACGCTTCCGAACTAATCGACTGCTGGCAGAGCCTAGTGCTGCACCTTGCAAGTTCTCATGACTCTGGTCCCCTAATACCGAAGTACTACTACTCTTTAACAGCTCGATAAAGCGGTTCATATGCTCCACAATCTCAAGCGAGCCCTGGAGTAAAACGGACCGCATCTGGATTCGGTCATCATCGCCCAGCAGGCTGCCCGTGGGCACTGATTCCACCTTTTCTTGCAGGTTTCCTGCCAGCTCCAAGCCCCGTGCCACCACCCTCCTAAGCTCGTCTTCACAGGTCAACTCTTCCTGACGATCCATTATTCGAATACCTGCTCTCAGTCTCTGACAGAAGACTGCCACAGGCGGCTACATGCATGCTGCATGGCCTGTGTGTCTAGAAGGAAGCCCTCACAAGTCAACACTGCTCACATGTCCAGACTCCAGACCGGCCACCCACTAGCAAGACAAATCAGTACCTCAGATAAGGCCGGATCCACACGGTCCGACGGCTGAGCAATAGATTCTTTTTTTCAACCCTTATAGTTAAAGGCAACGCTTTTTTTCCAACCCTTATTAAAGGCAACGCTTTTTTTTCAACCCTTATTAAAGGCAACGTTTAGGCTCAACCGGGATTTAGAGTCCAAAATCACTAGAAAATCATACAAATGCAGGGATTTATATCTAACACGTACAGATTTCATCCCTTACTATTAAACCTAACGTCCAATTCCGACCGGGATCTATGAATTGCAGCCGAGAAAAACACACGGAGCTTATGTGAGCACGGGTTCCGCAAACTCTTTCTACATACATGTGTTTGTAAACATCGTCGATATCTTCAAAATGTTTTTCCAAGCTATATCTATGATGAATTTTAGATGGCATATTCTTTGCATTTACCTTCTCATCCTACATCCTATGACTTGAAAGCCATTACAAAAATTTAGTACTGAGCCTAGTATATATTCACAATGATGTGCAAAGGTAACAAGATCGTATATGATTCAAAAGTGACATTGATAAAATTCTATTTACAACCCATATGAAAGAACATTTTTTAATATGTAAATACAGTTAGTTATATTGCCACTTTTTTAAAGGGGTTGAACTATTGGATGTACTAAGTTTTATTTCTATAAATATATATATATAGAAATAAAACTGAGTACATCCAGTAGTTCAACTCCTTAAAAATATAAGTTGCGACTAACATGAAAGCTAACCCAACTAAAAAACCAACCCTTCAATGACATAAAACAACGTGCTTTTAGGATAAATTATGTATTATGGAAGGACATCCCTTCCATAAATTATGTATTATGGAAGGACATCCCTTCAGGATCTTCTCCCTCTCATTGCTATTAGCCATGTCCCTTGAATTTTAAGATTGGATTCCATGAGCATCCTATACCCATGCCAGGACTTGTGATTGTCATCAGCCAGTTCCTTCTTATCACCCAGCTAGTTGAGTTGTTCCTCAATTTCGAATGGTAATAAAGGTTGGACCCTTTAGAAGTATACACCAATATCTCAGTATTATAATTAGAAGCCCCCATAGACCCAAAAAATGTTTCCTTATCTACATTGTACTATTGGAAGTAATTTGATCAATTCTACTAATCAGTGTTATCGTATTTAAAAATTTCGATAAAAGAAATACACAATTGAAAACTTTAAAATCATCAAAATGCTATTCGATACCACTCCCTACCTATCCTTGAAAAGATGTGTAATCTCTTTGAGCACTTTATTCATCGAAAATTTCCACATCGGAGGGAAGAATACATGTATAAATTATCATGTCTAGGGTAAAGTTCATGACATGATAAAATAAATCATCTTTCCATTTATATAATATAAAATCAAAAGGTTAAATAATAGAGTTACGTGTTCCATCTACTAACCAATGTCAGAGCTTCATGTGATCTCTCTCTTTATCTCTCATTGACACACACACACACACACAGACATGTTAAAAGGTTAAATAATAGAGTTACGTGTTCCATCTACTAACCAATGTCAGAGCTTCATGTGATCTCTCTCTTTATCTCTCATTGACACACACACACACACACACAGACATCAACACATACAAAAGCAATAATTTAGGATCTTTTCCTACCTAGTCTATTATACACACGTATGGTCCTTTGCTACCTTTCGGCTGCTTGTTTTTTTAAAAGGTTATCTTGACATCATATATATCTTTTTGGTCTCATGGACCCTTTTTGTTCTTATATAGACATTGGCAACATATTTCTTTCTTTCTGTCTCTCTTTTTGACTCTTTTGTGTCTTTTATAGATGTTCACATCATATTTCTTTCTTTTCTCTCTCTTTCATAGATGTTGATAATAACTCTCTCTCTCTCTCTCTCTTAAAAAAAATCACACCTTACACATGCAACAATGACTTGCTAATCAATCAAACCATGTGTCATTCTTGCATTAAAAAAAATGATCATACTTTGTGAGGCCATTTTGACACCTTGAACACAAAAATGACGTGCAATGGTGACATTTGATTAATCAAACCAAGTAATACATTAAAAAACACACGTGATCAAACTTTTTGAGACCATTTAGACGTATTTTTGTACTTCACTTTGTTTCCATCATGAATTAAATATTTTTTATAAAAACAGTAACATTATTCATAATATTGAGTATAAAAACATTGAACTTTAATTTGTAAAGATACTATTATTACTTGAACACTTTCATAAACACTGAACACAGTTGATATGTATTAAACACATTTCTTAAACACTTCGATACACACTAAACATAGTTCATACATATTGAACACATTTCTTAAACACTTTGATACACATTGCACACAAAAATATGCATCGAACACATTAAATGGTAAACTTGAAGTTGTAGAGCTATTGTTGTTACCAGAATATCATGAAACGCATCAATAGACATTGCTAATGAGTATATGATTGGTAAACTTGAATTTGTAGAGATATTATTATTTTGTGAACACATTGGTACACCTTGTATATCTTGTAAGAATGTGTATCCTTGCATTTTAACCTTAGTTCTATGAAGATGATATAGAGTCACAACCCAACAAAAATAAAAAAAAGGCTATATAAAATAAGAAATTTCTTATGGGTAACAAATATATGAGATTCTCTTTGAATTAAATGTAGTAGAAAACTTAACATCAAAATATAGTTAAAGGCATCCATGAAAGCAGAAGCTAAGACATAAACTTGTGGTGACCATACCTAGTCCTAAAACTAGTCTTGAAGATATCCTCTTGTTTTCAAGTCTTGATGTGCTGACAATAACTAGATCGTAGGTCTTCCTTGAAAAAAAACTTTTCTTTAGCCATTTTACTAAGAAGATTTTCTATGTGAGGTATAGGATATTTTATTTTTAATGGTCTATCTCTTTAATCTTCCATAATCCACACATAAATCGTATGAGTCATCCTCTTTTTATTGAAAGATAATTGGTGCACCCCAAGGAGAAAGGGTTAGGCCTTATGATACTTTTCTTGATAATAAGATCATCTAGTTGTAATTTTAACTTAGAATATTCTAAATTGGTAAAGCTTTTATATATGCTAAACAGATCTTAAAATAGTTTCAACCACATGATTTCAAGGTCTAGCATGAGGTAATCTAGGTAAATCATCAAGAAATACATTTTTAAAATTCTCTAATAGTTTATTCTCATATGGGGAATGCTCTTGTTCTTATTGTATTTCCTTAGCCCCATGACGAACATAATCTTGTAGCCTATCCTTGTTCCTCTAACTCGATTCATTCGTGAAATATGTGTTGCATTACATATCTTTTAAGAAAATCAACATTACCATGAGTTACACTTCTAGCTTAACAATAGCTAACACCGTATGCTCATGAACAATAATTGTGTCATGTATAAATGTTTAAAATTTTTGCTATGAAAATCTCCTTAGGACAACACATCCAATATAAAATCAATAGTTTCCAACAATCCAACTCCAAAAGTCCACCTATATAACCCTTCTTAGAACTAGCCACAATCTCAATGCAAGGATTTCTAAGGTTTGATGCTGATTTTAGATTCAATTTATATGTAATCTTGGGAGATATGAAAGTAGTATCACAATTGCCATAATCTATCAGAGACCTTAGTTTATGATTCACTATTGTTTCTTTAGCCCTTATATAAGAGTCTTGTATATTGTATACAATGAAGTCATTGGTTAAGCAATTTCTCGCTACATGTAAGCCGTAGTTCTATGTAGATGATACAAAGTCACAACCCAAAAAATAAAAAAATCTATATAAAAATAGGCCTCATATGCATAGGCCTCATATGCATAGTGCTTTGTGCATAGGCCTCATATGCATAGCTTTATGCATAAGGCCTCATGCATAGCTTTATGCATATGCTTTATGCATAAGGCCTCATGCATGCTTTATGCACAAGGCCTCATGCATGCTTTATGCATAAGCTTTAGCATAGCTTGCATAAGGCTTGTATAGCGGCATAGTTTGCATAAGGCTTGCATAGCTTGCATAAGCTTTTGTATGTATGCATTACTAATCCTTTCCTCACCCTCACCTTGCAAGTTATCATGACTCTGGTCCCCTAATACCGAAGTACTACTACTCTTTAACAGCTCGATAAAGCGGTTCATATGCTCCACAATCTCAAGCGAGCCCTAGAGTAAACCAGACCGCATCTGGATTCGGTCACCATCGAGCAGGCTGCCCGTGGGCACTGATTCCACCTTTTCTTGCAGGCTTCCTGCCAGCTCCAAGACCCGTGCCACCACTCGCCTAAGCTCGTCTTCACAGGTCAACTCTTCCTGATGATCCATTATTCGAATACCTACTCTCAGTCTTTGACAGAAGACTGCCACAGGTGGCTACATGCATGCTGCATGGCCTGTGTGTCTAGAAGGAAGCCCTCACAAGTGCTCACATGTCCAGAGACTCCAGACCGGCCACCCACTAGCAAGACAAATCAGTACCTCAGATAAGGCCGGATTCACACGGTCCAACGGCAGAGCAATAGATTGTTTTTTTCAACCCTTGTAGTTAAAGGCAACGCTTTTTTTCAACCCTTATTAAAGGCAACGTTTAGGCTCAACCGGGATTTAGAGTTCAAAATCACTAGAAATCATACAAATGCAGGAATTTATAACTAACACGTTGATGACACGGAAGCGGTATAGTTGTACATGCCTTTATAGAGTGTCACGCTTCCACACAACGATACAAACACACCCAGAACACCAGACCCAAGAGCATAAACAAAACTTTATTTTAGCACAAGTCTTCGTCTCTACAAAGTTGGACATCTATTACATCCTCAGAACCATGTTCATCTAGTGCCCATTCACAATCAGCCCACCCCAGCTCCAAATCATAATAAAACAGGCCACTTCTCTTCCTGGCTTCTCCTGCCAACAAATACAACACACACACTGGCATTCTACACTTAGATCCAATAATACAAACAAGAACAACCACCTCTCTCCTTTGCAGTAGCAGCAGCAACCCAATGAAGCAGCACCATCACACTTTGTGCTCAGAGGCGGCACCTTCAACAAAAAACTCGCTCTCTGCTGTATCTCTGTGGTTGGCACCATCAAGCATCACCTGGTTGTCACCATCCTGTAGTCGACCCTACCATGAGAAGAAGCCCATGCCTCAACTCGCATCATGTGCACTCTATCCATGTGTGTAGCCCTCTATATCACCTGCTGGCTGCACATCACCACCTGGCAGTTGTCATCAAAATCAGCACTCTATTTGCCCTTTTTCCACATTACTTCCAAGATGTTCCTCTGGCTATGAACATCCACTCCATCTCTGTCAGCAGCTGCGCCAAACACAACACCACCTCCAAAACTCCCTGCTACCAGAGGCGATTGCCAGCAAGTCGCTAGCCCACAGTCGACAGTCGACCTTCTCCCACTACTCGTTTTCACTAGGCTTCCTGGCCAGCTCCAAGCCCCGTGCCACCACCTGCCTAAGCTCGTCTTCACAGGTCAACTCTTTCGGTCAACTCTTCCTGACGATTCATTATTCGAATACCTTCTCTCAGTCTTTGACAGAAGACTGCCACCACAAGCGGCTACATGCATGCTGCATGGCCTATGTGTCTAGAAGGAAGTGCTCACAAGTCAACACTGCTCACATGTCCAGACTCCAGACCGCCGGCCTTATCTGTGTACCTTAGATAAGGCCGGATCCACACGGTCCGACAGCTGAGCAATAGATTCTTTTTTCAACCCTTATAGTTAAAGGCAACGCTTTTTTTCAACCCTTATTAAAGGCATTGCTTAGGCTCAAGCGGGATTTAGAGTCCAAATCCACTAGAAGTCATACAAATGCAGGGATTTATAACTAACACGTCATCCCTTACTATTTAAAGTAACGTCCAATTCCGACCGGGATCTATGAATTTCAGTCGAGAAAAACACACGGGGCTTTTGTGAGCACTGGTTCCGCAAACTCTTTCTGCATGCATGTGTTTGTAGGCTTTGTGTCGATGCAGTGAGGTTTCCCCATTAGAGAATGAGGACCTCTTTAATCGACTGACACCAGTTTGGTAACATCACCCATTATGTGGATATCTTCAAAATGTTTTTCCAAGCTATATCTATGATGAATTTTAGATGGCATATTCTTTGCATTTACCTTCTCATCCTACTTCCTATGACTTGAAAGCCATTACAAGAATATAGTACTCACCCTAGTATATATTCACAATGATGTCTAAAGGTAATAAGATTGTATATGATTTAAAAGTGACATTGATAAAATTCTATTTACAACCCATATGAAAGAACATTTTTTAATATGTAAATGAAGTTAGTTATATTGCCACTTTTTTAAAGGGAGAATACATACATATATATTTATAGAAATAAAACTGAGTACATCCAGTAGTTCAACCCCTTAAAAATACAAGTTGCGACCAACATGAAAGCGAACCCAACTGAAAAACCAACCCTTCGATGACATAAAACAACGTGATTTTTAAGGATAAATTATGTATTATGGAAGGACATCCCTTCAGGATCTTCTCCCTCTCATTGCCATTAGCCATGTCCCTTGAATTTCAAGATTGGATTTCGTGAGCATCCTATACCCATGCCAGGAGTTGTGATTGTCATCATTAGCTAGTTCCTTCTTATCACCCAGCTAGTTGAGTTGTTCCTCAATTTTAAATGGCAATAAAGGTTGGACCCTTTAGAAGTATGCACCAATATCTCAGTATTATTATTAGAAGCCCCCATAGCCCAAAAAATGTTTCTTTATCTACATTGTACTATTGGAAGTAATTTGATGAATTCTACTAATTAGTGTTTGTATCATATTTGAAAATTTCGCACTACTACATATTAGCCTAATACCGGGGCTTGTACCGGCGCTATTTAACGGGGTCTAAAAAAGCCTCGTCATCGGTATAAGCGCCGGTATAAGCGCCGGAACCGTAGCGTCGGTATAAGTGTCGGGTGTTAATACCGGCGCATATAACGGCGCCTATACCGACACTCACCGGGGGCAATACCGACGCTTAAATCGGCACCTATACCGGCTGATATACCGACGGATAAACCGGCGTCTATACCGGATTTTATACCGAGGTGCAAACCGGCGTCTATACCAATGTATATACCGACTCTGGTACCGGGGCATATACCGACGCTGTAGCAGAAATTTTTTTTTGGGCAGAATAGTGCTGCCTGGCTGTTGCCTGGCTGCCTGCAATGAGCAGGATCAACAACAGCAGACAGACAGCACCATTCTGTCTACAATAGAGCACAAAAACAACCGTGCTCGTTTGCATATTTTCTTGATCGACAAACAAGAAATTAAATTAAACATTAATACTCAAGAATGTTTTGATCATATTTCATTAGTTTGAAGGTCATCTTACATCATGGTAATGCCTCCCAATTGACGGTCTCTCCTTCTTCTTCAAGCATCTCAAACAAGGCCACAAGGCCATGTTTGTGAGCGTACTTCTCCTCTCGCCTACTTGGTGGGCGATTCATGGCCAACTCCTGCACACACGATTAACAATTATAACTTTTAGAAATCAACATTTAGCCCACATACATACATTTAAATAAATAAAATTGCTACAAACACTTACGAATTCATGGCGCATGGTTTCGTAACCACCACTCCCGAGATGAGAAGCCTCTACTGTTTGGAGTCTTGCCCTTGCCGCCTCTCTTTGTTGTTGAAACCTGTCTGGTGTCTCGGTGAGCTCCTGAGCAATGGCTGCCCACTCCCTGTCATCTAGCCAAACAGGTTTCTCCTTCCCCTCTCTGAATGCGTCCCTCGCCTCTGACCTACGATGCCCCATCAAAATGCGAGCTGTATACTGTATCCACTCATTAGAGACGACATTCATAGGGTCAGATGGCTGGAACTCTTGCTTTATCTTTGTGTTTATATAATTTTTCTTCCCCTTGTCTTGCTGATCCCATTTAGTCATGACAGAGTCATGAAACTGTATAGTGCACAATTGTCGAATGCGTGTCTTCATTGCCTTCCCTGCACTATCCATTATTGGTGCCCCATCCCTAATTGTGTAAATCTTGCTGTTGTCATGGTCATGTGCACCCCAGGGAGTGGAAGGTGACCCTATGGGTGTGCTATCAACAGATGAGAGCGAAGGACGACGCTCACGTGGTGGTGGTGTCACAGCATCTGTGGCACTACCACCACAACAACCTCCCCCTGAAGACCTACTACGTGAGCACCGTCTATGTGAAGAGGTGGTAGATCGAGCTGTAAGAGGAGTGGAAGGCTGTGTGGTATGAGGTGTGGGAGCTGCTGTCGTACCCCACGGGTGTGGGAACTGGCGTCGGGAAGCCAGATGGCGAGGTAGATGTCCCTGCTCCAGAACCCCAATAACTCTGAGCCATGGCTCTCTGCTCTGGAGTCATGGACAAAAGAAAACCATATAACTACTGGGGACTCATGCCCTGCGGTGTAGGATTAAATGCGAAATCTGGACTGTAGTCGTAGGGCGGTGAGTCACCCATGGCCTGTTGGACAAAAAACCATATGCATATGACAAACTTGTACGGAATGAAAATTACACGGTAAACAATGAATGAAAGAACCATAAGATAAACATTAACAATGATAAACAACATTGGTAAAACTATATCAACTTGCTCCTACAGTAGTGATTATGATGGTAAACATTAACAATGGTAAACAATGAATGGACCTTTAATGTCATAAAACCATTACAAATATGTCATAACTATTTGCATAATCATTAAGATACATCATTTTAAAAATCATTATCTATTCTATCATCCTCATTAAGATCAGTAGCCCCAAAGAGATCTATGTCTATGTACATTTCAGCATCCTCATCATTAAAAGTCCCTTGATGAAGGATGTCTTCATCATCTATGTCTTCTTCCTCAACTTGTTTTTCAGCTTCCTTGGTTTGCACCTCTTCATTTGGATCTTGCTCTAGTTGCTCCTCTTCATTTGCTTGCTCCTCTTCATTGTTGATATCGGCTTGTTCTTGCTGCTCTCCATTACCCTGTGCATCCACATCACCTTGTTGTAGCTCAAATTCTTCAAAAATTTGCTTACTGCGGGGGGCGACTTGAACCACAAACAGCCAGCGTGGATCTTTTGGATCCGCTTTAAAGACAACCTGCTCACAATGCTCTGGGCGCACAAAAGTATCTTGCTGATCGGTCCATACCTTTGTGGAGTCCACTTGGATGAGGCCACTCTTGTCTCTACGTACAGTTGCATGTGGCCCATTCATGATTACCTTGAACCACTTCACATCAAAGATAAACAACTCAAAACTTCTGAAGCCAACCTTTAATATATCTTGAATGGTTCCAAAGTAATCAAGCATTCCAGTAATTGTGTTATCATCACTTGCACTTGCACGACTTTCTTGAACAAACTGTGCTGTGACACCACAATCAAAGGTTGCTCTTCTTTGGTCTATTCGTTCTACTCGAAAATGACGTCCATGTGACCAAAACGCCCCATATTTGTGATACTACAAATAGCACAAAAAGTTTGTTGATGGAGAATCAAACACAGAGACATGTAGAGAAAAAAATGAGAGACATGTAGAACTTAAACACTTACATGCCAATCGCATCCTTTTGTAAGCTCCTCCTCCTCTTCTGTTATAGGTAAACCAGCACGTTTGGCTTCTAAAATTGTAGCTTCTAGCCATCTACCTGTGGGAAAGTCCGGAAGAGCTTGCATACCTTCTGGATATGGGAGATTTCTTGTAGTGCGATTCCTTCTGAAACTTAAACGATCTTGTACTCGCTGTCGCTTGAGAGCTTCATATGTCTCAATCCACTTCTCCATTACATGAGAGTTCAAGATGCAAAATTTGTTGATTTTTTCTCTCAAAGTGTTATCCATCTTTCTCTTAATGCCTTGGCCTTGAGGTTCCTCACCAATGACTCGCCTGTTGGACTCTTGAGACCATAGTCGAGGTATCTCTGGATCTGAGGAACTTAAATATTCAGTGATGTAAACAAGGGACTCTTGTATCAGCCACCCTTCTGACATACTACCCTCTGGGCGAGCCATTTGGCAAACAAATCCCTTTAATGTCTTCATAAACCTCTCCAAAAAGAACATCCATCTTGAATGGACTGTTCCAGCAACTGCAACCTCATCTACAACATGAACTAGCAGATGCATCTGGATTGTTAATAAACTTGTAGGGAAAAACTTCTCTACCATGCAGACTGCCTCTATGGAGTTTAAACACGCTGTCTCCAAAGTGTCTCTCTTTATCTCTTTTGAAGAAATCCAGCACACCAATGTGCCAATCTTATAGATAGTAGCTCTAATGTCTTCAGTGAGGCAATCTTTTATTGCTATGGGTAGCACAAATTGTAGAAACTTGTGCCAATCATGACTCTTGAGACCACTAAGATCATCATCCTTTGTAAATGCACTTTTCAAGCAATGCATACAACCTGTAGGAGTCCGAAACTCTGAAATTGTCCTCTTGACTTGTTGTTCCTCCATCTTGCTCAAAACCCATGGGGCTCTTGGAAGTAGCACCTTTCCATTGGGTCTAGTGCGAGCCCACAACTCTTGCATACAACCAATCTCTTCCAAGTCATCCCTTTGGCCTTTAGTATCCTTTTTTCCTGTCATGGTCTTCCACAGAATGTCAGCTACATTCTTGAAAATATGCATCGGGTCAAGCAAATGGTTTATAAGGAGATCACCCCAATAGGGGAGTTGGTGAAAGATAGAGAGCCTCTTCATCCCAGGACATGCCAAGTTGCCACATTCCTCCCATTTGATCTTCCAATCGCTTGCCTTCAATGCACTTGGAGGAGGTCTTCCTAGATTACCATCCCGCAATTCATGATTTTCTGGAAGATACCTAACATGTCCTTGGTAGACATTCTTTCGTAATGCTTTTGAGTATCTTGAATCAAGTCGAGGACCACATACAGGACATGCATTGTAACCCGATATAGACAAACCTGAGCATTCTCCATAGCCAGGCCAATCATGCATCGTCCACATGAGAATACCTTGCACAGTTGTAAGTCTTTGGCCACTCTGCTGCTTTGACATGTCCTTCACTTCAATTCCGTTCCACAAGGTGCGTAACTCATCAATAAGTGGTGCCAAATATACATCCATGTTCTTCACCTTGTACTTTCCTGGAACTATTAATGAGAGCAACAGATGACCTTTCTTTATTGCTAACCATGGCGGAAGATTATAATTCACAAGGCAAATAGGCCATGTGCTCCATGAAGAGCTCCTTAAACCAAAAGGGTTTACACCATCCATTGCTAGGCCAAGACGGAGGTTTCTAGGTTCTTCCTTAAAAGCCGGCCATTTCTCTTCAATGTGTCTCCATGCGGGTGAGTCAGCAGGCACACGCAACACTTCATCTGTGGATCGAGTTGTGGCATGCCATGTCATCAAGCTTGCTATTGATTTGCACCTGAACATGCTTTTTATCCTTGGGATGATTGGAAAGTGCCTGAGAACCTTTACCGGGACAGCTTCCCCCTGAACATCTTCTCTATATCTGTTAGAGCCACAATGGGGACATTCTTGCAAATGCTCATATTCATGGCGGAAGAGGCAACAATCATTGCGACAAGAATGAATATTATTGTAATCCATGCCTATGGATTTCAATAACTTCTTCGCATCTGCACGAGATGGAGGCATCTCGTTGCCAGGGGGCAATATTTGATCTTTCAAAAGCCTGCAAGTATGGCAATATCTGATCGTTACTATTAATATTTTCTCAAATACAAGTTGATAATTTAACATTTCAACAGTACGTGTAATCTCCAAAAAAAGACCTTACTTGAATAGTTCAGTGACACTTGTATTAGACCATCCAAAAACTGACTGCAAATTTAGCATCGTAAGAGATGCACGCAATACAGATATGTTGGCACCATTGTATAATGGAAGGCGTGCAAGTTTACGCATGGCCTCTTCCTCTGGTTCATAATTTGACCGTTGAGAATGTCGTGGTTGATGATCTTCATGTTCATGCTCCTCGAAGAGAGCTTCTTGTTGCTCGATGAAGGCATCCAACATTTCTTCCATTGGACCTTCTTCCATTTCCTGACCTTCTTCCATTCCCTCGGGTGCTGTTAATTGAGCTCCATCTGTCACTCCCTCCTGCGATATCCTCATCCTTTGTTGGGGACGAGAATTCACAGGCGCAATGTTATCAAGATGCGGCTGCACACTTGCTTGGTTGTACGATTGAAACCGCAAATTTTGCAAGCGCTCCATTGGAAATATGCCAGCGTCATGAACATGCTCGTTGCAAATCCTTCCTTTTCGAAAGATTTGGTACTTACATCGCATGCATGGACACGCTATTCTCTCTTCAAGATTGCGAGGCTCCATCTAGCAGGATAACATGTATATGCAGCTCATTAAACACAAATCAGCTTATCTCCTCTCCATACAAAATTAAATAGAATTTGAACAAGGATGGAGAGAGAAGCTATCTCTATTCATAAATAGCTGTTTATAAAGGCCTTATGCAATAATCTAAATGCATATTATAAGTATAAGCTTGCATAATAAGGCTGCAAGACTTATGCATAAGCTCTATGCATAAGCCTTATGCATAAGTCTTATGCATAAGCTCTATGCATAAGCCATATGCATAAGTCTTATGCACACGCTCTATGCATAAGTCTTATGCATAAGCCATATGCACACGCTCTATGCACAAGTCTTATGCATAAGCCATAAGCTCGGACCTAATCCCAAAAACCCTAGGACTGAATTACGGTTTTGTAAATTCCGCCAGAGTCTCCTTTGTAATTGGAACCAAATCTCAATGAAAATGCAACTTCTTAAAACTTGTACGCAATACTCTTTGTATCCCACAATGTCATGAAAGATCATATGCATTTGCAATATCCACACAATATGACGGAAAAGGGGCCCCATTGCCCAAATGCATCCTCAAAGTCGATGGTGAGGATTGTTGAGGACGCGCGTTGAAGCTTGCCGATCTCCCGGCCAAGCTCTTCTCACCCCTTCACCAAGTTTTCCTCCAAGGTGAAGGTTGAGGCCATTTCTTCACACCGGTGTACCTAATCCCCCTTCGTACCGCTTTACCAAGCAATCACGGCACAAAGAGTTCAAGCCATTCTCCCCTTGGCCTCTCCAACCAATGCCAAGGTACCCTCACACATTGCTAGATTCTATAGAAACTTGAAGTGGTTGCAATGGTGAGTGTAGGTACAAAATGATGTGGATAATATCAAATGATAGAACAAGTTTGTTGGCTTACAAGTATTGAGCATGACTCATGCCCTTTTACAATTTAGAACTCATCAATAAAGCATGGACTCATGCCTCAATCCATCATCCAAAAGCTCCAACACAAACCAACAATTCACAATGCCCTCACCATGGCATTTGCATAAGCATTTGTTAACCACAATCAAGGCATTTGCAATTGCATTTCAACAATCCCTTTCACATAAGCCTTATGCACATGCTCTATGCAATTACGCTCTATGCATAAGCCTTATGCACACGCTCTATGCATAAGCCGTATGCATAAGCTCTATGCATAAGTCATATGCATAAGCCATATGCATGTCTTATGCGTACGCTCTATGCATAAGCCATATGCATAAGTCATATGCATAAGTCTTATGCATACGCTCTATGCATAAGTCTTATGCATACGCTCTATGCAAGACTTATGCATAAGCTCTATGCTATATGCCTTATGCACTATGCTAACCCTTAATCCCTTTCACATAAGCCTTATGCACACGCTCTATGCAATTACGCTCTATGCAATTACGCTCTATGCATAAGCCTTATGCACACGCTCTATGCATAAGCCTTATGCATAAGCTCTATGCATAAGCCATATGCATAAGTCTACCTGCGTACGCTCTATGCATAAGCCATATGCATAAGTCATATGCATAAGTCTTATGCATACGCTCTATGCATAAGTCTTATGCATACGCTCTATGCAAGACTTATGCATAAGCTCTATGCATAAGCTCTATGCTATATGCCTTATGCACTATTATGCTAACCCTTAATCCCTTTCACATAAGCCTTATGCACACGCTCTATGCAATTACGCTCTATGCATAAGCCTTATGCACACGCTCTATGCATAAGCCTTATGCATAAGCTCTATGCATAAGCCATATGCATAAGTCTTATGCGTACGCTCTATGCATAAGCCATATGCATAAACTCTATGCATAAGTCATATGCATAAGTCTTATGCATACGCTCTATGCATAAGTCTCTTGCATACGCTCTCTGCAAGACTTATGCATAAGCTCTATGCATAAGCTCTATGCTATATGCCTTATGCACTATGCTAACCCTTAATCCCATCACCCAATGGTGTAATAAACATGATCTTGTTTTACGTACATGGATAATAGAGATTGCAAGCTTATTATAGGTTTTATGCATAGATATTAAATTAATCCTATGTGTAAGCTTACAAGAACCCAAAACTAACTCTAAACCATAAAACAGGGATGCAAAAATTCATAGAAAATAGCAAAAACAAGAAAAATCGAAAGAGGATCTACCTCTTTTTTGCAAAGGTGAAGGAGAGGATTGGTGAAAGATTGGTGAGGTGAAAGAGCTGCAAAACAAAATATTAAACAAACTAATTAGTAAATTAAACACAAGAAAAAGAACTAATACAAAACCCTAAAATCTCTATGCATGCATTAGGAGATCTATGCATACATAGAGAGCTCTCAACATGCATAGAGAGCCAAAAAAACACAAAACCCTAAACGTCCTAATTCTTAAATTAAAAACTAAAAGCAATTGCAATAACATGTTAGGAGAAGGAGAAGAGGAGAAAAGAAGAAAGAAGGAGAAAAGAGGAGAGAGGAAAAAAGAGGAGAGAGAGAGAAAGAGAAGAGGGAGAGAAAGCACCTTCAACGCTTGTACTTGCGCTTCTTCTGCGAAAAAACCAGAAAATAGGCTCTCGGCTGTGAAAAACTTACGAGCGCCGGTATATGCTACGGAATATGCGTCGGAATATACGTCGGTATATGCTACGAAATATGCGTCGGTATAGTCGTCGGAATAAGCGTCGGTATAGGCGTCGGTATACGCGACGGGATACGAAAATTTAAAAAAACCCCGCCATGCTTGTCTCCTCCAACATGACGACGGACATACCGACGTTCGACATTTGCGTCGGTATTTTAGCGTCGGTATGTCCTCAAGCTCTTGTAGTGTCGATAAAAGAAATACACAATTGAAAACTTTAAAATCATCAAAATGCTATCCGATACCACTCCTTACCTATCCTTGAAAAGATGTGTAATCTCTTTTAGCAATTTATTCATCGAAAATTTCCACATTGGAGGGAAGAATACATGTATAAATTTTCATGTCTAGGGTAAAAAGCTTGACATGATAAAATAAATCATCTTTCCATTTATACAATACAAAACCAAAAGGTCAAATAATAGAGTTAGGTGTTCCATCTACTTAACCAATGTCAGAGCTTCATGTGATCTCTCTCTTTATCTCTCATTGACACACACACACACACACACACACACACACATAAACACATACAAAAGCAATCGTTTAGGGTCTTTTCCTACCTAGTCTATTATACACACGTATGGCTCTTTGCTACCTTTCAAATGCCTATCTTTTATTTTTTAGGTTATCTTGACATGATATATATCTTCTTGGTCTCGTGGACCCTTTTTGTTCTTATATAGATGTTGGCAACATATTTGTTTCTTTCTCTCCCTCTTTTTGACTCTTTTGTGTCTTTTATAGATGTTCACATCATATTTCTTTCTTTTTACTCTCTTTCATAGACGTTGATAATAACTCTCTCTCTCTCTCTCTCTCTCTCTCTCTCTCTCTCTCTTACAAAAATAAAATCACACCTTACACTACAACAGAATGAGAACATAGCCACGCAAACTAGAGAGAGATGGAAGTGAGAGAGGGACCATGGGCAAATTTGTGATCTGGTGGGGTATACACGGCTATATGCGCGGATATATGTGTATCTATATGCATGCCTATAACTGCATCTATACTGATATAGACATGCTTACTAACGCTTTACTTACCCTTTTGTTGGTTTTGTAGGTCTTCTAATATTCTCTTTCAACATCACTGAAAAGGGGTAAGTGCTTTCCTCTCTTTCTTATCTTTTTATCCTCTCTTTCCTCTATTTTTATCTACCAAAAAGAGGGGTTTTATTTTGTAGGTCCTCTATGGATAGAGCTTAATCTATGAATAGAGCTCTATTCGTAGAGCTTAATCTATGCATTAAGCTCTATTCGTAGAGCTTAATGCATAGATTAAGCTCTATGCATGCATTCATAATACATAGAGATCTATGCATAGATTACGCTCTATGCATCGACCTCTATGTATGCATTAAGCTCTATGCATAGAGCTTAATATTTTTGATATCAAGTTCTTAGGGATTTTGTATGTATGCGCATTACTAATCCTTTCCTCACCCTTTTGTTGGTTTTGTAGGTCTTCTAATCTTCTCTTTCAACATTACCAAAAAGAGGTAAGTGCTTTCCTATCTTTTCTGTCTTTCTTATCTTTTTATCCTCTTTTTTCTCTATTTTTATCTACCAAAAAGAGAGGTTTTATTTTGTACTTCTTCACTTAAAATTGATTTGAGATCAAGCTATCACCGATTTAAAATCAAAGAAGGTGATGAGTACAAAACAGAGAATTTCAGACTGAGAGAGTTCTCTACTAATATTTGGTTATGTCGTTTAGGTTGTGAAATGCACCGAAAATTTCAAGCCTTGATGAACAATGTGCTTGGACCTTTCCTCTAAAAATGGGTACTTGTATTCTTTCATAGTATATTGATATATAGCAAAGGGGTGAAGGCACACTAAGTGCATGTAAGGACTGTATTTGATGCTTTACAATCCAAAAACTTGTATGCAAAGGAGAGAAAATGTACATTTATGGCACAAAAGGCTGAGTGTCTTGGACACATAGTGAGCAAGGAAGGAATTATGGTGGATCCTAAGAAGGTTCAATGTGTTAAGAACTAGCCCATGCCTACAAAGACCACTAAACTAAGGTGATTCTTGGGCTTGTCATCATTCTATAGGAGGTTTAAGAGCTATGCTCATATTACTACTCCTCTTACTGATGACAAGCTTAAGAAACAAGCTTTCTTTTGGGATGCTATAGACGATAAGAGCTTCTAAGATCTCAAGGAGATGCTCACATTAGCCCATATACTTGTATGCTTAGACTTCATGAAGCCATTTGTGGTTCAAGCCGATGCATGTGGAAGAGGCATTGGGGTTGTTTTATTCAAAGAACATGGAGTGATTGCATTTGAGAGCCGAAAGATTGATGAGGAAGAAATGGTTATGCATTTCTATGATTAAGAGATGATGCCAATACTTCATGCAATAAAGAAGTGGCATCATTACTTGTATTGGAGTCATTTCTTTGTAAAGAGTGATCATAGAGTGCTTCAATACTTCTTGTCTCAACCTAGACTCTCTCCTAAGAAAAGAAGGTGCCAATAGGTGGCTACATTGCAAAATTATGATCTCAAAATCTCTTACATTCATGAAAGGGAAAGAGAATGTTGTGAACATAAAGATTGGGTTTTGGATATCCAAGAAGACTACCTATTGGATATCCAAGAAGAGTACCTATTGGATGAGTAAGTGGTACCAATGTAGCAAAAATTACAGCAAGCCTCCCAGGATGATTTCCTACATTTTGAACTTCATAATGGACTTATCTACTACCTTGTTTCCTACATCAAGCTACAAGAAGAGATGTGTTGTTCTTCATTATTGGGGCACATGGGGATGTTTAAAACCTTCAAGAAGGTATGGAGAAGTTTTTCTCGGAAAGGAATGTGAAAAGATGTGTATATTTTTGTGACAAGTGCTTGCCTTGTCAACAAAACAAGGATCCCACACATAAGCCCGACAGCTTGCTTCAGACTTTGCCTTTGCCTATTCCTGATGGCAAATGGACACACATCTCTATGGATCTTATCACATGGCTTCCTCATACAAGGAGGGTATGGGACATTATATATGTGGTGGTAGATTGCTTCCTTCCAAGGTCAAATATTGAACATCTATGGTTGCAAAACAATTTGTGGATAATGTGTTCAAGTTGCATGGAGTGCCATACAAATTGTTAGTGACTGAGATGTGAAGTTTATGAGTTCATTTTGGAGGACATTGTTTGAGATCATGGGAAATCTTGACACCTAGCACCACCTATCACCCCGAAACCCATGGACAAACCAAGAGGGTGGAAACTTACTAAAGGCATTATTGACATGATACGCAAGGTGCTTTGGATGAGTAGTTTTTGCTTGGCGAGATAGCTCACGCTTCATGAGAGCATTGGAATGCCACCTTTTGAGGCACACTATGGGTACAAAGTGAATATTCCAATGATGGTTCAAAAGCAACAAGGGGTGAATCCTAATGCAAAAGAGGAGATGGAATAACTGGATACACTCTTGCAACAATGCAAAGCTAATATGAAGCAAGCTCAAGAAAGAATGAAACATTATTTTAATGGTTATATCGAAGGCCATTAGAGTTGCTTATCAATTGGCACTTCCCTTAACCTCAAAGATTCATGATGTATTCCATGTGTCACATTTCAAATCTTATCTTGGGTTGGAGGTATTTGTGCAAGATGAATTACCTCTAGTGAATGAGGAGGGGATGATTGAGTATGTGCCAGAAGAAATTTTGCGTACAAGAGAGAGAGTTCTTTGTAATCTTACGTAAGGGCTACCTAAGGCAAAATCTTCTTGGTACCTCGTCTCTACATTGAAAGGATTTTAAGGGTTGTTGGATACATTTTGAAAGACTAACGAGGGTCATGAATAGTGAATTAACTTGCTGGAAATTCTTGTAAATTTACTCTGGACAACCCTACACCCTTAGAAATTGGAAGCTACTCAAGGTTTCCATGCCATTACAGGGTAGATGTTATGGCTTGTTTTGAGGGCTTATTTAGCAGTTTAGAGCCATATACATGCAATTTTGGTCTCTCATACATGGTGTCAATATGAGCTTCAAGTTTGACATGAGTCCATTGACATATACTCCATCCATGAGGATTGTAATTGTACATATCAATGGTTTCAAGGACGAAACCTTTTGGGTGGGGACGGTTTGTAACAAAGTGAAATCATCTCATATGAATAATAGGCACAAGGGCAATGGATGATGCCCATGGATAAAACTAATGATAGTGTGAAAGGGGTGGTCATGTATATGTGTCACATATGTCGTATTTGGGGTACCTTTTGATCATCATCAATATACAAGTCAATTACTCTCTCTTCTCTCTAAACTTAGGCTAATCAACCTAATCTAGGCTAACTCAAAGCTAATCCAAGACTAATCTAGATACTCCTTTCTTTCAGGAAGTCACAATTTATAAAAGAGAGACATTGCACAACAAGACAAAGCACCTACAGACGCGCACACAGATGCGTTTAGTCAACTAAAAAAAAAACTTACGGGCACATCTATTTTCACGTCTATCAGCGCGTCTACAGACTCGCGTCTAAAAGTGCGTTTAAAAGGTAGAAAATAGACGCATCTATAAACAGACCTATATATGCGCATATAGACGGTCGGGGAAAAAATAAAAAACACAGAAACGCGTAAATAGATGCCTGTATAGACGCATTTATACATGCAAACCAGACCAGAGTAGACGCATTTATAGACGTACAAATAGAGGCATTTTGAACAGACAAATGCGTGTATAGACGCGTTTATAAACGTGCTGCAGAATATTTTTTAAATTTTGTGTGCTTTAACAGAATGCTGTGTATGTTGTGTATGCTATGTAGTTACAGGAATCCCATTTTCACATTGTGTAATTCAGCCAATCGCATTTTAATTGGCGCTCTTGCAAGCACGTCCTAGCCGACATTAATTACAATTCCAAATAAAAACATTACAACTCCGAAACGTTTAGTTACAAGGCATTAATTGATAGCTCAAAAAGTGCTTGTATGTACATATAGCACGAAGCTAAGCCACGTCCTATGGCTTCAAGTACAAAAAATAAGAGGAGTGTATATACAAGAGGCACGAAGCCAAGCCAGTGGCTAAGTACAAAAAAGAGTAGCTAGCACTACTCCTCGCTCCCTTCTGTGCTCCCTTCTCTGCCTCCTTCTTCCTCGTCTTCACCCTCATCTTCTTGTGCAGGGTCCTATAAACAAGGGACAACATATATCAATGTATGAAAAAACAAATCTTTATTTATAATATTGACATTGTTTAATTACTTTCAAATACCTCGGGGGACTCTCCACCAGTAGCCGGAATATACTGCTCCTCAGTAATCAACCCGTCATTATAGAAGTGCCTCCATGTATCTCCTCTGCGATGGTGGCGGTGGTAGGTTGTCTCGACAGGAGTAGGGTACCTGCCCACGATATCAAGCTGCAAGATGACACAATTTGCGGAGGGGTTAGTACAAAGAAACAACCTCCTAATAAACTACATAAACAATATAATTTGAGATCGATACTTACAAACTGGGCCCCCATGATTCAACACCGCCTGCTCCAAAATGCACGCTTCCATATCGCTCCATTTGGATCCTTCGTGCCTCCACATGCTTTAGACTGGGTTCCTCCTTCGCTAACTTCATTGCTTTCTTCCACTCACACTTGTGAGCGGTGTGGGGCGGGCCCCTTGGTGGTTGACCTCCCTGGAGCCTGGCAAGCTCCGCTAGTGCATGCCTCTTAAGCGAAGATCTTTTATTGCTAAGTATCGAAACAATCTTTGACTTGGCCCATGTATCTGTGAACTGAACATTGGGGGGGTTAGGATACCTAGAGCGAACAGCACCGAGGGTCTCATCAGCTAACCTCTTTGGTTGATCTTTGTAGAGTGAATAAAGCAATCTCTGTAATTGTTAGCAATTACACAGTGCATGAACGCCATGATGTCCTTCCCCCATGCATCCATAAAGATGCCTCCTGTGTGAGTGATGTCATAGTAGATCGTACCATCACCAGGAGGCATGTCTTGATTATCTGAATCATTCTCGCCCCCACCACCACCCCCCCAAAAAAGCACTGTGCCATGCGTCCCCCTCCGCTCTCCCTGCTACTACGCTTGCTACTGTGTCGTGTCGAGCTACTACGCTAGCCACCTGTAGCTGCTAGAGAACCAAGTCTCGAGGGCACGGGAGTACGCCGACGGCTCTGCGGCGAGGCAAAAGGACCTCCTGACGGCATGGGGGAAGGGACATAGGACGACATGGGGGAAGGGTCTCAGCTATGTAGCCAGCTGGGCTGTGTTGACTCCATTGGGGTAATCTCAAAAGGTGTGGGGTTGGGGTGGTTTGGAGTCTGTAGTGCTGACTCCTGGGGGTGTTTAGAGTACCCGAACTCCGCAAGATTGGGAGGGTGTCCCAAAAGGTTATATAAGTCCCGAAAGATGGATTGTCGAGAATCAGGTGAGCCTGAAGCACTTCCTGGCTACAAGATGAACTGGAAAAAAGAAAAAAAGAAGATTACTGATGAACTAAACTGAGAAAAAGAAGAGAAAAAGAGAGAAAAAGAGAGTAGAAAAGACATGCACAGCGGGGAGAAAACAGAGGAGAAAGGAGAGGAAAAGAGGGGATAAAAGAGAGAAAAAGAGAGGAGAATAGAGAAAAAAAAAGAGGGGAAAAAGAAGGAAAAGAGAGGAGAAAGGAGAGGAAAAGAAGGAAAAGAGAGGAGAAAGGAGAGGAAAAGAAGGAAAACAGAGGAGAGGAGAAAAAAAGAGAAAAAGAGAGGAGGTGAGAGGGGGAAAAAAAAGAGAAAAAGAGAGGAGGTGAGAGGGGGAAAAAAGAGAGAAAAGAACACAGCGTCTATCTACGCGTTTAACAGCGCGTCTATAGACGCGGCTACCTATTTCGAGCACAGAGTAGACGCGTCTATACATGCGATTTTAGACGCTTCCTCAGATGCATCTATAGACACGTTCTGACAGACATACTATTCAAAACGACGAAAAGGACATGCGTTGCGCCCGACACAAAAACACACTTGTTGTACAAAAACAGTCGTTTCAAAGAGAGCAAAGGATGAATCAAAGAGAGCAAAGGATGAATCAAAGGAGAGCAATTTTCAAAGAAGATCAACCCTAAAGAGACTTACCTTGGATAGAGGTATATGGAAGCTTCTTGTCCTTCTTCAAAGCTGTTTCTCTTTCTTCTCTTCCTTGTTCACCCTTTGCTTCTCTTTCTTCTCTTCCTTGTTCACCCTCTTCTCTTGTGTGCTTGGAGATGATTGTGTAAGCATGGAGATAATTGTGGGTGCTTGAAGAAATGTGTGGATGCTAGGCTGTGAATCTGTTAATAGCAAAGCAAGCCCGTTAAAAGTATGTGAAGAAAAGCAAGCGCGCTAAAAGTAGGTTTGAAATTGAAAATCATGTCTACAAGAGCGTCTAACAGCGCGTCTAACAGCGCGTCTAAAACCACGTCTAAAATCGCGTACCACACAGAAGAGACACGGTTTTAGACGCGCCATAGAGTTTTTAGATTAAATATTAGACATAAGAGCAATTTTTTTGGGTTCTTTATTTGTAGGATGTCTTCATCTTCAATAAGTAGCTCCAGTGAGGACGTACCCACCATCGTGAAATGTGGTTGGAGCAAAAAATCAAATGTATGTGTGATAGATGTCGAGGAGACATGTATCGTACACGCAGGATTACACTCAATCACATCTCAAAGTATGGAGAATGGGATGCGACCGTAAACATGGTAAGTGTTAAAGAGTTAAGGTTGATTGAGATACCTATGGGTGTTCATATGTTTAAGTTATGATCCCGTTTTAATTTGATACAGGATGTAGTGCCACACCTGCATATGTTGCCCTATGCTCGTCGCCCGTGAGGAGGCAAGGCGTCGGCGATATGAGGTGGGATCTTCAAGAGGGATCGTTACAGATGCATGGAGTGATGGTGATAGTAGCCCTCCGCTATTACCTCATGAAGCCATGGAGGAGGAGGTGTTGGCGATATGAGGTGGGATCTTCAGGAGGGATCGTTACAGATGCATGGAGTGATGGTGATAGTAGCCCTCCGCTATTACCTCATGAAGCCGTGGAGGTGTTTGATGATATGGTGTGGGACTTATATGTCCATCAATCCGAAGGGAGGGATGATAGCATGGAGCAGGACGATCTTTTTACCGTAGCATCGACTCCACTGTTTGAGGGGTGCACATTCTCTGTTCTACGTGCCTCCCGTGAGTTACTAAACTTGCAAACCATCTATGGATGGAGCAATGCAAGTTTGAATGCATTACTCAAGTAAGCTTTAAAGTCCATTTTGCAAACATGGTGAACTATGCTAGCGGGTCAATTACTCAAATGCTTTTCCTCATTTATGGTCTTCACGTGCAGGCTATTGTGTAAAATGCTTCCAAGGGAGAATAAATTACCGATCTCAAGAGATATGCAAAGGCAACATGTGACCTCTCTTGGAGGATTACATTACAAGCGCATCCATGCATGCATCAACGATTGCGTTTTGTTTCGTGGACTACATAAGGATGCAAGAGAGTGTCCTACTTGTGGAGAGGCAAGATATAGAGCAGATCTCAAAACTTTGGATGTGCCTCATAAGGTTCTGTGACATTTTCCCATAATCCCTCGCATCCAACATATGTTCAGGTGCAAATCCGTTGCAGAGCTCATGTCATGGCATTCATTCCATCGATCAACCGCCGATGGCAAGTGGAGAACTCCCGTAGACCAATATCGTTTACCATATTGGTCCCACCTCAAGATCAATCACCTGCTTGATCCCATGCATATCTTCAAGAATGTGGCATCTACCATTTGGGAACATTTGAATGGGACACGAGATTCCGTAGGCATAAGGGAGGATCTACGTACCATAGGGAGGATGCTTGAAGCTTGGCCACAAGAGAGACCAAATGGGCGTGTTTTTTTTACCTCGTGCACCGTGGAGGTTATCAAAGCTAGAGATGGTCGCGGTGAAGCGTGCTATTACTATAATTCGTACTCCCACTAGATGCATGAGCTGTTTGAAGGGGGCCTTTACAAAGAGCAAGAAAAGAGGTGTAGAGCAATTATATGGCTTGAAATCTCATGATTGGTACAAGATGCTCCAAGTAAGTATTTTATGTGCATAATATCTTTTTCCTTTCAAATTTGTGAGTGAATTATAAGAGACTAATCAACCATTCCTCGTGTGTTTAGTTCATACTACCTACTAGCATTTCTCCTAGTGCATCAAAGGACGTGAAAGATTGTATTTACAAGATGGGTGAGCTTGTGAGGTACTTTACATGATACAAAATGTGATGCGTATCAATGCTCCATGCAAGGTGTTCATATTGCTAATATGGTGTACTTTTTCATTTCTAGGTGTGTGAGTGCAAAGGAAATAGATCCCACTACGCTTGAGAATGCTCGAGTTATGTCAGTGGAGGTGGTTTGTTTACTTGAGGAGACATTTCCACGTTCTATTCTCACAAGCCAACTACATCTCATAGTGCATTTGGTGGATGAGATTGCTATATGTGGTACTATACATGCACGATGGTTCTTCTTCCTCGAGCGCTTCATGAAGACCTTGAAGGGTTTTGTAAGACAAAATGCAAGACCCGAAGGTAGCATGGCCGAGGGTTGGTTGATACAAGAGTCATTTGTATATATTTTTGAGTTTCTTGTTGATGTGGATAGCTCTCTCCCATGACTATGGAGAGATGATGAAGACCTAAGGATGACCTCTATTGTGCCTCAAGGCAAAGGACGCAACAAAGTAATAGACATGGAGTTGCTTAACAATATCAACCTCTATTTCATGCTTAATAGTGATGTGATGAAAAGATGGGTGACAAGATACGAGGATGCAAAGGCAAGAAGACAAGAAGAAAGGGCCCTCTTTCGTACACACCACGGATCTCGTGTGCCATACCCTCAGTATCTAAGAGCACTCCCAAAGGATATTCATGTGGATTGGCTACTTGACGAAATGGAGAAAGCTGAGAAAGACGAGGGGATGCATATCACAATGGAAGAATGGGAGTATGCTAGGGGATGCATGAGCAAGGTCAGTATATAGAATGTTATGCATAAGTTAGGAGCTTTCAATAATTTAGATTGCTTATTTAATTGATTTTGTCTTGGTGTAGTGCATTATGTTCAATGCTATATGGTGTCAGGGCAAGCATTTTCGAACACAACGGATTGATGATAAGAGAAACACACAAGATTGCGACGTCATTGCTAGCTTTGAGGGAGCCAATGGAGCCATGGATGATTATTGTGGCATAATCCAAGATATTATTAAGCTTGACTTTCGACGCTTCTTTGTGTATGTTTTGGATGTAAAGTGGTTTAAGGACGTGGTGGAAAGAGGCCCTAATGCAACAATCAAACGCCATGCAAGTGGCTTTGTAACTATTGACTCCACAAAGTTTTGGCAAAGTAAGAAGGACACACTAGTACTACCGCAACAATGTGAACAGGTACTGTACACACATATAAAAGTACTCACTTTTAAATATTTGATACCTTCGATGCAAGGAAAATAACATGATTGTATTTGTGTTTGAATTAGGTTGTCTATCAACCAATGGTGGATAATAACAGATGGTGGCATGTCATACCTATTATGCCATGTTCCAAAGTGATGTATAGTACATTTAATATGGAGCGTATGGAGGATGATCATGGCCATGGAGGTGATGATGACCATGATACGAGAGAGGAGGATGATCATGAGATAGGAGATACAGATATTGAGGCCATTACCTATGAGGACGAGCCTACCATTGGTGATGCTGATTTCGATGAGCACATGAGTAGCACAAGTAGTAGTGGGTTGAATGTATTTGTAGATCTAAACACTTGTTTGGATTTTGAAGTAGATAGTTTGGCAAGGGTTGATCTCATTGAGGATGAGATTGAACCGTAGCCCATCATTGATATTGGCTAAACTATTTTACATATTGTCTCATTCTCCTCACCTCACTTATTTTTTGTATATGTGGGCTTGCAAAAAAGCATTGATGTTTTTGTTAAAATTATGTGCTTTGGTAATCATGGGCAATTTTTGGAAAGCAGTGATGTACATTTACCAGCCTACACCAAAATCTCACTTCTTGTACTCTCTGTTTTGCATCTAAATACGCGTCTAATTTTCAGTGTAGATGAACTAATAGATGCCCTTATGCACGCATAAATAGATGCTCTAATACACGCGAGAATAGACGCGCTGTTAGACGCAGTGTTAGATTTTCAGTGTAGACGCCCCAATAGATGCGTCAATACATGCGCAAATACACGCGCTATTAGACGCGTTGTTAGACGCGCCTCTAATTTCTCTATTCAAGCAATGCCTATAGACGCGCTCGCTATTTTGCGCGTCTATCAAGTGCGTCTATAGTTGCTTTGTGTTGTTGTGTTGGTGGTGTGTCCATGGATGCTCACATGCAAGATGATGGTTGAAGTAAAGTTGAAGGTGGAAGCTCTTATAGGAAATAATGTGTTCTAAGACTTTATGAGTCACTATATTCACACACCTTATTCTCACTCTTTATTATTTTTTTCTCACTCAAGCATTTAAAATATGTTGAAATAACAAAAGTTTACTTCAAGACTATTTTCCTTTAAGAGTTAGAAACACTCTCAGAGGGAGCTCGATCTTAATGACCAACCCTCATCAGATTTTCATAATCTCACTCCCATTCTCAAACAATGACTTCGTTGTATACAATACACAAGATTCTCATCTAAGGGTTAAAGAAATGTGTGGATGCTAGGCTGTGAATCTGTTAATAGCAAAGCAAGCCCGTTAAAAGTATGTGAAGAAAAGTAAGCGCGCTAAAAGTAGGTTTGAAATTGAAAATCGCGTCTACAAGAGCGTCTAAAAGAGCGTCTAACAGCGTGTCTAAAACCACGTCTAAAATCACGTACCACACAGAAGAGACACGGTTTTAGACGCGCCATAGAGTTTTTAGATTAAATATTAGACATAAGAGCAATTTTTTTTGGGTTCTTTATTTGTAGGATGTCTTCATCTTCAATAAGTAGCTCTAGTGAGGATCCCTTCGTACCCACCATTGTGAAATGTGGTTGGAGCAAAAAATCAAATGTATGTGTGATAGATGTCAAGGAAACATGTATCGTACACGTAGGATTACACTCAATCACATCTCAAAGTATGGGGATGCGACCGTAAACATGGTAAGTGTTAAAGAGTTAAGGTTGATTGAGATACCTATGGGTGTTCATATGTTTGAGTTATGATCCCGTTTTAATTTGATACAGGATGTAGTGCCACACCTGCATATGTTGCCCTATGCTCGTCGCCCGTGAGGAGGCAAGGCGTCGGCGATATGAGGTGGGATCTTCAGGAGGGATCGTTACAGATGCATGGAGTGATGGTGATAGTAGCCCTCCGTTATTACCTCATGAAGCCATGGAGGAGGAGGCGTTGGCGATATGAGGTGGGATCTTCAGGAGGGATCGTTACAGATGCATGGAGTGACGGTGATAGTAGCCCTCCGCTATTACCTCATGAAGCCGTGCAGGTGTTTGATGATATGGTGCGGGTTTTATATGTCCATCAATCCGAAGGGAGGGATGATAGCATGGAGCAGGACGATCTTTTTACCGTAGCATCGACTCCACTGTTTGAGGGGTGCACATTCTCTGTTCTACGTGCCTCCCGTGAGTTACTAAACTTGCAAACCATCTATGGATGGAGCAATGCAAGTTTGAATGCATTACTCAAGTAAGCTTTAAAGTCTATTTTGCAAACATGGTGAACTATGCTAGCGGGTCAATTACTCAAATGCTTTTCCTCATTTATGGTCTTCACGTGCAGGCTATTGTGTAAAATGCTTCCAAGGGAGAATAAATTACCGATCTCAAGAGATATGCAAAGGCAACATGTGACCTCTCTTGGAGGATTACATTACAAGCGCATCCATGCATGCATCAACGATTGCGTTTTGTTTCGTGGACTACATAAGGATGCAAGAGAGTGTCCTACTTGTGGAGAGGCAAGATATAGAGCAGATCTCAAAACTTTGGATGTGCCTCATAAGGTTCTGCGACATTTTCCCATAATCCCTCGCATCCAACATATGTTCAGGTGCAAATCCGTTGCAGAGCTCATGTCATGGCATTCATTCCATCGATCAACCGATGGCAAGTGGAGAACTCCCGTAGACCAATATCGTTTACCATATTGGTCCCACCTCAAGATCAATCACCTGCTTGATCCCATGCATATCTTCAAGAATGTGGCATCTACCATTTGGGAACATTTGAATGGGACACGAGATTCCGTAGGCATAAGGGAGGATATACGTACCATAGGTAGGATGCTTGAAGCTTGGCCACAAGAGAGACCAAATGGGCGTGTTTTTTTTACCTCGTGCACCGTGGAGGTTATCAAAGCTAGAGATGGTCGCGGTGAAGCGTGCTATTACTATAATTTGTACTCCCACTGGATGCATGAGCTGTTTGAAGGGGGCCTTTACAAAGAGCAAGAAAAGAGGTGTAGAGCAATTATATGGCTTGAAATCTCATGATTGGTACAAGATGCTCCAAGTAAGTATTTTATGTGCATAATATCTTTTTCCTTTCAAATTTGTGAGTGAATTATAAGAGACTAATCAACCATTCCTCGTGTGTTTAGTTCATACTACCTACTAGCATTTCTCCTACACTACAAGACAATGTTGCCATACACGCGTTTCATACACGCGATAAATTACGAACGCGTGTATGGTCGCGCTTGTATTTGAATAGAATCAGGCGCGTGTATTTTAGCATTTAAGTTCGCGTGTATATTTGCATTTATCAACGCGTGTATAAACGCGTTTATATACACGCAGTAATACACGCATAAATACACGATAATATTCACGGGGTAATACTCGCTATTATACACGGATAAATACACGCCACTATACACGGATTAATACACGCATGGCAGAGAAAAACTGAAAAAAAACTGAATTCCTTAACAAAATTAAAAACTATTTTCCTTAAACCATCTCATAGTACATTACAGTATACATCATTACACAATCCCACTACATGCATTTACAACAATGAAATATATTCAAAAATAAATCATGCATATGAGATGATAGAAATGTCATCAATTTAGAACATACAGTGACGGATTGGTTAGGGTTCGATCTCATCTTCAATAAGATCCATCCTTGCCAAACGATCAACATCAATATCCATTTGATCAATTGGTAAGGCTACGATTAAATTTATTCCACTATCGATATTCTGTACTCCATTGATAATGGTATCGATGTCCTGATCATCCTCATCAACATCACCATCATCCTCAATGGTAGGGTCATTCTCATGATCATGAGAAATGGCATGCTCATCCTCATTATCACGATCATCTCTTATTTCTTGATCATCGATCACAACATCTTCAATGGCATGTTCGACGTCATCTTCATTACGGCTTGTTACA
Source organism: Cibotium barometz (assembly GCF_041138505.1). Lineage (NCBI taxonomy): Eukaryota > Viridiplantae > Streptophyta > Polypodiopsida > Cyatheales > Cibotiaceae > Cibotium > Cibotium barometz. Next base: position 37,790,163 of record NC_141068.1, read on the forward strand.
TCCTCCATATGCTCCATATCAGTGAATGTATTATACATCACTTTGGAACGTGGTGCAATAGGGATGACGTACCACCATTTGATGTCATGCACCATTGGTAGATCGATAACCTACTCAAATACACACAGTACAGTAATTAATTAGCATATCAAAAGTCAAGGGGTACGCGAGCTTAGATATATATGTACATGAAACACATTAGTAAAAAAATGCATACCTGCTCACATTGTTGTGGCAATACGAGCCTATCTTTCTTTGTTTGCCAGAACTTTGTAGAGTCAATAGTTACATATCCACTTGCATGGCGTTTTATCGTTGCATCAGGCCCTTTTTCTACCACGTTCATTTGCCATTTGACATCCAAAACATACACAAAGAAGCGACGAAAGTCAAGCCTAAATATGTCTTGGATTATGCCACAATAATCATCCATTTTTCCATTAGCTCCCTCAAAGCTACTAATGACACCGCAATCTTGTGTATTTCTCTTTTCATCAATTCTTTGTGTTCGAAAATGCTTGCCTTCATACCATATAGCATTGAACATAGTGCACTGGACCAAAAAAGAAGCAATATTTGTGTAAGCAATGTGAATAAATATTAAAAGCAAATCACTTACAACTAATGCAAAACATTAGTTCTATGTACCTTTGACATGCATCCTCGTGCATACTCCCATTCTTCCGCCGTGATATGCAGCCCCTCGTCGCTCTCTGCTCTCTCCATTTCCTCATGCAACCAATCAACATGGATATCATTCGGAAGTGTTGCTAGATGCTTAGGGTACGCCTTCCGAGAGCCATGTTGCCTCCGAAAGAGAGCTCTTTCAGCTTGCCTTTTTGTCTTTGCATCCTCATATCTTGTAACCCATCTGCTCATCACATCACTATTAAGGATACAAGTGAAATTGAGATCATCAATCAATGTTCTGTCAATTACTTTACTCTGTCCTTTTCCTTGAGGCACAATAGAGGTCATCCTCAAGTCCTCTTCATTGCTCCATAGTCGTGGCAAAGAGCTGTCCACCTGACCAAGAAATTCTGAAATATATACAAGAGACTCTTGTATCAACCAACCCTCGGCCATGCTTCCTTCAGGCCTTGCACTTTGCCTCACAAAGTCTTTTAAGGTCTTCATGAAGCGCTCTAGGAAGAACATCCAACGTGCATGCACAGTACCACATAAAGCAATTTCGTCCACTAAATGCACAATGAGATGTAGTTGACTTGTGAGAATGGTTCGAGGAAAAGTCTCCTCTACCAAACAAACCACCTCCACTGCCATAACACGCGCATCATCCAACGTGGCTGGATCAATTGCTTTGGAACTAACATATCTGAAAAAATAAATAAATAGTACGTTATACCTCATGCACGTTCATTTTGCAAGGTATAATGAAGGGTGATCTGAGCATGGGTTTTACATACCTCACAAGCTCGCCCATCTTATAAATACATTTTTTCAAACTCTTATTCGCACAATGGTCGATGCTAGTAGGTAGTATGAACTGCGCACATAAGAGCACATTTATGGTTTATGGCATTACAAAATTTAATTTCAACGTACGTACAAGACTTGGAAAACACTTACTTGAAGCATCTTGTGCCAATCGTGGGACTTCAATCCATATAGTTGCTCAACGCCTCTTTTCTTAGTGGTTGTAAAGGCTCCCTTCAATGATCTCATGCATCCAGTGGGAGTACGCAAAGTGGTGATGGCCTGCTTTACCTGCTTCTCCTCTTTCTTTGATATAATCCATGGTGCAGGCGGAAGACGAACGTGCCCACCCACCTCTCGTGGCCAAGCTTGACGCATACGTCCTGCGACCCGCAAGTCCTCACGTACGCTAACATTGTCTCGTTTACCAGTAATATGTTCCCAAATACCAGATCCCACATTCTTGAAGATGTGCATGGGATCAAGAAGATGGTTGATCTTAAGATGGGTCCAATATGGCAGCCGAAAAAAAATGGAGTACCTGCACAAGGGATTGCTCTATGTGACCTTTAATCCAATTAGAGACTACACAAAACAAGATTGAAAAAACATCACTATACCTGTTCATGCCATCTGGAGGAAGAATAGTTGTAGACTCCCAAATACGCTTCCAATCTTTTGCACGAAGTGTTTGTGGAGGAATGTTACTCTTACTAGCAACATATTTAGGATGATCTGAGGGGAGAAATCGATGATGATTATCGAATATAGTCTTACACAAACCATCAGCATACTCATGTACTAACGAAGGGCCACAAGCAGGACATGCATGTTTACCCGATGTTTTCAAACCTGTTAAAATATAAATAAAAGTTAGAATAATAAAGTCAAACCGTCTAATTAATATATATAGCCAATAGTAATAGAGTAGGGAGGTAATTAGAATTCTTACCAGAACAATCGCTGTATCCTGGAAAGTCATGCATTGTCCACATCAACACTGCTTTTAAGTCGAAGTGTCGAGAGGAGGGAGGCCTACTAATGTCCACCACCGCAACACCTCTCCATAGTTCCTCCAACTCATCAATCAGTGGTTCAAGATAAACATCCATATGCTTGACTTTATGTTTCCCTGGAATTAGAAGGGATAACATAAGATGTCCCTTCTTGATCGCCATTGATGGTGGAAGGTTGTAATTCACCAACACAACTGGCCACACGCTGTATGCGGTGCTTTTGAAACCAAATGGATTCACTCCATCCATACCCAGGCCAAGTCTCAAGTTTCTGGGCTCTGTTTTAAAGCTGGGCCACTCATCTTCAATATGCTTCCAAGCAGGAGTGTCTGCGGGAATTCTCCACATGCCATCATCCGATCGATGTGAGGAATGCCATGACATGAGCTCTGCTATGGATTTGCACTTGAACATGTGTTTGATGCGAGGAATTATAGGAAAGTGTCGCAAGACTTTACGAGGTACATCAAAACTCTTCATATCTGTTCTGTACCTTGCTTCACCACAAGTGGGACAATGTAGAGCCTCCTTATGCGAAATCATCAAGCACCTCCTCTTCCACAACTTCGTGGGGTGCAGGGCTATTGTCGTCCCTTTCCCACTCATCTCTGACAATAGATCCCGAAGCTCCAGCATCATCTCGTCGACGCTTTACGTGCTCTCGTCGCGCGTAGGGTACCATGTTAGGGTGTGGTACTGCATCCTGCTTCAATTTATCAAATTATATGTTACAACTCTATTAATTTAATTTGGATACCATGAGTCATTTGAATACCTTCAATTTACATCTACTCACCTCTAAACCTGTTTGATTCCATTCTCCATACATGGAGATGTGATTCAAGGTAATTCGACGTGCTCATACAATGCATCCTTGACATCGATTACACATACATTTGATCCGTTGTCCCAACCACACATCGCGATTACGATGACGCATTGTCTCATCTTCCCCAGAACTGCTTGAAGAGGTTGATGACATCCTGTGTACAAATCAGAAAACACAAAATCATTATATGTTTTTAATGAAAGCACAAAATCGCGTGTATTTACGCGGCTATCTCCTAAAAATTGCGTGTATTAACGCGGCTACTTCCTAAAAATCGCGTGTATTCACGCGGCTAATTTCTGCAAAACGCGTGTATAAACGCAGCTAAAAGCACATACACGCGAACATACCTGCGTTCATAAACGCGAATATAAATGCGACGGTATGTTTAAACTAAAAACAGCCCGCCTTCCCCAAATATAGATTTTGAACTAAGAAATCAACAGTGCATGCGTTTTCGCCTGTTTTCGCCTCTTCCAACAGCAAGGAGGGAGCAGAGAAAGGAGCACACACACGGGAGAAGGAGGGAGCAGAGAAGGAGCAGAGAAGACTCACTTTTTCAGAGGTGAGTCACTTTGTCCTGTGCCTTGTCTCTTTTGTCAGATTTGTTTACTTTGCTCTTTGCTCTTTTGGTTTGTTTTTTTGCACACGATTGGGTTACTGCATCCTGACAGGGGCGACAATGGCTGGTCCTTTTATAAGGACATTCTGTCTTTGTCCGGGGGTCGGTCTTTTCGAGAAAATTTTTTCGCAGGTCGCGTGTAAGAACGCGTGTAGAAGCGCGTGTAACCTGTCTGCAGAGTATGTTCACGCGCATATACACGCGTTTTTGGACGGGTGTATACACGCGTTTTTTGACGGGTGTATACACGTGTTTCTGCAGACAAAAAACTGCGGCGTTTCAGATTTCATGATTTGCAAGCAACTGACTTGAATGATTTAATTTGTGTGAGTCAAGAGACAGCCCATGATGTACATGAAGATGTTTGTTGCAGGTTCTTTATGGATATTCGAGGTTCTTCATCCGATCCATTTGCGTACAGCAATTGGTTGATGGAGATGATGAATCACTTTGGGCGCCAACCTGGTCCGGTTGAGCTTACAGAGTATATGTATGCCCATCCCCCTCCTTCCCTGCCTGGTGTCTATACCCCTACCGCGAGTATCCAGGGCACTCCAGTGCCGTCTATTCCTCCGAGTCCGACGAGACGGCATGCAGCTTCTCCTCTTCCACGTCCACCGAGGAGACATACCTCGTCCCAGACACACTCACGTACACCCTCACAGCCACCATCACGTGCTCCCTCAGAGCCACCGTCACGTCAGGGCTCACAGCCACCGTCACGTAGACAATCCCCCAGTCGTGACTCCACCCGCAGCAGTAGGAAGAGTGGGAGTGGAGGATGCGGCGGGTGCTTTGGTGGGGGAGGTGGGGGAGGTGGGGGAGGTAGTAGGGCACGCGGTGAGAGAGGAGATAGAGGGAGAAGAGTTAGAGGAGACAGTTCGGAAGAGGAGGAGATGAGAGAGATGGAGAGAGTGGTTTGCTATGATGTGACGGATAGGGGCGGGATAGTGATGGATGCGAGGGGGAGGGAGGTAATGGAGTACATGCGTGGGGTAGTATCAAACTCATATAGAAATTGTTTTATTAAATTTAAAGATCAAAATAGCCGATTAGTTGGGGAGGTGATAGAGGCTGTACATAGTCGGTACCCCAATCCCCCACATGCTACATTCTCGGATGTATGGGGAAGGACGCGAATAAGGGAGATCTTAAGTAATAAAAGATCTCACCTTAAAAAACTCGCGTACGATGACCGGCTAAATGTAGCTGCGGGTGGCTATCCTGCCGAGAAACCTGCCACTGCGCACAAACGCGAGTGGAAGGAGGCAAAGAAACGAGTAGAGGGTGGCGTGAAGAGCAGGCAGCATGTGGAGGCACGACGGATCCAGATGGAGACCGTTGGATCTTCGCATTTCGGATCTGGCGGCGTCGAGTCATGGGAGGCAGAGTTCGTAAGTATCCTGCCACTTTATTTGATTGTTTACTTAATTCATTGATTCTATGAATTGTTTTAATCTTACAAATTGTGTTGATTATGATACAGCGACGGGTTACGGGGAGGAAGCCTACAACCCACGATACTGCGTATGCTCGCCGGCATAGCAGACGTGACACGTGGGCCATCTTCAGAGCCGAGGGACGTATTACGGACGCGCAGTTTGAGTTGGCCATGAGACCATACGGTCGACAGGTACTTGAAAATTCGTAACGAATGGTTTTGGTTTATTGAATTGCATATATATATACTTATATACTATATATTACTTGAATAGGCACAAGCTGCTGATGATCCACCGGCCGCCGCTGCAGAGGGTGGACGTGAGCACTACTCCTCGGACATTCCGACCGATGCGAGCTCATCTGAGCATGGGGGGAGCACCGAGTCATCATCTGGGTCTGAGTAGTACTCAGACTTGTAGTATCACATTCCATATATTAGGATGTGATTGTATATATTTTTTTGTAAACTCAAGCCATGGGCTACTTCGAGATATGGACTCCCTTGTATACATGTATGAAATTTTGATAGTAATATTGAATTGATTGATCGATAGTATTACATTCATGGCTGTCTTGAATCGTGTAATGATAATGTATGCATTCATGTCGTTCTTGTCTTAATCTCCCTCGTGCATATGTTCTTCGTGGATGGTCTAATGGGATGGTCTAATGCACCAAAAACCCTAAACCAGAGAGTGCTATTGGGTGCTGGAATGCTGGAACAGTATTCAGGCACCAAATAGCACTCTCTGGATTTTTTTTTTTGCTCTCTGTTCGCGTGTATAAACGCGTCAAAACTGCTAAAACTTGCGTGTATCTGCGCGGATACCCTGGAAATTACGCGTGTATTAATGCGTATAAACTGGCAATAACGCGTGTATAAGCGCATCTAAATTAAAGAAACGCGTGTATAGACGCAAGTAAAAACGCGTCTGGGACATTGGAACTGAACAGGATGCGGCTATCCACCCGTGTATAAGCGCGTCTAATATAATAAGAAGCGTGTATACCGGCGTGTATTAACGTGTCTGTGAAAAAAAACGCGACTACACACCCGTGTATACGCGCGTCTGAGAGGTACTGTACACGCGGTTTTACACGCATGTCTCTGGCCGCGATTATACACGCGCTGATACACGGGCCCGCTACTTTTTTTCACAAGTAATTTTTAGCGGCTAAGAGCGCGGGTATGAGCCCGATCCCTTGTAGTGCTAGTGCATCAAAGGACGTGAAAGATTGTATTTACAAGATGGGTGAGCTTGTGAGGTACTTTACATGATACAAAATGTGATGCGTATCAATGCTCCATGCAAGGTGTTCATATTGCTAATATGGTGTACTTTTTCATTTCTAGGTATGTGAGTGCAAAGGAAATAGATCCCACTACGCTTGAGAATGCTCGAGTTATGTCAGTGGAGGTGGTTTGTTTACTTGAGGAGACATTTCCACGTTCTATTCTCACAAGCCAACTACATCTCATAGTGCATTTGGTGGATGAGATTGCTATATGTGGTACTATACATGCACGATGGTTCTTCTTCCTCGAGCGCTTCATGAAGACCTTGAAGGGTTTTGTAAGACAAAATGCAAGACCCGAAGGTAGCATGGCTGAGGGTTGGTTGATATAAGAGTCACTTGTATATATTTTTGAGTTTCTTGTTGATGTGGATAGCTCTCTCCCATGACTATGGAGAGATGATGAAGACCTAAGGATGACCTCTATTGTGCCTCAAGGCAAAGGACGCAACAAAGTAATAGACATGGAGTTGCTTAACAATATCAACCTCTATTTCATGCTTAATAGTGATGTGATGAAAAGATGGGTGACAAGATACGAGGATGCAAAGGCAAGAAGACAAGAAGAAAGGGCCCTCTTTCGTACACACCACGGATCTCGTGTGCCATACCCTCAGTATCTAAGAGCACTCCCAAAGGATATTCATGTGGATTGGCTACTTGACGAAATGGAGAAAGCTGAGAAAGACGAGGGGATGCATATCACAATGGAAGAATGGGAGTATGCTAGGGGATGCATGAGCAAGGTCAGTATATAGAATGTTATGCATAAGTTAGGAGCTTTCAATAATTTAGATTACTTATTTAATTGATTTTGTCTTGGTGTAGTGCATTATGTTCAATGCTATATGGTGTCAGGGCAAGCATTTTCGAACACAACGGATTGATGATAAGAGAAACACACAAGATTGCGACGTCATTGCTAGCTTTGAGGGAGCCAATGGAGCCATGGATGATTATTGTGGCATAATCCAAGATATTATTAAGCTTGACTTTCGACGCTTCTTTGTGTATGTTTTGGATGTAAAGTGGTTTAAGGACGTGGTAGAAAGAGGCCCTAATGCAACAATCAAACGCCATGCAAGTGGCTTTGTAACTATTGACTCCACAAAGTTTTGGCAAAGTAAGAAGGACACATTAGTACTACCGCAACAATGTGAACAGGTACTGTACACACATATAAAAGTACTCACTTTTAAATATTTGATACCTTCGATGCAAGGAAAATAACATGATTGTATTTGTGTTTGAATTAAGTTGTCTATCAACCAATGGTGGATAATAACAGATGGTGGCATGTCATACCTATTATGCCATGTTCCAAAGTGATGTATAGTACATTTAATATGGAGCGTATGGAGGATGATCATGGCCATGGAGGTGATGATGACCATGATACGAGAGAGGAGGATGATCATGAGATAGGAGATACAGATATTGAGGCCATTACCTATGAGGACGAGCCTACCATTGGTGATGCTGATTTCGATGAGCACATGAGTAGCACAAGTAGTAGTGGGTTGAATGTATTTGTAGATCTAAACACTTGTTTGGATTTTGAAGTAGATAGTTTGGCAAGGGTTGATCTCATTGAGGATGAGATTGAATCGTAGCCCATCATTGATATTGGCTAAACTATTTTACATATTGTCTCATTCTCCTCACCTCACTTATTTTTTGTATATGTGGGCTTGCAAAAAAGCATTGATGTTTTTGTTAAAATTATGTGCTTTGGTAATCATGGGCAATTTTTGGAAAGCAGTGATGTACATTTACCAGCCTACACCAAAATCTCACTTCTTGTACTCTCTGTTTTGCATCTAAATACGCGTCTAATTTTCAGTGTAGACAAACTAATAGATGCCCTTATACATGCATAAATAGATGCTCTAATAGATGCCCTTATACATGCATAAATAGATGCTCTAATACACGCGAGAATAGACACGCTGTTAGACGCAGTGTTAGATTTTCAGTGTAGACGCCCCAATAGATGCGTCAATACATGCGCAAATACACACGCTATTAGACGCGTTGTTAGACGCGCCTGTAATTTCTCTATTCAAGCAATGCCTATAGATGCGCCCGCTATTTTGCGCGTCTATCAAGTGCGTCTATAGTTGCTTTGTGTTGTTGTGTTGGTGGTGTGTCCATGGATGCTCACATGCAAGATGATGGTTGAAGTAAAGTTGAAGGTGGAAGCTCTTATAGGAAATAATGTGTTCTAAGACTTTATGAGTCACTATATTCACACACCTTATTCTCACTCTTTATTATTTTTTTCTCACTCAAGCATTTAAAATATGTTGAAATAACAAAAGTTTACTTCAAGAGTATTATACTTATAAGAGTTAGAAACACTCTCGGAGGGAGCTCGATCTTAATGACCAACCCTCATCAGATTTTCATAATCTCACTCCCATTCTCAAACAATGACTTTGTTGTATACAATACACAAGATTCTCATCTAAGGGTTAAAGAAATGTTAATGAATCATAAGCGAATATATTTTTATGGATTTTGGCAATTATCATACTTTCATATCTCCTAAGATTACATAGAAATTGAATCTAAAATCAACATCAAACCTTAGAAATTGTCTCATTGAGATTGTGGCTAGTGCTTGGAGTTGGATTGTTGGAATCTATTGATTTTATATTGGATGTGTTTTCAAAGCCTAAAAATGGGACATTATGTACATGACACAATTATTGTTCATGAGAATAGGGTGTTAGTTATTGTCAAGCTAGAATTGTAACTCTTAAGAAATATCATGGTAATGTTGGTTTTATTAAAAGATATGTAATGTAACACATATTTCAAGAATGAATCTAGCTAGAGGAATAAGTATGGGCTGCTACAAGACTATGTTAGTCATGGCTAAGGAAATCTAAGAAGAACATGGCTACATGACTATGTTAGTCATGGCTAAGGAAATCCAATAAGAACAAGAAAACCCCCCATATGAGAAGAAACTCTTAGAGAATAAGGGTTGAAAAAAAGCATTGCCTTTAACTGAAAAAAAGAATCTATTGCTCAGCCGTTGGACCGTGTGGATCCGGCCTTATCTGAGGTACTGATTTGTCTTGCTAGTGGGTGGCCGGTCTGGAGTCTCTGGACATGTGAGCAGTGTTGACTTGCAGTCTTCTGTGATCAGAGACTGAGAGCAGGTATTCGAATAATGGATCGTCAGGAAGAGTTGACCTGTGAAGACGAGCTTAGGCGGGTGGTGGCACGGGGCTTGGAGCTGGCAGGAAGCCTGCAAGAAAAGGTGGAATCAGTGCCCACGGGCAGCCTGCTGGGCGATGATGACCGAATCCAGATGCGGTCCGTTTTAGTCCAGGGCTCGCTTGAGATTGTGGAGCATATGAACCGCTTTATCGAGCTGTTAAAGAGTAGTAGTACTTCGGTATTAGTAGTAGTACTTCGGTATTAGGCGAGAAGCAAATTGTGGTAGTCCAGAATTTGGAAGCCGGTGCTCGTCATGAGAACTTGCAAGGTGCAGCACTAGGCTCTGCCAGCAGTGGGCTACACAGAAGTATGGTGAATATTGTTCGAATCTCATGCAAACAGCTGCTTGCCATTTTAAGTGGATTTTTCAATACTTCTAATTTTGCAGGAGCTACCTGGCCTTGAAGGTTTCGACGTCACGTACAGCAGCTCAACTTAGCATCTTTCCCATTGATTCATAATAATATTAATAATAATCAGAGAGGCAGGCCACATTTTTAATCAACTGTCTGCATTGCCTTTGCTCAACATTTATACCACCCGTAATTGATCCCTATATTAGCAACACATTAAATGATCCCCGATCGCACCAGCACCTAATCTGTTGACGACGACGACCAACGCTAGCTCTTCATTTCTCAATTCTAATCATCAGAGACAGTACATGTGAACCACACAAGCTTAATCCCATGCCCGTTTGTGAATCCTTTTGCGTCCCTCGAAGGAGACGACACGCCTAATTAATGTAATATTGCTCTACTTAGTACTAAGTTTACATATGTTTTGCTAGACTCAAACGCTGTGTGGGGCTGATTCCTCCCCCTGACGTCTTCGCATTTTTCCAGAGCTTCTTGCTGCATCCCTACGAATCTGATTTGTTTGTGCACCCTCACATGTTCCCAAAGCATCTTGATTTGTGTACATGTACACATTTTCTGTCTAGGTGGCTGGGTGTGCGCGCTCTTTGGTTTGGGGTATTGAGGGGGTTTGTTCAGCTATCTAGCCACCGGCGACATCGCATATGGTATTGAGCTAGGCTACCATAAGCCTTGGATGACCCTGGTTTTATCATGCTACATTTGAATTTGTATAGCCAACATTGTTATTAACAAAGATTAAATATGAGAACTGTCATTAGCTAGGGCCTTAGTGAGCCCACTAGGCTAGTGATATTTTAAGTACATTTTTAATTGAAAATAGCTTAGCAATGCTTCTTTATGCATAAGCCTCATGCATGCAGTTGTATGCATAAGGCATATCCATAGAGCTCTATGCTATGCAGTGGGCTATCTAAAGAGATATATGTAAATAGCGCCCCACATACATCTCATTACATACAACATATGCATAGACACATGCATGGAGCTCTTTACATAGAGCCATATACAAACTTATATACATGGAGCTCTTTACATAGAGCCATATACAAACTTATATACATGGAGCTCATACAAATAGAATCAAGGGAAGATCTAGGCAAAGCTCTATGCCTGGATGTAATGCATAAGCTCGACACATACAACGTAATGCATAGAGAGGTATGTGCAAAGAGCTATTATATATAAGATCTATGCATAAGCTGCTCAACTCTATGCATGATAGCACACATCATATGCATAATAGATTTTGTATCAGCTCTATGCATATTATGCATAAGTTGAGTTCTATGCATAGGGCTTACACGAGATCTATCTTAGTGATTTTGCTATCCTTTTTTTTACATGAAGATGTGGTTTTTTGATTTGTTTTCTAGGGATCTTCAAAACTACTTCGAGATTTGGTTAGTTGATATTTAAAAAATAATAATATTTCTTTTACACAGAGGTAGGTAGAAAAACTATTTTAGTACGAGTTTAACCAAGTTTGATTTCTCTCCCTTTATGTCATTGCTTGCACGGTGCTCAACACATTAGCCCCTTTTTTCTTGAGGTAAGACTGATCGCTCTATCCTCATTTTTTAAATATTTTCATGCTTATCTTACACCCTTGAAACATATTATTTTTAATTAGGATTTATGGAGTTTATGTTTGCATAGAGGTTCTTATTCTTGGGCATACATAGAGCTAGAGTCTTGCATATAGCTCTAATGCCTAAAATAAAGCTCTTGATGCATGCATTAGATCTCTTATGCAAACTTATCCCTTACATAAGAGAGATTTTCATGCATTCATCAAGAGCTCTAATGCATTAGATCTGTTATGCAAACTTATCCTTACATAAGAGAGACCTTAATGCATTCATCAAGAGCTCCAATGCATAAAAGCTCTCTAATGCATGCATGAGATTTTTACGCATCCAAAAGAGATGATCTCTTTCTCTACAATAGCTCTTATGCACTAAGATATATCTATCAGTACAATAGCTCTTATGCAATAAGAGACCTTATGTGTCAACTAAGAGATCTATATGCATGCATAGGATCTACATGCATGCCTAATAGCTATCTATCTATTACTCGTGTTCCTTTTTTTTTGTAGGTTTTCCTTGAAAGAGATCAATATCTGACCCTATCTTATCATACGGTATAAATCACTATCATATTGGTTTTGTATTAACTACACTCATTTACCCACAGTTTGGGAGTATGTTTTATTAGTAGTTCAAGCACTTTATGCTCTCATGGAGCTTTTAATGCAAACATATATCTCTACCACACGTAGTAAAACTCTTATGCACGCTTGCATTATTATACTTAGGAGAGCCCTTAATGCATGTACTAAGGTCTCTAATGCATGTATAGAAGCTCTTTAATGCATGCATAAGCGCTATAATATGGATGCCAATAGTTGGAGTGCATGCATAAGGAACTCTTATGATTTGAGATATCCTCTCTAATGTTGCATAAGAGCATTAGAGAACTCTATTGCATTGAGATATCTTCTCGAATGCTACATAAAATTTGTATGCCAATAGCTCTATGCATGTGTTAGAGCTTTATGGATGCCTAATAGCTATATCTTGCATATTTCTTGATTTGTTCTTTTAATGTTTTCTTTTATAAGTGTTCCTTCATATAGATAAAGCCATGACACCCTCTTGTTTTGTGAGGTAAGCAGCACCACATTCTCATTTTTATACTAATGCTAAAACCTCTTTTTGTGAGATTTTTTTTTGTGCATTTTATGCTTACATAATTTTTCTATTAGAGCTCTTATACACGCATAGATTTGTGCATGTATTTAGCTCTTATGCATACATTAAACCCTTTTATGTATGCATTAAATCTCTTTCCATAATACTATTTCTTTCCCCTTTCATTCTGACTGTGCAGTTGGATTCTTTTTGTTTCCCTTCATTACATTAAATCTTCTTTTCCACACTTCTATTTCCTTTCTCATAGCAATAGGAAACTCCTCATTTTCCATTTATAACTCTTTCCCTAATGGCGCCTCCCTCACTACTCGAGGGGGTTACTCATTAATATGTAAGCGTACCACATGGGTTCAACAAAAGGAATTTTTAAAATCCCTTTATTACACATTTCTATCATACAAAAGGGTACCATTTAAAGGGGGTATTATATCGAGCTCATCTAGTGAGGCGGTGGACACTGATGACCCGCTTGGGGGATAGGCCCCACACTTAAATCACTCGCATGGTTGGTGAGATCATGGGTGATCTGCGGGGCTGATGGGATAACAGGCTGTGTGACAGCCATTCTAGAGACTGGCATAGTTATAGCGCCAGCTCATTTAGTTGGGTTCACACTATAGAGAACCCTAGTATGTATTTGGTTGAGTACCTTTTCATAAGTGTGTACTCTTATCTTTGTATATGGTGTGTTGAGTGTTGAGTGAAGAAGAAGAAGATTTCCAGTCTCTCACCTTGTGTGTTCTCTATTAGGGTTTTGTGAGTGTGTGTGTGCTTATAAGAGCTCAAAATCTCTTCTCCCCTGCATCTTTTCATGGTATTAGAGCCTGGTTCATGCTACGGAGCTGCAAGCAAGAAAAGCATAGGAAGCGGTACGAGGGTAAGAGCTTCAACTACTCTTCCCTATTTGTGTTGGTGATTACATCTTGTCCTACGGGAGGCACCGGCAAATGATCTCTGATTGAGGAGGTTTCTTCACAGGAGTAAAGCTATAGGGCAACTATAATGTCCTATCCGATGTAATTTTTTGCGTCAAAAACGCGTTTCGGGCGCGTCAGGATCTCCGATTTTCAGAAAGCAGGCGATTTCAAGCACTACGGGTAAGTCATATGTTCTCTGCAGAACTCTATTTTAAGAACTGCAGGAAGATAGATTGACTGGGCAGACATTGTGTGTGCTGCAAGGAGGTCAACAATTGCCATTGGGTGTATGTATGCACATTGAGGTCACTGGTTGTGAAATTTGAGTGTAGTACAGTACCGCTGCAAAAAAAAATAGTAGTTTGTGCAAGACAAACTAGAGTGCTGTTTCTGGTAAATTTGTGTGTCTGGCAAGATGTCAAATGATGGCATAAACCAGATTGTTGCTGAGAATCTTGATAAGAACAACTTCCATGCTTGGAGGTTCAGGTTGATGAATTTCTTAATAGGAAAGTGTTATTGGGACTACATAGAAGGTGAGCATGAAGAGGCACCAGAGATACCGGAGATCAATCCGACTGCTGAAAGAGTTCAAGGATTAGAACAAAGGAGCCAGAAGAGTTATGTATTGGCTGTCTATCAGTATACAAGACACCATGATTGGACACATACAGGATGCCAAGTCCCCTACGGAGGCGTGGGACACCTTGGTAAAACTCTATGAAACGAATATCAAGGCACGAAAGATATAGTTGAAGAATGAACTTCATACTGTGGAGAAAAAGAGTATACTGTGGAGAAAAAGAGTATGTGTGTGAATGACTATGCATTGAAGATAAAGGGTATTGTGGAATCCCTTGCATCTATTGGTGTTTTAGTAGATGATGATGATGAGGTGGAAATCTGTCTACGTGGTCTCAGGCCACAATACAAGGCATTCAAGACGTCTATTCAGACTCAGCAAAACATTTCCAATTTTACAGATTTGGTGTCTATATTGATTATAGAAGAGAAGACCTTGGGTGAAGACCAACAATCTTCACAAAACAATAACAGTTCAGAGCAACAGGCCTTCTACACAAGTTCAGGAAGAGGATGAGGTAGAGGAGGCTATGGACGCGATCAAGGAGGTGGCCGAACAGGTAATCAGAATTATGGCCAGCAGTAGAGCAGCAACAACAACAGTCCCAGAATTCACAACAACAACAACAACAACAACACGCAGGTGGAAGAGGCCACTTCAGAGGCAAGGGAGTCAAAGAGGTCGTGGAAATTGGCAAAGGTAGTATAATGATTCACGTGGATGATTTTATTATGGTAAGCCTTGACATGTGCAGGCAAATTGTTATAAGAAGCAGGCTGACATGCAAAATGGGAAATTACAGCAAAACAACTATGCATCCTCGAGCAGAAACAATGAGGATAATGAAAGGTTTTTGTTATGTAGCATGTCATTAATGCCATGTCTAAAAATATTAAAGCAGCACATAAAGATGATGTATGGTACGTTGATTCAGGTTCTTCGAACCACATGACAAGTCATGGGGAGTGGTTCAAGGAGATGAAGTGTTAAAATTACAGCAATGTGATGAGCTATGGTGGATCACATGACAAGTCATGGGGAGTGGTTCAAGGAGATGAAGTGTTAAAATTACAGCAATGTGATGAGCTATGGTGCATCAAATGTTAGAATCAATGTGAGACCCTCTGCCCCCTCCGTGCACCAGACTCTCGGTAGAGCTGACACAGTGGAAGCAGCCCCCTCATGCACGGGGTAGGGTTTCTCACTCGGGGCCTCGCCCATGAATGTCCGGGCACGAGACTAGGCTGGGTGGTCACTCCGAAAACCGAAACCGGAAAAATTTCCCATGCCCGGAAAGCGGGAACGATTCCACCATTTAGAATTTTCTTAACGAATTTTTCTAACGAGATCAATTCTAAACTATCCTTCACCTGAATAAACCAGCTAGAAGGAAACTATCACTGATATAATTTGATCATCTGAGTAATTTAAACGCTTTTTTCCTAATCAAGATCAGGCACAGCTGTTGATCCACTCAATTGAGAAATTTATCAAGGAATTAACTAGCTACTGGAATCCTAGCGTAATCCTAAGATTTTTCAGTTTGATTATTAAAACTCCACTGACTCTAGCCTAACCCCATCCGGCCCATGGGTTAGCCACCGCCCTGCCACTGGAATCGGTAGAACCAAACAAGTACTCACCCACCCATAATTGACATGCCTTTCTTAACTTTAGCTTTAGAAAATAGATACGCACACACTCCTCTTTAAAACTTTAATATAAAAAAATAATCCATAGACAAAACAGATATGATCATAGATTTCATAACTCAAAATTTCCATTCAATCCCTTGTTTCACAAAAACAATACCACTTTGGACTCTCCGTTGGGACCAGCTGGTCAGCCAATGAGATCCAGTAACAGATTACAATAATCATTTCGTCAACATACATATATATATCTTCCTCGACATACATATGGGTGTCCTAAGCACCGGGAGCCCGTGCATCACCTGGTCAGAACCCTCCAGGATCCTCCTTAGCTGTCCTGGTACTTCACTCACACGGACCGCTTCGTCAACCCTCGTCCATCGGATCGAAAGCACACCATTTTCACCATACCCAGGCTGGTCAAGACCTGGGCAGGTTTTTGCCACGTGAGCTGTCTCTCAAACACTCCCCGCCAACTGTTGCAACCGAACTTCCCTTAGATAAACATATATGCCAAATGCTCCCTCTAGCATTCTGGTGTAAGACAATCCTTTAAGAAAAGAGGGTTTCTATGCAAGTTTTTAGTTTTGATTTCGTTTGAAAACCATGAATAATCTTATATCCGTATATCAATACTTCTAGATGCAGGTGTAAAATCCAAACAGAATTCCTCGAATTCTGTTAACTTCATCCTCAGATGAAAATCAAAAGTCTTAACGTAGTTTCAGATTGCGTGGGGGATTTGAGTACATTTATTCTAAACTGGGCACATCGTCATTAATTGAAATTGACGAAGGAATTAGGCCTTGAATAATAGTCTGAATAAGAGTTTGGATCTGGAAAGGTTCTTCCTAAACTATCTTTCTCGAAAGGTACTATTTCAATTTCTCTTTTTCTAAATTTCGTTCAACGAATATTTGCTTACAAATTTCTAAAAACATGAATTTCTTATGAGGAATAAAATAATCATTTATCTCGATCTGCGACTTTGATAGTTTAATTGAATTTTCTCATTACCATCTTAGTGAATATGAAACAGTAGCATTTCTTCTCACAGATTATCTACTTATTCATTTTTTTCAATTTTTGTAAAAATTAAACAGAGGATTAAGAGAACCCTTATTTAAATATAATCATTCTATTTGCATCTATTTATGCATAAAATCTAATTCTGATGAAAGTCACAGTACACTTTTATCATCATAAAATCATTTATGATAAAAATCACTATTTTAATATGAAAGAATTTCTTTTATACATAAAAATTATTTATGATGAAAATCACACTTTTAATATAAAAAAAAATCTTTTATGCATATGTTTATGCATAAAAATTATATTTTTAATTTTAAAAAAATATATTTTATGCATAAAATAAAAAAATATCTTTTATGCATATGTTTGTGCATAAAAATCATTTATAATGAAAACCACACTTTTAATATAAAAAAATATCTTTTATGCATATGTTTATGCATAAAAATCATTTATGATAAAAATCACTTATTTAATATAAAAAAATATCTTTTATGCATAAAAATCATTTATGATGAAAATCACACTTTTAATATTTAAAAAATATCTTTTATGCATATGTTTATGCATAAAAATCATTTACGATATAAATCACACTTTTAATTTTAGAAAAATATATATATATCTTTTATGCATATGTTTATGCATAGAAATCATTTATGATGAAAATCGCACTTTTAATATAAAAAAATATCTTTATGCATATGGTTATGCATATGGTTATGCATAAAAATCATTTATGATGAAAATCACACTTTTAATATATAAAAATATCTTTATGCATATGGTTATGCATAAAAATCATTTATGATGAAAATCACACTTTTAATATATAAAAATATCTTTTATGCATAAAAATCATTTATGATGAAAATCACACTTTTAATTAAAAAAATATTCCTTTATGCATACTTTTATGCATAGAAACCAATAATGATAAAAGTAACACTTTTATAATAAAAAATATTCTTTTATGCATAGCAATCAATAATGATAAAAGTAACACTTTTATAATAAAAAATATTCTTTTATGCATATAAATCAATAATGATAAACGTAACACTTTTATAATAAAATAATATTCTTTTATGCAAACTTTTATGCATAGAAATCAATAATGATAAAAGTAACACTTTTATAATAAAATACTATTCTTTTATGCATACTTTTATGCATAGAAATCAATAATGATAAAAGTAACACTTTTATAATAGAAAAAATATTCTGTTATGCATAAAAATCAATATGATGAAAGTAACTCTTTTGTAATAAGAAAATATACTTTTATGCATTATTTTATGCATAAAAATCCATAATGAAGAAAGTAACACTTTCATAATAAGAAAATTATCAATAAGTATCTTTCATAGAATTTAATTCTGTTTAAAATCATTCTTTTATAAAAATTAATCAATCTGCATCTTTCTATACATGAATGAAAATGATACTTTTAGAATACTCTAACAATGGAGATTATTCTTTTTGATTAATAAAAGATAAAATTTATTTTATAAAATTTTAAAAAATTTTGCCATAATCTCCTTTGTATGGCTGACCATTTTTCAATTTTTAACTCTCTAAATTTAATTAGAAGTTTACCAAGAGTATTTAAATCATTCTAATGTCAACATTTTCTACTTATTTAAGAGAAACATTATGAAAAACTTGAATTTATCCAATAATCAATCATTTAGGATAAAGAATGGTTGGATTTACTAAAGAAGAGAGGGGAATGCCTTTTTTCAATGAGTCATATCATCATTTCATTTTAGAGAAGACAAAAATCATAAAAAACCATAAAAGAATTAGAAAAGAGAAGAATCTCCAACTTACATAGATAATTTGAGAGCTTTCCTTTGGCTTGATGGTCTGAGGGTTCTACTCTTGTTTGAAACAAGAGTGGCCAACAATCTTTTAGAAGATGGAAGGTCAAAAACTAATGAAATATGAGTAAAATTCACAGTTTTTGGCACTTGGGAGAGGCAAGGTAACAGTGCAAAACACTATTCAGTTTCAACAAAGGGGAAGGCTTCTATTTATAGAAAAAAGTGAGCTTCTAACCAAGCCACTTGATTCTAGAATTTTCCAGATCAGTTTGGTCAATTTTTGACCATTTTTGGGTCAGTTTAGTCCACTTTTTGGATCTAGTTGAAACATGAGAGAGGAGAGAAAAAATTATCTCACTATTTGAGAGTTTGAAACTAATTCAAGCATGTCAAATAGGCGCCTCCTTCATGAGGAAAATTCCCCCATACTGAGGTGTCAAAAATGCATCATTTCACGTAAATATCTCTCTTTTTTTAACTATTAACCTTGTCCTTAGTCAACTCTTCATCTTATGTGAGTATTTACTCATTTTTGGGAGATTTTCCTTTTATTCTTCTATTTATCTCCTTCCTACATTTGGATGAATCTTATTGGTCCATAGGAACCTTAATTTAAAATTTTGAGAAAATCTTGACCCCCAAGATCATGCCTCTTGAACATATTATACTTAAGTTCTAATGCACCTTATGAAAATCTTTTTGAACTTCTATTTCAGGAAAATTTATTTTAATAAGATGAGATATTTTTCTATCCAAAAATATTTAAAAACTGAATTATCACTCTCTAGAAGATTTTCTCTCTCTAGGCCAAAACTGGTAGAAACAAGATCTTTTATATTTCTGAAGAGAGATTTGATTACAGGGGAAGATGATGGACATCTTCAGAGGCTAGGGAGGAATCTTACATTCTCTCCCACTTGAAAAATGCAAGATGCTCTCATCTCGCAAACTGGGGGTAATCCCACAACAGATCGACTTCATTCTCCTAGGTGGCATCTTCAAAAGGATAGAACTTCCATTTTACCAATAATTCTCTGAGAATTCTGTTCCTGAGAATCTTTTCTCGAACATTAATAATTTCTTCAGGTTGGAGTTCCATCTGCCCTTGGGTTGAAGAGGTTAGGATTTCATCATCAAGTACATGATTTGGGCTTGTCACATATTTCTTTAGAAGGCTTACATGAAATACATTATGAACTTTGAGAAGAGGACGCAGAAGAAGCTCGTAGGCTAAGTTACCTAATTTCTTTGTAATCAGATATGGCCCACAATATCTAGGGGATAACTTCTTTTACTTCCCAAGAGATAGAGAACTTCTTTTGGGCCATACTCTAATGAAGACCATATCTGCTTCTTCAAACTTTCTGTCTGTTCTCTTCTTATTTGCATACTGCTTCTATCGATCTTGTGGACAGCTTTAATATCTTTACGAATTGACTGCATCTGATGCTCCATGTCATCAAGCATCTGTCTGGCTATCTCGACCCTAATCAAGGGGTCGGACCAAGTTAATGGAGTTGAGCAATCTTATCCATATAGAGCTTTAAAAGGACTCATCTCGATACTTCAGTGATAAGAAGCATTGTAGGCAAACTCGACTAGGTGCAAATAGCTTAGCCACTTCTTGGGTTTCATGCCACAGCATGATCGAAGTATATCTTCGATTACTTGGTTTACCCTTTCAGTTTGACCATCGGTCTCAGGGTGATAAGCTGTGTTGAGATCCAAGAAAGTTTCCACTGCTTTGAAAAATGCAGTCTAGAACCTTGAAGTAAATTTGGGATCTCGATCACTTACTATTCTCCTGGGTAGGCCATGCAGTCTGAAGATTTCTTTTAGGAACACTCTGGCCACATCCACTGCAGTGTAGGTTTCTTTTACTGGGATCAGATATGCAACTTTGGTTCCTCTGTCAACTACCACGAAAATGGAGTTGTAAGCTAATTGCACTGAAGCTAATCCAGTAATAAAGTCCATACTGATACATTCCCACTTCATTTGGGGGATGTCCAATGGATGTAACTTCCCAAGTATTTTTACTCTTTCAGCTTTGACTTTCTCGCATGTCAGACATTGACGTACATGATTCAGTACATCCTTTTTCAGACCAGGCCAAAAGAAGCTTTTCTTTACAGACATGTAGGTTTTGATGAAACCTGGATGTCCTGCTATAAGGCTATCATGGGCTTCATTTAGAATTTGGTCCTTGGCTCCCTCATCATTGGGGATGCATAGCCTACGATTATAATACATAATGCCATCATCCATGCTGTACCCTTGAACTCTGATCAACTCCTGTGGAGTTTTGCTTTCCTGCATAAGTAGGGTAGCAATAGGGCCAAAGAATCTATCCTGCATGATCTTCTCTCTTGCTTCAACAATCAAAGGATTTGATACTACAGTAACTGCAAGCAAGGAGGCTTTTCTGCTGAGGGCATCTGCTACCACATTTTCTTTGCCTGGGTGGTACTTGATTTCAAAATCAAATTCCTAAAGGGTCTGCATCCACCTTCTTTGGCGCATGTTGAGGTCCTTCTGAGTAAAGATCCACTTTAAGCTTTGATGATATGTCATCAAAGTGAATCTTTTTCCCAGTAGGTAATGTCCACAACTTTAAGGCATAGACTAATGAAAGTAATTCCAAGTCGTGGATAGCATAATTCTTGTCATGCGTTTGGAGCTTTCGGGATTCATAGGCCACTGCATGACCTTCGTGCATGAGTGCACCTCCCAAGGCAAAACCACTTGCATCAGTTACTACCTCAAAGGGTAGAGAGAAATTTGTAGCTTCAGAATGGGACTGGTTACCAAGGCGGTCTTCAGCTTATCTTCAAAAGCACTCTGGCACACCTGGCAGACCACTGAAATGGGGTATTCTTTTTGAGAAGGTTAGTCAGGGGGGAAGCTATGAGAGCATACTTTGGTATAAAAGTTCTATACCAACCAGTCAATCCCAAGAATCCTCAGACTTCTTTCATTGTCTTTAGTTCAGGCCAATCTATGACTGCTTGGACTTTTGCGGAATCTGGAGAAATTCCATCTTTGGATACCAAAAAGCCCAAGTATTCATTATGGTCGGCAGAGAAAGTGCATTTACTCTTTTTTGCAAAGAGATGGTGCTTCCTTAGAATCTCAAGAACTATTCTGACATTAGCTTCATGGTCAGCTGCATTCTTTGAGTAAATCAGAATATCATCAAAGAAAACAAGAACAAAATCATCTAAGTATTCTTTGAGAATGTCTTGCATTAAGCGATTGAATGTGGCTGGGGCATTTGTCAATCCAAACGCCATGACAGTGAACTCATAATGCCCATACCGAGTATTGATGGTTGTCTTCGGGATATCTTGCTCATTAGTCCTGATTTGGTAATACCCTGATTTGAGATCTATCTTTGTGAAGATCTAGGCTCCATTTAGCCTGTCTAGAAGCTCATCAATTCTTGGGATAGGATACTCAGCTGATTTAGACCTCTGTAGTCCACACAGAGTCTAAGCATTCCATCTTTCTTTTCCTGAAAGAGAACTGGTGCACCCCAAGGTGAAAAACTGTATATGTATGCCTAGAACTACACATGTATAACTAGGGCTCTTTTGCATATGCATCAAAATCTCTATGTAGGCATAAAATGCATAAATTGCTAATTAAGAATACTTTCAAGAACTTGAGGGTGTGGCATTAATATTAAAAATGTGGTGTTGCTTACCTCAAGATAAGATGGAGTGATAAGTTAAGTCATTTTAAGAACAAAGATTATGAAATAAAATTGAACTTACAAAAACAAAACAAGATAAATGAATAATATAGCTACTATGCATGTATATAGCTTTTATATCTCGTAAGCCTATGTGATTGAGTAAGAGCATACTTTTTAAGATGATGAATTTGTGTAAGATCTGAAGGGCCTTACCTGAAAGGCTATTTTTTGAGAAGAGGTGAAAAGAAGTATGATGCATAGTAGTGGTGATGTTATGGGCACATAGATTGAAAAGAGAGAGTCACATAAAAGAACATGGATATAGACACTCACTTCTTGGGATATAAAACGATGTACATGGCTCCACTTCTTTATTATATGTTGCTAGATAGATTGACACTCCTATAGCATCTTCACCCTTCAACAAAGGCTTCAATATGGTAAGTGACGTCATAAAACAAATCGTCAACAGAGCATCAAAATAAGAATCCATATATGCATCAAAGCTTGAGTCTAAAAAAGCGTCGATAAAAATGGCTATATAAACATCAATAAAAGCATCAAGCTTGTTGTTGGTAGGACTCTGGGGTACATTATGGGCCCTCGAGACCGATGCCCTCATCTTCATGGGGTACTCCTTATGTCAAAAAGAAAGAAAAGGGTCTGTCGCCCTTGAGATACTTAGTGGCCTTTAGATTCTCTTGGCGGAGGTCTCTTGGCCATTGCTTGGGTCTCATTGGGATGGAGCTTTCCTCTTTATTCATCTTTTACACACACACCCAAAAAAAAAGAGAAAAAAAGAAAAAAGAAAAAAGAAAAAAAAAGGTCCAATCACCATTGCTCATATTTAGGAGTCGGGTTGCCACTTAGGAATAACTTAAACACTTGTAGGACATTGAGACTACGGTCATAACCTGCGGTGTATAAGCACACTTGCCTTTGCATAGAACTATCTACCACTTAGTCTCACTTTGACTAGTCTTTACTCACCTCTTTTAGCACTCTTTAAAACTCTTATCGGTCTTTCACTTGTATGCTCACGTGTGAGATTATCATTGCTGGTTTTTTTTTCAATAAAAGGCTTTACTTGTCTTTCATTGTTTTTTGTAGCTTTTGCTTCTACCGCACCCAAGGACGTGCGCGATTTAGGAAGGGGGAAATGTTCCACGGGAACACTCACGGAAACAATCAGATTATGGAACTAGCACAATCAGACCTCTCTACAACAAGCTTTGCAAACTTCATAGAGTCCAGCTCTCAACTACCTCCAATGCAGCATGATGGCAGATGGGTTGAAGGAAATGATCAAGCTATAGGACATCATCAAGGAAAAAGATGTTGCTATCCAGAGAACCTAAAGGAGGTATAGGAAGAGTATCTCCACAAATGAACAATTGCGATGTGAGTACCTACATCTTCCTACAAACAAATGGTTCCCCACCATTCACAAGGTTGAAATCCGAATGAAAGATTTGGAAATCTGAATCTAACCCACAGGAGACCGAGAGTCAACAAAAGCCTTATAAGCAACTACGCCCAACCAAAGTGGGCAAGGAGGCTTTTGTTGAGTTTGGGAAAGTAGGCCTAGAGTTAACAAAAGCCTTGGAAGTAGATGCACCCACCCAAGTGGGAAAGGAGGCCAACAACAGCAGTAAGGCATGGGGGGGCTCACTTTGAGTAAATCCTCTGTATCACATGCATTCAAGGTCTATTTTTAAAATCCCTTATCTATGAATTTTTTAGGGGGGAATGTTCCACGGGAACACTCACGGGAACACAGATTATGGAAGGAGGCCGAAAGCAATTAATGCGAGAGAGCGGGATTGTAGCCATGGGAACATAAAGACGCACATAATTTTTTCATATTTTTGTGTCGAAGTGCAATGTAAATCGTTTTAGGCCAATGTGGGTTCTAAATGAGAGTTCTAAGTGTATTAGCAAGGCTCACTTATGGGGTTGTCCGCCCATGTGTGAAAGAGGCCTAGGGTTAGGGTTAGTGGCATCTCTACAAAAGAGATGTTAGCTAAAGAAAGTGGACGTTTTTTGCCATTCCCATAAGCTATTGAGTGAAGCTCTTGAGCTCTCAAGCTATGGCAGCTCTCTAACTCTCTCTCTATTGTACTTTAATGAGCATGAAGCTCCAATGAGTATAGCTCCACTTCATTCTTTTAATCTGTTTTAGCATCATTGAAGTAGGTTAGTCTATGATTAGTTGAATGCTTCTTTCTTTCTCTTGTGTATCCAGCATGCTTGTAGTGTGTGTGTGTAGTCTCCATTGATGCAAGCTCTATGATTAATTGAATGCTTCTTTCTTTCTCTTGTGTATGCTGCATGCTTGTAGTGTGTGTGTGTAGTTTCCATTGATGCAAGCTCTTGCCCACTTCTTTGGCAATGAGTTATTCATGGATAGACTCTCTCTATGAGCTTGTGGGTTTGTGAATGTTACATTCTCTGCTTGCTTAAGCTTGTGGGTTAGTAGATGCACGCTTATGGATTTGCACGCATTAGGGAAAGCTAAGATTTAATCAATGTTTGAATGGGATAAAGAGATTGCTACGCATTACTTGTTGCCTTGATTAGTGTAGTGGATTTAAGGGATTGAGAGATTGATTGAGGTGTTGAATGGTTGAATCGTCAAGTGGTGGTTTGTGTATGTGAACTCTCCCTCATGGGATAAGCCTTCATGCACTAATCGGGTCGAGTGCTGGGATTGACATTGTGTTTCTTAACACATTTGTTGATCGGTAGTACTCTATGAGCACTATATTGCATGGTAGAGAGAACCGTTCTATAGGGCAAAGGAGGACCTTCATAAGAGAATCTAAGAAGAAATGGAACAAAAGAGCATGGGCATCTAGAAGGAGAGTTCTCTAAAATGTATGCAAAATTTAATCGAGACTGCTCAACAAGTATGCATGTGCCTTAAGGCCATTCAACCGAGACCAAAATTGCAAAATTCATAAACCAACTAAGCACCTAAGGTAGCAAGATAGGGGTGGAGCAGCTTTCAAGGAGGCAGAGCCAGATAGGGAAGAGGTCCCTCCCTCGGATCTAGAGTAGTACATGGAAGCAATGGGAACTTGTGACTCCCGAATTTGGGTGAGAAGGCAACAACTCATTCAAAGAGAGACACTGATAGTGCCCCTTGCTACTACAACAGAGTCACCTAGAGAAGAAGAGAGGAAACAAGAAGGGAAGGACTGCTAAGAAGGGGACCAAAAGGGCAACATAGGAAATGGGAAGCCAGTAGCTTAAGGAGGACCTAGTCAATATTAGCAAGTCTATCCTATCACACAAAGACTGGAGCAGCACCACCAGGAAGCTACCACCACCACAAACTTGTAGATTGAACTAGCACAATCAGACCTCTCTACAACCAACTTTGCAAACTTTATAGAGTCCACCAACACAAACTTTATAGAGTCCACCACACAAACTGGGTGTAGGAGCTCTCAACTACCTCTAATGCTGCATGATGGCAGATGGGTTGAAGGAAATGACTAAGCTATAGGATTTCATCAAGGGAAAGGATGTTATTATCTATATGGTGAGAATCCAGCTCTGCTGGTACATCTGCAGGAAGAGTTGTGCAAGAGGAGGATGGAAGTAGGCTACTTGGACAAGGTGCAAAGGAAAAGGTAGGAACTCTAGAAGGCCAATAGAGAAATAAATATGGAAATTAAAAATATGAAGGAGATGAGAGTGGCTAGGAAGGAGCAAGTAACTGTGTATTTACAGGATGACTTGGCTAGGATCAGGGAAATCCAAGCAAGAATGGAGGGCCAAGGCACCCTGAACAAAGAGGACCACCTTCAGATTATTAAGGAACTACAGGCAAGGGCCGACAAAGACAAAGTAGAGTTGGTCAAAGAATAAGCTAGACTAGTGGTTTTGGATGTAGAAGAGTTCCCACAGTCTATTAGATAGCTATCGAAAAAATGGAGCAATGGGAATGTCATGGTATAGATGACCTGAGGGAGGTGTGGGGAGAGTATCTCGACAAATTAACAGTTGGCGATGCGAGTCTCCACATCTTCCTTTAAATAGATGGTTTCCCACCATTCATAGGTTGGATATCTAGATGAAGGATTTGGAATTACAAATCCAACAATGTAGACAGAAGGCCTAGAGTCAACAAAAGCCTTAGAAGCAACTACACTTAGCCAAGTGGGCAAGGAGGCTTTTGTTGACTTTGGGCAAGCAGGCCTAGAGTCAATGAAAGCCTTGGAAGTAGCTGCACCCACCCAAGTGAGCAAGGAGGCTGATAACAATGAGGCTCCAGGGGCTCACTTTGAGTAAACCCTCTGTATCAGGTGCATTTAAGGTCTATTTTTAAAATCCCTTATCTGTGAATTTTTTATGAATAAAACATACCATTTTTCTATTCAACTTGTGAATACCCCCTTTAAATGGCACCCGTTTATATGATAGAAATGTGTAAAAGAGGGATTTTAAAAATCCTTTTTTGCTAAACCCATACGATATGCTTATATATATTCCAGAAAAGTCAAAACAGAGAATAGTACATGGTTGAACAAGTCAAAGCCAACTACATAAGTGGATAGAGAATTGAAATACCTTCTTTTAGAGCTAAAGACCATATAATTTAGATTTTGAGAACCCATTCAAAAGTCTTTTGGGCAATTGAGATGATGTCGAAGGCGAAACTCAACAAGGGGAACTGCAAGGAAGCTCTTGAGTATGAAGCGGGCACATCAGATGCAAGACAAGAAGCAAATTAGAATGCTCAAGGAGCTATGCAAGAAGAAATTAGTGGTAATATCAATGAAGGCATGCATCAAGAGGTAAATGTTTCACAAATACCTAAAGGAGGAAACATGAACATGAACAACATGATGTATCTCATGCAAACTATGATTGAAAGGCTAGACCAAAGATTTCAGCTCATGGTGGAAAAGCTTGACTCTATGAGCAAGAAGTTGCATGATGAAATCTCAGGCTTGAGGCAAGATACGGATTAAGGTAAAGAAGTTTACGGCGGACCTATGTTGCAACCATATGCACCAAACACTTTTTCACACTGATGGGGCCACAAGTTTATGGAGCATTTATGGGACCTTAACATGCAAATACATTGCATACTCCTCAAGCTAGTATGAAAATGCATTGCATACTCCTCAAGCTAGTATGAAAATGCATTGCATACTCCTCAAGCTAGTATGCACCATGTTGATGGGAATCATGGGTCTCTTATTGGAAAGAAAAAGATTCCTCCATCAATGAAGCATCAAGGTGGAACAAGTAATCTTGGTATGCCTATGAATGGTCCTATGAATGGGCTTTCATCATTGCAAGGGAGAAATGTGGAAAAAAGTAAAGGAATAGTTTTTGAAGAACCAAGGGTGAATGGAAATTGGAATCACCCACACATGAGTGGTCATCAGTTTGATGAGATGGATCATCATACTTCACACATGAGTGGTCATAACTTTGTTGAGATGGATCATCATGCTTCACACATGAGTGGTCATAACTTTGTTGAGATGGGTCATTATTTTAATTGGATAGAACCTATTCATGGTAGACCTCATCACTTCAATGAGTTTGGGGGCAATCATGTTAGACCAATTGAGCATAGACCGCCTGTTCATCATCAAGGTGGTGATGAAGATGAGTTTAAGGGAGTGAAGGACAAGTTGACTTTTACTAAGTTCAAGGGTGAAGGCTCAACCAATGAGCAATTTAAAGAATGGATTGATAAGATGGATCTTTACTTTTTGAACTTAGTCCTCGTAGTGATAGGGACAAGATTTTGTTTCCTACTTTGCATCTAGAAGGTTGTGTCCATGCATGGTGGCGGCACTTGAATGCTCATGGTTCACTACTTGGATAGTTGTCAAGAATGAGATGAGGAGAACCTTTGTTTCATCCCTTAATAGATCAAGGATGGTGGAGAAATGGGATGATCTCACACAAATAGGCAATGTCAAGGATTATGTGCACAAGTTCATGAAGTTTTCACTTCATGTGGAATGCTTGAGTGAGGAGTAAAAATTGAGGAAGTTTATCAAAGGGCTACAAAACAACATCAAGGTAGATGTGGATTTTTAAAGGCCCGAAACCATCAAGGAGGCCATGTTTCTTTGCGAAGATCTATAAGGCAAACAAAGTATACACATGCTAGTGGAGCAAGGCATAATTTTAGGGCTGATATTGACACTTTAACTTTAGGCAAATCTTCAAGTGGAGTTTCTTATCACAGGGGTCCTTGTATATTCAACTTCAGGCAAATCTTCTATGGAAAAGGTGGAAGGGGAAATATCAGATTATTCGGTAACTCGTTTCCTCGACCTTCTCCAAATGGTGATGGGAAACAAGTTGATACCAAAGCATCTAACAAGAGTAAGATTATCACAGAAGATCATATTAATGATTTGAAGGACAAGGTTTTGTGCTTCAAGTGTGGTGACAAATGGAACAAGGACCATTGGAAGTTTTATAAGGCCAAAAATATGACCCTAAGTATTATTCTCACCAAACCTTTCCATGAAGATATTAAAGAGGATGTGGATGAATATGAGGAGTATTTTGAAGATGCCAACAATGAATTCAAAGATGTAGAAAAGGATTGTGAATTCCCTCTTGACTCGGGTGGATCAAAGAGGGATATGTTGACTATGATGATGGGTTACCATTGCCTATGTGTGATTATCATGATAAGGGCAATATGGCTACCCTATGCAAGATCTCAAGTGATGCCTATGCCGGTTGCAAAGGAGTAAATACATTTAGGTTGAAGGCGTGCATTAATGAAAGGGTGGCACATATTTTGAGTGATACTGGAAGCACACATAGCTTTTTTCAACACCAAATACATGTTCAGTCTCAAATTATAGACTATGGATTTATCTTTATGTGAAAATAGGTTCAAGTGGCTAGTTGAGCAAAGATGGATTGCATAATGGTATGCAAAGATGTGAGGTCGATTCTCACAAATGATTACACTTGCAAGGTTGATTTACTTGTATTGAATATGGGTCCCATTGAAATTGTTGTGCGATGTGATTGTTTGGTAGCTCTTAGGTTGTTTCACATCGGTTTACAAGGGTATATGAGTTTCATGGATGTAAACCATGAGGTTACATTTACCGAAACTCATGTGCCAAGTATCAAGATAATGCAACACAACTCAAGAGGAAGCTAAAGAAAATGGGATGCATATATGTTTTATAGCTTTGCAAAGAAGAAAGCAATGAGAAAAAGGGAGAGTTTTTGCATAAAGGTATGAAGTAATTGTTAAAGGAGTATGAGGATGTGTTCCAAATGCCAAAGTGCTTGCTGAAAGGGAGGGGATCATGGGATAGATCTTGATCTGCATACCAAGCCCATTAACAAACCACCTTATAGATTGTTAAAAGTGGAGAAGGATAAAGTGGCAAAGCAACTCCAAGAGCTTATAGACATAGGATGGGTTACTTCTACTAGCCAATCACCTTTTGCATCACTCGTACTCCTTGTCAAGAAGAAGGATGGCACTTTTTGCATGTGTGTGGACTATAAGGATTTGAATAAATCTACAATCAAGAATATATTCCCTAATCCATGAATTGATGAGTTGAAAGAGGTGCATGTTTCTTCTTCCCTTAAAATTGATTTGAGATCAGGCTATCACCGATTTAAAATCAAGGAAGGTAATGAGTACAAAACAGTGGATCCGGCCTTATCTGAGGTACTGATTTGTCTTGCTAGTGGGTGGCCGGTCTGGAGTCTCTGGACATGTGAGCAGTGTTGACTTGTGACTCACATGAGTTGTGATGGCTTCCTTCTAGACACACAGGCCATGCAGCCGCCTGTGGCAGTCTTCTGTCAGAGACTGAGAGTAGGTATTCGAATAATGGATCGTCAGGAAGAGTTGACCTGTGAAGACGAGCTTAGGCGGGTGGTGGCACGGGGCTTGGAGCTGGCAGGAAGCCTGCAAGAAAAGGTGGAATCAGTGCCCGGGCGATGATGACCGAATCCAGATGCGGTCCGTTTTACTCCAGATGATGACTTGAGATTGTGGAGCATATGAACCGCTTTATCGAGTACTTCGGTATTAGGGGACCAGAGTAATCGCGAGAAGCAAATTGTGGTAGTCCAGAATTTGGAAGCCGGTGCTCGTCATGAGAACTTGCAAGGTGCAGCACTAGGCCTTGAAGGTTTCGACGAAACGTACATCGACGCGCACACGTGCGCCTAAAGCATTCACATGCAGCAGCTCAACTTAGCATCTTTCCCATTGACTCATAATAATAATAATAATAATCAGAGAGGAGTACCTCAGGCCACATTTTTAATCAACTGTCTGCATTGCCTTTGCTCAATATTTCCGGCCCGTAATTGATCCCTATATTAGGGACACATTAAATGATCCCCGATCGCACCAGCACAATTTGTAACCAGCAATTATACTAATCTGTTGACGACGACGACCAACGCTAGCTCTTCATTTCTCATTTCTCTAGCGCCTACTACAGCAGAGACAGCACACAGCGAATCCTATCGCGTCCCTCGAAGGAGGCGTCTAATGAACTAGAGACGACACGCCTAATTAATGTGAATCCTATTGCGTCCCTCGAAGGAGGCGTCTAATGAACTAGAGACGACACGCCTAATTAATGTAATATTGCTCTACTTAGTACTAAGTTTACATTTGTTTTGCTAGACTCAAACGCTGTGTGGGGCTAATTCCTCCCCCCTCACGTCTTCGCATTTTTCCAGAGCTTTTTGCTGCATCCCTACGAATCTGATTTGTTTGTGCACCCTCACATGTTCCCAAAGCATCTTGATTTGTGTACATGTACACATTTTCTGTCTAGGTGGCTGGGTGTGCGCGCTCTTTGGTTTGGGGTATTGAGGGGGTTTGTTCAGCTATCTAGCCACCGGTGACATCGCATATAGTATTGAGCTAGGCTACCATAAGCCTTGAATGACACTAGTTTTATCATGCTACATTTGAATTTGTATAGCCAACATTGTTATTAACAAAGATTAAATATGAGAACTGTCATTAGCTAGGGCCTTAGTGAGCCCACTAGGCTAGTGATATTTTAAGTACATTTTTAATTTAAAATAGTTTAGCAATGCTTCTTTATGCATAAGCCTCATGCATGCAGTTGTATGCATAAGGCATATCCATAGAGCTCTATGCTATGCAGTGGCCTATCTAAAGAGATATATGTAAATAGCGCCCCACATACATCTCATTGCATACAACATATGCATAGACACATGCATGGAGCTCTTTACATAGAGCCATATACAAACTTATATATATGGAGCTCATACAAATAGAATTAAGGGAAGATCTAGGCAAAGCTCTATGCCTGGATGTAATGCATAAGCTCGACACATACAACGTAATGCTTAGAGAGGTATGTGCAAAGAGCTATTATATATAAGATCTATGCATATTTGCGTAAGCTACTCAACTCTATGCATGATAGCATACATCATATGCATAATAGATTTTGTATCAGCTCTATGCATATTATGCATAAGTTGAGTTCTATGCATAGGGCTTACACGAGATCTATCTTAGTGATTTTGCTATCCTTTTTTTTACATGAAGATGTGGTTTTTTGATTTGTTTTCTAGGGATCTTCAAAACTACTTTGGGATTTGGTTAGTTGATATTTAAAAAATAATAATATTTCTTTTACACAGAGGTAGGTAGAAAAACTATTTTATTACGAGTTTAACCAAGTTTGTTTTCTCTCCCTTTATCTCATTGCTTGCACGGTGCTCAACACATTAGCCCCTTTTTTCTTGAGGTAAGACTGATCGCTCTATCCTCATTTTTTAAATATTTTCATGATTATCTTACACCCTTGAAACATATTATTTTTAATTGGGATTTATGTAGTTTATGTTTGCATAGAGGTTCTTATTCTTAGGCATACATAGAGCTAGAGTCTTGCATATAGCTCTAATGCCTAAAATAAAGCTCTTGATGCATGCATTAGATCTCTTATGCAAACTTATCCCTTACATAAGAGAGATTTTCATGCATTCATCAAGAGCTCTAATGCATTAGATCTGTTATGCAAACTTATCCTTACATAAGAGAGACCTTAATGCATTCATCAAGAGCTCCAATGCATAAAAGCTCTCTAATGCATGCATGAGATTTTTATGCATCCAAAAGAGATGATCTCTTTCTCTACAATAGCTCTTATGCACTAAGATATATCTATCAGTACAATAGCTCTTATGCAATAAGAGACCTTATGTGTCAACAAAGAGATCTATATGCATGCATAGGATCTACATGCATGCCTAATAGCTATATATTCATTACTCCGTTCCTTTTTTTTTGTAGGTCTTCCTTGAAAGAGATCAATATCTGACCCTGTCTTATCATATGGTATAAATCACTATCATATTAGTTTTGCATTGACTGCACTCACTTACCCACTTTTTGGGAGTATGTTTAATTAGTAGTTCAAGCACTTTATTCTCTCATGGAGCTTTTAATGCAAACATATATCTCTACCACATGTAGTAAAACTCTTATGCATGCTGGCATTATCTATACTTAGGAGGGCCCTTAATGCATGTACTAAGGTCTCTAATGCATGTATAGAAGCTCTTTAATGCATGTTGCATAAGAGCATGCACATGTATAAGAGCTATAATATGGATGCCAATAGTTGGAGTGCATGCATAAGGATCTCTTGTGATTTGAGATATCCTCTCTAATGTTGCATAAGAGCATTAGAGAACTCTATTGCATTGAGATATCTTCTCGAATGCTACATAAAAGTTGTATGCCTAATAGCTCTATGCATGTGTTAGAGCTTTATGCATGCCTAATAGCTATATCTTGCATATTTCTTGATTTGTTCTTTTAATGTTTTCTTTTATAAGTGTTCCTTCATAGAGATAAAGACATACAACTCGCATTCCCTAATGGCACCTCCCTCACAACTCGAGGTATCAGAGACTGGTTCATGCTACGGAGCTGCAAGCAAGAAAAACACAGGAAGCGGTATGAGGGTAAGAGCTTCAACTACTCTTCCCTATTTGTGTTGGTGATTACACCCTTGTCAGGAGCTCTACGGGAGGCACCGGCAAACGATCGCTGATTGAGGAGATTTCTTCACAAGAGTAAAGCTATAGGGCAACTATAATGTCCTATCCGATGTAATTTTTTGGGCCAAAAACGTGTTCCGGGCGCGTTAGGACCTCTCTTTTTTTAAAACGCAGGTGATTTCAAGCACTACGAGTAAGTCATCGATTCTCTGCAGAACTCTATTTTAAGAACTGCAGGAAGACAGATTGGTTGTACAGACATTGTGTGTGCTGCACGGAGGTCAACAGTTGCCATTGGGTGTATGTATGCACATTGAGGTCACTGGTTGTGACATTTGAGTGTAGTACAGTACCGCTGTAAAAAAAATAGCAGTTTGTGCAGGACAAACCAGAGTGCTGTTTCTGGTAAATTTGTGTGTCTAGCAAGATGTCGAATGATGCCATAAACTAGATTGTTGTTGCTGAGAAGCTTGATAAGAACAACTTCCATGCTTGGAGGTTCAGGTTGATGAATTTCTTGGTGGGAAAGTGTTATTGGGACTACAAAGAAGGTGAGCATGAAGAGGCACTAGAGATACCAGAGATCAATCCGACTGCTGCAGATGTGAAAGAGTTCAAGGATTGGAACAAAGGAGCCGGAAAAGTTATGTATTGGCTGTCTATTAGTATATAGGACACCATGATTGGGCACATACAGGATGCCAAGTCCCCCAAGGAGGTGTGGGACACCTTGGTAAAACGCTATGAAATGAATACCAAGGCACGAAAGATACAGTTGAAGAATGAACTTTATATTGTGGAGAAAAAGAGTATGTCTGTGAATGACTATGCATTGAAGATAAAGGGTATTGTGGAATCCCTTGCATCTATTGGTGTTTCAGTAGATGATGATGATAAGGTGGAAGTCTGTCTACGTGGTCTCGGGCCACAATACAAGGCATTCAAGACGTCTATTCAGACTCGGGAAAACATTCCCAATTTTACAGATTTGGTGTCTATGCTGATTATAGAAGAGAAGACCTTGGGTGAAGAGCAACAGTCTTCACAAAACAAAAACAATTCAGAGCAAAAGGCCTTCTACTACACAAGTTTAGAAAGAGGACGAGGTAGAGGAGGCTATCCTCACCTCTACTCCCCTGTGACACATTTGATTCTCACTCATAATCATATACTGATTTAACAAACACCTGATCTTCAACTCCCACCTCATGATCATCCAATTTGCAACCTGCATCATTGGCTTCCAACTCTCCCTCTGGACAGACTGCCAGACCAAGACTATAGCCAAACCACTCATCCATATGCTGAGCATCAACATGTGGTGTGTCCACCATAAACCCATTTCCCTTCAACCCATCAACATCAAACACAGCAACTTCATGCACTGTAGACTCATCATTACCACTTCCCTGTAGTTTCTCCAGCTTCAAGACCATTGGTGATCCTTCAAGATTCTCCACATCTTGCACAGGCATCTCTACCAAGTCCAAGCTCCCCAAACTGCCGAGCAAAGCATCCTGGTCCCCCTGACCAACAACAATAGCCTCACATGCATTCTCTCTACTGACAACCGACTCATTCCCTTGGGCATGACAAGAAACACACATCTTATGGTCAGCATCCACACGCAAAATCCATCACGTCATCATCCAAAATAGCATCTAACTCATCAGTCACACCACCACTCCCTTCCTACACAATTGGTATACAAGCATTATTACCTTCTCTAAGGAAACCAATTCCAACAGATCATCCAGTGCATTATCAAGAACACAGTCCAGCTCATCATCCACATCTTCTTCTCCTTGGGTCAATCCCAAACATACTTGGGCCTCACTTGCCCACTGCACAGCCACAGTTAAAAGCATATGCATTAATATTTTGCAACCAAAATCCTTGGATTTCTGATTACCTGGCTCATAAGCATTCACTGTTGTGGAAAAATTTCCGTCTTTTTCCAGCATAGCATTCCCAGACCTCATAATCCCAAATTCACCTGACTCTGGCTCCCACATGCCTGGTTGCTCAAGCATTAGTTCTTCTTCAACCAGTTCAATAAGATAACTCCCAGAATCCAGCACATAAACATTGCTCTCACTCACCGGATCATCCGTGACCCGCTTTCCACTTCCACTGTCCTCTTTGGAAGAGAGACTCATTTCCAAAGGTGCTTCAAGCATCATCTTGTCCTCTACTTCCTCATTGCCAACCACCTTTGGTTCTTCTTCAGGCTCAAGATTCTCCCTTGTCTCACCCCTCGTGTCAAATCCTGCTAGATCCTTCATTTGCAGTCTATCTCCTTCAATCTCTTCGTCTACTTGCTCTTCCACTCCATCCTCTTCTTGTAGACTATCTTCTGTCTCTCCCCTCCTCCCCTTAGGTTCTTGAACTAGCTCTTTAAGCCAAGAGAAGCATCTCTCGACATCTAAATTCCTGCCTATGATTGGCAAAACCTTATTTTCTACAAGAATTTTCTCTGCTTGAACTTTAGAAGCATAAATAACATCACTTTGACTAGTGGATACATTATCAGAAATCTGGTAATTCTCATAACCATAAGCTGGCATAACATCCACCGCTATAGACTTCACAGTGCTCCCATTAAACTGCCCAGAATCCTTGGCGATTGCCTTACGATTTACCTACTACATTCCCCTGCCAATTTGTTGGTACATAGTAGGTGTTTGTTGCACAAAATCAACCTGGACCATATTCACATCAAGACAACCATTCTTGACCACTTCATCCTCCTTGATCATCCCATAATCCGCCATTTTCTTCAGCTTCCATTCTTTCTCTTCCGCAATCCTCACCGCCTCTTCATAAGTAGAAGGTTGCTTCAAGTCCACTTTTACCAACAAACTTTGCTTCAAACCTGCTGTGAATTGCATCTTTTTCACAAACATGGGGGGAACTTCTGTTTCAAGAGCTAAACACCATCTTGTCCATAGCTCACTGAAAATTGTAACATAACTTGCCACACTCTGGCTTTCACCTTGCTTCAGCTGTTGGAGCTCCTGCCAAACATCATTGGGATCCTCTTCTTAGAAACTCCTTTGTAAGGGCTTCTCTCAAGTTTTCCACCATCGTCATTCGAGATGAGCTACCAATCATTCTTTTTGCTTCAAACCCTCAAAGCCATGTACCCGCTGTGCCCTTCAAAAAGATCTGGAAGAGCCTTAAAATTTGATCCGGATTATCCACATGGTTGGTAACACATGCTACCTCCATTTGCTCCAAGAAATCCTCTACATCCTCATTCTTATCACCGTGAAATTCAGGATAAGCAAATGCCATGGTTGAAACCTATAAACTGAAGGAACTTGAAGAAAGATCCTCAGTGGGGGCACCAGAAAGCTATCGGGAGGCTGGGAAAAGAAGAAATGCCTCTACAGCTACCTACCCAGCAGCCTTGGAAGACACAACAATCACAAGGGGCACCACCAGCACACTGCTAGAAACAGAAATCTCTCACTCTTCACCACCCTCCCACGCCAGACAGACAACACAAAACAAAACCTATATTTTAGTAGAAATCTTCATCTTTACATAGCTAGACATCTAAAATGTCCTCAGAACCGTCCTCATCCAAAATCCATTCACAATCTGCCCATTCCCCCTCTTTTATATAAATTACCACAGACCAATAACCAGAAGAACTATTGGAAAACACAACTTCGAAGAGTGTGGAATCTTCAAAGTACAACTCAACATCTGGACCTAATTCTAGGATTAGATACATGACGGTAAAACTGCACTCCAACAAAATATATATGTATACCCTAGTAATCACCTTTGCTCTGTATCCTTCTTTTCAGCAGCATCCAGTTGTAAAGATGGTCTTTCTTAACCTTCACTTGCTCTTTACTGCCCCTGGCGGCTCCCCAGCAAGTCACCACCACCTTGTTTGTCTTTGTACTTCAATCGACACCTCAACATGCTATGGGCGCCCTCCTCACCTCTCTGTTTGTAGCCAGCTCTCAAAACAAAAAAACGGTACTCCCTCTATCATCCACTCTCCCTCAGGAGAGGTAGCCATGATCAACACCCATCTTCCTTTCACTGCAGCACCTTTTTCCACACACAAGCCTCTCTTCTACGAAATGGCCACCCCCTCTATGTTTGCTCTCTTCGCTCACATGAGGGGTCTTCTCACCCTTCACTGCTCTGCGCCCCAGAGCCACATGACCTCCAGCACCACCACGCTACCTGCTCTCTCACACGGCGGCCCTCCTCCAGTCTCTGCACAACGGTCTTCAGCTCCTCTTACGTCGACTCTGTCTGCTCCAGCACTTCCGGCTGCGCCCAGCTGCACCACCTCTCTGCTCTATCACCTATACGTGTGGCTACACACGCCCCAGCTTGTCGGCATCGGCCCCCAGCTCTCCACACGGTGAACCTTTTCGAACCTCGGGGGGTTCACCTCAAAAAAATTTAGTGTACCATGTGCGATCAAAAGGAGGGGTATTTTAATTCAAATTTTGAAAAAAATTTAATAGGATTACAATAACAAGAGGGGTATTTTAATTCAACTTCAAAAAAAAATCCGTTAGTTCATAAGTAAAGAGGGGCGATTTTACTGGGGGAAAATTTTTAGTTAAGGGGTTTTTTAAATGCCCCTTGAACGCACGTGATACATATGATTTTTTAGAAGTGCACCCCTCGAGTTTCGAACCCGCACTCGCCAGCTGACTCAACTTCTTCGCCAACCTTCCACCGCCTGTGCTGGCAGCAGTGTTTACAGCCATGTGGCCTTCCAATAAATTGGCCACGTTTAATATTATCATTTTTTTTATTTTTTTTCTAAGGCCTACATCACTCTTTCCTTCCTCAATACTTTTGTGCCATCTTTCTTCTTACTATCCACATATAGCCACTCTCTCTCACTTCCATTTCACCATATACAAGGTAACGTTGGCCCTTTCTTTGATTAATTACTCTTCATGCTTCCACACCCTTCGAGATGCAACCCTCCAGTGCTACCCATTCATCTCTTGGTCGCGCATACACCCTGAGCCATCGAACGGCTGATATCACCTACAGCAAAGCACACTTCGAACAAACCTGTACAACTGCCAAGGCGTTCCCAAACAAATCCTTCACACATGCCACGCACACGTATGTACACAAGCCATAAAAACCTCTCAGAAAAACACCTGACAGCGGCAACCACCTTCTTGCTCTGTAGCTCTCTCCTTGCGCCTTCACGCTCACCCAAGAGCCCTCTCTCCTTCTACAAGGCGGCAGCTCCCTTCGCGTTTGTCTCTGCAGAATGACCAGAGCCCCACTCACCAACAAGGCGGCCACTACATTTTACCTTACGACCCGACTCCACTCTTCGCCAACCTTCCAGATGATGTGCTGGTGAATTCGTTGGCAATAAAGCAAGCCTCCAAGTGGCTTTTTCATTGTAGGCCACGTGGATGGTATTTTTTCTTTAAGCCTGGAGGATGGCTACCAAGACCTTCCTTTTCACACCATGTTCAAGATTCAAGGCAACCTTGGCCCCTGCTTCATGCTTCCACACACTCTTTCAAATACAACCCGCGAGTGCCCATTGTACTTGGGAACGCGTACACATTCAAGCTACCGAGTGGCTGATACCATCTCCAGCAGACCTCCAGTAGACCACGCTGTGGACAAGCCTGTACAAGCCTACAGCAAAACCATTCACCCTATACATCTGCCAAGGCATTCCAAGGCCAAGTCTTCACACATGCCATGCATCCATATGTACACAAGCCCAAAACACCTTTCAGAAAAACGCCTGACAATTGTCATTGCTGGTTTTTTTTCAATAAAAGGCTTTACTTGTCTTCCATTGTTTTTTGCAGCTTTTGTTTCTACCACGCCCGAGGATGTGTGCGATTCAGGAAGGGGGGAATGTTCCACGGGAACACTCATGGGAACACGGATTATGGAAGGAGGCCGGAAGCAATTAATGCGAGAGAGCGGGATTGTAGCCATGGGAACATAAAGACGCACATAATTTTTCCATATTTTGTGCCGAAGTGCAATGTAAATCGTTTTAGGCC
The DNA here is from genome assembly GCF_041138505.1 of Cibotium barometz. Taxonomy (NCBI): domain Eukaryota; kingdom Viridiplantae; phylum Streptophyta; class Polypodiopsida; order Cyatheales; family Cibotiaceae; genus Cibotium; species Cibotium barometz. The sequence continues at coordinate 37,829,910 of NC_141068.1, forward strand.
AATGTGGGTTCTAAATGAGAGTTCTAAGTGTATTAAGCAAGGCTCACTTATGGGGTTGTCCGCCCATGTGTGAAAGAGGCCTAGGGTTAGTGACATCTCTATAAAAGAGATGTTAGCCAAAGAAAGAGGACATTTTTGGCCATTCTCATAAGCTATTGAGTGAAGCTCTTGAGCTCTCAAGCTATGGTGGCAACTCTGTAACTCTCTCTATTGTACTCTAGTGAGCATCAAGCTCCATTAATCAATGAGTAAAGCTCCACTTCTTTCTCTTAATCTCTTTTAGCATCATTGAAGTAGATTAATCTATGATTAGTTGAATGCTTCTTTCTTTCTCTTGTGTATGCATGCTTGTAGTGTGTGAGTGTGTAGTCTCCATTGATGCAAGCTCTTGCCCACTTCATTGGCAATGAGTTATTCATGGATAGACTCTCCCTATGAGCTTGTGGGTTTGTGAATGTTTATACTTCTAGAGCTTAAGAACTTGGCATACTCCGTTTGGTATATGTCTTACACCGTCTTCAAATAGAAATACCTTCTACTAAGTCCTCTAAGAATCTAGAAATCACTCGCCAAAAGTAACAACTAATTTAAAACTTAAACCAGCCAACTGTGTGTGTGAGATCCCGTTCCCATCAAGCAACGGATTCGGGGTACTAGCAGCGGAAGTAGTACTTCTTGCGAGGAACAGGGTCCCACATTCGGAGCCTCGCCCACGGATATCCGGACAAGAGACTAATCCGTCGATTTATCCAAAACCGAACTCGGAAAAACTTCCCTTATCTGAAAAGCACGGGCGATTCCACCATGATAGTTTTTACTCTAACGTAGTCAAACCATTTCTGATCAAGCTGATCCAACTGCATCTATAAAGATACTTGGTCAGATCAAGGAAGAAACTTGCACTTGGATAATTGGGATCAATGCTTTTTTCCCCATCAAGAAAGAAACTTGTACTTGGATCATTGGGATCAACGCTTTTTTCCCCATCAAGAGGCACAGCCGTTGATTCCTATCCATAGAACAATTACTATCCGCGATTTAATTTATCTATCGTAGTAACAGAATTTGAGTCTCGATTTATGGATCCATCAGTCCAGCCTAACCCCATCCAATCCCATGGGTTAGCCAACCGCCCAACAACTGTAGTGATGGGATCCAATTAGGAATTTGGTTAGGTTTTGTCCCGGGTACCAAGGAAAAGAGTTCCAAGGCCCCCTAGCCGAAAGTTCATGCAAACATAAATCTAGTCACACCACTTACACACCCAATATGAAATTGCCTTTTTCTCAGCATTAGCTAACTTTAAAACAATCCTTTAATGAAACCATAGTATCACTGATCACAATCTTCCAATTATCCGATTGATTCTTAATTTCTCATCATTCCTTCATCAGAGTATCTATGGCATCATTGGCAACTAGAACGCTCACCACCTGTCCACTGATGAGGGGCCTTTTCAATAGTTCCTAGCCCATAATACTCGGCAATATAATCACTTATAAAAATCAAGATGGAATCTCGTTGAAGATCAGCAAGATCAACCAATAGATCCATAAAAAGAGCCATGGACTCATCCATTGAAGACCAGCAAGGTCAATCAACCAAGTCCATGCCCGGTTTCATAAAACAACTCTTACTCCTTGTTCCAATATCTTCCTCGACGCACGCGTGGGTATCCTAGGCGACCCAGATCCCGAGCACCGTATGGTCAGCACCCTCTAGGATCCTTCGCAGGTGACCTAGCGCTTCACTCATAGGTCGCTTCCTTGGTCCCTCATCCACCGTACCGGAAGCTCACCATTTTAATCGAACCGAGGCTGGTCAAGACCTCGGCTGACTTTGCTACGCGAGACGTCCTCCATTGACTCTCCGTCAGCAGTTGCAACTTTATCAGTTAGGTCTCCACCACCTTAATCACAAGATGATCAAAATGCTTCCCCAGCATTCTTGACATAAAGCAGCCATTTACAAACAGCATTTACAAACAGTTTACGAATATAGTTTCTATATTAACTCTCATTTTTCCACATTTTCCCTCATCAATCCACATTACTTATTCCACATTCCATTTATATGTGTACTCATCCCATCACATCATTTTCCATCTCATCACTTCAGATTCCTTCACATCACATATCATATATTCACATCCATACATATATCCACATCCACATCCACATTCACATCTATACATCCACATCTACATTGATGCACCTATTTTCACATCCACATCTACATGCACATTCATGGATCCTCATCCATACATCCACATCTACATGCACATTCACATCCATACATCCACATCTATATGCGTACATTCACATCTACATGCATACATCCACATCCTCATGCATACATCCACATCTCCATGCATATATCCACATCCACATTCACATTCACATCCATACATCTATATCTACATGCATACATCCACCTCCACATTCACATCCACATCTATACATCTACATCTACATGTATACATCCACATCTCCATCCATGCATCTACATGTATACATCCACATCTCCATCCATGCATCTACATCCACATCCTCATTTACATCCATACATCCACATTCACATTCACATCTACATGCATACATCCATACATACACATCCACCTTTACATCCATATTCTCACTCTATCACAACCCATATACATCTTATCCCATCACATACACTTCTTACCTCATCCCATACACATCCTATCACTTCTTAACTCATCTTATCACATCTTAACTCATCTCATATGCATCTTATCACATCTTATCACTTCCCATATCTTTTATGCATACCTCTATGCATGAAATTCAATTATGCTAAAAGTAACACTTTTATAATAAAATAATCATCTTATCACTTCCCATATCTTTTATGCATGAAATTTAATTATGCTAAAAGTAACACTTTTATAATAAAATAATCATCTCTTTCATGCATACCTCTATGCATGAAATTCAATTATGCTAAAAGTAACACTTTTATAATAAAATATTCATCTCTTCTGCATACCTCTATTCATGAAACTCAATTATGTTAAAAGTAACTCTTTTATAATAAAATATTCATCTCATATGCATACCTCTATGCATGAATTTCAATTATGCTAAAAGCAACTCTTTTATAATAAAATAATCATCTTCTATGCATACCTCTATGCATGATATTCAATTATGCTAAAAGTAACACTTTTATAATAAAATATTCATCTCTTATGCATACCTCTATGCATGAATTTCAATTATGCTAAAAGTAACTCTCTTATAATAAAATATTCATCTCTTATGCGTACCTCTATGCATGAAATTCAATTATGATAAAAGTCACACTTTTATAATAAAATAATCATCTTTTATGCATACCTCTATGCATGAAATTCAAATATGATAAAAGTAACACTTTTATAATAAAATAATCATCTTTTATGCATACCTCTATGCATGAAATTCAAATATGATAAAAGTAACACTTTTATAATAAAATAATCATCTTTTCTGCATACCTCTATGCATGAAAATCTAATTATGATAAAAGTTACACTTTTATGTTAAAATACACCAAAGTTTGGCGTCCCCGGTAAGACGGAATCTGGCAAGCATGGATTGATTCCCAATTCCTGTACCAGCAGCCGAAAAGTAATCGTCCATGGCTTCTATCCAAACTTCTACATCCCTTTCAATCTTTGAACCTACCCCATTAAATGAGGGAGGTTGCATTTGTTTGAGGAGAAGCTTCTTCTCCTGTGTATCTGTATATAATGCATTGGGAGCAAGAAGTTGACGATCCTGGTTATCAATATGAAGCTAAATTTAGAATCATGTCACTTAGGCGGTTTAATACACATAAGACAATGAGTGTGAAAATCAAAACCTTTTATTCCAAGCTTTAATATTTACAAGTAAACCAAGCCATTTACAAGGATTGGACTAAATCCAATCTTATTTATTTACATGGTAGTCCTCTAGGGAACCTAATAAAGATCTGCGGTGGTAGCATTGAAAAAGTAGGGGGGTTCTCCCGTGGTTTCAAGAACTCGATAAGTCTCTGGTAGGGGAGGTATACCTTGTCTAGAAAGACGGGTAACGACTACTCTATCAGGGGATACAACTTGAGTCACCCTATCATAAACCCATCAATTCTTCAACATGGTGACATAGGTGTTATGAGGAGTGCCAATAAACCATAACAGGTGAACCATCCGCAACATCTCGGCATATCAGATCTGCCTCAAGTCGTTGGTGAGATTGCCGACATGCTCAGCTTGAATGATGAAACAGGTAGATCGACGATGCCAATACTCAGCTCTGTTCCATCCCCTTTCGATGCGAGTGTAAAGAGGAAGGGTTAGCTTGTCTACAATGTGCATCATAGTGTCACGGAACTCAAATTCGGAAGAGCGACAAGCAGTCATGAACATGCATTGGAATACCAGGAAGCGAGAATAGGGATCCATCTCGTCCTCCTGCGTCGAGCCGTAACTAGATTAGTTTAACAAGAATTCCTAGAGCAACAAGAGAATACAATATAAAATCTCCCAAGTCTAAACTTGCTCTAATACCACCTGTAAGAACCCCGACCCGTAGGGCGGGGGAATCCTTGTGATAGGCGGTTAAGTCTCGTGTTATTTTCCGATTGACGACACCTCGATCTCGTAGAAATACGAGGTTACGAGCAAACGGACGGACCTAACTCTATCTCGCAGGGGAAGCGTAGTCATCCTAAAGGAAATTCTAATCCCCAGCACGAAATGTGCGTGGAGATGGAACAAGACCCACACTTGGTTCAAGGAAGCCAACGCCTTTTTCCCCCGTATTTCATGAGGCACGGCCGCTGGCTCGGTCCCCTAAAACAAGTCTTGTTCGTGACTCTACTATTCCCTAAGTATCGTAAGCTACGACTAGTAGAAAGCTACCCGACTGATCGGGTCCACCCATCCTTAGAATGGTACCGTCAGGGCATCCATTCTCCCACTTTCCACACACTCACCCGTTCAATTGTTTTCTAATTACATCCTACCACACTGTGAAACACTTAAAAATAAATTCCTTTGTTAATTAATTACACTTGATTCCTTAAAAGAAATCTTCCTTAGCCCAACATTGAAATCAACAAACATACTTACAGTGAAAAATATTTACAAAGACCCTGGAACCGGGCCGATATTCCAATCCAAACTTCATGTCCAAACCATAACCATAACCATAACCACAATCCAATCACAACCACAACCACAACCACACCGATGATCTAGAATTCGATCTTCTAGCCTCAACCAGCTGGGTAAACCTCACGGATCGTCTCCCCTCGTCGTCAGCCAACCGATGAGGGCCAAGCCGTCCTGTCACCCCCTCAGGTACTGCCGCTTGTACCAAACCCTCTCGCCCTTCGGAGGGGACGTCTCCTTATGAGGTGGGGGTTAAGTCACCACACTAGCCTAGACCCATAGAACTAGGCAGCATATATACATCACCCTGGTGGTGAAATCCAATTCCCAGTGGCATAGGAGGGGATTACCCTGGGCCGACTCCCGGTCTCGCTATATCCTCCGCCCGGCTACACAGGCAAGCACGGAGTTAGCTAAGGGGGGGAGAAGCTGTACCTGGTTATCGTTTCGTGCCTATTCGCTTCAAGAGGGGCGAAGTCGATTGCACGGATGCGATTCGCTTCATTCCCTCCTTGGGCAATGCGTGGTTCTTCATTTCGGCGGCGTTTCGGCGCCATAGGAGCACTAGAGTTTTAAGAGGATGGAGAGAAAACGGGGTGAATATAAGAGGTTGGGAACTTGGAGGGAAAAGAGAGAATTCTATTGGCTCAAACGGATTCGAAAACGGAGTCGGTTTGGGGTAGGAAAAGCTTGTTGGGCTTATGGGTAGGAACGACCTCTTAGCCTAAGTTTAAGTCGCCGCATATGGGGGGGATTGAGAGGGTGTCCTTAACTTGGAGAGCTCTTGAGAAGAGTGTACGTCTAGGGAGGCCTAGGGAAGAGTAAGGCAAGGGTTGGAGGAGAAGCACACTTTAAGTCTATTCACACACGGGGGGGGAGAAGAGTGTAGGACATGTCCTAGAGCTTGAGGGAGGGCTTGCGCGTAGGGCCTTGCTGGGGGCTTGTCTGGAGAAGGGGGCTGGGAGGGTCCTTTTATAGGTGCTGGAGGGTGGACGTCCGGGTGCGGGAAGGTGACACCTGGGTGGTGTAGGTGTCCGGGGGGGAGAGAGTGTGGGCGTGAGACACCTGGGGGTGGAGGTGTCTCGAGGAGAGAGAAAGTGTGACACATGGGGGTGGAGGTGTCCCCAAGAGAGAGAGAGCGCGACACCTGTGGATAGAGGGTTCTGGGAGGAGGGGGTACGTGTAGGGGTGTGCTGGAGGGTGCGTCTAGGTCGTGTACACGCTTGGGTGTCCCGGGTGGATTGTCGTTTTTTTCACGGGTGGCGCCCGGTGGTGGGGCCCATGCCGGCAACCCCCGTCGTCCCGACCGAGGGGTCAAAATTTTTTTTTGACGGAAATGTCCGGCCTTGCCCCGTGACCATGGGGGCGTGTTCCGTTCGTTGATTAGACGCCTGGATAGTTACTATTTTAGGTCGAAAGTTCGCAGATTAAAGGCTTAAAAGCTTAATTAAACCCATTCCGGGTACCCATTTTTAGTTTAGAAAAAACTATTTAAAGCGTAAAATTATGCATAGATTCCAAATTTGGATTCAAAATTACAAATTTCTAAGCAAAAATGGCTCATTTTCCAAAAATAGAAGTTTTTTTATCGTAAAAATGACAAACTAAGTTATATTTTTCAACTCTGAAGCAAGTACATTGTTATTTACAATGGGTATGTTACATCTTTTTCAACTCTGAAGCAAGTACATTGTTATTTACAATGGGTATGTTACACCTGGCCTATTTGCACTTGCACCAAAAAATAACACGCATTCATCCACACGGTGAGTTTCTATTTGACGGGAGTTATAGTGATCAGGAGCTAGCCAGCATTGATCTACAGGGATCTCATACTCTTTGTACTTGAATGGAAAATACTTAGAGTATTTTTCCATACGCCCTGTATCACTCTTTTGAGCCTTTTGCACCTCATTTTCCAAAACTTTGGGATCCACAAATCTTTTTTTTGTTGAATTTTTGTTTTCTCTACATCCATAATACCTGTACTGCCTTTTGCCTTTTTTTGAACTGGATTTTTAGAGGGTGTTTTCTCTTTTTTTTTGTTTTCCTTTCACACAATAAGCAATGGAAGCTTGCAACTCTTCAAGAGTTATTTCTTGACTTGCACAATCTAACTTCCACCCTCGAGAGAACATAGTCTTGTTTATCTCTTACTATTCGTTCAATAATGAATGCCTTGGGATCTAGTTGATACTCTTGGATCCCAGGTACCCCAATATTTATGCATTCAATATCGGGTTGAGAATCAACTACAGAAATATAAGATAGAGTCATTGGTCCTAGATCCTCAAAAGTATCCACGCCCACATCACTAGCAACAAATAGATGAATTTTGTTAAATTGTGAACCCTAAAGACCCCAAATATCTAAGTACCACTCTTGTCGTTGATCAGCAGAGGCAAAGTTAACACTGTCCGAAACTTCCACCACTTTTCTTTTCTGAGATATCTTTCACCTGCAACAAAAACCACAATTGTTAATTATAATTATTGTATTCTTACACTTTTAAAAAAACTTAAAATATCATATTCAAAAATCACAATATATATCCATGAAAACACTGTGGAGGAGATGAAGAGTATTACATTTGTTAGTCTTGCTCTACCACATGGTAGAGCTAGATAAATGCATTCTAGCTGGACTTCAAAGTATTCTAGTGCTGGTTTTTCAAAGTATTCTAGTGCTGGTTTTTCAATGGATATTATCTCTACCGGGTGGCAGAGCAAGGTTAATAAATGTATTGACCAGAATGCTTTGAAATTTAGCTCTACCATGTGGTGGAGCTAGAATGCATTCTTCTAGCTCTACCATGTGGTAGAGCTAGACTTCAATGAATGTAACCGGCTGAGCTTGAATGTAACTATGGTAGAGCTGCATTCTACCTAAACCTTACTGTAGAGATAGAATGCTTTGAGGTCTAGCTCTACCATGTGGTGGAGCTAGAATTGCATATGAGGTCTAGCTCTACCATGTGGTGGAGCTAGAATCATAGAGGTAGAAAGATTTGAGGTCTAGCTCTACCCTGTGGTAGAGCAAGAATGCATCGATCTAGCTGTGTTTCATACACATCAACAAAACCAATTACTCCAAGAAGAGACCTACTTCTCATGACAAGAATCAAAGAGCTAGAATTGCATTTGATCTAGCTCTACCACGTGATAGAGCTGTATTCTACCTAGACCACAACGTAGAGCTAGAATGCTTTGAGGTCCAGCTCCACCATGTGGTGGAGCTAGAATGCATTCTTCTAGCTCCACCATGTGGTGGAGCTAGAATGCATTCTTCTAGCTCTACCATGTGGTAGAGATAGACTTCAATGAATGTACCGGCTGAGGTTGAATGTAACTGTGGTAGAGCTGTATTCTACCTAAACCACATTGTAGAGATAGAATTCTTTGAGGTCTAGCTCTACCATGTGGTGGAGCTATTATTGCATTTGAGGTCTAGCTCTACCATGTGGTGGAGCTAGAATCGTAGATGTAGAAAGCTTTGAGGTCTAGCTCTACCATGTGGTGGAGCTAGAATCGTAGAGGTAGAAAGCTTTGACGTCTAGCTCTACCTTGTGGTAGAGCAAGAATGCATAGATCTAGCTGTGTTCCATACACATTAACAAAACCAATTACTCCAAGAAGAGACCTACTTCACATGACAAGAACCAAGGAGCTATAATTGCATTTGAGGTCCAGCTCTACCACGTGCTAGAGCTGTATTCTACCTAGACCATATCGTAGAGCTAGAATGCTTTGAGGTCCAGCTCTACCATGTGGTGGAGCTAGAATTGCATTTGAGGTCTAGCTCTACCATGTGGTAGAGCTATATTCTATCTAGACTACATCGTAGAGCTAGAATGCTTTGAGGTCCAACTCTACCATGTGGTGGAGCTAGAATGCATTCTTCTAGCTCTACCATGTGGTAGATCTAGACTTCAATGAATGTAACCGGCTGAGGTTGAATGTAACTATTGTAAGCTAGACCTCAAAGCTTTCTACCTCTAGGATTCTAGCTCCACCACATGGTAGAGCTAGACCTCAAATGCAATTCTAGCTCCACCACATGGTAGAGCTTGTTGAGATTCAAGCTCGATGTCAGTGTGAGCCAGCTATGCTATGTGCTGGCAGATTAGGTAGGAACACGTGTGAGACATAAATGACCGCGTGTCCAGCTGGTCATAGTGTGTGGACATTAGCTAGGGTTAGTAGAGTGTGAACACAACTCATTGTGTGTTGTGTGGATTATGGATTAGTGCATTATGCTTTGTGTAAGAGTGGACATGGCTTCCCTCTATGGTTAGGGTTTGCAATATACATTAGGGTTTGCTCTTGTGTGTGTGTCTCCTCCTCCTCTACCGTTCTTTCAACATGGTATCAGAGCCTTGTGCTGTTTATTAGGGTTTATGAGTGAGTGAAGAGAAGAGGAAGAAGAAGCTGTGAAGAGAAGCTGTGAAGCTTGCCATTGGAGCTGTGAAGCTTGGAGCACACCAAATACTATTAGATATGAGAGCTTGGCCTACCAGGTAAGGTCCTCTAAACATTCTTGAGCGGATTGCAGGTGATACAGGCAAAAACAAAGCAAATCAAAGCAAATCAAAGCAAAGCAAAATTCTAGTTTTTGAAGCTTTCCATTAAAGCTTGGGAACATTGATGTATGGTGGAAATACAAGTGATTCTGGCAAAAGACATATGTATTTGACAAAGAGGGATGTAATGGCAACTCTTATGCAAGCCCTATTGTGATTTTGGAGCATTTTGGAAGCATTTGAATGTGTGAAAATTCTGGTTTTTTGAGCTCTTACAAAACAGAGAGAAAGAAGCCCAAAATTGATGCATTTGGAGTGAGATTTTGGCAAAAATTGAACCATTGGTGGATTACACATATGCCTAGGTGTGTTGGGGACTCAAACCCCATCTTCAATTAACACTTAAACAACTCCCAAATCCCCTAATTGCAGGCAGCGCAGCCAAAACTGTGAAAATAGAGCAGTTTTTGATCATTTTGCCCACGAGGAGATTGATTTCTCATTTGGTACTTGATATCTTCCACAACTTCCTTAGCAATTGGATGCTTTACACTTTGGAGAAGAGGGCTATGTGATTTGTTTGGTCAATGATGCTTAATTGGGCTGGGAATGAGCTGATTAAAACAGGCTGTCCACTGGTTGCAGAGAAACAGAGCATTTTAATTGAGCAATTAATCTTTGGTGTTTTACAATTGGACAAATTCCTCTTACATGGAGTTGATGGACACTATTGCTAAGCCAATGAATGCCTGGTTGCTCAATTTGGTGAAATATTGAAGAAATTAGACCCAAATCATTACTGGTTTTTCTGGTTTTTCCAAAAACAGAAAAAGGGGTTTTCAAAAATCGATATGTACACATGTCAGATGGTGTTGATACTCAACATTGAGGTTCATTAGGTGTCAATTCAAGTTGCCCATACTTGATTGCACCATTACATTGCGATTTGAAGCCTTGGAAGGCGTTCAATTCATGGTATCCCGCACTGAGTGGGTCAGTTCATCTTGGATGATTACAGGTTGATTTTCTACATCAAATTTGGAGTTTGTTGGCTATCTTGGAGTATCTGGAACATTCACTGGAGTGTGGTTGAGCTGAGGAAGGCTCATTTACAGATTTGAAGTGTGCGGAAGGTGTACGCATTGAGCAACATGTCGGATAATCCAGTTCAGATTGTTGGTGAAAAGCTGTAAGGTTCCTCCCTTTAAAAATGGGAGAAACACTTAAGATAGTCCGCTAAGTCTTATCTTGGGAAAAATTTCCTATTCATCGACACCTTGACCCTGTAGAGATTCAAGGATACGATTTATAGGTATGACCTAGCTCTATCCCGCAGGGGGAGCGTGATTTCCTAAACGTCAAATCACCCATAGGGCAATTGATCAAAAATTGGGCAACTACTAGACTTGATTTCTAGGGACAACGCTTTTTTCCTCATCTTATGCAAGGCACAGCCGCTGGCCTAGTCTTCTTGAATAGAGTTGCCCAAGAACCTAACTATCTAACGTAGGGCTTTTACTTAATTTGTTGGAAAGCTACCCGACTAATCGGGTCCACCCATCCGTAGGATGGTGCCGTCAGGGCATTCCATCCTCCCACTTTCCACCCTACTCACGCATCAATTTGTTTTCTAATTAATACCACCACACTGTTTGACATAAATAAGCATATTCCTTAATTAGGGCCCTTCTTCACAAGGTTCGTTATAACAGCCTTCTTACACAATACAATCATACCAAAGACAAGATGCAATTATATAAAAAGTTTATACATGAATCCATTTCCATACAAGCCAATCCGGCTCTCTTATTCTTATTCTGCCGATGATCTAGAATTCGGCCTTCCAGCCTCTACATGCTGGGCAAAACCCTACGGGACCATACACCTCATCGTCGGCCGCTGGCGAGGACTCAAGCCGGCCTGTCGCCCTCTCAGGCTCCATCGCTCGATCCTCCCGCCCCTCAGAGGGATGTCTGCGCACTAGGGTGGGCTTATTTACCGCACTAGCCTGGGCCCTCAGAACTAGGCAGCCTCATAATTTCTCGCCTCAATCGGCGATCCTTATTCTCCCAAAGGTATGAGGGATACCTTGGGCCATTCCCGGGCTTTGCTAATGACGCCGCCCGGCTACACAAGCATGGAACGGAGTTAGCGTTGAAGCCAAAAGAAATCTTGAATTCCAAAGATAACAACTTCAATGCAATTTTCTAAGTATAGCATTCACAATTCATGAAGATAGCAATTTCAACGCAATTTATCGAAAACAACATCACATAATTCGTAATTTCATATAACTTTTATGTCCTTGTTTTAAAAGAAAAAGACACCATTCATTAATACTAATTTAAGGAAAATTCTCTTCTTTTGAAAATTAACCAAGCTAACCTGGCCACCGTTTCCTTGAGGGACTTGAAAAGGGAGGACTGGAGCTGCATTGGGGGAAGTTGGAGTTTATAGGCACTTTTACCTAGACACTTGATAATTGTATAAGGACCACAATACCTAGGGCTGAGCTTCTTATATTTCCCAAGTGATAGAGAACTTCGTTTGGGGCGCACTCGTAGAAGAACTTTGTCTCCTTCCTTGAAGATCCTTTCAGACCTCTTGTTGTCAGCATAATGCTTTTGTCGATCTTGGGCAGCTTTAATATCCCTTTGGATAGCTTTGGTTTGTTCCTCCATCTCTTCGAGCATTTTCTTGGATGCCTCAACTCTTATGGTCGGATCAGAGAAATTTAGAGGAGACAAGCATTCTTGCCCATAAAGTGCTTTGAATGGTGACATTCCTATGCTTTGATGATAAGACGCATTGTAGGCAAATTATACCAGAGGAAGGTATTGAATCCACCTTCTGGGTTCCCGTCCACAGTATGCTCTGAGAATGTCTTCAATTACTTGATTGACTCTTTCAGTCTAGCCATCGGTCTCTGGATGATAAGCTGTGCTAAAGCAAAGTTGAGTCCCCAGAGCTTGAAATAGAGACTGCCAGAATTTTGAGGTGAAGTCAGAATCCCGATCACTTACTATCCTTTTTGGGAGACCATGAAGTTTGAGGACTTCCTTGATGAATATTCGAGCAACATCAAAAGCTTTGAAGGTCTTTTTTGCTGGTATAAGGTGAGCTACTTTGGTAAGTAAGTCCACTACTACTAGAATGGAGTCATATCCTCCTTGAATAGTGGGGAGACTTGTGACAAAATCCATACTAATGCACTCCCACTTCATTTGGGGAATATCTAAGGGTTGAAGCTTTCCAGGCATCTTGACCCTTTCAGCCTTGATCCTTTGGCATGAGAGACATTGTTTCAAGTACCAAAGCACATCATTTTTCAAGCCTGCCCAATGAAAGCTCCTTCTTACCGCATTTAATGTTTTTGCATAACCTGGGTGTCCTGCAACAGGGCTATCATGAGCTTCATGGAGGATTAGTTTCTTTAAAGCAGGATCCTTAGGGATACATAGCCTGTGATTGAAGTAGAGGCTTCCTTCATGAGTGGAGTATCCCTTGATTAGATTCTTCTCTTTCTCCGAATGTCCCCCTTCTTCTACTAATTTTATCATCCTCTGATAATCTGGGTCATGAGATGAGACTTCTTCCACCTTGACCAGTATGGGATTATTTGGCATTGAAATTGCATTCAAGAAAGATTTGCGGCTAAGTGCATCAGCTACCACATTATCTTTCCCAGGGCGGAATTTGATGTCAAAATCATATTCTTGTAGAATTTCAATCCATCTCCTTTGCCGCATGTTGAGGTTAGGCTGGGTGAAGATCCACTTTAGACTTTTGTGGTCAGTTACAAGCTGGAATTTGCCTCCCAGGAGATAATGTCTCCATAATTTGAGGCAATGAACAACTGTTAAGAGTTCCAAATCATGGGTGGCATAGTTTGCTTCATATTGCTTCAGCTTGCGGGAAGTATAAGCGACTGGTCTTCCTTCTTGGCCTAAGACACCACCAAGTGCTAGACTACTAGCATCGGTAACCACTTCAAATTCCTTGGAGAAATCAGGAAGCTTTAAGACTGGGGCAGAAGTAATAATGACTTTCAGCTGATCAAAGCTGTTTTGATGGATTGGCAGCCACACTATTTTGCAATCCTTCTTTAGAAGATCTGTCAAGGGTGCAGCTACCAAGGCATAATCTTTGATAAAAATCCTATACCAACCCGTGATTCCCAAGAATCCACGAACTTCACGAACTGATTTAGGGGGTGGCCATTCTAGAATATCCTTGACTTTGGCAGGGTCTACTGAGATGCCATCTTTGGAGACGATGAATCCAAGATACTCAATTTGATGAGTAAAGAAGGTACATTTGCTCTTCTTGGCATAGAGTTTGTGTCTGCACAGCAATTACAGAACTCTACGCACATGCTCCTCATGCTCTTCCATTGATTTGGAGTAGATTAGGATGTCATCAAAGAAAACAAGCACAAACTCATCCAAGTACGGGCGGAATATATCTTGCATTGGGCGGTTGAAGGTTGCAGGAGCATTGGTTAACCCGAATGACATTACAGTAAACTCATAGTGGCCATAACGGGTATTAAAGGCTGTTTTGGGTATATCTGCTTCCTTGACTTTGATCTGATAGTAACCAGACCTCAAATCTATTTTTGAGAAGACTTTGGCCCCATGAAGCCTGTCAAGAAGTTCATCGATGCGAGGGATAGGATACTTATTCTTGACAGTGACTTGATTTAGCCCTCGATAATCTATGCAGAGGCGGAGAGTCCCGTCCTTCTTTTTTTGGAAAAGAACAGGTGCTCCCCACGGAGAGCTACTGGGGCGTACAAATCCTTGTTCAATGAGTTGGGAAAGTTGCTCCTTAAGTTCAATGGCTTCAGGAAGGGACATTTTATAGGGAGTTTTTGAGACGGGTTGAGCTCCAGAGATCACCTCGATTTCATGGTCGACTTCTCGAGGAGGGGGTAACCCCGTAAGCTCGTCAGGGAAGATGTCAGAGAATTCTTGGAGCCAAGAGGGTTCTGTCTCCATACTAGGTTCAATGACTTTGTTGAGTTTGACTAAGAAAACTTGCTGACCCTTACGTGTCCCCTTGAGAAGATGTTTTGCCTTGACTACCTTAGACTTAGGTTTTCCTGTGATTCCCTGAACAGATATTGCTTGGCCATGCTCATTTTCAAAAGTGATACTCCCCTGGTTACAATGAATGCTAGCTTTGTTTGTAATTAACCAATCCATCCCAAGGATTCCATCATAAATTCCTAGTGGCAAGACTCTAAAGTGACCATGAGTTTGCTCATTACCCAGCTCAAAATCAAGGTTTCCTATAGAGTGGCGAGATACTACTTCTTTCCCACTGGCTAACTCTACAATCATTTTTCTAGCTGATTTTTGACTCAAGTTTAATTTTTGCAAGCACCTAGGAGAAAGGAATGAATGGGTACTGCCACAATCAATCAAAAACTGAAATGGCTTACCGTGATGAGTGGCGGGGGCTTGGATTACACCAAATTGTTTATTCGGACCTTGGTGTTCTACTGCCGCATGGACGGTGGCGCGCTCTTCTTCAGCCTCTTCCAAGGTTGGTTCTTCACTTATAACACAGGCTGTTCTAGCAACTGTTCCTCCGCGGCCTCTGCCACGACCACTGCCTCTTGCACCTTGGTGGGTAGGGGTTCCAAGGCCTTGATTTCCTCTGTTACCTTGGGGGAATGATGTTGCCATCTTGGGACAGTTAGCTCTAAAGTGTCCCGGCTCATTGCACTCAAAACACAGAGGGCCTTCTCTGGAAGAAGCAACATACGAGCGGGGGGCAAAAGAGTTGCCTTGTCGCCCTCTGTTGTAGTAGGGGAAATTCTGTTGAGGTTTCTTGTAGGGTTGATCTCTAAGGTTTGCCTCAGGGTAAGATCTTTTTTGATTCTTCGGTTTGTTAGCCTTCATTTCTTTCACAAGGGGATTTGCTCGTATGAGAGCATCCTGTAAAGTGGTTGGCCTCATTGCTTCAAGGTGGGAATCTAGGGGTTCATTTAGCCCTTGGCAGAAACGAGCCACTTGCTGGGAAGTAGTCATAGCGGGGCATACTTCCGAAGGGTAATGAATTTGGAATAGTAGTCCTCAAGAGTTAAGCTGCACTGTCTAAGACTAAAGAACTCATTCATCTTTATGGATTCATGGGATGGAGGAAGATATCTTTCCTTCACTGCCTGCTTGATGTCTTCCCACGTTTGAGAATGCTCGGTGACTTCCTTGTCACGGCACCACTGTTTCCACCAGAGTTTAGCATCTCCAGTGAGGCGAAACCGTGCGAGCATAGACTGATTTGCTACTCCAGTACCGGCAGCAGAGAAATAATCGTCCATCGCCTCAATCTAGACTTCAGCATCCTTCTCAACCTTTGAACCTTCTCCTTTAAAGGAGGGAGGTTGCATTTGCTTGAGCAGGAGCTTCTTCTCCTGGGTATCGGTATAAAGCGCATTGGGAAGTGGAGGGTGGTCATCCTGGCCATCATCGTAAAAACAATTTTTAAGATTACAAGATTCATATTTGCACAACGCTTAATTTTTGGAGAGGAAAACCATTGAAATTATTTTATTTCCAAATATTTACAAGGATAAGTTTTATTACAAAGATCTGAGACTAATATAATTAGTCTTATTTGACATCAAGGGAAATTCCTAGGCTTCACTGTGACATAAGGGTAGAGCGGTCCACATATGTGAAATATGGGGGTTCCGCTGTAGTTTCTAAGACTTTAAAAACTGATGGTAAGGGTGGTAAACTCTGGATTGGGGTGGGTCCCAACACTGCTACTCTATCAGCAGGTAAGACCTGCATCACTTTGTCATACACCCAACGATCCTGAGGTATGCGAACCCCATCTATAGTCACCGAGGTGTCGTCCCTGGGGGTACCGACGAACCAAAATAAGCGGACCATCTTCAGCTTCTCAATCCAACGAATCCGCTTAAGGTCGTGAGGTTCCCAATCTGATCTCCTCGGATGATGAAGTATCTCGGCCCACGACTCCAGAAATCTCTACCCCATCCTCTCTGAATACGAGAGAAATGAGGGAGGGATATCTTCTCTAATATCTGCACCATGGTGTCGCGGAACTCGAAATTCGAGGAGTGACTAGCAGTCTCGAAGATGCATTGGAAAACTAGAAATTTGGAGTAGGCATCTACCTCTTCCTACAATCATTCAAACATCAATTTAATTTATTTGTTTTAGTAGGATGTCTTTACTAATTATGTTAGGTAAAACATTTATTACAAAACAGTCCTTAAACTGCAATTCCTAGGAGCCAAACTTGCTCTGATACCAATTGTAAGGTTCCTCCCTTTAAAAATGGGAGAAACACTTAAGATAGTCCGCTAAGTCTTATCTTGGGAAAAATTTCCTATTCATCGACACCTTGACCCTGTAGAGATTCAAGGATACGATTTATAGGTATGACCTAGCTCTATCCCGCAGGGGGAGCGTGATTTCCTAAACGTCAAATCACCCATAGGGCAATTGATCAAAAATTGGGCAACTACTAGACTTGATTTCTAGGGACAACGCTTTTTTCCTCATCTTATGCAAGGCACAGCCGCTGGCCTAGTCTTCTTGAATAGAGTTGCCCAAGAACCTAACTATCTAACGTAGGGCTTTCACTTAATTTGTTGGAAAGCTACCCGACTAATCGGGTCCACCCATCCGTAGGATGGTGCCGTCAGGGCATTCCATCCTCCCACTTTCCACTCTACTCATGCATCAATTTGTTTTCTAATTAATACTACCACACTGTTTGACATAAATAAGAATATTCCTTAATTAGGGCCCTTCTTCACAAGGTTCGTTATAACAACCTTCTTACACAATACAATCATACCAAAGACAAGATGCAATTATATAAAAAGTTTATACATGAATCCATTTCCATACAAGCCAATCCGGCTCTCTTATTCTTATTCTGCGGATGATCTAGAATCCGGCCTTCCAGCCTCTACATGCTGGGCAAAACCCTACGGGACCATACACCTCATCGTCGGCCGCTGGCGAGGACTCAAGCCGGCCTGTCGCCCTCTCAGGCTCCATCGCTCGATCCTCCCGCCCCTCAGAGGGATGTCTGCGCACTAGGGTGGGCTTATTTACCGCACTAGCCTGGGCCCTCAGAACTAGGCAGCCTCATAATCTCTCGCCTCAATCGGCGATCCTTATTCTCCCAAAGGTATGAGGGATACCTTGGGCCGTTCCCGGGCTTTGCTAATGATGCCGCCCGGCTACACAAGCACGGAATGGAGTTAGCGTTGAAGCCAAAAGAAATCTTGAATTCCAAAGATAACAACTTCAATGCAATTTTCTAAGTATAGCATTCACAATTCATGAAGATAGCAATTTCAATGCAATTTATCGAAAACAACATCACATAATTCGTAATTTCATATAACTTTTATGTCCTTGTTTTAAAAGAAAAAGACACCATTCATTAATACTAATTTAAGGAAAATTCTCTTCTTTTGAAAATTAACCAAGCTAACCTGGCCACCGTTTCCTTGAGGGACTTGAAAAGGGAGGACTGGAGCCGCATTGGGCGCATCTCCCTCCATCTCGTTGTTATGTGCGTCTCTTGAGACAATATTTTGTCGTCTCTGGGATGAGGCCATCTTAGGCGTCGCCTTGTAGAGCTCGCTGCTGCAATCGAAACGCTTCAGTCGGATCTGAATTCCGAGCTCGTTTGCTCATCGTATGAGCAAAAGAATATGGCGCACGAACCCTCGCTTGAGCCAAAAATCCCTTACTAAAGTCTACGCAAATGGGGAGGGGGGAATTGTGAGATGTCCTTAAGGCCAAAGGCAAAAACGTGGAGAGGGCTGGGAGGGGTTGCTGCAAGCCTCTCTGTAAGTCTATTCACACGGGGGGGAGAGAAGAGTTAAGGACACTGGTCCATGGCAAGAGGAGGATGGAGGAAAATTGGCTTATCTGAAAAGAGCCAAATGAGGGGCTGTGAGAGGGGTGGCTGCAAGGGCGGCTGTACTTGCAGCAAGTATGCTACGGCGGTACGGACGACAGCACAATAGGACATACGCTACACAGAAGTGCGTGCCGACTGAGGAGCACCCGGGGGGTTTATATAGCTGAGGGGTGAGGGTACGGGTGCTGCGCAAAGCAGGGACGAAAGGACGGTGTACCTTCAAAGGCTATGGATCAGTGGCCTGCATGGGTCTACCGGAAAGGTACGGTGTCGGTTGTCTGGGAAAGGAGTGGTACGCATGTATCTTATCCGGTCTGGGGTGTCCGCCCAAGGGTACGCGTGGACCAAACAGTGGGCGGCCGTCCTTTGGTTCTTGGGCGGCCATTGTACGGGCGCCCTAGTAAGTGTGTACGGACCAAATTTTGGGGCGGGGTACCCAAATTTGGGGCGCCCGCCTCGATTTGCGTGCCGGACCTCCCCGAGGGGCGAAATTTTTTTTTTTTGTCCGGGAGGTTCTCCTGGTCGCAGGGGTTCAGACCATTCGTCAATCGGACGTGCGGTCGTGCATTTATTAAGGTTTAAAGGTCGCCGTTTTTTAACTAAAATGATTAAAATTAGCGTATAAGCTTGATCTGGTGTCCGTTTTGGATGCTGTAAAATCCTATATTAGGGTAAAATCGCGCGCATATTCCAAATTTGGGCTCAAAATTTTAAGATTCTAAGTGGAAATGACTCAAATAATAAAATTATTGATATTTATACCATAAAAGCTCATAATTACATAGACATTTCTTTATTAGTGAAGATGGGTACGTTACAAAAGCTGGATAGGAAGAACTTCCAGGCATGGAAGTACAGGATAAAGAGTTTCTTGAAAGGAAAAGGATTTTGGAATCTCATTACAGGTGCTGAGCCTGAGCCTGAGTTACCTCGGCAACCTACACAGCAGCAGCTTATTGCTCATAAGCAATGGTCAGAGAGAGCATTCAAAGTGCTGCATTATTTGTCTATATGTATATCTGATGCTATGCTCATACACATTCAGGATGCTGAGAATCCCAAAGATGCATGGGATACTTTGGTCAAGATGTTTGATACAGATACGAGTGCTCGCAAGTCTCAATTGCGACAGCAGATACACAATGTGAAAGGAATAAAAGGAGCATACATGATTATGTGCAAGAAATCAAGAAGTTTGCAGATGCATTGGCCACAATAAATGCCCCCATGCCTGATGATGATTTGGTGGATATTACCTTGCGTGGTCTTGGCAAGGAATACAAATCTTTTGATACATCTATCTCAGTGAGGAGTACAGGTCTACCCGACTTCAATGAGTTGGTTTCACTCTTATTGGTTGAGGAAATCAAGCTCAGTGATTCATTTCTGGATGCATCTACTAGCCATGATGATGGCAGAAATCAGGCTTTCTACTCGCAGAGAGGCTTTAGAGGCAGGGGGAGATTTGCATCACGTGGACGTGGTGGTAATGGTCGTGGATGGCAAGATAGGCCTCCACAACAGAATTTTCAGCCTTCATATGGTGCTCGAGGTGGACGTGGATATGTACCTCAGCGAGGGAGA
Source organism: Cibotium barometz (assembly GCF_041138505.1). NCBI lineage: Eukaryota > Viridiplantae > Streptophyta > Polypodiopsida > Cyatheales > Cibotiaceae > Cibotium > Cibotium barometz. The sequence goes on from NC_141068.1 coordinate 37,850,099, forward strand.
GGTACCCCCCGCGTGGAAGAGGACGTTGGCAAGGCCAACAAAATTCTATGCAAGATGTTGAATGCCATTATTGTGGGAAATATGGTCATATGGCGAGAGATTGTTTCCGCAAACAGAATGATTTGAGAGGGGGAAGAGCACAACGTGGTGGTCATTATGGTGGAAACTATGCACAACATGGTGGTAACTATGCCTCAAGTAGCAATGATGGATCTGCAAATCATTTGTTTGCCATGAAGCATGTTGTGGGTTCTATGACAACAAATGCTGAGAATGATGATACATGCTATATGGACTCAGGAGCATCAAACCATATGACATGTCATGGTGAATGGTTTGAGCACATGAAGCCAATGGATGTCAAAGGCTATGTGGAAACAGGTGATGATACCCAGCATGTCATTACACATGTTGGAAGTGTACCATTGGTCATGCATAATGGTCAGACAAAGTCTATGTCAGATGTGCTGTATGTGCCTTCGATCACTAAAAGCTTGGCCTCAGTTGGTCAAATAGTAGAACAGGGATTACAGGTTAGATTCAATGAGCATGGATGCTTCGTTGAAGACTTCAAACATGGATGTAGAGTGATTGCTAAAGGCAAGAAAGAAGGAAGAATGTTTAAGCTGGATGCTGGAATTCCTGAGCTAAAATCAGCCATGTTCTCAAAGAGCAGGAATGTGGTACAGGATATTGATATGTGGCATAAGAGGATTGGACATGTCAATATACAAAGATTAAAGAACATGCAGGCATTGTCAATGGATTGCCTAGGTTCAAATATGATGGACATATGCATGTTTGTGAAGCCTGTCAGTTTGGGAAGCAAGCAAGGTTGAGATTTCCTAGAGAAGGAAATATGAGTAACAGGCCACTTGAGATAGTACACAGTGATGTATGGGGTCCTGCACAAAACCCATCTATCAAAGGCAGTTTATACTATGTTACATTCATAGATGATTTCAGCAGGATGACATGGATATACTTTCTGAAAGAGAAGAGTGAAGTTTTGGAAAAATTCATGGATTTCAAAGCTTTTGCAGAAAAGCAGTATGGCTGTTGGATTAAATGTCTGAGGACAGATAGAGGTGGTGAATACACCTCAAAGGCCTTTGAGCATTTCTTGAGGAAGCATGGAATAAGAAGACAATTGACTTGTTGTTGCAGGTATACACCTCAGCAGAATGGTGTGGCTGAGAGAAAGAATAGAGTCATATGTGAAGTGGCTAGGGCAATGCTTAATGAAAAGAGCATGCCAGATTACTATTGGGCAGAAGCATGTGCTACTGCAGTGTATATATTGAACAAAACACCTACAGCAGCCATTCATGGAAGCATGCCAGAGATGTGGCTTACAGGTTACAGGCCAGACATTGGACATCTTAAAGTTTTTGGATGCATAGCTTATGTACATGTGCCTGATGAAAGAAGAAGGAAGTTGGATCCTAAGGCAGAGAAATGTGTATTTGTTGGATATGCACAGGATAGAAAGGCATACAAATGTTATAACCCTCAAACTAGACAAGTGGTCATCTCACGAGATGTGGTGTTTGATGAGCTTGCTAGTTGGTACAAAGCAAAAGATGAGGGAGTTATTGAGTCACTTGAGGCTGATGTTCATGCGAACTTGCCACCACAAGCAAGTTCTAGTTCTACTACTATGTCTGAGATCAACAAAATCAATTACTCCAAGATGAGATCTACTTCACATGACAAGAACCAAGAAGCTAGAATTACATTTGATCTAGCTCTACCACCTGGTAGAGCTGTATCCAACCTATAGACCACATCGTAGAGCTAGACTGCTTTGAGGTCTAGCTCTACCATGTGGTGGAGCTAGAATTGCTTTTGAGTTCTAGCTCTTCCATGTGGTAGAGCTAGAATGCATTGATCTAGCTATGTACCATGCAAATGAACAAAACCAATTACTCCAAGAAGAGACCATGACGAGAACCAAGGAGATAAACAAGTGTGTTGAATGGCGCTGGGACCCAACTTTGACGCGCTGGGCGAAGTGAGCGATGCCCAAATCTGTGCACGGAGTGATGTGGACATAGAGCAACTTCCCTAGCACAAGTCTGTGTGGTCCGTTCTCTGATGGGGTCCCGGATCCTCAACTTCTAACTGTCCGAATCCGGGTTCTCGAGAAAAAGATGCACAAGCGCGCTAAATGGCAGAAATTTCCAACAGGGGCCCTAACGGCACCGAAGAGGAATGAAAATCGAGTCATGCATGGACAAATGTGTGGCAACCAACCCGGAACTTTCTTGTTTGTAACTAGATGCGATTCGGACTCATTTCGGAATCCGAAACTCTGTTATAGCGATTCTGCACAATCTTCACCGGGACCCAACTTTGACGTGCTGGGAGAAGTGATTGCGACGCCCAAATCCGTGCACGGAGTGATGTGGACATACAGAAACTTCCCTAGAACAAGTTTGTGTGGTCCGTTCTCTAATGGGGTCTCGGATCCTCAACTTCTAACTATCCGAATCCAGGTTCTTGAAAAAGATGCACGAGCGTGCCAAATGGCGGAAATTTGCAACAGGGACCCAAACGGCGACGAAGAGGCATGAAAATCGAATCATGCATGGACAAATGTGTGGCAAGGAACCCGGATCTTTCTTGTTGTATTTAGATGCGATTCAGACTCATTTCGGATCCGAAACTTTGTTATGGCGATTTTGCACTATCTTGGCCGGGACCCAACTTTGACGCACTGGGAGAACCGATTGCGATGCCCAAATCCATGCACGAAGTGATGTGGACATAGAGCAACTTTCCTAGCACAAGTTCGTGTGGTCCGTTCTTTGATGGGGTCCCGAATCCTCAACTTCGAACTGTCCGAATCCGGGTTCTCGAAAAAGATGCACGAGCATGCCAAATGGCGAAAATTTCCAACAGGGGCACAAACGGCGCCAAAGAGGCATGAAAATCGAATCATGCATGGATTAATGTGTGGCAAGCAACCCGGATCTTTCTTGTTGTGTTCAGATGTTCGGACTCATTTTGGATCCGAAACTCTGTTATGGCGATTTTGCACTATCTTTGCGGGACCCAACTTTGACGCGCTGGGAGAACTGATTGCGATGCCCAAATCCATGCACGGAGTGATGTGGACATAGAGCAACTTCCCTAGCACAAGTCCGTGTGGTCCGTGCTCTGATGGGGTCCTAGATCCTCAACTTCTAACTGTCCGAATCCGGGTTCTCGAAAAAGATACATGAGGGTGCCAAATGGTGAAAATTTCCAACCGTGGCCCAAACAGCGCCGAGAAGCATGAAATTCGAATCATGCATGGACAAACGTGTAGCAAGCAACCCGGATCTTTCTTGTTGTGTTCAGATGCGATTGGGACTCATTTCGGACCTGAAACTCTGTTATGGCGATTTTGCACTGTCTTCGCCGGGACCCAACTTTGACGCACTGGGAGAACTGATTGCGATGCCCAAATCCATGCACGGAGTGATGTGGACATAGAGCTACTTCCCTAGCACAAGTCCGTGTGGTCCGTTCTCTCATGGGGTCCCATATTCTCAACTTCCATCTGTCCGAATCCAGGTTCTCGAAAAAGATGCACGAGCATGCCAAATGGCAGAAATTTCCAACCATAGCCCAAACGGCGCCGAAGAGGCATGAAAATTGAATCATGCATGGACAAATGTGTGGAAAGCAACCCGGATCTTTGTTGTTGTGTTCAGATGCGATTCGGACTCATTTCGGATCTGAAACTCTGTTATGGCGATTTTGCACTATCTTCGTCTCGGGACCCAACTTTGACGTGCTGGAAGAACTGATTGTGATGCCCAAATCCATGCACGGAGTGATGTGGACATAGAGCAACTTCCCTAGCACAAGTCCGTGTGGTCCATTCTCTGATGGGGTCCCGGATCCTCAACTTCTAACTGTCCAAATCCGGGTTCGCGAAAAAGATACACGAGGGTGCCAAATGGTGGAAATTTCCAACCGTGGCCCAAATGATGCCGAGAGGCATGAAATTGGAATCATGCATGGACAAATGTGTGGCAAGCAACCCGGATCTTTCTTGTTGCGTTCACATGCGATTCGGACTCATTTCGGACCCGAAACTCTGCTATGGCGATTTTGCACTATCTTCGCCCGGGACCCAACTTTGACGTGCTGGGAGAACTGATTGCGATGCCCAAATCCATGGACCGAGTAATGTGGACATAGAGCTACTTCCCTAGCACAAGTCCGTGTGGTCCATTCTCTGATGGGGCCCCAGATCCTCAACGTCCAACCGTCCGAATCCGGGTTCTCGAAAAAGATGCACGAGCGTACCAAATGGCAAAAATTTCCAACCGTAGCGCAAACGACGTCGAAGAGGCATGAAAATCGAATCATGCATGGAAAAATGTGGCAAGCAACCCGGATCTTTGTTGTTGTGTTCAGATGCGATTCGGACTCATTTCGGATCCGAAACTCTGTTATGGCGATTTTACACTATCTTCGCCTGGGACCCAACTTTGATGCACTGGGAGAAGTGATTGCGATGCCCAAACCCATGCACGGAGTGATGTGGACATAGAGCAACTTCCCTAGCATACGTCCGTGTGGTCCGTTCTGTGATGGGGTCCCGGATCCTCAACTTCTAACTGTTCGAATCTGGGTTCTCGAAAAAGATGAACGAGCATGCCAAATGGCAGAAATTTCCAACCGTGGCCCAAACGGCACCGAAGAGGCATGAAATTCGAATCATTCATGGAAAAATGTGTGGCAAGCTACCCGAACCTAGTTATGTACCATGAAGATCAACAAAACCAATTACTCTAAGAAGAGACCTACTTCACATGACGAGAACCAAGGAGCTACAATTGCATCCGATCTAGCTCTACCATGTGGTGGAGCTAGAATGCATCGATCTAGCTGTGTACCATGCAGATCAACAAAATCAATTACTCCAAGATGAGTTCTACTTCTCATGACAAGAACCAAGAAGCTAGAATTGCATTTGATCTAGCTCTATCACGTGGTAGAGCTGTATCCAACCTAGACCACATCGTAGAGCTAGACTGCTTTGAGGTATAGCTCTACCATGTGGTGGAGCTAGAATTGCATTTGAGTTCTAGCTCTACCATGTGGTAGAGCTAGAATAGTTGTGTACCATGCAAATCAACAAAACCAATTACTCCAAGAAGAGACCATGATGAGAAACAAGGAGATAAACAAGTGTGTTGAATGGCGCTGGGACCCAACTTTGACACGTTGGGAGAAGTGATTGCGATGCCCAAATCCGTGCACGGAGTGATGTGGACATAGAGCAACTTCCCTAGCACAAGTCCGTGTGGTCCGCTCTCTGATGGGGTCCCGGATCCTCAGCTTCTAACTGTCCGAATCCGGGTTCTCAACGAAAAAGATGCAAATGAGAGTCTTGTGATTAAGGTCGTGGAGACCTAACTGATAAAGTTGCAACTGCTGACGGAGAGTCAATGGAGGACGTCTCGCGTAGCAAAGTCGGTCCAGGTCTTGACCAGCCTCGGTTCGATTAAAATGGTGAGCTTCCGGTACGGTGGATGAGGGACCAAGGAAGCGGCCTATGAGTGAAGTGCTAGGTCACCTGCGAAGGATCCTAGAGGGTGGTGACCATACGGTGCTCGGGCTCTGGGTCGCCTAGGATACCCACGTGTGCGTCGAGGAAGATATTGGAACAAGGAGTAAGAGTTGTTTTTCTGAAACCGAGCATGGATCTGGTTGATTGACCTTGCTGGTCTTCAATGGATGAGTCCATGGCTCTTTTTATGGATCTGTTGGTTGATCTTGCTGATCTTCAATGAGAGTCCATCTTGATTTTTATAAGTGATTATATTGCCGAGTATTATGGGCTAGGAACTATTGAAAAGGCCCCTGAGTGGACAGGTGGTGAGCGTTCTAGTTGCCAATGATGCCATAGATACTCTGATGAAGGAATGATGGGAAATTTGAGAATCAACCAGATAATTTGGAAGACTGTGATCAGTAGTACTATGGTTTCATTAAAGGATTGTTTTAAAGTTAGCTGATGCTAAGAAAAAGGTAATTTCATATTGGGTGTGTAAGTGGTGTGCCTAATTTTATGTTTGCATGAACTTCCGGCTAGGGGGCCTTGGAACTCTTTTCCTTGGTACCCGGGACAAAACCTAACCGAATTCCAAATTGGATCCCATCACTACAGTGGTTGGGCGGTTGGCTAACCCATGGGATCGATCGGATGGGGTTAGGCTGGACTGATGGATCCATAAATCGAGACTCAATTTTTGTTATTACGATAGATAAAGTAAATTTCGGATAGTAATTGTTCTATGGATAGGAATCAACGGCTGTGCCTCTTGATGGGGAAAAAAGCGTTGATTCCAATGATCCAAGTGCAAGTTTCTTCCTTGATCCGGACGAGTACCTTTATAGGTGCAATCGGATCAGCTTGATCAGTAATGGTCTTGGCTACGTTAGAGTAAAAAGTTATCCTGGTGGAATCGCCCGTGCTTTCTGGGTAAGGGAAGTTTTTCCGAGTCTGGTTTTGGAAAAACCGACGGATTAGTCTCTTGTCCGGATATCCGTGGACGAGGCTCCGAATGTGGGACCCCTGTCCCACACGAGAAGTGATACTTCCGTTGCTAGTACCCCGAATCTGTTGCTCGGTGGGAACAGGGATCTCACAAAGTTTATATAGATTTTTAGGACTAATGGAGTCTGACCTTTTTTCTAGATCCTTGGTTCTCATCATGTGAAGTAGGTCTCTTCTTGGAGTAATTAGTTTTATTGATTTTCATTAGCTCCACCACATGGTAGTGCTAGACCTCAAATAATTCCAGCTCTATGATGTGGTCTAGGTAGAATACAGCTCTACCACGTGGTAGAGCAAGATCAAATGCAATTCTAGCTCCTTGGTTCTTGTCATGTGATTCAGTAGGTCTCTTCTTGGAGTAATTCAATTTGGTTTTGTTGATCTCCATGGTACATAGTTAGATCGATGCATTCTAGCTCCACGACATGGTAAAGCTAGACCTTGGAGTAATTCAATTTGGTTTTGTTGATCTCCATGGTACATAGTTAGATCGATGCATTCTAGCTCCACCACATGGTAGAGCTAGACCTTAAATGCAATTCTAGCTCCACCACATGGTAGAGCTAGACCTTACATGCAATTCTAGCTCCACCACATGGTAGAGCTAGACCTTAAATGCAATTCTAGCTCCACCACATGGTAGAGCTAGACCTTAAAGTATTTGGTCAGCTAGCTCCACCACATGGTAGAGCTAGACCTTACATGCAATTCTAGCTCCACCACATGGTAGAGCTAGACCAAATACTTTAAGATCTAGCTCTACCATGTGGTGGAGCTAGAGTTACATTTCAGGTCTAGCTCTACCATGTGGTGGAGCTAGAGTCGTAGAGGTAGAAAGCTTTGAGGTCTAGATCTACCATGTGGTAGAGCAAGAATGCATCGATCTAGTTGTGTTCCATACACATCAACAAATTTAAACCAATTACTCAAAGAAGAGACCTACTTCACATGACAAGAACCAAGGAGAAATAATTGCATTTGATCTAGCTCTACCACGTGGTAGAGCTCTATTCTACCTAGACCACATCGTAGAACTTTAAGGTCTAGCTCTACCATGTGGTGGAGTTAGAATGCATCAATCTAGTTGTACCATAAACCATGTTGTAGACCTAGAATGCCTAGAGGTCTAGCTCTACCATGTGGTGGAGCTAGAATACATTGATGCATTCTAGATCCACCACATGATATAGTTACCAGATAGTAGAGCAAGTTCTACGATGTGGTCTAGGTAGAATAAAGCTCTACCACGTGGTAGAGCTAGATCAAATACTTTGAGGTCTAGCTCTACCATGTGGTGGAGCTAGACCAAATACTTTAAGGTCTAGCTCTACCATGTGGTGGAGCTAGAATTGCATTTAAGGTCTAGCTCTACCATGTGGTGGAGCTAGATCAAATACTTTGAGGTCAGCAGACTCTAGATCTACCATGTGGTGGAGCTAGAATTGCATGTAAGGTCTAGCTCTACCATGTGGTGGAGCTAGAATTGCATTTAAGGTCTAGCTCTATCGTGTGGTGGAGCTAGAATTGCATTTAATGTCTAGCTCTACCACGTGGTAGTGCTGTATTCTACTTAGACCACATCGTAGAACTTTAAGGTCTATCTCTACCATGTGGTGGAGTTAGAATGCCGCAATCTAGCTGTACCATAAACCACGTTGTAGACCTAGAATGCCTAGAGGTCTAGCTCTACCATGTGGTGGAGCTAGAATACATTGAACTAGCTCTACTATATGGTAACTATATCATGTGGTGGAGCTAGAATGCATCAATGTAACTATATCATGTAACGGAGCTAGAGTTCATTGATCTAGCTCTACCATGTGGTAGAGCTATATCAAAATAATCTATCTAGACACCATGGTATCGCTAGAATGCTTTGAAGTCTAACTCCACCACATAGTAGAGATAGTCTTCAATGGGTTCTATCTCTACCATTAATGATAGAGCTAGTTCTAGCTCTAGTTCTACCTCGGCCACATGGTAGAGATATACTTCATGGTAGAGTCTGATGTAGGTTCCAATCTAAAAAAAAATGCTTGCTAGATTTGATTACTAGTTTAACAAGTCCAATATGATTATGTGCAGGATGGATTTCCAATCTGGAGGGAGGGTCTACATGATGTTGAACAATGATTTTGTTGGTATTGGCTGCGTGCGTAGAATTGATCCAAATTCCACTTGTACTGGAACAAAGATTGGTCAAGGAAATGTGTCATTACTTGTGGAGGAATGCTTGAAGGATGTGGAACTACCATTCCCTACAATGGATACCATTTATCTAAAAAATGCATTATGGAGTAATGTTCATTGGCCAAAAATGCTTTTAAGGCCTTTCACAAGGGAGCTGGAATTTGGAGAGTGGAGTGAAAGATGCAGTGATACAGATCAAGAAGAGTTTGTGGAACCTCCAATTATAGATGCAATACCGATAACATCTCTAGAACTTGGATTTCATCCATTGATTGTTGTGCAAAAAAATGTTGTCAGCTAATCGATCGTGATGTACTAATGAGGATACGACAAGACTTTTGGGGACAATCTCAGGAGTCTTGTACAAATTATATATATGATGTACTTTCTACAGCTTGGCATCGTGATTCAGCTCAAAAAATTAAATATGAAATTAGGTCAATTGGGGTGATTGTTTGTTGCAGAGCATGGTATGAGATGCATGGTATACCAAAGACATCCTTTTACCGTTACCAGGGAAAAGTTTGAGTCCGGTGTGTGTCAATATCTGCATGGAAACATAGGGGTATTGAGGAGAGGCCTACAACATGCTAGTGAGGCAAGAGCACTACTTGATGAATTTGTGAACATGAACTCCGAGCCTGCGCCACACAAAAGTAGAACAATGCTAGATGGCTAAAGGGAAACCAGGTTGTCGATTCCATCAATATTCAAGCAAGTTGACATTTTAAATAAAATCAATGCAACACTTGAGCAGTTGGGACATGAGAAGAGGCTATCAAAGTCATCGTTTAGTAGAATTTGGAATAAAGAGTACCCACAAGTGTCCCTAACAAAGGCAAGTGAGTTCTCCTAGTGCACCTTGTGTAGTGGTCTCAAGACAAAACTAGAAGCCAAACCTAGTCTAGAAGAAAGAGCAAGGCTCCTCAGTGAAAGAGATATTCACATGTGACAGCAACAAAGTTGCAGGAGCTTATACTATGCATGGCGCATATTTTCGGAAACCCAACCACAAAAGTATGTATGCATCATCCATGACAAGATGGATCAAAAGAAAATAGCCATTCCCAGACTACGGAGGGTGTGGATTTGGGATATAATTTACCAATTGCACTGATTGGTATGATCACTCATGGCCATGCAGAAGTTCATTATGGACACTTTATTTTGAATGGTTTATGGCCATCTGATCCCAATCTAACAATTGACTCAATTGCAAGTTGTTTACATAACTTAGAGAGGATGGATAAGCATCCTCTTGGTGATCTAGTAACAAATGGGCTTCCAAGGAGCAATGTTTCACTTCTACATGCTTTAAATTCAAGGACAGCTTTAGACAACCACAATATGAGTGATGGTAAAGATCCCATTATTGAACCATGTATAAATCAGGGAGACACAATGAATTGGGTTTCCTCGTTTCGCAAGTTGCAAGAAAACTTGTTGCTACAACTAGATAATTGTGCTGGAGAAAATAAAAATCGGTACTTATTTCCCTATTTGTCATTGCTTGTTGCACGGGGTGCTTTCAAAACTGTACAGTTGGGATTTCTAATGGTCGGACATACACATGAGGATATAGATGCCATATTTAGCAGGTTTTTAGAGAAATTAAGAGTGGGGCAAACCTTTACTTTACCACATTTGATGGATACTTTAAGAACCAGCTCAAGTTCTTCTCCAGCTCCCTTCTTACTTACAGAGGTCCCTGACTTCAAGGCATATTGTGATGGCTACATTTGTGATGGGCAAGAAGCACTTATAGGTCACTCCAAACCACTTCTATTCAGGCTCTTCATGGAAGGAGACACACCGGTAATGCAATTTAAGGCACATGTAGCTATTCGTAATTGGAGTGGAAGTATCTGTCTTTGGAAGACAGACAGTGAAGGTAAACCAAGGTTACCAAAAGGAGATCCACCTCTACTACCAATGGCCGAGCATATAAAGATGCATGTAGAAGTAATATCAGGATTGAAGGGTTACATAAAATTTTGGCAGAATCTAAGTAATGGTTCATTTGTGCCAAGATATTATAGGCCCATCATAGATTATTGGAGTAATGTAATCGAAGAGCTTGGAAAACCAATACAATCAGAGGTAAGAAAGTACACAGATTTTTGGCCAAAATCTGAAGGGTCCCATTAATTAGATGATATGAATGTTGAACAATTGCAGGCACAAAGATTCTTAGGTATTGAAGAACATAATGATCATTATTGTGGGCTTGCACGGGATAAACCAAGGGAGGCATTTAACCCTATACTACATGTTCAGCAAGGACACTTTGTTATGCTGCACCCAGATGACACAAATATCTATCCAGTTTGGCTTGCTATGGCTGAATCGGATATTGATGATGAGCCTACATCACCAAATTACAAGAAACTCTTGATTCAATATTGGGGACCTTGTGCAAGGAAGAAAGGTTTGACAGATACTCAAACTTATGCTGATTGTTGGAAGGGATATTGGCAAATTAATGAGGCAGAACAACAAGTATGGGAAAATGCTGATGCAATTCTTTGGTCGTGGAGACCAAGGAATCCACCACCATACAAAAGAATCAAGATACCAGAAAAGGAAGCCCGTAAAGCAAAAGCATGCTTAGGCTTGGCTTGTGAGGATGAAGCTCATATTGATGGTTCCTTCAATGAGGAGTAGCATTTGTAGATGCAATATTGACAATGTGGATTTTTAGGTTATAACTCTAATATCCAAAAGAGATGTACTTTTATACTATCTTCTTTATTTTTTATTTTCACTTATTGAATGAAATTTTTCTTTGTGCCTCTTACATTTTTTTGATATAATAATGTTTCTATCTTATTTGTTCAATTGTTTCATAAATTTTGTGCAGTGTACCACTCAATTGGTGTGCAGGTCCTTGTTGCAAAGAAACAAATACCACTTTCTTATTAATGGTGTTTATCAACACCACCTTCCTACATGATTATCAAACTCCTTTCAAAATATGTTTATGCACAAATACTAATTATACCACTTTTTTGGTTCGAACAGTGATTATCTCAACACTATCTTCCTGCGTTCTATATTAAGAAATTTCACAATAACTTTTCCCACATTAAGTCCCACATTAAGTGGGAAATTCCCATAATACATGAAACCTCTCAATTTTAAAATTCCCATAATGCGGGATTTTTCCCATAATACCTAATACGGTCTTATGGATAGACTCTCTCTATGACCTTGTGGGTTTGTGAATGTTACATTCTATGCTTGCTTAAGCTTGTGGGGTAGTAGATGCATGCTTATGGGTCTGCTGGCATTAGGGAAAGCTAAGATTTAATCAATGTTTGAATGGGATTAAGAGATTGCCATGCATTGCTTGTTCTCTTGATTAGTGTAGTGGATTTAAGGGATTGAGAGATTGATTGAGGTGCTGAATGGTTGAATCGCCAAGTGGTGGTTCATGTATGTGAGCTCTCCCTCATGGGATAAGCCTTCATGCTCTAATCGGGTCGAGTCCTCGGATTGACATTGTGTTTCTTAACACATTTATTGATCGGTAGTACTCTATGAGCACTATATTGCACGGTAGAGAGAACCGCTCTACAATGGCGCCGCTGTCAGGGAGCGAGTGCCTACATTAGTTGAGCACCATACACACACTACCACTCCTTGTTAAGCTCCAATCGGTTGCAAAACTGTTGGATAGGAGAGTAAGCCTTGGGACTAATTTTGGTACTTATTTAAGACTAATCTATTGTTAAATTCTCTTTATTTGTCTTGCAATCTGAGTGAGATTGGCTAGCTATGCTTCTCCCTTGAGGTCAGGACAAGGATTCAACACACGGGAAGGATTGGAGGTAGGCGCTAAATCTGCCAATTTTAATTTGTGTGCGAAAGAGAGGCCTGTTTTTGCATTTCTGTCATTCTGTTTGAGGATAATTTTTGCTGTGTGAGGTTAATTTTTACAGTTTCAATTTTCTGCATGTTCGTTTTATTTTCTGTTCTGCATCTTTAATTTTGTGCATTTTAGTTCTCTGTTAAACCTGCACCTGTAGAGAAACTGAAATCTATACACACATGAAGACTGAACATTTTGAATTCGCCGCAAATCTCACAGCTGCACAGGCATTGAATTCGCTGCAAATCTCACAACTGCACATGCATTGAGTTCACTGCACATGCACTTCAAAAAAGTGAACAGCGCACCGCGCGGAGAGACCCACACACCGCACCAAAAAGACTGCCACCGCCGCACCGGATAAGGGGGTGCAAAAAAAAGGGAGGAAAAAAAGTGGAAAATTTTTCATTTTCTGCCACAAAAAATTGGGAGGTTATCTAACTTTTCAAGAGGAGTTAGAAAACACCCATCGTCAAAATTTCGGTCCCGAAACCATTTTCCCATAGTGAGTCAGTATGGGAAACTGGTAAAGTTTAGGCAATTCTCGATCCTAAAAAAATATGCTATTTTTTTGGCCTAATGTGTTCGAGAGGGTTCAAAATGGGTTCTGGCAAAGTTTGAGCCAACTTGAAAATTTTTGGATTTTTTTGAAAAAAAAAAACTTAAAATTTGATCTTGTGCACTTGCGGTCGGGACGTCACATAGACACTGCCATAGGGTCTAGGGCACCTTCTAGAGTACCTACGCAGGAAAGTGGGACCCAATCGGTAGGAAATCTGGCAGATATTATTGAAACCTTTTTTGAATCCCAATTTGATACCCTTTCCAAGACAACTACCTCATTGTCTATGGACAATCTAGGGCCATCAAATAGTCAGTTAGGTAGCTTGAATTGTGAGAGAAGGAACCTGCCTCAATCTAAAGGAAGTTAGGTAGCTTGAATTGTGAGAGAAGGAACCTGCTGCTGTACCATTCAAGAAGAAGCTCAATTGTGCATCATGATAGAAATCGGGCTTGGAAAGAGCTGTACATCGCACTGTCGTGTCTGAGAAGAAGTGCTGCAACCATTGAAGACTTTGGTGTGATCGTGGGCATGAAAGAGTTGCAGCCTGGGAATGAAGGGGAAACACTGCTGAAATCACGCTGCATACCATAGAGAGAGAAAGCAAAGGATTGATGAGTGTAAGGAATGCAAAGTGAATGCATAAGCCTTGAAGGCTCAGTATTGTGAATATGATGTGATGGTTCATAAAGCTGAGGTCCTATGTTATGACATGTTATGATGATGTCAGCCTTGTCTTGATATGAACTATGGTGCCAATGCTGGCCGTGAATCTTGGATGTATATACCTATGAGATGTTTTCCTGGGGTTTGATGTGTTGAGTTTTATGAATCAAGCTATGTTAATGCCAGTTTTTGGCTTGGATCATGAGGCTTTCGTTTGCTTTGACTACCCATGTATGGTTGAGTCTTAAATTTATGATGGTTCTAGCTTTTGCTGGTGATGTTCCTTGAAGTTCAACCACTTACTCTCACAGCCAGAAGCCCCGCGCTTTCCCAGCGACACCGCCCACGTCACGACAGCTTTTGGTGAACCCGACGTGAAACTGCTGGGGTGAGAGTACGTAGAGATGGCTAGCAAAATGGAGCATTTATATGCAGAGATGAAAGAGCTTGAAGAGCGGTTCAGGAAGATTGAAGAAGAAAAGCGAAATCAGGAAGCAGTGGAAATTGCGGTGCAATTGGTATATGACAGGGTCAATATATTTGATGGTTATGATCCAGAAAGCTATCTAAGGTGTTATGAGACAGAGATGAAGAATCAAGGGGTTCCAGAAAACATGATGATTGCATCTTTTGCATACCTTGTAAGTCCTGATTTAAAAGATGAAGTGCTGGAACTAGCAGAGTATCACTCCAAACGATGGAGTGATTTTGCAGATGCACTTATTTATGCGAGTTCCAGGTATAATGTGAGCTGTGATAGTGTTCTAGCAACAATCCGAGCAAATTTAGAAGTGGTTGTCGATGCATGTCTTATGGAGGACAATCAATTGCTATTCAAGGCTGATACAGAGATTGTGGAGGCTGTTTATGCTAAATTGGGACTGCAAAAAGCCATTAGTGAGCAACAAGGCCTTCACAGTGCTAAAAGTGATGCTTTGCTACAGCCTCATAAAGATGCAATGGGTGAACTCTGCAAGTATAATCTGTCTTCCTTGTTTGAGGGTGCAGACATAGAGGGTCCTATGATCATACCAAATGATGTGTGTATGCCTATGCTTGAGGAGACACTTGATTCAGAGAGCTTCAGGACAGGTGCTCAAGACCCAGTACATGAGGAAGAGGACATTGCTAATAGTTTCCTCTTGGGATGTGAAGCATGTAAGCTGTGTAAATTTGAGGATTCTCATGACGAAAGTGCTCATTTGAAGGGTATTCCTCAGGTGTCGTATCATATGTGTGAAGAACAGCAGGAACCAATGCTTCTTGCTGAAAGCATGATTGCAGAGCTTGAAGATCTAAGACAAGAAGAAGATGCTATCATTACTGCATTCTTATCTGGTTATGATGCTTATAAGCAGGATGATGTACATGAATATGCAGACGGGCCACAAGTATGTGTGATTGATTTAGAGGGGGTGAGTGATATGGGTGATTCCAACAGTGATGTTGCTTATGAAGCTGGTTGCCAAGGTTCTTTGGATTTGGGTTATTCTGGAATGCTAACAGGGTGTTCCAACAATAAACAGGGTGATGCTATGTCATCAGTGTCAGGGTTATCTTGCAACCACATTTGTGAGCAACAATCTCGAGCTTGGAAGGCTGTTTATGATGATGATTTGGAGAGGGAAATTGAATCTGTCTTTTTGGATCATGCAGGGTTCAATGACATACAGATTCAAGGGTACTTGGGTGAGGGAGCCATAATTCTAAGCCCATCTGCAGACAGGTATCAAGAAATACTGGGAGATAACATGCAGGATATGCAAAGTGTGGTCACAGAGCCTCATGAGGCTGCATATGAGCAACCAAATGGATATAGCTATGGGGGTATGAATGTTCATGATAATCAACATGTGGGATTGCAAGATGATAATGGCTTCAATGTGATTGATCCTGGATTGGATGCTATCCTAGATGATGCATTGGATGATTTCATGGTATATAATAGATCCCCATCAGCTTTGGGCTCTTCTATGCTTGATGCTAGTCAACTGTCGGTTGCAAGTGAGGATGTGCAGGTGTTATGTGAGCCAAATGATTGTGATGAGATTGATTCAGAGCTGGAGGCTATTCTCGATGATGCCTTATTGGACTTTGTATGTGTTGATGCTTTTCCGTCTTTGGATGAGAAGAATGAATGTTTATCAGTGGGTGAGCTGGATCCGGGCACAGTAGATTTGGATGGGATGTTACCAAGTGTGTATTCTATGCTGTTAATGCAGTTGTTACTTGGTGTGGCCATACAATATGTGGTGCAAAGGCTTCAAACATGGCCTGAGGAAAATTTTGAAGCAAATCATTTTGAAGAGCATCCCACTTTGAATGATGAGGGTAATTATGCATATGCAGGGAATCTAAGTGAGGATAGGGCTTCATATGAGCAAAGGATATGGCACATATGCCAAAGGCGATTGGTATTTGATCCAGGTGGGAAAGCAGAACCATTCAGATGTGATTGCTAAGATACAGGACCTGTGTGGCACATACCAGAGGATGTGCAGGTTTAGAGGGGGTGGATGTTGTGCCACAGCACGTCTATGGTGTGAAACCATGCATGTGAGGCTATTAAATGCAAATCCAGATGCATGGGATTAAGTGCTTGTGTACATATGGGATGTATGGCGTGTGGAGGGCTTTGCTTTTGAGGGCGTTGCCAGGTGTACAGGTGAAATGGTTTGGTGTTGAGCTTGTTACAAGCCTGTCTGGAGTAAGGTTCACTGGGGTTGATTTCAGCTGTTTGGTCGCTGAATGTGTGTGCGTGTCCAAGAAATGGACTGGGCACCTGGATGTGTTTGAAGATGTGGAAGCATGGGGGATTAATGTTGCCTTGAAATGTGTATGCGTCCAAGTACAGCGGGCACCAAGTTGCATTTGAAGAAGGTGTGTGGAACATGGGCAAATAAAGATGTCACCAAGGTAGTATTGAGTATTGGTGTGAAGAGGTGGGTGTGGCCATTCTCTTAGGTCTTAGAAGAGTTAAAAAATAATAATAAAAACGTGGCCATAAAAAGGCATAGCCACATGGAAATGGGGGGAGCTGCCAGCGAGAACTCTCGAAGGTTAGCGAAGCCAATGGGGGATCGCCTTGCAGAGAGCAGAGAGGAAGGCGGCTCGGGGGGCTATGCATAGCTTGTGATTCTGCGACCCAAGGAGAGCCAGCGTGGAGGAAGCCAGTCGCCTCATTGACTTGCAGTTGCTCTGGAGTGTAGCTGCAAACGTGAAGTAGCGAAGGTGGCCGCCGCCTTGTATGCAGGCTGGGGGATTCTGCAGACAGAGACGGTTGGAGTGGCCCCCCGTGTGATAAGGGTCGAGGGCACTAGGTGGAGTACGCAGGCGCAAAGACAAGCCGCAGCGCAGCAGACAGAGCCAGCGCAGAGCTGTCTAGAAGGCGTAGAGAGACCAACGTGGGAGAGGTTCTGGAGACTCTGGAATACCAAGAGCAATGTTGCAAGGGAACGTGGCTGTGATGTATGGCGGGCAGGAGGCTCTGGAAGCTAGATGGCATGGAAGGGAGTCGACGAAGCTCACAAGTATGAGAGGAAGCTATTGTGCTTGCGTTTTGGAGAGGAGATAAAGAGAGAAGAAGCCGAGATACTACTGGTTTTCTAAAGGAAGTTAGGTAGCTTGAATTGTGAGAGAAGGAACCTGCTGCTGCTGTACCATTCAAGAAGAAGCTCAATTGTGCATCATGATAGAAATCGGGCTTGGAAAGAGCTGTACATCGCACTGTCGTGTCTGAGAAGAAGTGCTGCAACCATTGAAGACTTTGGTGTGATCGTGGGCATGAAAGAGTTGCAGCCTGGGAATGAAGGGGAAACACTGCTGAAATCACGCTGCATACCATAGAGAGAGAAAGCAAAGGATTGATGAGTGTAAGGAATGCAAAGTGAATGCATAAGCCTTGAAGGCTCAGTATTGTGAATATGATGTGATGGTTCATAAAGCTGAGGTCCTATGTTATGACATGTTATGATGATGTCAGCCTTGTCTTGATATGAACTATGGTGCCAATGCTGGCCGTGAATCTTGGATGTATATACCTATGAGATGTTTTCCTGGGGTTTGATGTGTTGAGTTTTATGAATCAAGCTATGTTAATGCCAGTTTTTGGCTTGGATCATGAGGCTTTCGTTTGCTTTGACTACCCATGTATGGTTGAGTCTTAAATTTATGATGGTTCTAGCTTTTGCTGGTGATGTTCCTTGAAGTTCAACCACTTACTCTCACAGCCAGAAGCCCCGCGCTTTCCCAGCGACACCGCCCACGTCACGACACCGCGCCTCTTGAAACTTCTCCCCTCGGCTACCTTTTCTCTTCGGTATGGGCTGGCGGAAGCGTTGGCTGCAATACATGCAGCCAAGTGGCTATTCAACAAGATGGCCACTTAATATTTATTTTATTTTATTAAGCCCAAAAAGGTGGCCTCATTGTTCAGAGTGCCCTCTCTACCATTCCCTCATATGCTTCATCAATATACATGGTGCCAACACTTCTCCAATATGAACACAAGAGCTGCATCCGCTATTTTCATCAATACTGATGGCTGTGCTTTCACTTCCCTTTCTCAACAAATTTTATCTCAAATAAAATTCAAAGCCAACCCAGACTAATTACATATTTCCTGACACACTCAATACACTGCACAATATGTACACATTATCAGCCTCTATTTTTATCCACACAATGTGTCTATGGCCATGTGGAATGCTTGGTAGGACTTTGGGTTGTTTTAGCACCTTAGGGCCGATGCCTTGGTTTCCATGGGGTGTACACTGACGTCTAAAAGATTAAGAAGAAGACCTACAAGGACTCTATCGCCTTGATAGATGCTGGTAGGACTCTTGGGTACATTATGGGCCCTCGAGACCGATGCCCTCATCTTCATGGGGTACTCCTTATGTCAAAAAGAAAGAAAAGGGTCTGTCGCCCTTGAGATACTTAGTGGCCTTTAGATTCTCTTAGCGGAGGTCTCTTGGCCATTGCTTGGGTCTCATTGGAATGGAACCTTCCTCTTTATCAAGCTAAAAATAATAATTCTCTTTAATCTTCTGCTCTTTACACACAAAAAAATAAAAAATAAAAAAATAAAAAAATAAAAAAAGAAAAATAAATAAAAAGAAAAAAAAGAAAAAAAAGAAAGAAAAAAAGAAAGAAAGAAAGGTCCAATCACCATGGCTTATATTTAGGAGTAGGGTTGCCACTTAGGAATAACTTAAACACTTGTAGGACATTGAGACTGTGGTCATAACCTACGGTGTACAAACACACTTGCCTTTGCATAGAACTATCTACCACTTAGTCTCACTTTGACTAGTCTTTACTCGCTCCTTTTAGCACTCTTTAAAACTCTAATCGACCTTTCACTTGCATGCTCACGTGTGAGATTGTCATTTCTAGTTTTTTTTCAATAAAAGGCTTTACTTGTCTTCCATTGTTTTTTGCAGCTTTTGTTTCTACCGCGCCTGAGGACGTGCGCGATTTAGGAAGGGGGGAATGTTCTATGGGAACACTCACGGGAACATGGACTATGGAAGGAGGCCGGAAGCAATTAATGCGAGAGAGCGGGATTGTAGCCATGGGAACATAAAGACGCAAATTATATTTTTCCATATTTTTGTGCCGAAGTGCAATGTAAATCGTTTTAGGACAAGGTGGGTTCTAAATGAGAGTTCTAAGTGTATTAAGCAAGGCTCACTTATGGGGTTGTCCGCCCATATGTGAAAGAGGCCTAGGGTTCCCCATTTTAGTGGTCTGCCATGTGCCAGAGTGCTCTTGAATAGCTGAAGGCTGCCTTGGTAACCAGTCCCGTTCTGAAGCTACCAGATTTCTCTCTACCCTTTGAGGTAGTAAGTGAAGCAAGTCGCTTTGCCCTAGGAGGTGCACTCATGCAAGAAGGTCATGCAGTGGCCTATGAATCCCGAAAGCTCCGAACGCATGAGAGGAATTATGCTGTCCATGACCTGGAATTACTTTCAGTAGTCTATGCCTTAAAGTTGTGGACATTACCTACCGGGAAAAAGATTAACTTTGATGACATATCATCAGAGCTTAAAGTGGATCTTAAATCAAAAGGACCTCAACATGTGCCAAAGAAGGTGGATGCAGACCCTGCAGGAATTTGATTTTGAAATCAAGTACCGCCTAGGCAAAGAAAATGTGGTAGCAGATGCCCTCAACAGAAAAGCCTCCTTTCTTGCAATTACTGTAGTATCAAATCCTTTGATTATTGAAGCAAGAGAGAAGATCATGCAGGATAGATTCTTTGGCCCTATTGCTACCCTGCTTATGCAAGAAAGCAAAACTCCACAGGAGCTCAACAGAGTTCAAGGGTACAGCCTAGATGATGGCATTATGTATTATAATCGCAGGCTATGCATCCCCAATGATAAGGGAACCAAGGACCAAATTTTGAATGAAGCCCATGACAGCCTTATAGCAGGACATCCAGGTTTCATCAAAACCTACATGTCTGTAAAGAAAAGCTTCTTTTGGCCTGGTCTGAAAAAGGATGTACTGAATCATGTACATCAATGTCTGACATGCCAGAAAGTCAAAGCTCAAAGAGTAAAAATGCCTGGGAAGTTACATCCATTGGACATCCCCTAGATGAAGTGGGAATGTATCAGTATGGACTTTATTTACTGGATTACCTTCAGTGCAATTAGGTTACAACTCCATTTTCGTGGTAGTTGACAGACGAACCTGCCTTCAGTGCAATTAGGTTACAACTCCATTTTTGTGGTAGTTGACAGACGAGCCAAAGTTGCCTTCAGTGCAATTAGGTTACAACTCCATTTTCGTGGTAGTTGACAGACGAACCAAAGTTGTCCATCTGATCCTAGTAAAAGAAACCTACACTGCAATGGATGTAGCCAGAGTGTTCCTAAAAGAAATCTTTAGATTGCATGGCCTACCCAGAAGAATAGTAAGTGATCGAGATCACAAATTTACTTCAAGGTTCTCGACTGCATTTTTCGAAGCAGTGGGAACTTTCTTGGATCTCATCACATCTTATCACCCTAAGACCGATGGTCAAACTGAAAGAGTAAACCAAGTAATCGAAGATATACTTTGGTCATGCTGTGGGTGGCAGGGAACCCAAGAAGTGGCTAAGCTATCTGCACCTAGTCGAGTTCGCCTACAATGCTTCTTATCATCGAAGTATCGGGATGAGCCCTTTTAAAGCTTGAAGAGCGGTTCTCTCTACCGTGCAATATAGTGCTCATAGAGTACTACCGATCAGCAAATGTGTTAAGAAACACAATTTCAATCCGAGGACTCCACCCGATTAGTGCATGAAGGCTTATCCCTTGAGGGAGAGCTCACATACCCGAACCACTACTTGATGATTCAACCATTCAAACACCTCAATCAATCTCTCAATCCCTTAACCCCACTACACTAATCAAGAGAAGAAGCAATGCATGGCAATCTCATAATCCCATTCAAACATTGATTAAATCTTAGCTTTCCCTAATGCAAGCAAACCCATAAGCGTGCATCTACTAACCCACAAGCTTGAGCAAGCATAGAATGTAACATTCACAAACCCACAAGCTCATAGAGAGAGTCTATCCATGAATAACTCATTTCCAATGAAGTGGGCAAGAGCTTGCATCAATGGAGACTACACACTCGCACACTACAAGCATACATACACAAGAGAAACAAAGAAGCATTCAACTAATCATAGATTAATCTACTTCAATGATGCTAAAAGAGATTAAGAGAAAGAAGTGGAGCTTTACTCATTGATTAATGGAGCTTGATGCTCATTAGAGTACAATAGAGAGAGTTATAGAGTTGCCACCATAGCTTGAGAGCTCAAGAGCTTCACTCAATAGCTTATGAGAATAGCCAAAAACATCCTCTTTCTTTAACTAACATCTCTTTTATAGAGATGTCACTAACCCTAGGCCTCTTTCACACATGGGCGGACAACCCCATAAGTGAGCCTTGTTTAATACACTTAGAACTCTCATTTAGAACCCACATTGGCCTAAAACGATTTACATTACACTTCGGCACAAAAACATGGAAAAATTATGTGCGTCTTTATGTTCCCATGGCTACAATCCCGCTCTCTCGCAATAATTGCTTCCGGCCTCCTTCCATAATCCATGTTCCCGTGAGTGTTCCCGTGGAACATTCCCCCCTTCCTAAGTCCGCACATCCTCGGGCACGGTAGAAACAAAAAGCTGCAAAAAACAATGGAAGACAAGTAAAGCCTTTTATTGAAAAAAAACCAGCAAATGACAATCTCACACGTGAGCATGCAAGTGAAAAACCGATTAGAGTTTTAAAGAGTGCTAAAAGAAGCGAGTAAAGACTAGTCAAAGTGAGACTAAGTGGTAGATAGTGCTTTGCAAAGGCAAGTGTGCTTGTACACCACCACAGGTTATGACCACAGTCCCAATGTCCTACAAGTGTTTAAGTTATTCCTAAGTGGCAACCCTACTTCTAAATATAAGCCATGGTGATTGGACCTTTCTTTCTTTTCTTTTCTTTTTTAAAAATATTTATTTATTGTGTAAAGAGTAGAAGATTAAAGAGAATTATTTTTTTAGCTTAATAAAGAGGAAGATTCCATCCCAATGAGACCCAAGCAATGGCCAAGAGACCTCCGCCAAGAGAATCTGAAGACCGCTAAGTATCTCAAGGGCGACAGACTCTTTTCTTTCTTTTTGACATAAGGAGTACCCCATGAAGATGAGGGCATCGGTCTCGAGGGCCCATAATGTACCCAAGAGTTCTACCAACATCTATCAAGGCGATAGAGTCCTTGTAGGTCTTCTTCTTAATCTTTTAGACGTTAGTGTTCACCCCATGGAAACCAAGGCATCGGCCCCAAGGTGCTAAACAACCCAAGGTCCTACCAAGCATTCCATATGGCCGTAGACACGTCATGTCTCAAGTCACTTCTGTAAGATTCCTCCCCCAACCCCTTTTTGATGTCTAGTATCCTATAATCAACCCTCTTCAGAAATATAAAGACCTTGTTGCTAACTATTTTAGCCTAGAGAGAGAAAAATTATTCTAGAGAGAGAATATTCAGATTTTGAATATTTTTGGATAGAAAAATATCTCTTATAATTCAGATGAGTTCCCCTGAAACAGAAATTCAAAAAGAATTTTCCAATGTGCAATTGGAATTAATTGGAAATAGGTATAAAGAACCTTAGTCTAAGGGTCTAGATTTTCAGAAATCTTTAGACTATGGTCCAATTAAGGTTCCTATGGGCCAATAGCATCAATCCATGTGTAGGGAAGAGATAAATCCAAATTTGTAAAAAGAAGATACCCAAAAATGAGTAAATGCTCACATAAGGTGAAGAGTTGAAAATGTACAAGGTTTATTAGTAAAAAACTATGAGCAATATTAAAAATATGAGATATTTTGGGTATCCAAAAATGAGTAAATGCTCACATAAGATGAAGAGTTGAAAATGTACAAGGTTTATTAGTAAAAAACTATGAGCAATATTAAAATGATGCCATTATGACACATATGTAAGGAAGGGGAATTCTTTAAAGGAGGTGCATATTTCACATAAGATGAAGAGTTGAAAATGTACAAGGTTTATTAGTAAAAAACTATGAGCAATATTAAAATGATTCCATTATGACACATATGTAAGGAAGGGGAATTCTTTAAAGGAGGTGCATATTTCACATAAGATGAAGAGTTGAAAATGTACAAGGTTTATTAGTAAAAAAACTATGAGCAATATTAAAATGATTCCATTATGACACATATGTAAGGAAGGGGAGTTCTTTAAAGGAGGTGCATATTTCACATGCTTGAATGAGTTTTAAACTCATAAAAATTGAGATATTTCATCTCTCCTCTCTCCTCATTCAAGTCTAGTTCCAAAAAGTTAGCTTAACTGACCTAAAAATGGTCAAATATTGACCAAACTGATTTAGAAAATTCTAGAATCAGTTTGTTTGGTTAGGAGCTCAATTTTTCCTATAAATAGAAGCCTCCCCCTTGTTGAAAAATAGTTAGTGTTTATGCATCGTTACTCTACTCCACCTAAGCCAAGAACTGTGAATTCATTTAATAATTCACTAGTTTTTGGAGCTTCCCTCTTTCTTCAATCCCCATTAGTGGCTCCATCAACACGCTTAACCAATTGATTGGTTGGGGGCCTCTACCGTGAACAAAGAATCAAGCAAGTTGTAAGGTAATTAGTGAATATTGATCTTTCTATAATTTCTCAATGTTTCTCTCTTCTCAACCCCTCTCAAGCTTGAGAAGTTTAATTGGTATGGTTTTTTTTAAATACTATTGAAGTTTGAATAGTAGTGAAGAGTTACATAATTTAAAAAATACTATTGAAGTTAATTTTCATTTATGTTTAAATTCTAATGATTTTTATGTAAATTCTCTCTCTCACTCAAGAAATGGTCATACTCATGACCCGTTCTCAATCCAAATCAAGCTTTTCATAAAGCTTTTCCTTAACCCAAGATTAAGCTATGCTTGAGGTCAAATTAATGGCTTTTTCTATGCTTTTAGTTTATGTATATTGATGATTCAATCCATTATGGATTAAAATCCAATTAGAGATCATTTTAATTATTCTTTAATGATAAGCATTATCCCTTAGAAAAATTGAGATTTATCAGTCATAGCAGCGGAGCTATGGCAAAATTTTTATAAAAATTATGCATAAAATAATTTCATTCAAAGCATAAAAAGAGGACTTCCTACCATATTCTAGGAATTATCATCCTAGATTAATTGAAAGAATTTCATTACAATCATGGAGAAATTGAATTTTAATATCATGCATAAAGGATAAGTTTTTATATCAAAAGTGTTATTTTTACCATTTTTATTTCATGCATAGAAGTATGCATAGTGGATAAATTTTTATATCAAAAGTGTTATTTTTATCATTTTTAAATTTCATGCATAGAAGTATGTATAAAGGAAAATTTTTTATATCAAAAGTGTTACTTTTATCATTTTTAATTTTCATGCATAGAAGTATGCATAAAGGAAAAATTTTTATATCAAAAGTGTTACTTTTATCATTTTTAATTTTCATGCATAGAAGTATGCACAAAAGAAAAATTGTTTATATCAAAAGTGTTACTTTTATCATTTTTAATTTTCATGCATAAAAGTATGCATAAAAGAAAATTTTTATATCAAAAGTGTTACTTTTATCATTTTTAATTTTCATGCATAGAAGTATGCATAAAGGAAATTTTTTTATATATCAAAAGTGTTACTTTTATCATTTTTAATTTTCATGCATAGAAGTATGCATAAAGGAAAAATTTTTATATCAAAAGTGTTACTTTTATCATTTTTAATTTTCATGCATAGAAGTATGCATAAAGGAAAAAAAATTATATCAAAAGTGTTACTTTTATCATTTTTAATTTTCATGCATAGAAGTATGCATAAAGGAAAATTTTTATATCAAAAGTGTTACTTTTATCATTTTTAATTTTCATGCATAGAAGTATGCATAAAGGAAAAATTTTTATATCAAAAGTATTACTTTTATCATTTTTAATTCTCATGCATAGAAGTATGCATAAAGGAAAAATTTTTATATCAAAAGTGTTACTTTTATCATTTTTAGTTTTCATGCATAGAAGTATGCATAAAGGAAAAAATTTTATATCAAAAGTGTTACTTTTATCATATTGGATTTCATGCATATAGGTATGCATAAAAGATATTCTTTTTATACTAAAAGTGTGATTTTTCTCATAAATGGATTTTATGCTTAACTTAGATGCATAAGAGAAATTCTTTTATTCTAAAAGTGTAATTCCCTACCAAATTGAAATTATGCATAAGAAGATGCATAAAAGATTGATTTTAATTTCGAAAGTGTTAGTCTCCTTAAATGGAATTTATGTATAAATAAATGTGTAGAGAAATCTTATATCAAATATAAGAATTCTCTTTTTTTAAAAAAAAAAGATATGAAATGTGATAAGATGTGATAAGAGGTGTATGAGATGTGATAAGAATTGATAAGATGCGTATGGAAAGTGATAGGATGTGATAAGAGGTGTATGAGATGTGATAAGAATTGATAAGATGCGTATGGAAAGTGATAGGATGTGATAAGAGGTTTATGAGATGTGATAAGAATTGATAAGATGCGTATGGAAAGTGATAGGATGTGATAAGAGGTGTATGAGATGTAAAAAGATGTGATAAGATGTGTATGAGATGTGATAAGATTTGATAAGATGCGTATGGAAAGTGATAGGATGTGATAAGAGGTGTATGAGATGTAAAAAGATGTGATAAGATGTGTATGAGATGTGATAGAATGTGTTAAGATGAGTTAGGATGTGTTAAGATGTATATGGGATGTGTTAGGACGAGAATGGATGTAATATGGTTGTATGAATGTGATGTGGATGTATACATGTAGATGTATATGTATGAATGTGAATGTTGATGTGGATGTGGATGTATGGATGTAGATACGGATGTGTATGTATGTATGTGGATGTGTATGTATGAATGAGGATGTAAAAATGGACGTATGTATATAGATGTGGATGTATGGATGTATGTATGTAGATGTGGATGTATGGATGTGATTGTGAATGAAGAGGTGGATGTGAATGTATGGATGTAGATACAGATGTGGATGTATGTATGTAGATGTGGATGTATGGATGTGATTGTGAATGAAGAGGTGGATGTGAATGTATGGATGTAGATACGGATGTGGATGTATGTATGTGAATGTGGATGTATGAATGAGGATGTGAAAATGGATGTATGCATGTGAATGTGGATGTATGAATATGAATGTGGATGTGTGGATGTGGAAATGGAGGTATGGATGTATGAATGTAGATGTGGATGTATGCATGTAGATGCGTATGTATGAATGTGAAATTGGATGTATGATGTGGACGTACGAACATGGATATGTATGTAGAATAATGAATATGAAGATGTATGTGAGATAATGTAGTCTATATGAGTGAATGGATGAGAACGAGTACACACTGAATGGAATGTGGAATAAGTAATGTGGTCCGAGAGTGGATAATATGGAAAGACGAGTTCGTTATAGAAACTGTATTTGTGACTGTTTATAAATGACTGTTTTATGTCAAGAATGCTGGAGAAGCATTTTGACCGTCTTAAGGATTAAGGTCATGAAGACTGAACTGATAAAGTTGCAACTGCTGACGGAGAGTCAATGGAGGACGTCTCGCGTAGCAAGGTCGATCGAGGTCTTGACCAGCCTCGGCTCGATTTAAATGGTGAGCTTCTGGTACGGTGGATGAGGGACCAAGGAAGCGGCCTATGAGTGAAGCGCTAGGTCACCTGCGAAGGATCCTAGAGGGTGCTGACCATACGGTGCTCGGGCTCTGGGTCGCCGAAGATACCCACACGTGCGTCGTGGAAGATATTGGAACAAGGAGTAAGAGTTGTTTTCTGAAACCGGGCATGGATCTGGTTGATTGACCTTGCTGGTCCTCAACAGATGAGTCCATGGCTCTTTTATATGGATCTGTGGGTTGATCTTGCTGATCTTCCACGGAGATTCCATTCTATTATATGAATATATTGCCGGTTACTATGAGCTAGGAACTATGGAAAAGGCCCTTGAGAGAACAGGTGTGAGCGTTCTGGTTGCCAATGATGCCATAAGTACACCGATGAAAGAATGACTGGAAATAAGGATTCAACCAGAGACTTTGAGGATTGTCATCAGTGACATAATGGTTTTATTAAAGGATTGTTTTAAAGCTAGTTGATGCTAAGAAAAAGGCAATTTCATATTGGGTGTGTAAGTGGTATGACTAGTTTTATGTTTGCATGAACTTCCGGCTAGGGGGCCTTGGAACTCTTTTCCTTGGTACCCGGGACAAAACCTAACCAAATTTCAAATTGGATCCCATCACTACAGTGGTTGGGCGGTTGGCTAACCCATGGGATCGGATGGGGTTAGGCTGGACTGATGGATCCGTAAATCGAGATTTTAATTTCTGTTATTACGATAGATAAAGTAAATCCCGGATAGTAATTGTTCTATGGATAGGAATCAACGGCTGTGCCTCTTGATGGGGAAAAAAGCGTTGATCACAATGATCCAAGTGCAAGTTTCTTCCTTGATCCGACCGAGTATCTTTATAGGTGCAGTCGGATCAACGTGATCGGTAAGGATCTTGACTACGTTAGAGTACAAAGTTATCTGGTGGAATCGCCCGTGCTTTCCGGGGAAAGGGAGTTTTTCCGGTTTCGATTTTGGACAAACCGACGGATTAGTCTCTTATCCGGATATCCGTGGGCGAGGCCCCGAGTGTGAGACCCCTACCCGCGCACGATGTGCTACTTCCGCTGCTAGTACCCCAAATCTGTTGCGTGGTGGAGATTGGGATCTCACAGTTGGTATCAGAGCAGCTTTTGAAAGCTAATAAAGATAATTAAATTCTTATCTGAAATTGGTAATAAGAATTCAGAAACAACATTTTCATAATGTATTTTCATCCCGTAAGCTTCTTTAATGAAGAAATTTTAATCAAAGAAATTGTTTTTATAGATGGAAGTTCCACATTTATCTGGTATTCCCGACCTCACCCAGTCTCAAGATATGATTGCATTTGCCTTCGAGCATCTCATCTCTTCCGCTTCAACTGAAACAAGCCGAGCAAGACTCGCACGCCATTTCGCGGATTTATATTTTCCTACCCCAGCGGAGAGAATACAACATAAGTGGTTTGCAGGGCAATATGTCCACGCCCATTGCAACCGCCGTACAATGCTGTGGCAGAATCTCTCATTGACTATGATCCTGTTAAAGCTGAAAATGGTGCGTGGTGTCATTCTATATCATTCGACACCTCAAAAATTCAGACTTTCATGTCGAATTTATAGACTCCTTAGTCGATTTATCCCTAAGAAGAAAATAATAACTCCCTTCGCAGTTAGAGAACTTATGTAACAGGGCATGACTATGGCCCAGTACCGTCGTCTTATGCGTCTCTCGAAGAGATTTTGAATTTTGGAGCCGAGCCACTCTATGTAATTATTGCAACTTGTATATAAATATACAAATGTTTTTTTTTTTAAACGGACGATCGGATAAAGAAAAATCTATTTATCAGACTTAAGTCATAGATCTCCAATAAGATCAACTGAGGAGCAAATTATGTCAAAAGTTTATCAAGACGCACAAAAAGGTTGTAATTGTTTGATATAATTCATACAAATTGTTAATTCAAATTGAAATTCGTAAATTAGTAATTGGGTCTTCAATTGGAAGTACCGCAATTGTATGGAACCCTGACTTGC
This sequence comes from Cibotium barometz, assembly GCF_041138505.1. Classification (NCBI taxonomy): domain Eukaryota; kingdom Viridiplantae; phylum Streptophyta; class Polypodiopsida; order Cyatheales; family Cibotiaceae; genus Cibotium; species Cibotium barometz. Next base: position 37,879,248 of record NC_141068.1, read on the forward strand.
TTGAGACCTAGACATGATGGTATTTACCTTATAGTTGCGAGTATCATGACTATCCGTATATACCGAGGGTATAACTGCAGCTCTTTACCGACAGTATATACGAGTAAATCTAAGACTTGAAATTATAAGCGTTAATGCTATCCAGATGATGATTTTGAATGTGGTTGATATGATTTTTAATTCTGTTTGGGAACTGATGAATTGATTTGGATTCTGATTGAAAAATGATGATCCTTGAAAATGGGTTGAAATGTAATAAGCTGAGCGAAACCACAATGTGGATGATTGGGACGAGTCCCTGTAATGATATATGATGAAAATGATTCAGCAAATCACTATGAGATTAGTGGATTATGTTGTCAAATTGCTACTGTTAATACTTGAGACGGTAGATCAAGTTAAGGAATGACAAATTGAGAACTTGCTTAACTTAAATTCCGTGGAGGAATGTTCAGAAGGAAATTTTCGGTCTAATGGACCATTATCGTGTTAAAGATATGAATGATATGATTGAATGAATTGTTATTTAATGATGAATTCTATATAAGGGATATTTATCCCCATATTCTGTTGGGTTGACCGGAATATAAGGAACCCCAGAGTAAATTGGATCTTAAGCAAAAAAGTTGTCCTCTACTTGCGAGATGAGGACATCTTGCACCTTTTAAGTGGGGTAGAATGTAAGATTCCTCCCCCAGCCTTAGAGGTATACAGGAGTAAGAATCTCCCTTTCTGATCTTATAATTATTCTCTCTCTAAAATAAAAGAAAGATTCTATTTAAAAAAGGAAGAACCTTTTTCCTGAATACTTCTCAAGAGTCCCACTTGTTTTAAGGATTCAGAACAACGAGTTCAGAAGTGAGAATCGATGTTTTGGATATCAAGGTTTTGGTCTCGAGTACGGCCCAAAAGAAGTTCTTTATCTCTTGGGAAGTATAAGAAGTTATCTCCCAGATATTGTGGACCAAAGAAAGTAGGTGATTTAGCTTACGAACTTCTTTTATCTCCTCATCTCAAAGTTCTGAATGCCTTCTATAGAAAAATGTGCCAAACCCAAATCATGGAAAGACGGTAAAACTTCAGTGGCAAGTTACCGTTGGCTTCTAAGTTACGCTAGCTCCTTCCTTTATATAAGTCGTAACTTTTACTTGTCGTTCACAGTAATCTTACTTCCATCGATCTTCTTTCTTTCTTAATCTCCTTCATGGCTTGGCAACAAGAATTAGTTTTATCCATGATGATTTCTCACCTTCAAGACGCAAGGGAGTCTGTGAAGAAAGATTTTATAGAGCAGTATGAGCGCTCACTTTTCCCTCACTTGGGAACTTCTGTAGCGCAGACAAAATGGCGGACCTATCAAGACATAACTAGGGTAACACCCTGGGGTCAGCAGCACTTTCGTAACAATGTTCGCTTGGCCATGGTTATTGAAGCTTTAGGTTTGGGTCCCCGATTCTACTGCGTCATGAGATCAAGGCATCCTGGGTTTTCTGAGCGGGTCTTCTTACTGGCGTGTTTTCTTCCTCATGAGAAGATATGCCTTTACCCCGTTTTTGGCTTGCCTCTCAGAGGTCCTTTTGTTAGAACACCTCATACCACTGAGATAGGCGCAGCAATAACCCACAGAATCATTCCCATAGATGAGTTACCTTATACTTGTGCAGCTTGTGAGGACTGCTTTTGTGACCATATGATGGACGGGCTTATGGAAGTGTAAAGAGTTCCTCTATCTTTACTGTATAAGTTCCGAGAATGAATAAAGTTTAAATCTTGTTCGTATTTTGAATCTTGCTCTCTTTAAGACTTATCTTGGTGGTTAATCTTGATTAAAATTTTTCTCTAAGTCTCATATTCGTGAATCTTGCGAAATTATCACAAGTTGCGAGATGAGGACATCTCGCGTTTTTTAAGTGGGGTAGAATGTAAGATTCCTCCCCCAACCCCTTTTTGACCACAGTCCCAATGTCCTACAAGTGTTTAAGTTATTCCTAAGTGGCAACCCTACTTCTAAATATAAGCCATGGTGATTGGACCTTTCTTTCTTTTCTTTTCTTTTTTAAAAATATTTATTTATTGTGTAAAGAGTAGAAGATTAAAGAGAATTATTTTTTTAGCTTAATAAAGAGGAAGATTCCATCCCAATGAGACCCAAGCAATGGCCAAGAGACCTCCGCCAAGAGAATCTGAAGACCGCTAAGTATCTCAAGGGCGACAGACTCTTTTCTTTCTTTTTGACATAAGGAGTACCCCATGAAGATGAGGGCATCGGTCTCGAGGGCCCATAATGTACCCAAGAGTTCTACCAACATCTATCAAGGCGATAGAGTCCTTGTAGGTCTTCTTCTTAATCTTTTAGACGTTAGTGTTCACCCCATGGAAACCAAGGCATCGGCCCCAAGGTGCTAAACAACCCAAGGTCCTACCAAGCATTCCATATGGCCGTAGACACGTCATGTCTCAAGTCACTTCTGTAAGATTCCTCCCCCAACCCCTTTTTGATGTCTAGTATCCTATAATCAACCCTCTTCAGAAATATAAAGACCCTGTTGCTAACTATTTTAGCCTAGAGAGAGAAAAATTATTCTAGAGAGAGAATATTCAGATTTTGAATATTTTTGGATAGAAAAATATCTCTTATAATTCAGATGAGTTCCCCTGAAACAGAAATTCAAAAAGAATTTTCCAATGTGCAATTGGAATTAATTGGAAATAGGTATAAAGAACCTTAGTCTAAGGGTCTAGATTTTCAGAAATCTTTAGACTATGGTCCAATTAAGGTTCCTATGGGCCAATAGCATCAATCCATGTGTAGGGAAGAGATAAATCCAAATTTGTAAAAAGAAGATACCCAAAAATGAGTAAATGCTCACATAAGGTGAAGAGTTGAAAATGTACAAGGTTTATTAGTAAAAAACTATGAGCAATATTAAAAATATGAGATATTTTGGGTATCCAAAAATGAGTAAATGCTCACATAAGATGAAGAGTTGAAAATGTACAAGGTTTATTAGTAAAAAACTATGAGCAATATTAAAATGATGCCATTATGACACATATGTAAGGAAGGGGAATTCTTTAAAGGAGGTGCATATTTCACATAAGATGAAGAGTTGAAAATGTACAAGGTTTATTAGTAAAAAACTATGAGCAATATTAAAATGATTCCATTATGACACATATGTAAGGAAGGGGAATTCTTTAAAGGAGGTGCATATTTCACATAAGATGAAGAGTTGAAAATGTACAAGGTTTATTAGTAAAAAAACTATGAGCAATATTAAAATGATTCCATTATGACACATATGTAAGGAAGGGGAGTTCTTTAAAGGAGGTGCATATTTCACATGCTTGAATGAGTTTTAAACTCATAAAAATTGAGATATTTCATCTCTCCTCTCTCCTCATTCAAGTCTAGTTCCAAAAAGTTAGCTTAACTGACCTAAAAATGGTCAAATATTGACCAAACTGATTTAGAAAATTCTAGAATCAGTTTGTTTGGTTAGGAGCTCAATTTTTCCTATAAATAGAAGCCTCCCCCTTGTTGAAAAATAGTTAGTGTTTATGCATCGTTACTCTACTCCACCTAAGCCAAGAACTGTGAATTCATTTAATAATTCACTAGTTTTTGGAGCTTCCCTCTTTCTTCAATCCCCATTAGTGGCTCCATCAACATACTTAACCAATTGATTGGTTGGGGGCCTCTACCGTGAACAAAGAATCAAGCAAGTTGTAAGGTAATTAGTGAATATTGATCTTTCTATAATTTCTCAATGTTTCTCTCTTCTCAACCCCTCTCAAGCTTGAGAAGTTTAATTGGTATGGTTTTTTTTAAATACTATTGAAGTTTGAATAGTAGTGAAGAGTTACATAATTTAAAAAATACTATTGAAGTTAATTTTCATTTATGTTTAAATTCTAATGATTTTTATGTAAATTCTCTCTCTCACTCAAGAAATGGTCATACTCATGACCCGTTCTCAATCCAAATCAAGCTTTTCATAAAGCTTTTCCTTAACCCAAGATTAAGCTATGCTTGAGGTCAAATTAATGGCTTTTTCTATGCTTTTAGTTTATGTATATTGATGATTCAATCCATTATGGATTAAAATCCAATTAGAGATCATTTTAATTATTCTTTAATGATAAGCATTATCCCTTAGAAAAATTGAGATTTATCAGTCATAGCAGCGGAGCTATGGCAAAATTTTTATAAAAATTATGCATAAAATAATTTCATTCAAAGCATAAAAAGAGGACTTCCTACCATATTCTAGGAATTATCATCCTAGATTAATTGAAAGAATTTCATTACAATCATGGAGAAATTGAATTTTAATATCATGCATAAAGGATAAGTTTTTATATCAAAAGTGTTATTTTTACCATTTTTATTTCATGCATAGAAGTATGCATAGTGGATAAATTTTTATATCAAAAGTGTTATTTTTATCATTTTTAAATTTCATGCATAGAAGTATGTATAAAGGAAAATTTTTTATATCAAAAGTGTTACTTTTATCATTTTTAATTTTCATGCATAGAAGTATGCATAAAGAAAAAAATTTTATATCAAAAGTGTTACTTTTATCATTTTTAATTTTCATGCATAGAAGTATGCACAAAAGAAAAATTGTTTATATCAAAAGTGTTACTTTTATCATTTTTAATTTTCATGCATAAAAGTATGCATAAAAGAAAATTTTTATATCAAAAGTGTTACTTTTATCATTTTTAATTTTCATGCATAGAAGTATGCATAAAGGAAATTTTTTTTAATATCAAAAGTGTTACTTTTATCATTTTTAATTTTCATGCATAGAAGTATGCATAAAGGAAAATTTTTTATATCAAAAGTGTTACTTTTATCATTTTTAATTTTCATGCATAGAAGTATGCATAAAGGAAAAAAATTTATATCAAAAGTGTTACTTTTATCATTTTTAATTTTCATGCATAGAAGTATGCATAAAGGAAAATTTTTATATCAAAAGTGTTACTTTTATCATTTTTAATTTTCATGCATAGAAGTATGCATAAAGGAAAAAATTTTATATCAAAAGTGTTACTTTTATCATTTTTAATTCTCATGCATAGAAGTATGCATAAAGGAAAAATTTTTATATCAAAAGTGTTACTTTTATCATTTTTAATTTTCATGCATAGAAGTATGCATAAAGGAAAAAATTTTATATCAAAAGTGTTACTTTTATCATATTGGATTTCATGCATATAGGTATGCATAAAAGATATTCTTTTTATACTAAAAGTGTGATTTTCCTCATAAATGGATTTTATGCTTAACTTAGATGCATAAGAGAAATTCTTTTATTCTAAAAGTGTAATTCCCTACCAAATTGAAATTATGCATAAGAAGATGCATAAAAGATTGATTTTAATTTCGAAAGTGTTAGTCTCCTTAAATGGAATTTATGTATAAATAAATGTGTAGAGAAATCTTATATTAAATATAAGAATTCTCTTTTTAAAAAAAAAAAGATATGAAATGTGATAAGATGTGATAAGAGGTGTATGAGATGTGATAAGAATTGATAAGATGCGTATGGAAAGTGATAGGATGTGATAAGAGGTGTATGAGATGTGATAAGAATTGATAAGATGCGTATGGAAAGTGATAGGATGTGATAAGAGGTGTATGAGATGTGATAAGAATTGATAAGATGCGTATGGAAAGTGATAGGATGTGATAAGAGGTGTATGAGATGTAAAAAGATGTGATAAGATGTGTATGAGATGTGATAAGATTTGATAAGATGCGTATGAAAAGTGATAGGATGTGATAAGAGGTGTATGAGATGTAAAAAGATGTGATAAGATGTGTATGAGATGTGATAGAATGTGTTAAGATGAGTTAGGATGTGTTAAGATGTATATGGGATGTGTTAGGACGAGAATGGATGTAATATGGTTGTATGAATGTGATGTGGATGTATACATGTAGATGTATATGTATGAATGTGAATGTTGATGTGGATGTGGATGTATGGATGTAGATACGGATGTGTATGTATGTATGTGGATGTGTATGTATGAATGAGGATGTAAAAATGGACGTATGTATATAGATGTGGATGTATGGATGTATGTATGTAGATGTGGATGTATGGATGTGATTGTGAATGAAGAGGTGGATGTGAATGTATGGATGTAGATACAGATGTGGATGTATGTATGTAGATGTGGATGTATGGATGTGATTGTGAATGAAGAGGTGGATGTGAATGTATGGATGTAGATACGGATGTGGATGTATGTATGTGAATGTGGATGTATGAATGAGGATGTGAAAATGGATGTATGCATGTGAATGTGGATGTATGAATATGAATGTGGATGTGTGGATGTGGAAATGGAGGTATGGATGTATGAATGTAGATGTGGATGTATGCATGTAGATGCGTATGTATGAATGTGAAATTGGATGTATGATGTGGACGTACGAACATGGATATGTATGTAGAATAATGAATATGAAGATGTATGTGAGATAATGTAGTCTATATGAGTGAATGGATGAGAACGAGTACACACTGAATGGAATGTGGAATAAGTAATGTGGTCCGAGAGTGGATACTATGGAAAGACGAGTTCGTTATAGAAACTGTATTTGTGACTGTTTATAAATGACTGTTTTATGTCAAGAATGCTGGAGAAGCATTTTGACCGTCTTAAGGATTAAGGTCATGAAGACTGAACTGATAAAGTTGCAACTGCTGACGGAGAGTCAATGGAGGACGTCTCGCGTAGCAAGGTCGATCGAGGTCTTGACCAGCCTCGGCTCGATTTAAATGGTGAGCTTCTGGTACGGTGGATGAGGGACCAAGGAAGCGGCCTATGAGTGAAGCGCTAGGTCACCTGCGAAGGATCCTAGAGGGTGCTGACCATACGGTGCTCGGGCTCTGGGTCGCCGAAGATACCCACACGTGCGTCGTGGAAGATATTGGAACAAGGAGTAAGAGTTGTTTTCTGAAACCGGGCATGGATCTGGTTGATTGACCTTGCTGGTCCTCAACAGATGAGTCCATGGCTCTTTTATATGGATCTGTGGGTTGATCTTGCTGATCTTCCACGGAGATTCCATTCTATTATATGAATATATTGCCGGTTACTATGAGCTAGGAACTATGGAAAAGGCCCCTGAGAGAACAGGTGTGAGCGTTCTGGTTGCCAATGATGCCATAAGTACACCGATGAAAGAATGACTGGAAATAAGGATTCAACCAGAGACTTTGAGGATTGTCATCAGTGACATAATGGTTTTATTAAAGGATTGTTTTAAAGCTAGTTGATGCTAAGAAAAAGGCAATTTCATATTGGGTGTGTAAGTGGTATGACTAGTTTTATGTTTGCATGAACTTCCGGCTAGGGGGCCTTGGAACTCTTTTCCTTGGTACCCGGGACAAAACCTAACCAAATTTCAAATTGGATCCCATCACTACAGTGGTTGGGCGGTTGGCTAACCCATGGGATCGGATGGGGTTAGGCTGGACTGATGGATCCGTAAATCGAGATTTTAATTTCTGTTATTACGATAGATAAAGTAAATCCCGGATAGTAATTGTTCTATGGATAGGAATCAACGGCTGTGCCTCTTGATGGGGAAAAAAGCGTTGATCACAATGATCCAAGTGCAAGTTTCTTCCTTGATCCGACCGAGTATCTTTATAGGTGCAGTCGGATCAACGTGATCGGTAAGGATCTTGACTACGTTAGAGTACAAAGTTATCTGGTGGAATCGCCCGTGCTTTCCGGGGAAAGGGAGTTTTTCCGGTTTCGATTTTGGACAAACCGACGGATTAGTCTCTTATCCGGATATCCGTGGGCGAGGTCCCGAGTGTGAGACCCCTACCCGCGCACGATGTGCTACTTCCGCTGCTAGTACCCCGAATCTGTTGCGTGGTGGAGATTGGGATCTCACAACTTCTATATATTTTTTAGGGCATGTGTTTAGTAAATTTTAGTTTATCGTAGCACCTAGCCCATACCTAAGAGGTAGCTACCACTAGGGATAACTAATATACTTCTAGAGCATAAGAACTTGGCATACTTCGTTGGTATATGTCTTACACCGTCTTCAAATAGAAATACCTTCTACTAAGTCCTCTAAGAATCTAGAAATAATTTAAAACTTAAACCAACCAACTGTTTGTGAGCATGTAAACAATATATGCAAAAGTGAAAAGCACATAAAGAACAAAAGATTATGATTTGAATACATCTGTTGTAGTGCTCGTTGATGTGGCGCGTTTGTCTTGATGCATTGCTGATGTGCAGATTGCGTCTCTTTGCTCTTTATAGGCATTGCATGTCTCCCCCCTTCCTAATTTGTGTGCACGGTAGGTGGACTGTTGGAGCGTGTTTGTATGCTCTTGTTTAGCTGAGATCTCTACAAAATGTCTTATTAACAAACAAGAAAAGAAAAGAATAAAATTTGTTATTGGAGCCATTCCCCGAATATAGCCGAGAGAAAAAACCCAATGGATGGGAGAAAAGTGCCCTGGCTTGTTGATCTTATTGTGGAGTTGATGAGCTTATTCTTGCACTGGCGGTGGATCCGCTTCTGCTAGAAAGATTGTATTAATCACTTCAGGATGCAAGGACAACCTTGTACAAAAGCCGGCCTCTGGAGAAGGTGGTAGAGGAAGGAGTGCTTCCTCGCTGAAATATGGCATTGGTTCTATGGGAAGGTTAAGCAGACAATGCGGATTTTGGAATTGCTCAATATAGGTGCTCATAGTGATCCAAAATTGACATGTTGAGGCTGGGGGAAGAAGGGCTTGCAAGATAGGTGGTTGCAAGTCATTTATGCATGTATCCCTCCATTGTTGTGCTTGAACCTCCTCAGGAAATCTACGTTGATTTTGTCCTCGGTCTGGTATTCTCACATCAAGAAGGTTATGGCATTGGGGTGTAATTCCCACAGTTTGTTTCATTAAGCCCGTGCCATATCGTCGAGAGTAAGAGCGACATAGCCAACAAATGTGTGAAGCTTCCCCTAATACGAGTCGTACACACTCTTGACAATGTGGAAATGGATGATGCTATTGAAAGAATAAAGTGACAAAAGTGATGCCCACAGCAAATTTCACCTAAGGGAGCATAAAAGTACCTAGAATGAGCAGGTTGTAAAGGGCCAAAGGGTGGAACGTACAAGTCTGACATTCATGAGCAGGGCATTGAAGCAAAAGAGCTTAGACGGTGAAGATGAAACAGGTTATGCGGAGAATAACTTGCACACAAAGCGACGCAAGCAAGATTACTTTGGAGTGCAGTCTGAGAAGAACATATGCTGGCAGGCAGCATGGACCCTTCCGCACGAGGACCATGACAGTCTAAGGTGGTACTTCACCGGTACAAGTATTCAAGGAGTGATACACAGGCAATCAAATGGTGAAGTCTTGCATGTGCCTGGCACTGGTGACTTTGAAATAGAGTGGCACCTTGGTGGTGATCTCAAGACCCTCAAATGCATGTTGGGAACTAAAAGCGGTGCTAACACTTTATTTCCATGCATCTTTTGTTGTCATCCAAGGATGCCAAGTGTCGCAGTGGGGAAGGCCAAACAAGCAACCAAGGTGAAAGGTTGTAAGCAGGCAAGTGCAAAGGGATCAAATCAATTACAAAAAGGGAAGGGTATGCACGTCTGGCTCAATGGAATTATGAGCTGCAATCAAAGCAAGGCACCATCTCGCATAGAGGAGGATGCTACTTGGAACCCTATTCTCTCAATTCCACTGTCGCGAGTACATGTGTGTACCTTGCACGCAAGACTTAGAATTCTGGACAAATTGTTGATGCTCCACATCAATTATGCTTGGAACATGGAGCCAGAGTCACGGCGAGAACAGTGCATCCAAGAGCTTGAAGTTGTTTTATCATCTGTGGGGCTTCACGCAGGTGCTGTCACCCTCTCTAAGGATCGTAAAAACCCATCAAGTACCCAAGATAACCCTAATAAGATATGTATGGGTGGTGCAAAAGCAAGACACCTACTCTCAAACTATGGTGAGACTCAAAGCCATACACATTTTGAATTATGGAAGCAGATTTGTGATGTAACAACCTATCGAGGCAATGAGACGACACTAGGATTGAAGCATGCACATGTGTGGGAAGCTTGTGATGAGATGATGAGGCTTCTTGAGCGCCCGTATCTTGATGAAGCAGAGATAGCTACATTCAAGACTTCAATTGACAGATTCACAGAAGAAATGATCGATGCTTGGGGGGAAACTCATATAACACACTACATGCATATTCTCTATGCGCACAGTTCCTTCTTTCTAGATGAATATGGGTCTCTTACACTCTGGAGCAACCAAGGCATGGAACGATCACATTACCAAGCCAAGGCGGCCTATTTTAACAACACGGGTCATGGCGGTGGCAAGGTTCGCAGCAATGCATTTTAGGAAATGTTCAATTGGTTTTACCGTGCACTTACTGGGAGAAAGGCCCAAAAGCGAGCCGGAAATTTGTCTTTGAGGCGCAAAATCATGAAGGTGGTAGGTGCAAGGCGAAAGAGAAGGGTGCAATGCATCAATGGCACGTGAAAGAGCGAGGCAATGGCACAGTGGTCGACTAAGAAATGGTCGCGTGTGGTTACCCACCCAATAATTCTTGTTTGCCACTTTTTGGCGCGTTCATTGTAAATTGACTTTTTTGTAAATTTGGCCCCCTATAAATATCAAAGTGAGTTTTATTGTCATTTTTAAAAGTCTTGACTTGTGAGCTCTCTCTCTCTCTTCCTCTCCCCTTGACTCTCTCTCGCGCGCTCTCTCTCTCTCTCTCTCTCGCTCGTGCACTAATATCTCACGCACATGGAGCCCCCAAATGGTCCTCCCTCCAATACGCAGGATGACATTTTCAAAGACCTTGGGCCCTTACGGTGGCACATAGAACTGAAATCCCAAACATTTACCCACAAGCCCAAATGGATTTGGAAGCTGAGCATGTGAGGCTTGAGCGAGAGGGCCAAGAAGCCCAAGAACGCCAAGAAGCAGAGAGATTACAGAAAGAAGCAGAGGACATGGAGGCAGCTAAGAGAGCAAGAAAAGAAGCCGAAGAGACCGTCAGAACACAGAAGGAGGATGAGGCAGCAAAGAAAGCATAGGAGGATGAGGCTGCCAAGAAAGCGGAAGAAGATGAGGCAGTTAGGAAGGCGGAGGCAGATAAGAAGGCTGCAGAAGAAGCTCAGGCCGTCGCAAGCAACGAGAGAAGATAAGCATTCTTTGCTGCAGAGGAGGATTGGCTTAACAAACAAGCTCGTGGATTTGTTGCTGACCTACGAATGGCAGGACACGAAGATGACACAATTTTGGAAGCGGCTATACAAGGTCTTCGAGCAGAATATACAAAGAGGAGAAATGAAGACACATTAGAAAGGGAGCACCTACCGAGTAGTAGGATTCTCAATGCAATGTTAGATAGACTCTTGGCTCGTGCAATTGGTAAAGGAAAGAGAAAACTCTCAGCTGAGGAAGTAGAAAATAAGAGACAGAAGCTTGAACGAGAAGCCAGGGCAGCAAACGCACGGAGGCTTCGTGAGGTAAAAGAAAGGAAAGATGAAGAGGAGCAAGTAAGGAAGGAGGCAGAACAGAGAGCAACTCAGAAGACTCCATCTGCAAAGGCAAAGAAAACTCCAACACCTGCAAAGGATAAGAAGGGGAAAACCATTCCTAAACGCACAGAACCCCCTTCCAATAACTTCCAAGAGCAGCGACAAAGGTTAAAAATGACACGCCAGCTTGGACTCGCCACGCACAAGCACCACCGCCCCCAACAACGTAGAAGAAGCAAAGGTGGAGACCAGGGACAGTTGCCCTTAGAGAAATTCGCAAATATCAGAAGAGCTGCACACCAATTATTCCAAAGGCACCTTTTGTGCGTCTCGTCAAAGAGATTATCCTCGACCAGCGTCGGGATGTCAATCGTGTGCAAGCGGCGGCACTAGGCGCTCTGCAACAAGGTGCCGAGGATATTTTGGTTTCGCTTTTCCAAGACGCGGTTTTGTGCATGGTGCGTGCAAAACGTCACTCTGAAGCCATCTGATCTTCGTCTAGCTAGGCGTATCCGTGGAGATGACACTCTCTTTCACTAGATAGGAGAAGCCTTTGTAATGCAACAAATCCGTGTTTTGTAATCTCAATTTGATTAATGAAAAACCATGTCTATTTTCAAAAAAGTTGTTTTCTATTGCAAGTGATTGTCGTCTTGTCAAGGTAATTATAGTCTTTTGCATGTAATTGTTGTCGCTACGTACATTCGACCTCATATGAATGCTCGTCTGCCACCACCCGCCATTCGACTTTGGTTCGACTTGACGGGCCGATTTCTCCTGCGTATGGCCCCAAAAGCATAGATCACATGTGCGGGGTGCACCGGGGCCAACGGGGGGCCGGTGGTCGCGCCGTGGAACTTGTGTGCCACGGAGCGAATTTAGCCTGTTTGACTAGGCGGACGGGGGGGCCGGTGGTCGCGCCGTGGAACTTGTGTGCCACGGAGCGAATTTAGCCTGTTTCACCTGGTCAAACAGGCTAAATTCGCTCCATGGCACACAAGTTCCACGGCGTGACCACCGGTCCCCCCCGTCGGCCTCGGCGCACCCCGCACATGTGATCTATGCGTCGGGGCCGACGGGGGGGGCCGGTGGTCGCGCCGTGGAACTTGTGTGCCACGGAGCGAATTTAGCCAGGTCAAACAGGCTAAATTCGCTCCGTGGCACACAAGTTCCACGGCGGGACCACCGGCCCCCCCCCGTCGGCCCCGGCGCACCCCGCACATCTAATCTACCCTTTTGGGGCCATACGCAGGAGAAATCGGCCCGTCGAGTCGCGCCAAAGTCGAACGGGTGGTGGCAGACAAGCGTTCACAAAAATTGATTGAAACATCATGACACGACACGACAACAACATATAAACACATCAAGAAGATAAAACTTAAAATCAGCTCGACAAACATCTTGATGTCATTAATTGTTTGATTTTCACAAAAGACAAATGAGTACATTGGATCTAGCCAACTTGCTTGATGAGCTTGGTGAAAGCCTCGTGGGTGAGAGTCTTTACCGATGGTTTGTCACCAATGCGTTCGGCTATCTCTTTGGCATCAGTGATGCCTTGTCCAAGGCTAAGGCCACAAAATCCTAGGAAAGACCCCGCACTTTTATCACCAAAGCTATAGATAGCTGCTTCCCTATTTACAAGAATACATTTATGGGCATTTTGGGCTACAGGGGCTTCAGACAGGATGGCGCTTAGGGCTCTGCACTGCAAAAATTCAGCTTGCGCATCATTTGAAAAGTCATTGTGAATCACGCGAAGCATCTCGGCATTGAAGATCGGGATGTAGTGCCATAGTGCAGCATCTTTCCCCTCCACCTCCTTTCGTGCTCCACCCTTTCGGCTTGCGAACCAGTCCATTTCTCTTGCGGTCTACAAAGTAGATAGAAGAATGAGTTGACTTCAAAAAATTACAAATTAAGAGGGAAGAAATTGGGTGTACTACCTCAGTGGCATCATCATGATCCGCAAGGTCTGCATCACTAATATTGATGCTCTCGAGGCTGACGGAATCCGAAATGGCAAGCGGCTTGTGAGGGGCAAAGCTAGTTTCTGGCACACTCTCGTAGAAATCCTTGCACTAGGATATTTGTACAAGAGTCTCTGCCACAAGGGACTCTATTGAGGCATGATTTTCCGGGAGTGCAAGCACCTTTGTGACATCTGCGGAATTGAAGTCAATGCGGATGTCATCATCTTTGGACGGCTGTTGTGTGTCTCGCATGCCCGCGTACATAGCAATGACTGAGAGAGTTTCATCCTGGTGCAGCCCGAGGACATGGGCGATGTCATCCAAAAATAAGAACTCTACACCTTCTACTATGATGGGGTGTAGAGTTCGCACTTCGAGCTCTGGAACTTCATCCATGACATCATCCCCTTCGATGTCCCGTTTCACAGCCTCAGCTTGCGGCTCTTCCGCTAGAGTCACAAGTGCAAGAGATGCTTCTTGCACTGGGGTGACAATCTCCTCCTTTGGGTCAGCTTCCTTGATCAAGAGATAAGGTGTGGCTTTCTTTGGAGGAGTGGCCTTCCTCTTTCCCTTGCTTTTCTCTGTTCCCTCCAAGATCAGGAGGGCAAGAGTCATGTCCCACCTCAAAAAACTTGTGCCAATGTTGCCCATTCCAAGACCTACCAGGTTATCTTCTTCCTCCTCCCTTAGATATGTGCTACTAAGGCCTTTGAGGAATCTTGCAAGCCTGAACCTAAAATTTTTGTCCGCTTTGTAGGTATGCTTGATAAGATCCACAGGCACCCAAGTCCCCTCCTCGTCTTCAAAGTTGACACAATATTCAGCCATGTATGTGTCCATGTAGCTAGTGAATGCCCCAAACATGTCATTATGGAGTTCGACGGTGGCTTCCATGTCAATAGATGTCTGAAAGATGGGTGCAAGCTTCTTGTGCAATTGAGATAGGAGAGCTTGGGCGGGGGTGGCCATGCTTGAGTAGCAAAGACGAGGGGACCGCAAAGATGCCGAGAGTGAGGAGATGAACTCAAAGTAGCCAAAAGTGACTTATAAAGGAGTCTTTAAAACTTTTTTTATGTTTAAAAATTCACTTAAAATCTCCAAAAATTTAAAAACACGCGACATAACTTAAAAGTGCACAAAATTGAACGCAAATTGCGAGTAGCTAAAATTGTTTTGAATTAATCTCTCAAAATCTGTTACATAGCTTGCTTGATATGGATACATCTAGGGAAGGGAATGCTTTTACAAAAGTAAGATGCCTCTTTCCTCTTACGTAGAGGTGTGTTATCAATCACAAATGAAAAGTCACCTTTCAGGCCTAAGTACTCCCTTAGGTTCGCCATATTCCAATCAGCATTTACTACGATATCCCACACATCAGCTTGCGTGCTAACATGTACATCAAGCTGTTCTGCATCGTTGATGTCCGAATCAAGTGCTTGCCATTTGCCTCCTGTCAGCTTCCAACATCTGTAAGGAAAGATAATAGAGAGTTGTTGCTTTCCAAGCTGGTACCGAATGACCATCTTCTCCGACACCACCATGCACTTTATCTTGTCACCCTGATGTTGAATAACCTTCAAATCCCACGAAGGTGGCAGAAAGGCACTCATTGCTCTGCCTCCCTTTGCAATCCACATTGTAGGAGTACGGTGAACATCAGCCTCCTTGAACAAAAACACAAACAAATGTAAAGGCATGAAGAACGTGAGAGTCACACGATGTGACCCATAGGTGCGCTTCATTGCATTGCACACATCAATCTCAATCCAACGTCTGGTTAGTGCAACCAAAGTATTGTCGGGCTTTGGCCAATCATGGTCCGTGAGACTTGGTGTAGGGAGCCTCCGTAGAGTCCCAGAACCATCTCTTGACGTGGGTATAATATACTCTGCATGAAAGAAGAAAACTGAGCGCTCTAAAAGCTCTGATGCTGAACAAACAGTATATAGTAGCTTGCCGATTTCAAAGTGGTGTGCCTCAAAGGTTCCAAAAAGGGCCTCTAAAGGCTCCCATTCCACAAATGTCGACGGAAAGATGTCCAAGAAGCACAAATAAAACTTACAATTTGCAGGAAAGCGTTTGTGATTGGCATTGTCAACACGGAGTTGCGATGCCTTGTAGATGTGTTGGATCATCACCTGCTTGCTTCCGTCAGCCCCCTGCTTGAGATCCACTTGCGACCCTTCCAATGGTGCGACTTTAACCCTATGTATCTATGAGAGACTTTGTGGGCTCCCCTTGTGCTTGGACACATCGTCACCCACATTCCTTTTGCAAAGGTGCTAACCCACAAGCCAGTGTCGTCTTATTCGTTGTTGCTGCTGCTAAAGGACTCCACCCTTGAACGAGGTCGGCGACTCATTGTGCTTGGCTAACCGATTAAGTTAAATGCTATGAAGTTGTAGGTGTGTAAGAAGATCTCTGCAACTTAATGCTAGCAGAGCATATAAGCTGGCAACAGGAGTCAAGAATGTGTATAAGCTAGTAAGAGGAGAGTGAAGAATGTGTGCAAGCAAGAGAGGATGGACTTGATGGGGGAAAAAGTGAACTGTTTTCCAAGCTTTCCATAGCCAAGAAGATCTATGCAACCTAATGCTAGCAGAGCATATAAGCTGGCAAGAGGAGTCAAGAATGTGTATAAGCTAGCAAGAGGAGAGTGAAGAATGTGTGCAAGCAAGAGAGGATGGACTTGATGGGGAAAAAAGTGGACTGTTTTCCAAGCTTTCCATAGCCAAGAAGATCTCTGCAACCTAATGCTAGCAGAGCATATAAGCTGGCAAGAGGAGTCAAGAATGTGTATAAGCTAGCAAGAGGAGAGTGAAGAATGTGTGCAAGCAAGAGAGGATGGACTTGATGGGAGAAAAAGTGGACTGTTTTCCAAGCTTTCCATAGCCAAGAAGGCACAGAAAGATAGATCTAACTTTAGGAGGGAAGGGGAAGGCTGAATGGGGAGGGAGGAGGCCAAAAAAACACTCTTTTAGTTAGAGAGAGACTCAAAACCGAATTGCTAGTTTTAGAGAGAGGAAGAGGGAGTGGGGAGAGGGAAAAGTAGCTTTAAATGAGGGATAATGATGGGGGGGCATTTCTGGCCCTAGCCCACTTTTTGAGGTGG
Organism: Cibotium barometz; assembly: GCF_041138505.1. Lineage (NCBI taxonomy): Eukaryota > Viridiplantae > Streptophyta > Polypodiopsida > Cyatheales > Cibotiaceae > Cibotium > Cibotium barometz. The sequence continues at coordinate 37,895,914 of NC_141068.1, forward strand.
AGTCATTTATACCAGTTTGAGCTGTCTTTATTAAAAAAAGGTGAGAAATTTGATATTATTGAAAGATTTTGCATTTTTCAGTCCAATTTCTTAAAAGAAAATGGTATGATTCAAGTTTGACCCCTACATATTAGGGGCAGGGAAACCCAACATTTTTCTCCACATGGCCTTCTCCCATTGCACCACTCCTTAATGACTGTCATTAGGCTTGGGGCAAATTAATAAAGGGCCCAAGAAGACCCCAAACAAGTCCTAATGCATCCTATTTACATAGTCTCTAACACTCTCAGTCTCGCCTTGCTTGAAAGAGTAGATGTTTGCTACTACTGTGTCATGCTGAATCTCCATCAAGGAAAAAGCAGCAATGAGGAAAAAGCAGCAATGAATCTCTCTTCAAGAACTCGTAAAGAAGATTTGTCTAAAGCCTCTAGTGCCTGAAACCAAGCAAGGGCCTTTCCCTCAAGAGTGAGCCCAAATCCTTCAATTTGCGTATGCTTGTCAGACACTTGCTCAGTTCGAACTGCTTGCCTAAATGCTGCTACATGGTCATATGGATCTCCCGACCCTTCGTACTTCTTTACCAGTTTCTAAAGAGTTGATGGCCTTACTCGTCTTGAATACTCATCATCAAGCCTACGCCCTCTCACTCTCAGTGGTTTCTCTCTTTGGTAAGATGGTCCATATGCATCCCAAATTGGTGTGGGTCCCCTATTACCTACCTCACCAACCCTCTCCAAAGATCTTGTTACCCGCATTTTAGGAGGTGCATTCATGGGAGGCCGAGTTGGCTCCCCTACCCTCCGATTGTCATAGTGAGAGAAACGTTGTTGTGGTGTGATCTGTGGTCGCACTTTTGGTGTAGGACTTTTGGTGTAGGATAATATCTTGGTGCTAGAGTTGGGCTACTTGCAGTGGTCCACTTTGATGTTGAGGGTCCCTCTCTAGTGAACTCTTGTAGTGGAGGAGCAACAGTTTCTCCAAGAAAGGCTGTCTCTCCTGGTTTAGCTATATTAGTTGAGAACACTTCCATGAATAATGGTTGTCATCTCCACATGAGCTCACGAATCTCCTTCCAATCGAAGGTTCGGTATTCATTGGCCCATTTATCAACGATTCGGTTCTTGTATCCTGCAAGCTTCTCGACTACCACCACAAGTGCTAGAGGAAGATCTAGCTCTAGCAATCTAGTTGTGGCATAATATCCTTCTAAAGAGTCCTTATAGACCTCTTGAAGTGGGTCATCCTGAAAGACCTTTGTCACTAGAATTTATCGTACAAACTCCCATTGGTTCTCAGCCCCCTGATCCATTTTGCTCTGGCCTTTCCTTTCCCTTTCCAAATTTAGATCTACAAAAAGTAAATCATCTATGGATGGCTTTGAGGACTAGGCATTGGATGGTCCAGGCATGTTCGGCTCAATGAGCCAATCATCTCTAGACTCCCTTCCTCCGGAAGGCTCTGACAAATCTAGGAACTCACTCTTAGAGAGCCCTCCTAATTTGTCTACATTCTCTGGATGATAGGTGACTTCGTAGCAAACACCATCTCCACCCATGTACATGCTACCCTGGTCATTGACTAGAGGTGCTCTATCAAGCTCTGAGAAAAAGTCTACAATCTTAATAACGAGATACCGTTGTTGTGGATCCCTAAAAATCTCAGCTCCTTGAGCATTCGTGTAGACATATTGAAGTCTCACATTGAGTGGTAACCCCATGATGTCGACTTCAAATGGATTAAAATATCTTGTGGGTGTCCTATTTGGGGCTAAGGGATGGATATTTGACGGCCCTAGATTGTCCATAGACAATGAGCTAGTTGTCCTGGAAAGGGTATCAGATTGGGATTCGGAAAAGGTTTCAGCAATATCTGCCAAATTTCCTACCGATTGTGTCCCACTTTCCTGCGTAGATACTCTAGAAGGTGCCCTAGACCCTATGGCCGTGTCTATATGACGTCTCGACTGCCGCAAGTGCATAAGGTCAAATTTTAAGGTTGGTTTTTTTTAAATCTTTTTAATTTTATTATTTATTTTTTTTTAAAATCCAAAAATTTTCAAGTTGGTTCAAACTTTGCTTGAACCCATTTTAAACCCCCTCGAATACATTAGGCCAAAAAAAAGCGTATTTTTCAGGATCAAAAATCGCCTAAAATTTACCAGTTTCCCATAATGAACTCACTATGGGAAAATGGTTCCGGGACCAAAATTTCGACGATAGGTGTTTTCTAACTCCTCTCAAAAAGTTAGAAAACCTCCCAATTTTTTGCACTAAAAAATAAAAAATTTTCCAGACTCCGCCGGTCTTTATGGTGCGGTGTGTGGGTCTCTCCGTACGGTGCGCTGTTCACGCACGGTCGCCTTATTTTATTATTATTTTTTCTTTTTTGAAGTGTGTGCTCAATGCGTGTGCAGTGCACTCAATGCATGTGCAGCTGTGAGATTTGCAGCGAATTCAATGCGTGTGGCAAGGAACTCAATGAGTGTGCAGCTATGAGATTTGCAGCGAATTCAATGCGTGTGGCAGGGAACTCAATGAGTGTGCAGTTGTGAGATTTGCAGGGAATTCGAAATGTTCAATCTTCATGTGTGTGTACAGATTTCAGTTTCTCTATGGGTGCAAGTTTAACAGAGAACTAAAATGCACAAAATTAAAGATGCAAAAAACTAGGCTAAGAACAGAAAATAAAACCAACATATAGAAAATTAAAACTGTAAAAATTAACCTCAGACAGCAAAAATTATCCTCAAAACAGAATGATAGAAATGCAAATCAGGCCTCTCTCTTTCACACACAAATTGAAATTGGCAGGTTTAGTGCCTACCTCCAATTCTTCCCGTGTGTTGAAACCTTGTCTTGACCTCAAGGGAGAGGCGTAGCTAGCCAATCGCACTCAAATTGCAAGACAATAAAGAGAATTTAACAAAAGATTAGTCTTAAATAAGTACCAAAATTAGTCCCAAAGCCTACTCTCCTATCCAACGGTTTTGTAAGCAATTGGAGCTTAACAAGGAGTGGTAGTGTGTGTATGGTGCTCAACTAATGTAGGCACTCGCTCCTCGACAGTGGCGCCATTGAAGAGCGGTTCTCTCTACCGTGCAATATAGTGCTCATAGAGTACTACCGATCAACAAATGTGTTAAGAAACACAATGTCAATCCGAGGACTCGACCCGATTAGTGCATGAAGGCTTATCCCTTGAGGGAGAGCTCACATACACGAACCACCACTTGACGATTCAACCATTCAAACACCTCAATAAATCTCTCAATCCCTTAACCCCACTACACTAATCAAGAGAACAAGCAATGCATGACAATCTCATAATCCCATTCAAACATTGATTAAATCTTAGCTTTCCCTAATGCAAGCGAACCCATAAGCGTGCATCTACTAACCTACAAGCTTAAGCAAGCATAGAATGTAACATTCACAAACCCACAAGCTCATAGAGAGAGTCTATCCACCATGAATAACTCATTGCCACAATGAAGTGGGCAAGAGCTTGCATCAATGGAGACTACACACTCACACACTACAAGCATGCATACACAAGAGAAAGAAAGAAGCATTCAACTAATCATAGATTAGTCTACTTCAATGATGCTAAAAGAGATTAAGAGAAAGAAGTGGAGCTTTACTTATTGTTGATAAATGGGGCCTGATGCTCATTAGAGTACAATAGAGAGAGTTACAGAGTTGCCACCATAGCATGAGAGCTCAAGAGCTTCACTCAATAGCTTATGAGAATGGCCAAAAACGTCCTCTTTCTTTAGCTAACATCTCTTTTATAGAGATGTCACTAACCCTAGGCCTCTTTCACACATGGGCAGACAACCCCATAAGTGAGCCTTGCTTAATACACTTAGAACTCTCATTTAGAACCCACATTGGCCTAAAACGATTTACATTGCACTTCGGCACAAAAACATGGAAACATTATGTGCGTCTTTATGTTCCCATGGCTATAATCCCGCTCTCTCGCATTAATTGCTTCCGGCCTCCTTCCATAATCCGTGTTCTTGTGAGTGTTCCCGTGGAACAAAGCTCTGTATGGACAAGATTTCTTAACTTCATTAACTTGGTCCGACCCCTTGATTAGGGTCGAGATGTCCAGATAGATGCTTGACGACATGGAGCATCAGATGCAGTCAATTCGTAAAGATATTAAAGCTGCCCAGGATCGACAGAAGCAGTATGCAAATAAGAAGAGGATAGACAAAAAGTTTGAAGAAGCAGATATGGTCTTCATTAGAGTACGGCCCAAAATAAGTTCTCTATCTCTTGGGAAGTACAAGAAGTTATCTCCCAGATACTGTGGGCCATATTTGATTACAAAGAAATTAGGTGACTTAGCCTACGAGCTTCTTCTACCTCCTCTTCTCAAAGTTCATAATGTATTTCATGTAAGCCTTCTAAAGAAATATGTGCCAAGCCCAAATCATGTACTTGATAATGAAATCCTAACCTCTTCAACCCAAGGGCAGATGGAACTCCAACCTGAAGAAATTCTTAATGTTCGAGAAAAGATTCTCAAGAACAGAATTCTCAGAGAATTATTGGTAAAATGGAAGTTCTATCCTTTTGAAGATGCCACCTGGGAGAATGAAGCCGATCGGTTGCGGGATTACCCCCAGTTTGCGAGATGAGGGCATCTCGCGTTTTTCAAGTGGGAGAGAATGTAAGATTCCTGCCCAGCCTCTCAAGATGTCCAGCATCTTCTCCTAATCAAATCCCTCTTCAGAAATATAAAAGATCTTGTTTCTACCAGTTTTGGCCTAGAGAGAGAAAATCTTATGGAGAGTGGTAATTCAATTTTTTAATACTTTGGATAGAAAAATATCTCATCTTATTAAAATAAGTTTCCCTAAAATAGAAGTTCAAAAAGATTTTCATAAGGTGCATTCGAAAATAAGTATAATATGTTCAAGAGGCATTATCCTGGGGGTCAAGATTTTTTTGAAATTTTAAATTAAGGTTTCTATGTATTAAGAGACTAAGGTTACATAGAAGGGGAAGAGAAGGGTGTGAATGTGAAGGGACTTAAGGTCCACTAGCTCACCTATTTAAAGGTGGAGGTAGGAGGCATTTTGTATTTGAGCAAGGCCTAGTTGTATTCATAAACAACTTAATAAGCAAGATATTATTCTTGTATTTTATGAGTTCTTCTCCTCCACACACTTGATCTAGCATGAGCACCACGTTTTCTCAACATGGTATCAGAGCCTAGGTTGATTAGGCCCCTTGTGGTGTAGATTAGGTCATTTTCTTTTCATATTTCTTATCTCTTCTTGTGTGGAGCTCAACCCTCTGCTGGTGGAGGCTTTCTACCAGCTTGTAGAGACAACATCTTGGGAAGACTCCAACTAGGGAAATGTAGAGAGGTGTGGGCGAATCTGGTCGTATGGTTCGTCATCTCAATCGATCGTCCTCCATCGCGGCATTTCGACTGTTGCAGCCCGATGTAGATTCTGGCAGCAGTCATGGCCGTACAGCCATTCACCACGTGTAGGCCACCATTAGCCATGGGACTTGAGCGCTTTTGAAGCCCACTCCATCCCCTATTCACAACTCAGGTTTGAGCTTGAATGGTGCATCAACGCGGCGGCTATAGAAACCAGGCGGCCCTTCATTTTCTTCATGCAAGCTTTAAGTGATTTTTTCTTGCTCTAATCACCTTCTCCCTTGCTCTAATCATCCAAGTGATGATGTGAATGATTGTTGCTGATCTTTCTCTTGAGTTTGAAGTGGTTCCAACCACATGAGGTATCCATAAGCCTCATTCCCATCAAGCTCCATCATCAACATCAAATTTCAAGCTTTCAAAGCCTTCAAATTGTGCTTATGAGCACTAATAGTGTTGTTTAACACTAATAAAGCTGTTAATCCAGCAAAGGAAAGTTATTATAAAGTATTCTTAAACACTAAGAGTGTTATTAAACACTAATGGTGAATCTAATCACCAAAATAAGTATCATTAGATGCTAAAAATATGCTCCTAAGCACTAATCGTGTTTTTTAAACACTAATGGGTGATCTTAATCATCAAACAAAGTGTTGCTTAATACTAATGTGGTCTTAACCATCAAGAGGTCTTTAACACTAAAAGAGGCTCTTCTTCATTTTAACATTAGAGGCCAGGCACAAACCATAAGTGCCACATTATAAGTCTTCATCATCAACCTGTTTCATCCAAGGAGAAATGGTGCATCCATAAGCCATTGTCTTCATCCCATAAGCTAAATAGGTTGAAGATTTCTGGTTTTTCATCATCAAACTCACTTTTTTGAGTGGTTTAAAGTTGGTCACATGTACACTAAGTGTGCATCTTCAATGTTGTTGTGTATCACCCTTGTGGCTCTTGTTTGTAAGAGGCATAGGCATGTCATAAGCCATATGCTCTCATTTCCCAAGCCCAAGGCATGTTATTTCACTGCATATTCAACATTTTCATCTTCTAAGATAAGTTGTAAGGTTGAGCATAGCATCACTAAGTGCTCTACCTTGTTGTTTGTCATGATTTTAAACATCTCCTGGCATTGTCTTTGTAAGAGGCATTGGCAACATTATGAGCCATGCTCTCTCCTTCTTGAGCCAAGGATGATGTACCTTATTGGTTTGAGCATTTACCTCAACCACTTACTCACTCTCATTAAGCTTGTATCTTCAAACCCTAATGGGTATCATGTAACCAACATGCACAAAAGTTGTTGTAATTGTGGAGTAGACACTGCCCTTGACCAATTCATAAGGCAAGTGGTAAGACCCTCCCTTTCCCTTTCCTATATAAATCTACCTCATAACCATTACTCTAAGAAGGAAGGCCCTCATTGCCCATGGAGGAGGTATGGTATTCAAGGAAGCATCAAGCATGTTGAAGGAACATCTATAAGCAAACCACTTAAGCAAGGGTGGCAACCTTGTTTTGATCATTGTGTGAGAATGGTCAAGGTGGAAAGCATGTGGAAGCAATGGCATGTATGTCTAAAGCATGTCAACTATAAGAAGTCAAGCAAGCACAAAGAGTGGGGTGCACCATCATTAAGGTGTACATCTTCATCGACAACAAATAAAGACTTAGATGGCATCATTGTATTAGCCTCTAAGGCTCTAAGAACATATTTATAGATCCTAGATAACCACACCTATATTCCAAACCTTGTACGCCTAATGTTATAAAGGCATCCTATGTCCAATACCACCTATTCCATTCTTCCATAGTTGGTATTGAGGGGGTATTAAGAGAGTAAGGTTATGTAGAAGGGGAAGAGAAGGGTTGGAGAGACAGAAGACTCTCTCACTTGTAGCATGAGTAGTATGATCCGTGTGTAGCTCAATCCAATGGGATTTGCATCCCTTTTGGAGCTAGGGATTCAACCCAGTACTGGTGCACAAAAGCTTATCCACGAATGGAGAAAATGCTATGAACACCACTACCTTGACATAGACTTTACACACACAAGCTCAGTCTTGACATTGCTCATTCACTCATCATCCCACTCATTCATGCATCCAATACAAGAAGAAAGCTAAGCTAATGCATACACAAGCTCAAAGCATACTTCATTCTCAAGCACTTACTTCCCTAGCATGCACACAATCCTTGAAGCTTAATGGAACTTGAAATAAACATGCATTCTCATTCACTACTCAAGCCATGCCTTGCCCATGGACAAGCTACAAGCTATGGAGAAGCTTAAGCTTGAATCCACTACCACACAAAGCCTAATCGAGAATCCACAAGCATCAACAAAGAAGCATGCACACTAGAGAGAATAGAGATGAGAAGAGAGAAAAACATCATCTCATCGCATTGAAATAGAAGAGCATTGCTCATACAATAGTGTAGATGGGGAGAGAGAAGAGCTTGCAACCCTATGAACAAGAGGGAGAGCTAGTCTCAAGAGAGCTCAAGCATAAGTTTAGCCCAATGTGTCCATAAGCTCTCAAATGAACCACTTTTTATACTAAAACTTTCCATGTGGGATTATTCTCAAGCCCACTCCCACACTCACCTACAACTTGGAACTTTTTAGAAGAGCCCTAAATAAGAATGTCAAGTCTCTTGTTTTCCTGCTTGCATCTTTTTGTTGCATCCTTGCATTGATCACTCACCACTCGTCATGCAACATTCTCCCCTTCCTATTTTGCGCACGTTCTCGAGCGCGTAGATGCCAAGGAAGAGTAGCATCTCCAGTGTGTACCTGCAAGCAAAACGAGAGGTGGTTTGTGTGTTCCTTTTTTTTCTTTTTCTTTTTTTTAAAAGCAAAAATAGTGACAGACAATAACGAAACAAGCAATTTTACTGAATAAGACATGGCAATAAACGTCCAATTGGCTAGAGGAAGGAAACATTGAAGCAGTGTAGAGATTGAATAGGTTTGTTCAAGCCTTAATAATTACTACCTGCAGCTAACTAAAGTAAAGAATGTTTTATGCCAAATGTATTGTACTTTTCCTAGAAGGCAAAAGATAACAGTTAATCGAGGGACTATCAAGTAGTATACCTAGCCTATGCTAAGTCAAAGATGTCGGTTCAACACTAATAAATCTAACATAATTATGTATTGGTTGACTCTTGATATTGCTTAGTGTTAAGGTTTAATATTTTAAGCACAACGGCGACCATCCTAGATTAGACAAGCATTTCTCTTGGTGCCTTTCTATCTTTTTTCTTTCTTTCTTTCTTTCTTTCTTTTTGGACAGGGCTTTCTTCAAGAGTATGTTTGCGCACCCGCGGTATGGCTATTACTTGCTACACAAGGCATTGGTCTAGGAAAGGTATAGACCTCCCTCACCTACCATGAATAACAAGGCAATAGGCCACAAACATAAACACTTTTCTTTTATTTGTGTCATGCCAATTTCTGTTATGGAAGGTTTATTAGATTGTCCCTAAGCAATGTCCTAGTAAGGGCAAGATATCCACTGACGGTCCTATGATTAATTTAGTCTCTTTGTCCTAGGTCTGGAACTCTACCTTTAGCACAAAACACTAATTACTTTGTATTGCTAAATAGGTAAAAACAATTATGGTCAAACTTACACTATCAAGTCTAAAGCTACTAAAATGCTATCCCTACTCTAGACCAAAGGAGATGCATATTGCCATGCTTAGTAAAGTGAAATTTGTAAACAATCAAGCAACAAGAAAAATACAAAAAACACTAGAGATTGGCATGAGTTCACCTATTTCTATTAAAGCGCTGGTTGGTGAAGAATTGTTTGCACTTGATTGTATGACTGTCAATTGCGGTACTGAAGCGAAAGATGTAGTTTGGTGCTTGTATCTGTTTTATTCCGACAAAACAAACTAAATAGAAAGAAAATTAAAAAGATTTAAAAAAAAACATTGGTGCTAAACATTGGATTTGGCCGAGGGGAAAAACCCAATGGGAAAAAGTGCCATGGCTTCTAGTTCTTATTTAAGAGAGTACAAGTGCTAGTCTTGCACTGGGGGTGGATGTATGTCTACATTCTCAGGTGGGTGGACATCAATAGCTTCAGGATGTAAAGATAACCCAGAACGTAATCCTAGCCATGGAGTAGATGGCAAGGGAAGAAGTGCATCTTCACTAACATATGGTATGGGCACAGTAGGAAGGTTAAAGAGGCACCTATGGTTTTGAAACCATTCTAAAGACTCACTCACGTTGAGCCAAAACTGACATGTAGATTCATGGGGAAGAAGAACCTGCAAAATGGGAGGGGTTAGCAAACGAAGGGTGTCTTTGCGCCATGTTTGAGCTCTCTCCTCTTCCGGGAGTCTTTGTTGGTTTGGTCCACGTTGCGGCATCATTATTGCCCAGAGATTATGTCGTTGAGGTGTGACCCCCATGATTTGCTGCATCATACCAATGCCATAACGATGGAAGTATGTGCGACACTGCCAACATATATGGGAAGCATTCCCCAATACCATACGAGCACAGTCACAGTAGTGTGGAAACGGATGATGTTGCTGGTAGTATAACTCCACAAACTATCTTCCACAGCAATCCTCACCTAGTGGGGCATAAAAATATCGGGAGTGCGTCTAAAAAGGTGCAATGCTGTAGCCCCCTTGATGGTCAGGGTGAGTGCTATCTAGGTCCAAAGATGGACTGCATGTGTCTAGCCAAGTCTCCATTTGGTTATTCTACACAACACATAAGGGAGTGTTCAGATTTTTTTATTTAATGCAAGTTGAACGAAGAATGCTAGTATGTATAGGCATGACGAAAATAGAGCTAATAGAATGAGTAGCTTTTGTAACATGATAGCTCTTTCAAAAATGAGTTTGCTTTTGGATGTAACATTAAGCAAATTGTTTTTTGGGGTGTTGACGTATGGCACAGGTTCCTTTTTGTTGGACTCTTTTTGGTACCCATTTCAGAGTACGTGCAAGAGATTGAAGTTTAGTCGGAGGTGAGATTTTAGCGATAGGCATAGGAAATGCATTGGGACAAATAGGAGGAGGTGTGAATGGAAATGTCTAAACACTTCTGAGCTTTGGCAACCATATGGCAGCTGTGTTCTTACCATCCCATTGGGCTTTCAAAATTCTCTTGGGTCTTCAGAGTGCCCAACTCTAACACCTATGCCTGTAGACTTATGGCTAGTAATGTAATTTGATTAGGGAAAGAGTAGAATACTGACCACATTCCAAATAGTTGGAGTTGTAGGAAGAACGCTCTTTCCTTGATAGTCAAGGAGTCTACTTGTGTAGGAGCCTGATTGAAAGTTGTCAGCTTTGTAAGACAAACTTTGACATTGCTTGTGTTTCGAGGAATAGACTATGAACTTGATTCGGTTGCAATATCCTCCTTCTGATGTGTTGCCTCTCTGAGATAGAAGTGAGTAAAGGTACCCACTTGCCTTTTTCTTCCAACACAGCTATAAAGCTCTTTTCCAGCCCATCGAAAGATCGCTTTGCCTCGGGCCCTAAAACACCATATTGGGGAATATGGAAATTTCCCACAAGTTTGGGACACGTGGTCAAAAGTTTGGATTAACCATAACTTGAACACCACTAATCCAAAATGAGCACTTTATAGCTCTTTAGATTCCATTTTTCAAGCGCTTTCCAACGATAGGTCATATGATAGGGTTTTGAGAAACTTACAGACATGTTATCCATGTCCCCTTTTTTAAGTATTCAAAAATGGAAATTGGAAAATTCCCAAATTCACTAATATGGTGTTCTAAAGTCTGAAATCATGATAAATACTTGCTCTCTAGCGTCAAGCCAAATCCTTCGATTTGTGTATGCGTATCCCGTGACTTGCTCCACATGTATAGCTTACTTAAAAGCTGTTATATGTTCATACGGGTCACCGGATCCGTCATACTTCTTGACAAGCTTTTGCAGCGCAGATGGTCTCACTTTTCTAGAATATTCATCGTCATGTCTCCTATATGAATCTCGGCCTCTAAATCTAGGCTCTTCAAATGTCAATTCACTTGGTCTATGGGGTTCTCTTGGAGGTACATATCCACTTGCTCGTGGTCTTTCTTCTCCCCTAGATTCTCTATTAGCACTGGTTCTCCTCGTGGGATCAATCGTTGGAAAGACTGGTCCTTTAGCAGCATGGAAGGTGCTGGTCAAGCCACACTTGGGGTTCTAGCCCATGGTGGTGCTAGTGTTTCTCTTCGAAAGGCAGATTCATCTGGACGTGCTATGTCTAAGGTAAACACCTCAGTGAAAAGGGGCCTTCCTTTCCATGTCATTTCCCTAACCTCTGGCCATTCAAGGGTTTTAAAGTCATTCCCCCATCTATCATGAACACGCTTAGTGAAACCTTCTAGATGCTCTACAGTTATTGTATGCGTGACTGGAAGCTCTAAGCTCGGGTGCTTAGTGGTTGCATAGTAGGTTTCTTCCACATCCCTATACACCTCTTTAATTGGGTCGTCCTGATAGATTTTAACTAATTTCTTTTACTACATCCCATGGGTTTTTCTTGGTCTCTTTTTCTTTTCCCGTTTTTTCTCTATCCTCCCAATTCCTGTCGGAAAACAATTCTTCAAGTAAAGAAATGGACGTACCAGGTCTGCGCAATGTTCCTGGCACATTTGGGTCCGATGGAAGCTCCTTTTTTTGCTTTGCTTGTGCGCTAGGTTGAAGTACACCCAAAGCATCCACTTGTTCAGGATTTTTGGTGACCTCATAGCGTACTCCATTTCTACCCATGTACATATCATCTTGGTAGTTTACCCATGGTGTTGGTTCAAATGCAGAATGAATGTCTACAATTTTAACAACAAACTGGCTCATTAGATCTTTGTAGATCTCACCTCCATGCGCATTTGTATACAAGAAATGGAGTCTCATGTTGTCAATCAACTCCCCATCTGGGATTTCAAATGGATTAGCAGAATCTGCCATATCAATGGGTGTGGATGGTTTATTCATGCCAAATGACTCGTTTATGTCCATTGAAATATCACTCTCGGTTCTTGAGAGCCTCTCTGTTTGAGACTGATTTTTTGATTTTTTGAATTTTTTATAAATATATATATATATATATTTAAACCCTACCTAACCACTAAATGCAACTAACATGAATATGTGTGTAACTATCTATTATTTTTTAAATTATTTTAATTATTTTTTTATTTTTTTACTAATTACACAAAAATACGAATTACGCTAAAAAATACTAATTATGCAAATTATACTAATTATGTAAAAAAATTACAAAAATTTAAAAAAAATGCAAAATATGCAAGAAATATGGACTCAAAATAAAACACATAATTTACAAAAATTTTCTTTTTTCTTTCTCTTTTTTTTTAAAAAAATATTTTTATTATTTTATTGTTTTTTTCTTTTTCTTTTTATTATTTTTTTTTAAAATGCAAAAAACATGAAAATTAACCAAAAATAAAAAATAAAAAATAAAAAAATACTAACCTTATCTTCGGCACCTTATCGCTTCCGGATTTCTCTGCTGCTCCTTCGTCGCCTCCCTCATTTGCGCTTTCTTCTGCTACAGCCAGCCGCCCCATCTCCCTTCACAGTTGCAGTTGTCGACCTTTGCTTCCTTGCAGTCCTTCAACGGCCAGGCGCCTCCACGCGGCCCCCTTCACCTTCTCGCGGCCCCAACTTTGCCTTCCTTGCTCTTAGCTGCTGCTGTCGGCTTCGGCCTCTCCTTCCCTTGCTCTCTCTAGAGCTTCTGGCTCCAACTTTCCCTCGGCTTCTGGCTCTGGCTTGTCTGCCTGGTCCTCCGCTCGCTCTGCCTCTACGGCCTCTGCGCTTCTTTGCAGCTGCGGCCACAACTTTCGCCTCCTTGCCGCCCGGCCTCCTCACCACCGCTGGCCAGCCTTCTTGCGGCCGCCTAAGTCAAATATATATATATATATATAACAAAAAATAAAAAATAAAATTTGCGACCTTATCCGGCCCCTCCTTTGTCTTTGTAATCTACCTTTTTTCTCTTCTAATCACTAGCTCCGAGATTCCACACTCGTGCTAACCCTAAACCTAAAAACAAAAAGAAATAGTGGTAGTAATGCAAGCTTCTCAACCGGTTTTGAGTCTTCTCCTCGGCAGCGGTGCCAATGGAGAGACGGAAGACTCTCTCACTTGTAGCATAAGACTCTCTCACTTGTAGCATAAGACTCTCTCACTTGTAGCATGAGTAGTATGATCCGTGTGTAGCTCAATCCAATGGGATTTGCATCCCTTTCGGAGCTAGGGATTCAACCCATACCGGTGCACAAAAGCTTATCCACGAATGGAGAAAATGCTATGAACAGCACTACCTTGACATAGACTTTACACACACAAGCTCAATCTTGCCATTGCTCATTCACTCATCATCCCACTCATTCATGGATCCAACACAAGAAGAAAGCTAAGCTAATGCATACACAAGCTCAAAGCATACTTCATTCTCAAGCACTTACTTCCCTAGCATGCACACAATCCTTGAAGCTTAATGCAACTTGAAATAAAGATGCATTCTCATTCACTACTCAAGCCATGCCTTGCCCATGGATAAGCTACAAGCAATGGAGAAGCTTAAGCTTGAATCCACTACCACACAAAGCCTAATAGAGAATCCACAAGCATCAACAAAGAAGCATGCACACTAGAGAATAGAGATGAGAAGAGAGAAAAACATCATCTCATTGCATTGAAATAGAAGAGCATTGCTCATACAATAGTGTAGATGGGGAGAGAGAAGAGCTTGCACCTCTATGAACAAGAGGGAGAGCTAGTCTCAAGAGAGCTCAAGCATAAGTTTAGCCCAATGTGTCCATAAGCTCTCAAATGAGCCACTTTTTATACTAAAACTCCTAAAACTCCCAAAACTTTCCATGTGGGATTATTCTCAAGCCCACTCCCACACTCACCTACAACTTGGAACTTTTTACAAGAGCCCTAAATAGGAATGTCAAGTCTCTTGTTTTCCTGCTTGCATCTTTGTGTTGCATCCTTGCATTATGAAGGGACTTAAGGTCCACTAGCTCACCTATTTAAAGGTGGAGCTAGGAGGCATTTTGTATTTGAGCAAGGCCTAGTTGTATTCATAAACAACTTAATAATCAAGATATTATTCTTGTATTTTGTGAGTTCTTCTCCTTCACACACTTGATCTAGCATAAGCAGCACGTTTTCTCAACACTATGGACCAATAAGATTCATCCAAATGTAGGGAGGAGATAAATAGAAGAATAAAAGGAAAATCCCCAAAAATGAGTAAATACTCACATAAGATGAAGAGTTGACTAAGGACAAGGTTAATAGTTAAAAAAGAGAGATATTTAGGTGAAATGATGCATTTTTGACACCTCAGTATGGGGGAATTCCCCTCATGAAGGAGGCACCTATTTCACATGCTTGAATGAGTTTTAAACTCCCAAATAATGAGATATTTTTATCTCTCCTCTCTCCTGCTTCAACTAGATCCAAAAAGTGGACTAAACTGACCAAAAAATGGTCAAAAATTGACCAAACTGATCTGAGTGTTACCCTGCCTCTCCCAAGTACTAAAAACTGTGAATTTTACTCATATTTCATTAGTTTTTGACCTTCCCTCTTCTAAAAGATTGGTGGCCACTCTTGTTTCAAACAAGAGTAGAACCCTCAAACCATCAAGCCAAAGGAAAGCTCTCAAATTATCTATGTAAGTTGGATATTCTTCTCTTTTCTAATTGTTTTATGGTTTTATATGATTTTTGTCTTCTCTAAAATGAAATGATGTTATGCCTCATTGAAAAAAGGCATTCCCCTCTCTTCTTTAGTAAATCCAACCATTCTTTATCCTAAATGATTGATTATTGGATAAAATCAAGTTTTTCATAATGTTTCTCTTAAATAAGTAGAAAATGTTAACATTAGAATTTAAATACTCTTGGTAAACTTCTAATTACATTTAGAGAGTTAAAAATTGAAAAATGGTCAGCCATACAAAGGAGGTTATGGCAAAATTTTCTAAAAATTTGTGAAATATATTTCATCTTTTATTAATCAAAAAGAGTAATCCCCATCGTTAAAGTATTCTAAAAGTATCATTTTCATTCATGTATAGAAAAATACATATGGATTAATTTTTATAAAAGAATGATTTTCAATAGAATTAAATTCTATGAAAGATACTTATTGATAAATTTTTTATTATGAAAGTATTACTTTCTTCATTATGGATTTTTATGCATAAAATAATGCATAAAAGTATATTTTTTTATTACAAAAGAGTTACTTTCATCATATTTATTTTTATGCATAAAATAATTTTTTTAATTATAAAAGTGTTTCTTTTATCATTATTGATTTCTATGTATAAAAGTTTGGATAAAAGAATATTTTTTTATTATAAAAGTGTTACTTTTATCATTATTGATTTCTATGCATAAAAGTATGCATAAAAGATTTTTTTAATATAAAAGTGTTACTTTTATCATTATTGATTTCTATGCATAAAAGTATGCATAAAAGAATATTTTTTATTGTAAAAGTGTTACTTTTATCATTATTGGTTTCTATGCATAAAAGTATGCATAAAATAATATTTTTTTAATTAAAAGTGTGATTTTCATCATAAATGATTTTTATGCATAAAAGATATTTTTTTATATTAAAAGTGTATTTTTCATCATAAATGATTTTTATGCATAAATATATGCATAAAAGATATTTTTTTATATTAAAAGTGTGATTTTCATCATAAATGATTTTTATGCATAAACATATGCATAAAAGATATATATATATTTTTTAAAATTAAAAGTGTGATTTTTATCATAAATTATTTTTATGCATAAAAGATATTTTTTTATATTAAAAGTATGATTTTCATCATAAATGATTTTTATGCATAAAAGATAAATTTTTATATTAAAAGTGTGATTTTCATCATAAATGATTTTTATGCAAACATATGTATAAAAGATATTTTTTTACAATAAAAGTGTGATTTTCATCATAAATGATTTTTATGCATAAAAGATATTTGTGAGGCCCCGAGTGAGAAACCCTACCCCGTGCATGAGGGGGCTGCTTCCGCTGTCAGCTACTGGGAGTTCGGTGTGCGGAGGGAGCAGAGGGATCTCACATTGATTCTAGCATTTGATCCACCATAGCTCATCACATTGCTGTAATTTTAACACTTCATCTCCTTGAACCACTCCCCATGACTTATCATGTGGTTCAAAGCACCTGAATCAACGTACCATACATCATCTTTATGTGCTGCTTCAACATTTTTAGACATGGCATTAAGGACATGCTACATAACAAACAACCTTTCATTATCCTCATTGTTTCTACTCGAGGATGCATAGTTGTTTTGCTGCAATTTTCCATTTTGCATGTTAGACTGCTTCTTATAACAATTTGCCTGCACATGTCAAGGCTTACCACAATAAAATCATCCACGTGAATCATTATACTACCTTTGCCAATTTCCACGACCTCTTTGACTCCCCCTACCTCTGAATTGACCTCTTCCACCTCTGTGTTGTTGTTGTTGTGAATTCTGGGACTGTTGTTATTACTGCTGCTGGGATTGTTGTTGTGAATTCTGGGACTGTTGTTATTACTGCTGCTGGCCATAATTTTGATCACCTGTTTGGCCACCTCCTTGACCACGTCCATGTTGAAATGTCAAGCTCGTATACAGCTGGAGGATAGCACATGGGTGCTGACAGAGTGACAGTATGGTAGATAGATATCGTGTGGTGTGTTTATGACCGCGTCCAGCTGGTCATGTGTGGTGTGGACATTACATTAGGTTTACTTTGTAGTGTAGACATAACACTATGTTGTGTTCTCCTTTTGTGTGTGTGAGAGAGATGATGACTATGGCTTCTCTCCTTCTTTATGATTGATGGATATGGATTATGGTTTGCTTCTCTTGTGTGTGCTCCCTCCTGCTTCTGTTTTTTTATCATGGTATCAGAGCCTAGAGCTCATTAGCTGTGTTGTGAGAGTGAGTGAGAGAAGAGGGAAGAAGAAGAAAAAGCTGTGAAGGAAGCCATTGGAGCTTGGAGCAAAGGAGAAGCTGTGGAGCACACATCGGCATCAGATCTGAGAGCTAAGGACCATTGGTAAGTGTAGCAAGACCCCCTCTGCGGATTGCAGGTATCAAGAGCAAGTGTAAGAGAAGATTAAAGGTGCAAAAGCAAGCAGAAAATTTTTGTTTTGAAGCTTCAATGGAAAGCTTATGAAGGAGTGTGTCTTGGCAAATGTATTGGATCAAATGCAAAGCAAACACTCAGGCTCTCATGTATTGTGAATGAACACATGTATTAGCAACTTTGGGGCAAGTCATTGCATGGAAAATTGATGCATTACAGGCAATTTGTGAAGAAAAAAAGTTCTGGTTTTTTGGACCCTACAAAAACAGAGAACATATGCTCGGTGGAGGATCGAATGCGGAAGATTGAAGCAAAATTGATCCAAAACCTTCATACCCATGATGCATTAGGTCATTGCTAAGAAGTTTATCAACTCAATTGTGAAAAACCCCTTCTCTACAGGCCCCAGGAGCAGGCGGCGCATCTCTGTGCAGAATTCTGGATAGTCTCATAAGATATCATGCCATTCACTCATTTCTAATCCATTTGATGCCATTCAAAGCTTGGGGAGTTTAGCAAAGACATTGCTAAGGCCTTGTGATACTTGGTTGCAGCTCATGTGATGTATTTGGAGCTCATTGAAGTAATTTATCAGAGGTTTGCAGGTTTGCTCTGTCCAGAAACAGAGCATTATTAATCAAGGCATTAATCCTTGTCTATATCAAATTGGCCTAATTACTTTGGTACAAGTAGAGTCCTATTAGTTGCTAAACTTTTGATTCAAAAAGTTTTGAATTTGGATAAGATTTGAAGGAGATAGAGCACTTTTAGTGAGAGGTGGTACCTGACAGATGCAGAAAAAAGCAAACCAGGGAGCTACAAAAATTGGTGGTTCTCATTCACCTTGAAGAATTTGATCAAACCCTTCTAGGATATGTTGGAGCAATGTGTTGGGAAGCCAATGCAAGTTGAATCATTGAATTTGGACAAGATTTGAAGGATTTAGAGCATAATCTTGACTTGTTACTGGCGATGGCGAGAAAAA
This sequence comes from Cibotium barometz, assembly GCF_041138505.1. Taxonomy (NCBI): domain Eukaryota; kingdom Viridiplantae; phylum Streptophyta; class Polypodiopsida; order Cyatheales; family Cibotiaceae; genus Cibotium; species Cibotium barometz. The sequence goes on from NC_141068.1 coordinate 37,914,463, forward strand.
AACCAGAAAATTTTTTGTGAAGGAGTATCATTTGGTTTCAACTTTGATCGAGTGTACATTGTTGATGCATCATTGTGGGATGTTAATGCACACAATTTGCAAGCATTTGAGGTGATTTGGAGAGATTTGAAGCTTTACAGGTCCTGTATACAACTTGTCAAAGGGGTACATCTACTATATTTTTGCAACAATGGGAGATGGTCCGATACAGATTGTTGGAGAGAAGCTTGACCGCACTAACTTTCAAGTGTGGAAGTTTCGAATGAAGAGTTTTTTGAAAGGCAAAGGTTTATGGAGTCTCGTCTCGGATGAAGACCCGGAGCCATACCTACCTCCTCAACCAAATAATGCTCAGTTGGTGGCTCACAAGCAATGGGTAGAGCATTATTTTTCAATATGTGTAACCGATGCCTTGCTTATTCACATCCAAGATGCAGATACACCGAAAGAAGCATGGGGTATATTATGCCGAATGTATGAGATAGACACTGGTGCAAGGACGATTCAACTAAAGCAACAGATTCACAGTGTAACAAGAAGGAATAGGAGTATACATGAGTATGTTCAGGAAATCAAGGGTTATGCAGATTCCTTGTCATCAATCCATGCCCCAATGGATGATGATGATTTGGTTGCTCTCACATTGCGTGGTTTAGGCAAAGAATACAAATCTTTTGACACTTCCATCTCAGTAAGGTTGGGAGGAATGCCAGACTTTAATGAGCTTGTGTCATTGCTCATTGTGGAAGAATTGAAGCTTGGCCTTGGTGGTATGAGTGTTACAGGTGGTGCATCCTCGTCAAGCAATGATGAGCATGCAAGGAATCAGGCTTTTTACTCATCTAGAGGCTTTCGAGACAGGGGGAGATTTACCCCTCGAGGCCGTGGAGGACGTGGTTGGAATGACAGGTCTACTCAACCACAATCAAATCAGAACTTTCAGAATTCACAGTCATCATTTGGATCACATGGAGGTCGTGGATTCAAATCCCATAGGGGGAGATTTGGAACAGGTGCTCGTGGTAGAGGACGATGGCAAGGTCCTCAACAAAATTTGAATTGGATTGAATGTCACTATTGTGGCAAACTTGGACATATGGCAAAAGATTGTTACAAAAAGCAGAATGATGTGAGGAATGGAAGACCACAACATGGAAATTATGCATCTACCAGTAACAATGATGGGAGTTCAAATCATCTTTTTGCAATGAAGCACATTATGGGGACAATGGATTCTCAGAATGCAGGAGATGAGTCATGGTATATGGATTCAGGTGCCTCAAACCACATGACATGTCATGGTGAGTGGTTTGAGAAGATGCAACCATTGGATACAAATGGTTATGTGGTCACAAGAGATGATACTTAGCATCTTATAACACATGTTGGCAGTGTGCCTTTGAGGATGCATGATGGAAATGTGAAGAATATGTCAGAAGTGTTATATGTACCATCCATCACAAAGAACTTGGCATCAGTAGGCCAAATGGTTGAGCAGGGATTACAAGTAAGATTCAATGAGAATGGCTATTTTGTGGAAGACTTTAAGCATGGCTGTAGATTGATTGCCAAGGGCAAGAAGGAAGGAAGGTTGTTCAAATTGGATGCAGGCATACCAGAATTGAGCTCAGCCATGTTTTCAAAGAGCAATGGGATTGTGCAGGACATTGACATGTGGCACAAGAGGATTGGACATGTCAATATACAGAGATTAAAGAACATGCAAACAAGAGGCATTGTCAGTGGATTGCCTCAATTCAAATATGATGGACATATGCATGTTTGTGAAGCCTGTCAGTTTGGAAAGCAGGCAAGGTTGAGGTTTCCTAGAGAAGGAAATATGAGTAACAGGCCACTTGAGATAGTACACAGTGATGTATGGGGCCCTGCACAAAATCCATCTATCAAAGGAAGTCTTTACTATGTGACATTTATAGATGACTTCAGCAGGATGACATGGATATGCTTTTTGAAAGAGAAGAGTGAAGTGCTGGAAAAGTTCATGGATTTCAAAGCTCTTGTAGAAAAGCAATATGGCTGTTGGATTAAATGTTTGAGAACAGATGGAGGTGGTGAATACACCTCAAAAGCTTTTGAGAATTTCTTGCGGAAGCATGGGATAAGAAGACAGTTGACATGCAGGTATACACCTCAGTAGAATGGTGTGGCTGAGAGAAAGAATCGAGTCATATGTGAAGTGGCAAGGGCAATGCTCAATGAAAAGAGCATGCCAGATTACTATTGGGCAGAAGCTTCTGCTACTGCAGTGTATATCCTGAACAAAACACGTACAACAGCCATTCATGGAAGCACGCCAGAGATGCAGCTTACAGGTTACAGGCCAGACATTGGACATCTCAAAGTCTTTGGATGTGTAGCTTATGTCCATGTGCCTGATGAAAGAAGACGGAAGTTGGATCCTAAGGCAGAGAAATGTGTATTTGTTGGATATGCACAGGATCGAAAGGCCTACAAATGTTATAACCCTCAAACTAGACAAGTAGTCATCTCACGTGATGTGGTGTTTGATGAGCTTGCTAGTTGGTACAAAGCAAAAGATGAGGGAGTCATTGACTCACTTGAGGCTAATGTGCCTGTGAACTTGCCATCACAAGCAAGTTCTAGTTCTACTACTATGTCTGGGCCAGCAGAAGCTGAGAGTAGCAGTATACGTCCATGGTCAGGACGTTTGAGGCATGAGAGTGTGAGCACTGGGAGTAGTGCTATGGATAAAGGCAAGAAGAAAGTCGAAGGAATTGGAATCACAGGTTATGAGTCATCTAGTTCTGAGAGTCTAGATGAGGAGCTCGGCATACCTGTTTTACGCACACCTGGTGCTAGGCAGGACAGATATGTGCCACCACATGCTAGAGTTACAGGTGTACAGAGTGACCCGCATGCATTGCAGAGATCCCAGAGAGTCAGATATCCAGTTGAAAGATTGACATACAGAGATTTTGCTATGCACTATGCATACATGACATCTATGGTAAAGCATGTGGAACCTACATGCTATACAGAGGCTATTGGAGAGGATGTATGGGAGAAAGCCATGGATGAAGAGATGGATGCTTTGGACAAAAATGACACATGGGAATTGGCTGAGTTACCTCAAGGAAAGAATGCAATTGGTTGCAAATGGGTGTATAAGGTAAAGTGCAAGTCAGATGGCAGCCTAGAGAGACATAAGGCAAGGTTGGTCGCTAAAGGATATGCACAAACTTATGGTCTTGATTATGATGAAACTTTCAGCCCAGTGGCTAAGATGGCTACAGTGAGGTCTATCATTGCACTAGCAGCACAAAAAGGTTGGGCTTTATATCAAATGGATGTAAAAAATGCTTTCTTGAATGGTGAACTACAAGAAGAGGTTTACATGGAATAGCCAGAAGGATATGTACATCCAAAATATCCTACTTTTGTTTGCAGGTTAAAGAAAGCAATCTATGGTTTGAAGCAAGCACCTCGTGCTTGGAGTGACAAGATCAGCAGATATCTTGTCAGTATTGGATTTGTGGTTGGAAATGCAGACTCTTCACTTTATGTGAAGAAGACACATGATGGTATCGTGATGATAGTCATTTATGTTGATGATTTGATTATCACAGGTGATTGTGGGAAAGGCATTGATGAGGTTAAGGCCTCTTTATGCAAAGAGTTTGATATGAAAGACCTTGGTGATTTAAGGTTCTTTCTTGGCATTGAGGTGATTAGAACAAGCAAGGGTATATGGTTGGTGCAAAGGCAATATGCACTTGACATGCTGGCAAAGTATGGTATGACAGCATGCAAACCAATGTTGACACCATTAGAGCAAAACATGAAGCTTAGGGCTGATTTATGTGATGAGCTTGATGATATCACCATGTACAGGAAAATGGTTGGTAGCCTTATCTACATGACCATTACGAGGCCAGATCTCAGTTATGTAGTTGGTTTGGTGAGTCAGTTTATGCAGAGTCCTCGTAAACCTCACTTGGATGCTGTGAGACGTATTCTGAGATACTTCAAAACTACCGTGCATTATGGTCTTTTCTATGAGGCAGGAAAAGACATGCATGTCTATGGATATACAGATGCAGATTGGGCCGGTAGTGCATATGACAGGAGGTCTACCAGTGGCTATGTTTTCAACCTTGGTAGTGGAGCTGTGAGTTGGAGCAGTAAAAAGCAACCTACAGTTGCTTTATCTACCACAGAGGCAGAGTATCATGGAGCAGCCATAGCTGCATGTGAGGCTATGTGGTTGAAGAAGTTGCTAGATGATGTCAGGTTACAGAGTGATATGAGAGTTGTCATTCATTGTGACAACATGAGTAGTATTCAGCTTGCTAGCAACCCAGTTTATCATGCCAGGACCAAACATATTGAGGTCCACTATCACTTCATCAGAGAGAAAGTGCTAGATGGGCATGTTGATTTGACATATGTGCAGACAGATGAGCAGGTTGCAAATATCTTTACCAAAGCACTTGGTAAGGATAAGTTCGAGTATTTCCGTACTAGATTGGGAGTCCTAGAGATGGACATGTCGAGCTTGAGGGGGAGTGTTGAAATGTCAAGCTCGTATACAGCTGGAGGATAGCACATGGGTGCTGAGACAGAGTGACAGTATGGTAGATAGATATTGTGTGGTGTGTTTATGACCGCGTCCAGCTGGTCATGTGTGGTGTGGACATTACATTAGGTTTACTTTGTAGTGTGGACATAACACTATGTTGTGTTCTCCTTTTGTGTGTGTGAGAGAGATGATGACTATGGCTTCTCTCCTTCTTTATGATTGATGGATATGGATTAGGGTTTGCTTCTCTTGTGTGTGCTCCCTCCTGCTTCTGTTTTTTTATTATCAGTCCACAGCCTCCTCTACCTCGTCCTCTTCCTAAACTTGTGTAGAAGGCCTGTTGCTCTGAACTGTTTTTGTTTTGTGAAGACTGTTGGTCTTCACCCAAGGTCTTCTCTTCTATAATCAGCATAGACACCAAATCTGTAAAATTGGGAATATTTTCCTGAGTCTGAATAGACGTCTTGAACGCCTTGTATTGTGGCCCGAGACCACGTAGACAGACTTCCACCTTATCATCATCATCTACTAAAACACCAATAGATGCAAGGGATTCCACCTTTATCTTCAATGTATAGTCATTCACAGACATACTCTTTTTCTCCACAGTATGAAGTTCATTCTTCAACTGTATCTTTCGTGCCTTGGTATTCGTTTTATAGAGTTTTACCAAGGTGTCCCACGCCTCCTTGGGAGACTTGGCATCCTCTATGTGCCCAATCATGGTGTCTTATATACTGATAGACAGCCAATAACTAACTTTTCTGGCTCCTTTGTTCCAATCCTTGAACTCTTTCACATCTGTAGCAGTTGGATTGATCTCCGGTATCTCTAGTGCCTCTTCATGCTCACCTTCTATGTAGTCCCAATAACACTTTCCCATCAAGAAATTCATCAACCTGAACCTCCAAGCATGGAATTTGTTCTTATCAAGCTTCTCAACAACAATCTAGTTTATGCCATCATTTGATATCTTGCCAGACACACAAATTTACCAGAAACAGCACTCTGGTTTGTCCTGCACAAACTGTTTTTTTTTTGCAGCGGTACTGTACTACACTCAAATGTCACAACCAGTGACCTCAATGTGCATACATACACCCAATGGCAAATGTTGACCTCCTTGCAGCACACACAATGTCTGCACAGCCAATCTGTCTTCATGTAGTTCTTAAAATAGAGTTCTGCAGAGAATCAATGACTTACCCGTAGTGCTTTCGAAATCGCCTGCTTTCTAAAAAACGGAGGTCCTGACGCGCCCAAAACGCGTTTTTGGCCCAAAAAATTACATCGGATAGGACATTATAGTTGCCCTATAGCTTTAGTCTTGTGAAGAAAGCTCCTCAATCAGAGATCGTTTGCTGGTACCTCCCATAGAGCTCCCGACAAGGGTGTCGACACAAACACAAATAGGGAAGAGTAGTTGAAGCTCTTACCCTCGTACCGCTACCTGTGCTTTTCTTGCTTGCAGCTCCGTAGCATGAACCAGGCTCTGATACCATGAAAAGATGCAGGGGAGAAGAGATCTTGAGCTCTTACAAGCGCACACACACTCACAAAACCCTAATAGAGAACACACAAGGTGAGAGGCTAGAAATCTTCTTCTTCTTCACTCAATACTCTCAACACACCGTATACAAAGATAAGAGTACACACTTATGAAAAGGTACTCAACCAAATACATACTAGGGTCCTCTATAGTGTGAACCCAACTAAATGAGCTGGCGCTATAACTATGCCAGTCTCTAGAATGGCTCTCACATAGCCTATCATCCCATCGGCCGCATATCACCCATGATCTCACCAACCATGCGAGTGGTGTAAGTGTGGGGCCTATCCCCTAGGCGGGTCATCAGTGTCCACCGCCTCACTAAATGAGCTCGATATCTCAACACCCCTCTCGCTACAATGGAGTCACCTAGAGATGAAGACAGGCAACAAGAAGGGAAGGACTGCTAAGGAGGGGACCAGTAGGAAAACATAGGAAATGGGAAGCCATTAACTTAAGGAGGACTTGGTCAATATTAGAAAGTCTATCCTACCACACCGAGACTAGAGTAGCACCACCGCAAACTTGTAGATTGAACTAGCACAATCAAATCTCTCTACAACCAGCCTTGCAAACTTTATAGAGTTCGCCGCGACACAAACTGGGTGTAGGAGCTCTCAACTACCTCCAATGCAGCATGATACCCTGATTAGAGAGGACCAACTTTAGATTATTAAGGAAGTACAGGACAAGGCCGAAAAAGAAAAAGTAGAGCTGGTCAAAGAAGAAGCCACGCTGGCGGTCTTGGATGCAGAAGCGTTCCCAAAAGTCTAGCAGATAGATGTTGCAAAGCTAGAGCAATGGGAAGGTCATGCCATAGAGGACATAAAGGAGGGATTGGAAGAGTATCTCCACAAATTAAAAATTGCGAGATGTGAGTACCCACATATTTGCTCCCCACCATTCAAAGGGTGGAAATCTGGATGAAAGGAGACCTAGAGTCAACCAAAACCTTAGAAGAAGCTACGCCCAACCAAAGTGGGCAAGGAGGCTTTCGTTGAGTTTGGGCAAGAAGGCCTAGAGTCAACAAAAGCCTTGGAAGTAGATGCACCCACCCAAGTGGGCAAGGAGGCTGACAACAATGAGGCTCGGGGGGCTAACTTTGAGTAAACCCTCTGTATCACATGCATTCAAGGTCTATTTTTAAAATCCCTTATGTGTGAATTTTTTATGAATAAAACATACACTTTCCCTATTCAACCTCTGAATAGCCCCTTTAAATGATACCCTTTTGTATGATAGAAATGTGTAATAAAGGGATTTTAAAAATCCCTTTTGTTAAACCCATGTGGTACGCTTACATATTTATGAGTAACCCCCTCGAGCAGTGAGGGAGGCGCCATTAGGGAAAGAGAGTTGTAAATGGAAAATGAGGAGTTTCCTACTGCTGCGAGAAAGGAAATAGAAGTGTGGAAAACAAGATTTAATGTAATGAAGGGAAACAAAAAAAATCCAACCGCGCAGTCAGAATGAAAGGGGAAAGAAATAGTATTATGGAAAGAGATTTAATGCATACATAAAAGGGTTTAATGTATGCATAAGAGCTAAATACATGCACAGATCTATGCGTGTATAAGAGCTCTAATAGAAAAATTATGTAAGCATAAAATGCACAAAAAAAATCTCACAAAAAGAGGTTTTTGCATTAGTATAAAAATGAGAATGTGGTGCTGCTTACCTCACAAAACAAGAGGGCATCATGGCTTTATCTCTATGAAGGAACACTTATAAAAGAAAACATTAAAAGAACAAATCAAGAAATATGCAAGATATAGCTATTAGGCATGCATAAAGCTCTAACACATGCATAGAGCTATTAGGCATACAACTTTTATGTAGCATTCGAGAATATATCTCAATGCAATAGAGTTCTCTAATGCTCTTATGCAACATTAGAGAGGATATGTCAAATCACAAGAGATCCTTATGCATGCACTCCAACTATTGGCATCCATATTATACCTCTTATACATGTGCATGCTGTTATGCATGCATTAAAGAGCTTCTATACATGCATTAGAGACCTTAGTACATGCATTAAGGGCCCTCCTAAGTATAGATAATGCAAGCGTGCATAAGAGTTTTACTACATGTGGTAGAGATATGTGTTTGCATTAAAAGCTCCATGAGAGCATAAAGTGCTTGAACTACTAATCAAACATACTCCCAAAAAGTGGGTAAGTGAGTGCAATTAATACAAAACTAATATGATAGTGATTTATACCGTATGATAAGACAGGGTCAGATATTGATCTCTTTCAAGGAATACCTACAAAAAAAAAAGGAACACGAGTAATGGATATATAGCTATTAGGCATGCATGTAGATCCTATGCATGCATATAGATCTCTTCGTTGACACATAAGGTCTCTTATTGCATAAGAGCTATTGTACTGATAGATATATCGTAGTGCATAAGAGCTATTGTAGAGAAAGAGATCATCTCTTTTGGATGCATAAAAATCTCATGCATGCATTAGAGAGCTTTTATGCATTGGAGCTCTTGATAAATGCATTAAGGTCTCTCTTATGTAAGGATAGGTTTGCATAACAGATCTAATGCATTAGAGCTCTTGATGAATGCATGAAAATCTCTCTTATGTAAGGGATAAGTTTGCATAAGAGATCTAATGCATGCATCAAGAGCTTTATTTTAGGCATTAGAGCTATATGCAAGACTCTAGCTCTATGTATGCCCAAGAATAAGAACCTCTATGCAAACATAAACTGCATAAATCCTAATTAAAAATAATATATTTCAAGGGTGTAAGATAAGCATGAAAATATTTAAAAAATGAGGATAGAGCGATCAATCTTACCTCAAGAAAAAAGGGGCTAATGTGTTGAGCACCGTGCAAGCAATGACAAAGGGAGAGAAATCAAACTTGGTTAAACTTATAATAAAATAGTTCTTCTACCTGCCTCTGTATAAAAGAAATATTATTATTTTTTAAATATCAACTAACCAAATCCCGAAGTAGTTTTGAAGATCCCTAGAAAACAAATCAAAAAACCACATCTTCATGTTAAAAAAAGGATAGCAAAATCACTAAGATAGATCTCGTGTAAGCCCTATGCATAGAACTCAACTTATGCATAATATGCAGAGCTGATACAAAATCTATTATGCATATGATGTATGCTATCATGCATAGAGTTGAGCAGCTTACGCAAATATGCATAGATCTTATATATAATAGCTCTTTGCACATACCTCTCTAAGCATTATGTTGTATGTGTCGAGCTTATGCATTACATCCAGGCATAGAGCTTTGCCTAGATCTTCCCTTAATTCTATTTGTATGAGCTCCATGTATATAAGTTTGTATATGGCTCTATGTAAAGAGCTCCATGCATGTGTCTATGCATATGTTGTATGCAATGAGATGTATGTGGGGCGCTATTTACATATATCTCTTTAGATAGCCCACTGCATAGCATAGAGCTCTATGGATATGCCTTATGCATACAACTGCATGCATGAGGCTTATGCATAAAGGAGCATTGCTAAGCTATTTTAAATTAAAAATGTACTTAAAATATCACTAGCCTAGTGGGCTCACTAAGGCCCTAGCTAATGACAGTTCTCATATTTAATCTTTGTTAATAACAATGTTGGCTATACAAATTCAAATGTAGCATGATAAAACTAGTGTCATTCAAGGCTTATGGTAGCCTAGCTCAATACTATATGCGATGTCACCGGTGGCTAGATAGCTGAACAAACCCCCTCAATACCCCAAACCAAAGAGCGCGCACACCCAGCCACCTAGACAGAAAATGTGTACATGTACACAAATCAAGATGCTTTGGGAACATGTGAGGGTGCACAAACAAATCAGATTCGTAGGGATGCAGCAAAAAGCTCTGGAAAAATGCGAAGACGTGAGGGGGGAGGAATTAGCCCCACACAGCGTTTGAGTCTAGCAAAACAAATGTAAACTTAGTACTAAGTAGAGCAATATTACATTAATTAGGCGTGTCGTCTCTAGTTCATTAGACGCCTCCTTCGAGGGACGCAATAGGATTCACATTAATTAGGCGTGTCGTCTCTAGTTCATTAGACGCCTCCTTCGAGGGACGCAATAGGATTCGCTGTGTGCTGTCTCTGCTGTAGTAGGCGCTAGAGAAATGAGAAATGAAGAGCTAGCGTTGGTCGTCGTCGTCAACAGATTAGTATAATTGCTGGTTACAAATTGTGCTGGTGCGATCGGGGATCATTTAATGTGTTGCTGATATAGGGATCAATTACGGGCCGGAAATATTGAGCAAAGGCAATGCAGACAGTTGATTAAAAATGTGGCCTGAGGTACTCCTCTCTGATTAAAAATATTATTATTAGTATAATTGCTGGTTACAAATTGTGCTGGTGCGATCGGGGATCATTTAATGTGTCCCTAATATAGGGATCAATTACGGGCCGGAAATATTGAGCAAAGGCAATGCAGACAGTTGATTAAAAATGTGGCCTGAGGTACTCCTCTCTGATTATTATTATTATTATTATGAGTCAATGGGAAAGATGCTAAGTTGAGCTGCTGCATGTGAATGCTTTAGGCGCACGTGTGCGCGTCGATGTACGTGACGTCGAAACCTTCAGGGGTAACACCTTCAAGGCTCATGACGAGCACCGGCTTCCAAATTCTGGACAACCACAATTTAACAGCTCGATAAAGCGGTTCATATGCTCCACAATCTCAAGAGAGCCCTGGAGTAAAACGGACCGCATCTGGATTCGGTCATCATCGCCCGGGCACTGATTCCACCTTTTCTTGCAGGCTTCCTGCCAGCTCCAAGCCCCGTGCCACCACCTAAGCTCGTCTTCACAGGTCAACTCTTCCTGACGATCCATTATTCGAATACCTACTCTCAGTCTCTGACAGAAGACTGCCACAGGCGGCTGCATGGCCTGTGTGTCTAGAAGGAAGCCCTCACAACTCATGTGAGTCACAAGTCAACACTGCTCACATGTCCAGAGACTCCAGACCGGCCACCCACTAGCAAGACAAATCAGTACCTCAGATAAGGCCGGATCCACTGTTTTGTACTCATCACCTTCCTTGATTTTAAATCGGTGATAGCCTGATCTCAAATCAATTTTAAGTGAAGAAGAAACATGCACCTCTTTCAACTCATCAATTCATGGATTAGGGAATATATTCTTGATTGTAGATGTATTCAAATCCCTATAGTCCACGCACATGCAAAAAGTGCCATCCTTCTTCTTGACAAGGAGTACGAGTGATGCAAAAGGTGATTGGCTAGTAGAAGTAACCCATCCTATGTCCATAAGCTCTTGCAGTTGCTTTCTCACTTCATCTTTCTCCACTTTTAACAATCAATTAGGTGGTTTGTTAATGGGCTTGGTATACAGATCAAGATCTATCCCATGATCCCCTCCCTTTCAGCAAGCACTTTGGCATTTGGAACACATCCTCATACTCCTTTAACAATTACTTCATACCTTTATGCAAAAACTCTCCCTTTTTCTCATTGCTTTCTTCTTTGCAAAGCTATAAAACATATATGCATCCCATTTTCTTTAGCTCCCGCTTGAGTTGTGTTGCATTATCTTGATACTTGGCACATGAGTTTCCATCCATGAAACTCATATACCCTTGTAAACTGATGTGAAACAACCTAAGAGTTACCAAACAATCACATCCCACAACAATTTCAATGGGACCCATATTCAATACAAGTAAATCAGCCTTGCAAGTGTAATCATTTGTGAGAATCGACCTCACATCTTTGCATACCATTATGCAATCCATCTTTGCTCAATTAGCCACTTGAACCTATTTCCACATAAAGATAAATCTATAGTCTATAATTTGAAACTGAACATATATTTGGTGTTGAAAAAAGTTATGTGTGTTTCCACTATCACTCAAAATATGTGCCACCCTTTCATTAATGCACGCCTTCAATCTAAATATATTTACTCCTTTGCAACTAGCATAGGCATCACTTGAGATCTTGCATAGGGTAGCCATATTGCCCTTATCATGATAATCACACATAGGCAATGGTAACCCGTCATCATAGTCAACATATCCCTTCTTTGATCCACCCGGGTCAAGAGGGAATTCACCATCCTTTTCTACATCTTCAAATTCAGTGTTGGCATCTTCAAAATACTCCTCATATTCATCCACATCCTCTTTAATATCTTCATGGAAAGGTTTGGTGAGAATAATACTTAGGGTCATAATTTTGGCCTTATAAAACTTCCAATGATCCTTGTTTCATTTGTCACCACACTTGAAGCACAAAACCTTGTCCTTCAAATCATTAATATGATCTTCCGTGATAATCTTGCTCTTATTAGATGCTTTCGTATCAACTTGTTTCCCATCACCATTTGGAGGAGGTCGAGGAAACGAGTTACCAAATCTGATATTTCCCCTTCCACCTTTTCCATAGAAGATTTGCCTGAAGTTGAATATACAAGGACCCCTATGATAAGAAACTCCACTTGAAGATTTGCCTAAAGTTAAAGTGTCAATATCAGCCCTAAAATTATGCCTTGCTCCACTAGCATGTGTATACTTTGTTTGCCTTATAGATCTTCGCAAGAAGCATGGCCTCCTTGATGGTTTCGGGCCTTTAAGAATCCACATCTACCTTGATGTTGTTTTGTAGCCCTTTGATAAACTTCCTCAATTTTTACTCCTCACTCAAGCATTCCACATGAAGTGAAAACTTCATGAACTTGTGCACAATCCTTGACATTGCCTATTTGAGTGAGATCATCCTATTTCTCCACCATCTTTGATCTATTAAGGGATGAAACAAAGGTTCTCCTCATATCATTCTTGAAAACTATCCAAGTAGTGATCAAATATCCATGAGCATTCAAGTGCCGCCACCATGCATGGACACAACCTTCTAGATGCAAAGTAGGAAACAAAATCTTGTCCCTATCACTACGAGGACTAAGTTCAAAGTAAAGATCCATCTTATCAATCCATTCTTTAAACTCCTCATTGGTTGAGCCTTTACCCTTGAACTTAGTAAAAGTCAACTTGTTCTTCACTCCCTTAAACTCATCTTCATCACCACCTTGATGATGAACAGGCGGTCTATGCTCAATTGGTCTAACATGATTGCCCCCAAACTCATTGAAGTGATGAGGTCTACCATGAATAGGTTCTATCCGATTAAAATGATGACCCATCTCAACAAAGTTATGACCACTCATGTGTGAAGTATGATGATCCATCTCATCAAACTGATGACCACTCATGTGTGGGTGATTCCAATTTCCATTCACCCTTGATTCTTCCAAAACTATGCCTTTACTTTTTTCCACATTTCTCCCTTGCAATGATGAAAGCCCATTCATAGGACCATGCATAGGCATACCAAGATTGCTTGTTCCACCTTGATGCTTCATTGATGGAGGAATCTTTTTCTTTCCAATAAGAGACCCATGATTCCCATCAACATGGTGCATACTAGCTTGAGGAGTATGCAATGCATTTTCAAACTAGCTTGAGGAGTATGCAATGTATTTGCATTGTTAAGGTCCCATAAATGCTCCATAAGCTTGTGGCCCCATCAGTGTGAAAAAGTGTTTGGTGCATATGGTTGCAACATAGGTACGCCGTAAACTTCTTTACCTTTATCTGTATCTTGCCTCAAGCTTGAGATTTCATCATGCAACTTCTTGCTCATAGAGTCAAGCTTTTCCACCACATGAACTCAAATCTTTGGTCTAGCCTTTCAATCATAGTTTGCATGAGATACATCATGTTGTTCATGTTCATGTTTCCTCCTTTAGGTATTTGTGAAACATTTACCTCTTGATGCATGCCTTCATTGATATTACCACTAATTTCTTCTTGCATAGCTCCTTGAGCATTCTAATTTGCTTCTTGTCTTGCATCTGATGTGCTCGCTTTATACTCAAGAGCTTCCTTGCAATTCCCCTTGTTGAGTTTGGCCTTCGGCATCATCTCAATTGCTCAAAAGACTTTTGAATGGGTTCTCAAAATCTAAATTATATGATTTTTAGCTCTAGAAGAAGGTATTTCAATGCTCTATCCACTTATGTAGTTGACTTTGACTTGTTCAACCATGTACTATTCTCTGTTTTGACTTTTTTGGAATATATATAAGCATACCGTATGGGTTTAGCAAAAAAGGATTTTGAAAATCCCTCTTTTACACATTTCTATCATATAAACGGGTGCCATTTAAAGGGGGTATTCACAAGTTGAATAGAAAAATGGTATGTTTTATTCATCAAAAATTCACAGATAAGGGATTTTAAAAAAAGACCTTAAATGCACCTGATACAGAGGGTTTACTCAAAGTGAACCCCTCGAGCCTCATTGTTGTCAGCCTCGTTGCTCACTTGGGTGGGTGTAGCTACTTCCAAGGCTTTCATTGACTCTAGGCCTGCTTGCCCAAAGTGAACAAAAGCCTCCTTGCCCACTTGGCTAGGTGTAGTTGCTTCTAATGCTTTTGTTGACTCTAGGCCTTCTGTCTAGGTTGTTGGATTTGTAATTCCGAATCCTTCATCTAGATATCCAACCTATGAATGGTGGGAAACCATCTATTTAAAGGAAGATGTGGAGACTCGCATCGCCAACAACTGTTAATTTCGAGATACTCTCCCCACACCTCCCTCAGGTCGTCTATACCATGACCTTCCCATTGCTCCATCTTTTTGATAGCTATCTAATAGACTTTGGGAACTCTTCTACATCCAAAACCACTAGTCTAGCTTATTCTTTGACCAACTCTACTTTGTCTTTAACGGCCCTTGCCTGTAGTTCCTTAATAATCTGAAGGTGGTCCTCTCTGATCAGGGTGCCTTGGCCCTCCATTCTTGCTTGGATTTCCTTGATCCTAGCCAAGTCATCCTATAATTACACAGTTACTTGCTCCTTCCTAGCCACTATCATCTCCTTCATATTTTTAATTTCCATATTTATTTCTCTGTTGGCCTTCTAGAGTTCCTAACTTTTCCTTTGCATCTTGTCCAACTAGCCTACTTCCATCCTCCTCTTGCACATCTCTTCCTGCAGATGTACCAGCTGGATTCTCACCATATAGATAATAACATCCTTTTCCTTGATGAAATCCTATAGCTTAGTCATTTCCTTCAACCCATCTACCATCATGCAGCATTGGAGGTAGTTGAGAGCTCCTACACCCAGTTTGTGTTATTGGACTCTATAAAGTTTGTGTTGGTGGACTCTATAAAGTTTGCAAAGTTGGTTGTAGAGAGGTCTGATTGTGCTAGTTTAATCTACAAGTTTGCGGTGGTGGTAGCTTCCTGGTGGTGTTGCTCCAGTCTTTGTGTGATAGGATAGACTTGCTAATATTGACTATGTCCTCCTTAAGCTACTGGCTTCCCATTTCCTATGTTGCCCTTTTGGTCCCCTCCTTAGCAGTCCTTCCCTTCTTGTTTCCTCTCTTCTTCTCTAGGTGACTTCGTTGTAGTAGCAAGGGGCACTATCAGCGTCTCTCTTTGAATGAGTTGTTGCCTTCTCACCCAAATTCGGGAGTCACAAGTTCCCATTGCTTCCATGTACTACTCTAGATCCGAGGGAGGGACCTCTTCCCTATCTAGTTGAGAGTTGCTCCAGCCCTATCTTGCCACCTTAGGCGCTTAGTCGGTTTATGAATTTTGCAATTTTGGTCCGATTGAATGGCCTTAAGGCACATGCCTACTTGTTGAGCCGTCTCGATTAAATTTTGCATACATTTTAGAGAAGTCTCCTTCTAGATGCCCATGCTCTTTTGTTCCATTTCTTCTTAGATTCTCTTATGAAGGTCCTCCTTTGCCCTTTTTCCCTTTTTCCCTAGCCTTCAAAGTCCTCTAGCATCTTGTCCTTTGTTCGCACTTCCTCTGTACGCCTTTCTCATGGCCTCGATTTGGTCTTTTCTTTTCCTCAGATTAGCATTGGGTTTTTGTCAGGGTGACATTCAACTCATTGATTGTCATTTTTCCCCTTTTCCTCTGTCACCCTTGCATGTGTAGCTCCCTCTACCTCCTTTTAAGGGCCTTTGTTGTTTTTCCATCCTGTTTCTGGTGTTCTTTAAATTCTTTGACAAGCACCTCTAACTCTTCAATCTAGAATTTCAGTACAGCATCATCATTTTCATTTTCTTCCAATTTCTTTATATCTTTCCCCATGAGTTCTCTTTGAATTCTTCATCGAGGATTAGGGCCATTGATGAACCTTTCCATAACACTGTTTCTTTCCCCTTTTGTTGACTACACAGTTGGATTCTTTTTGTTTCCCTTCATTACATTAAATCTTCTTTTCCACACTTCTATTTCCTATCTCGTAGTAGTAGGAAACTCGTCATTTTTCATTTACAGCTCTCTTTCCCTAATGGCACCTCCTTCACTACTCGAGGGGGTCACTCATAAATATGTAAGCATACCACATGGGTTCAACAAAAGGGATTTTTTAAATCCCTTTATTACACATTTCTATCATACAAAAGGGTACCATTTAAAGGGGGTATTTGGAGGTTGAATAGGGAAAGTGTATGTTTTATTCATAAAAAATTCATAGATAAGGGATTTTTAAAATAGACCTTGAATGCATGTGATACAGAGGATTTACTCAAAGTGAGCCCCCCATGCCTCACTGCTGTTGTTGGCCTCCTTTCCCACTTAGGTGGGTGCATCTACTTCCAAGGCTTTTGTTAACTCTAGGCCTACTTGCCCAAACTCAACAAAAGCCTCCTTGTCCACTTTGGTTGGGCGTAGTTGCTTCTAAGGCTTTTCTTGACTCTCGGTCTCTTGTCTGGGTTAGATTCAGATTTCCACCTTGTGAATGGTGGGGAACCATTTGTTGGAAGATGTAAGTACTCACATCACAATTGTTCATTTGTGGAGATACTCTTCCTATACCGGCGACTACTTGGAGGAGTCATCACTCTCCGAGTCATCTTGTCCACCTTATGCCTACACAAAGTTAAGATATATATAAATAGAAATAGAAAGCATTATAAAGGTTGAAACATGTTTTATAAATAAAAATAAAAAGTATTACCTGCATTGGTGTTCTCCTTGCTCGATTGTATTATTCGTCGGCGGCGTAGATGATCCCTTCATGAAGGTAATCTCATGTATCTCCTCTACGGTGGCAAAACGATGGTAGCTAGTCTCTTCTGGGGTAGGATCTCTACCCACAATGTCACGCTACATCACAAGAAGACAAACATTATAACACAACTCAAATAGAGATAATACAAAGAAAAGACATAAAGTTGCACTATACATACAAACTCCGCCTCCCATGATGCACGACCTCCAGATCCGAAGTGCGACGATCCATATCGCTCCATTTGTATTCGTCCGCACCTCTCTTTGGTGCTGGTTCACTACTCCTTCTAAGAGCTCCTTCTTGGCTCTCTTACACTCACCCTTATGAGCAATAGATGGCTTACTGTGTCCATTTTGACCGACATCTATTCGGGCTTTCTCCTCCTTTGCATGTCTCCTTACTAGAGACCTCCTATTCTTAAGTATGTCTTTGATCTTGTGTCGTGCCCATCTATTGTTAAACCTTTGGTTGTGAGGATTAGGATACTTTTTATGGATAGCTTTAATGCAATCAACCACTAGGCTCTCCCTTTGCTGCTTAAAATGTATAAAGTAGTCTTTATAGTGTGTAAAAACTACTTGGCATGCAAGTAGTTTAACACATCCTTCCCACGAGAGTCAACTATGCCACCCACATCTGTGATATCATAATATGATATATCACCATGATGTTGTGAAGACTCTAAAGAACTATCCCCACCCTCAAAGCACTACCCTAGGCATCCTCCATCTCCTCTACCTCCACTCTCAGTGCTAGTGTGGCGTGAGATACAAGTGCCACACTCTCCATGAATGTTGTAGCACTGGGGCTGAACGATGAGGGGTGAATGTAAAGGTAGGTGAAGTGTGCCTGGCAAGGGTAAAGTGCCTGGCAAGGGACCCTGTTGGGCTGTGGGCGGACCTGATGTTAAAGGGGTGCCTGTTTCATAGGCTGCCAACTGCTCGGGGGTGGGAGTATAGCCAAAGATGCCCTCTACCTCCCTAGCAAACTATCATTGAGACTCGATGAGAGCCTTAACCCCTATAGGTCTATGTGGGTCAAGAGAATTAGGACACATGCCACATCTATACAAATATATTAAAAAAATATTATACAAGCCTTATGTAAGCATTGTGTTTAAAGTACTATGCATAAGCTTAAAACACTATGCATTATGTTTAAAGCACTATGCGTTATGCAAGCCTTATGCAAGTTGTTTTATGTAAGCCTTGCATAAAGCATTATGCATGAGGCCTTATGCATAATACATGCATGAGAATTATTCATAAAGCATTATGCATAAAGCTTATGCGCAAACCTACAAATCCCCAGCACCCAAGGGTGTGCAATAATAATAGAGGAAAGATATGAAAGCACTTATCTCTTTTTTGTGTTGTTGAAAGAGAGGATTAGAGGACCTACAAAACCAACAAAAGGTGTGAGGAGAAGATTAGTAATGTATACATACAAAATATTATGCAAGCTATGCCGCTATGCAAGTCCCTTGCAAGTCCTAAGCCTTATGCAAGCTATGCTAAAGCTTATGCATGAGGCCTTATGCATAAAGCTTTAGGCATAATGCTTTATGCATTAGGCCTTATGCATAATAAAGCTTTAAGTATAACACTTTATGCATGAGGCCTTATGCATAAAGCATTATGCATAAGGCTTATGCATAAATCACTACTACGCATAAAGCCTTAAGCATAAAACTATGCATGAGGCCTTATGCATAAAGCTTATAAATAAATCATGCATGAGGCCTTATGCATAAAGCCTATGCAATGAGGCCTTATGCATGAAGCTATGTATTAGGCCTTATGCATGAGGCCTTATGCATAAAGCTATGCATGAGGCTTATGTATAAAGTATTATGCATCATTAGGACCTCAATGGAGTCTTCTTTGGCCCTTTTATTTGGCAGTTTAAGGGAGTCAAACCTTTTCTCTTAAGAAGAAACGTTTTCTAATTTGAAGCTTCAAAATGGCTACTTTATTCAAATTTGAATTTTGGGGGAAAAATGGAATTTAAAATCTAGCGGATAAAACCATATCATGTAACATATCTATGGAAAGCTCTTGATGCGTAGATCACGGATCAAATCGGAGCTTGTATGTAGAAGTTATGGAGGTCCGAAAATTGTAAAATTGCCCCTCCCCCCTTTTTGGGAGGAAAAGTGTACCCTTTGACCACTCTTACACCTCTCTTAATCACCAATGGTTTTT
This sequence comes from Cibotium barometz, assembly GCF_041138505.1. NCBI lineage: Eukaryota > Viridiplantae > Streptophyta > Polypodiopsida > Cyatheales > Cibotiaceae > Cibotium > Cibotium barometz. Next base: position 37,933,855 of record NC_141068.1, read on the forward strand.
GCTTACATGGCGGGCTCCTATTTGTCAAAAAGTTAAACGTTTCCATAACCTCATGGAAAATTAAAGGGCCCAAAAAGACTCCATTGAGTTCCTAATGTAAAGCATAGCTTATCCATAAAGCATGCATGAGAATTATGCATAAAGAAACATTAAAGCAAGTTATGCATGCTAAAGCTTATGCATAAAGCATGCATGAGGCCTTATGCATGCTTTAAACATAATGCAAGCTATGCTAAAGCTTATGCATAAAGCATGCATGAGGCCTTATACATAAAGCTTTAAGCATAATACTTTATGTTGAAAAATACAAGTGAATAGAGTGTGTGTGGGAACGAGCTCTTGGTTAGAGGTTGTAAAAGAGGAGATGTAATTGTGAAAGAACCTGTGAAAAGGTTAGAAGAATCTACTAGGAGAGAATAATGGGTAGCATGAGGGAATTTAGGAGTGTAGAGATATTCTGGGAGATATTCAGGGAAAAGAGAAGAGGTGGAGAGAATCAAGCAAAAGGTGGAGATATTCTGGAAGTGAATCATGGAGAAACCAATGGGATTTGATGCTTGATGTAAACTCTATAAATTGAGGCATAGCCCTAATGAGAATTTTGCTGGTTTTTGAGTATCCATGCCTACATTAATCTATTTGCTAATTATTCACTAATTACGTCTTAATCATTTCTTAATCACTTTGTTAATCATGTTGATTCTAGTGTATGATCCACCATAACTCATCATTATGCTCAAATTTCAACATGGTATCAGAGCCATGCCTAGAATCAATCAGATTTATGAGCCCATTAGTGAATTAATTAGGATTAGTAGGTAATTAGCAAAAAAATCAATTTTTAGTGAGTTTTTCATCTTCCCCTTCACCCCCAGCCAGTGGAGGACTCCATTCTCCATGCATAGTCAACATTAAGTCTTGCCCTTCTAACACAAGCTAGTCAACATCCCTAGCTACAAGCTCATCAAACGGCGCAGCAAAACGCGAAAGCGTTGAGGAGAAATCGACGTTTTTTTCAGCACAGTTTTTTCTGACAGTTTTGCAGATCTTGTGCTCATCAAGCCAAGTTGCTTCAATTCCTCCTAGCCCAAGGGGTAATCAAGCATGCTCTACAAGCTGGTGAAGACAGAATTCAATTTCATCAAGTCTACATTGAGATCAAAACTCTTCATCAAATCCCTCTCCTCTTTTTTCCTCTCTCCTCTTTTCTCCTTCTTTCTTCTTTTCTCCTCTTCTCCTTCTCCTAATATGTTCTTGCTTTTACTTTTTAATTTAAGAATTAGGACGTTTAGGGTTTTGTGTTTTTTTGGCTCTCTATGCATGTTGAGAGCTCTCTATGTATGCATAGATCTCCTAATGCATGCATAGAGATTTTAGGGTTTAGTATTAGTTCTTATTCTTGTGTTTAATTTACTAATTATTTTGTTTAATATTTTGTTTTGCAGCTCTTTCACCTCACCAATCTTTCACCAATCCTCTCCTTCAGCTTCGCAAAAAAGAGGTAGATCCTCTTTCGATTTTTCTTGTTTATGCTTTTTTCTATGTATTATTGCATCCCTGTTTTATGGTTTAGGGTTAGTTTAGGGTTCTTGTAAGCTTATACATAGGATTAATTTAATATCTATGCATAAAACCTATCATAAGCTTGCAATCTCTATGCATAGCCTTCTTGCAAGCTTTATGCATAAGCTCTATTCATAGAGCTTGCGAACTTGTGAAATCTCTATGCATAGGCTTTATGCATAGAGTTTGCAAGCTTATAAAATCTCTATGCATAGGTTTCTTGAAAGCTTGCATGGACATTGTACATAGAGCTTGCATAGCCTTCTTGTTGAAAACTCTATGCATAGCCTTCTTGTAAAAGCTCAATGCATATGCTCTATGTATAGGCTTTATACATAGAGGTTGTAAGATTATGAAAGCTCTATACATAGGGCTTGTAAGCTTATGCAAGCTCTAAACATAGAGTTTATGCATAGAGCTATATGAATCTAGCTGAATGCATGAATTAAGATCTATGCATAAAGCTTAATACATAATGTTTTATGTATAAATCTTATGGATGAGCTTTATGCATAAGGCTTCACATGCGTTATGTTTTTTTGCATAAACCTTTTTTTGATGTAGAGTGCCTTGCATGGATGGAAAGCATAAGCTTTTTGAATGTTTATACTCTCTGATACATATAACATATAAGTCTTATGCTCTGTTTTCTATGCATAAGGTATTCTCTTTATTCATAGAGTTTATATATGTTATCAAGGTAAGATCTCTTATCCATGTAAAACAAGATCATGTTTATTACACCATTGGGTGATGGAATTAAGGGTTAGTATAGTGCATAAGGCTTATAGCATAGAGCTTATGCATAAGTCTTGCATAGAGCTTATTCATAAGACTTATGCATAGAGCGTATGGATAAGACTTATGCATATGGATTATGCATAGAGCTTATGCATAAGACTTATGCATAGAGCTTATGAATATGGCTTATGCATAGAGCGTATGCATAAGACTTATGCATAGAGCTTATGCATAAGACTTATGCATATGGCTTATGCATAGAGCGTATGCATAAGACTTATGCATATGACTTATGCATAGAGCTTCTGCATAAGACTTATGCATAGAGCTTATGCATATGGCTTATGCATAGAGCGTATGCATAAGACTTATGCATAAGACTTATGCATATGGCTTATGCATAAGGCTTATGCAGTTGGCTTATGCATAGAGCTTATGCATAAGGCTTATGCATAAGACTTATGCAGTTGGCTTATGCATAGAGCTTATGCATAAGTCTTGCAGCCTTATTATGCAAGCTTATACTTATGGCTTACAAGCCTTACTATGCATACGATTGCATAAACCTTATTCATAAAGCTTGCATAAGACTTACGTATAGAGCTCAATGTGTAGGCTCTATTTACAGAATCTATGCATTTAGATTTTTGCATAAGGCCTTTATAAATAGCTATTTATGAATAGACATAGCTTCTCTCTCCATCCTTGTTCAAATTCATCTTAATTTTGTATGGAGAGAAGATAAGCTAATGTATAAGTTATTTTTCAATATTTTTAAAGTCTCCCTCAAACGGCTGGGGAAAAGAAGCCCGTTTGACGCTTTAAATGTTATTTTTTAAAATCTCCCTCACGGCTGGGGAAAAGAAGCCCTGTTTTATGGTTTACATAGTGCTTTGTGTAATGCATAATGATTTGTGTTTAATGAGCTGCATATACATGTTATCCTGCTAGATGAAGCCTCTCAATCTTGAAGAGAGAACAGCGTGTCCATGCATGCAATGTAAGTACCAAATCTTTCGAAAACGAAGGATTTGCAACCAGCATGTTCATGACGCTGGCATATTTCCAATGGAGCACTTGCAAAATTTACGGTTTCAATCGTACAACCAAGCAAGTGTGCAGCCGCATCTTGATAACATTGCGCTTGTGAATTCTCATCCCCAACAAAGGATGAGGATATCGCAGGAGGGAGTGACAGATGGAGCTCAATTAACAGCACCCGAGGGAATGGAAGAAGGTCAGGAATTGGAAGAAGGTCCAATGGAAGAAATGTTGGATGCCTTCATCGAGCAACAAGAAGCTCTCTTCGAGGAGCATGAACATGAAGATCATCAACCAGGACATTCTCAACGGTCAAATTATGAACCAGAGGAAGAGGCCATGCGTAAACTTGCACGCCTTCCATTATACAATGGTGCCAACATATCTGTATTGCGTGCATCTCTTACGATGCTAAATTTGCAGTCAATTTTTGGATGGTCTAATACAAGTGTCACTGAACTATTCAAGTAAGGACTTTTTTTGGAGATTACACCTACTGTTGAAATGATAAATTATCAACTTGTATTTGAGAAAATCTTAATAGTAACGATCAGATATTGCCATACTTGCAGGCTTTTGAAAGACCAGATATTGCCCCCTAGCAACGAGATGCCTCCATTTCGTGCAGATGCCAAGAAGTTATTGAAATCCATAGGCATGGATTACAATAATATTCATGCTTGTCGCAATGATTGTTGCCTCTTCCGCCATGAATATGAGCATTTGCAAGAATGTCCCCATTGTGGCTCTAACAGATATAGAGAAGATGTTCAGGGGGAAGCTGTCCCGGTAAAGGTTCTCAGGCACTTTTCAATCATCCCAAGAATAAAAAGCATGTTCAGGTGCAAATCTATAGCAAGCTTGATGACATGGCATGCCACAACTCGATCCACAGATGAAGTGATGCGTGTGCCTGCTGACTCACCCGCATGGAGACACATTGAAGAGAAATGGCCGGCTTTTAAGGAAGAACCTCGAAACCTCTGTCTTGGCCTAGCAATGGATGGTGTAAACCCTTTTGGTTTAAGGAGCTCTTCATGGAGCACATGGCCTGTTTGCCTTGTGAATTATAATCTTCCGCCATGGTTAGCAATAAAGAAAGGTCATTTGTTGCTCTCATTAATAGTTCCAGGAAAGCACAAGGTGAAGAACATGGATGTATATTTGGCACCACTTATTGATGAGTTACGCACCTTGTGGAACGGAATTGAATTGAAGGACATGTCAAAGCAGCAGAGTGGCCAAAGACTTACAACTGTGCAAGGTATTCTCATGTGGACAATGCATGATTGGCCTGGCTATGGAGAATGCTCAGGTTTGTCTATATCGGGTTACAATGCATGTCCTATATGTGGTCCTTGACTTGATTCAAGATACTCAAAAGCATTACGAAAGAATGTCTACCAAGGACATGTTAGGTATCTTCTAGAAAATCATGAATTGCGGGATGGTAATCTAGGAAGACCTCCTCCAAGTGCATTGAAGGCAAGCAATTGGAAGATCAAATGGGAGGAATGTGGCAACTTGGCATGTCCTGGGATGAAGAGGCTCTCTATCTTTCACCAACTCCCCTATTGGGGTGATCTCCTTATAAACCATTTGCTTGACCCAATGCATATTTTCAAGAATGTAGCTGACATTCTGTGGAAGACCATGACAGGAAAAAAGGAGACTAAAGGCCAAAGGGATGACTTGGAAGAGATTGGTTGCATGCAAGAGTTGTGGGCTCACACTAGACCCAATGGAAAGGTGCTACTTCCAAGAGCCCCATGGGTTTTTAGCAAGATGGAGGAACAACAAGTCAAGAGGACAATTTCAGAGTTTCGGACTCCTACAGGTTGTATGCATTGCTTGAAAAGTGCATTTACAAAGGATGATGATCTTAGTGGCCTCAAGAGTCATGATTGGCACAAGTTTCTACAATTTGTGCTACCCATAGCAATAAAAGATTGCCTCACTGAAGACATTAGAGCTACTATCTATAAGATTGGCACATTGGTGCGCTGGATTTCTTCAAAAGAGATAAAGAGAGACACTTTGGAGACAGCGCGTTTAAACTCCATAGAGGCAGTCTGCATGGTAGAGAAGTTTTTCCCTACAAGTTTATTAACAATCCAGATGCATCTGCTAGTTCATGTTGTAGATGAGGTTGCAGTTACTGGAACAGTCCATTCAAGATGGATGTTCTTTTTGGAGAGGTTTATGAAGACATTAAAGGGATTTGTTCGCCAAATGGCTCGCCCAGAGGGTAGTATGTCAAAAGGGTAGCTGATACAAGAGTCCCTAGTTCCTCAGATCCAGAGATACCTCGACTATGGTCTCAAGAGTCTAACAGGCGAGTCATTGGTGAGGAACCTCAAGGACAAGGCATTAAGAGAAAGATGGATAACAATTTGAGGAAAAAAATCAACAAATTTTGCATCTTGAACTCTCATGTAATGGAGAAGTGGATTGAGACATATGAAGCTCTCAAGCGACAGCGAGTACAAGATCATTTAAGTTTCAGAAGGAATCGCACTACAAGAAATCTCCCATATCCAGAAGGTATGCAAGCTCTTCCGGACTTTCCCACAGGTAGATGGCTAGAAGCTACAATTTTAGAAGCCAAACGTGCTGGTTTAACTATAACAGAGGAGGAGGAGGAGCTTACAAAAGGATGCGATTGGCATGTAAGTGTTTAAGTTCTACATGTCTCTCTTTTTTTTCTCTACATGTCTCAGTGTTTGATTCTCCATCAACAATCTTTTTGTGCTATTTGTAGTATCACAAATATGGGGCGTTTTGGTCACATGGACGTCATTTTCGAGTAGAACAAATAGACCAAAGAAGAGCAACCTTTGATTGTGGTGTCACAGCATAGTTTGTTCAAGAAAGTCGTGCAAGTGCAAGTGATGATAACACAATTACTGGAATGCTTGATTACTTTGGAACCATTCAAGATATATTAAAGGTTGGCTTCAGAAGTTTTGAGTTGTTTATCTTTAATGTGAAGTGGTTCAAGGTAATCATGAATGGGCCACATGCAACTGTACGTAGAGACAAGAGTGGCCTCATCCAAGTGGACTCCACAAAGGTATGGACCGATCAGCAAGATACTTTTGTGCGCCCAGAGCATTGTGAGCAGGTTGTTAAAGTGGATCCAAAAGATCCACGCTGGCTGTTTGTGGTTCAAGTCGCCCCCCGCAGTAAGCAAATTTTTGAAGAATTTGAGCTACAACAAGGTGATGTGGATGCACAGGGTAATGGAGAGCAGCAAGAACAAGCCGATATCAACAATGAAGAGGAGCAAGCAATTGAAGAGGAGAAACTAGAGGAAGATCCAAATGAAGAGGTGCAAACCAAGGAAGCTGAAAAACATGTTGAGGAAGAAGACATAGATGATGAAGACATCTTTGATCAAGGGACTTTTAATGATGAGGATGCTGAAATGTACATAGACATAGATCTCTTTGGGGCTACTAATCTTAATGAGGATGATAGAATAGATAATGATTTTTAAAATGATGTATCTTAATGATTATGCAAATAGTTATGACATATTTGTAATGGTTTTATGACATTGAAGGTCCTTTCATTGTTTACCATTGTTAATGTTTACAATCATAATCACTACTGTAGGAGCAAGTTGATATAGTTTTACCAATGTTGTTTATCATTGTTAATGTTTGTCATATGGTTCATTCATTGTTTATCGTGTAATTTTCATTTCACACAAGTTTGTCATATGGTTTTTTGTCCAACAGGCCATGGGTGACTCACCGCCCTACGAGTACAGTCCAGATTTCTCATTTAATCCTACACCGCAGGGCATGAGTCCCTAGCAGTTATATGGTTTTCTTTCGTCCATGACTCCAGAGCAGAGAGCCATGGCTCAGAGTTATTGGGGTTCTAGAGCAGGGACATCAGTCTCACCATCTGGCTTCCCGACGCCAGTTCCCACACCTGTGGGTACGACAGCAGCTCCCACACCTCATAACACACAGCCTTCCACTCCTCTTATAGCTCGATCTACCACCTCTTTACATAGACGGTGCTCACGTAGTAGGTCTTTAGGGGGAGGTTGTTGTGGCGGTAGTGCCACAGATGCTGTGACACCACCACCACGTGAGCATCGTTCTTCGCTCTCATCTGTTGATAGCACACCCATAGGGTCACCTTCCACTCCCTGGGGTGCACATGACCATGACAACAGCAAGATTTACACAATTAGGGATGGGGCACCAATAATGGATAGTGCAGGGAAGGCAATGAAGACACGCATTCGAAAATTGTGCACTATACAGTTTCACGACTCTGTCATGACTAAATGGGATCAGCAAGATAAGGGGAAGAAAAATTATATAAATACAAAGATAAAGCAAGAGTTTCAGCCATCTGACCCTATGAATGTCGTCTCTAATGAGTGGATACAGTATACAGCTCGCATTTTGATGGGGCATCGTAGGTCAGAGGCGAGAGACACATTTAGAGAGGGGAAAGAGAAACCTATTTGGCTAGATGACAGGGAGTGGGCAGCCATTGCTCAGGAGCTCACCGAGACACCAGAGAGGTTTCAACAACAAAGAGAGGCGGCAAGGGCAAGACTCCAAACAGTAGGGGCTTCTCATCTTGGGAGTGGTGGTTACGAAACCATGCGCCATGAATTCGTAAGTATTTGTAGCAATTTTATTTATGTAAATGTATGTATGTGGGCTAAATGTTGATTTCTAAAAGTTATAATTGTTAATCGTTTGTGCAGGAGTTGGCCATGAATCGCCCACCAAGTAGGCGAGAGGAGAAGTACGCTCACAAACATGGCCTTGTGGCCTTGTTTGAGATGCTTGAAGAAGAAGGAGAGACCGTCAACTGGGAGGCATTACCATGATGTAAGATGACCTTCAAACTAATGAAATATGATCAAAACATTCTTGAGTATTAATGTTTAATTTAATTTCTTGTTTGTCGATCAGGAAAATAAAAAAATGAGCACGGTTGTTTTTGTGCTCTATTTTAGACAGAATGGTACTGTCTATTTGCTGTTGTTGATCCTGTTCATTGCAGGCAGCCAGGCAACAGCCAGGCAGCACTATTCTGCCCAAAAAAAAATTTATGGTACAGCGTCGGTATATTCCCCGGTACTGGCATCGGTATATTCATTGGTATATCTCTCGGTATTTGCGTCGGTATAAAACCCGATATACACCCCGGTATTCACCCCGGTATATGCACCGGTATAGATGCCGGTTTAGCCGTCGGTATTATCCCTGGTGAGCGTCGGTATAGACAACGGTATAGGCGTCGGTATTGTTACCCGACGCTTATACTGACGCTGTGGTTCCGGCGCTTATACCGGCGATGATGGGGCTTTTTTAGACCCCGTTAAATGACGTCGATATAAGCGCCGGTATTAGGCTAACATGTAGTAGTGATTGAGTATCCAAAAATGAGTAAATGCTCACATAAGATGAAGAGTTGAATATGTACAAGGTTAATTAGTAAAAAACTATGAGTAATATCAAAAAAATGAGATAAATTGAGTATCCAAAAATGAGTAAATGCTCACATAAGATGAAGAGTTGAATATGTACAAGGTTTATTAGTAAAAAACTATGAGCAATATTAAAAATATGAGATATTTTGGATATCCAAAAATGAGTAAATGCTCACATAAGATGAAGAGTTGAAAATGTACAAGGTTTATTAGTAAAAAACTATGAGCAATATTAAAAATATGAGATATTTTGGGTATAATGATTCCATTTTGACACATATGTAAGGAAGGGGAATTCTTTAAAGGAGGTGCATATTTCACATGCTTGAATGAGTTTTAAACTCTAAAATAATGTGATATTTTTATCTCTCCTCTCTCTTGAACCAAACCAAACCGAATCAAAAAGTAACCAAACTATGTCCAAATCTAGTCCAAATTCAACCAAACTGAATTTGGAAAATTCTAGAATTCAGTTAGCTTTGGTTAGATCTTCCCTCTCCTATAAATAGAACATGAGTCCTTTGGAAAAAGGAGAAGAATTTTACTATACTAGAGTTATGCTGAAATAATGCTAGTTTCTACTATTCTCTAAAATTCTCTCCAAATTGAAGAAATTGGAACTTCCCTCTTTCTTCAATCCCCATTGGTGGCTCCATCAACATACTTAACCAATTGATTGGTTGGGGGCCTCTACCGTGAACAAAGAATCAAGCAATTTGTAAGGTAAATGGTGAATTTTGATCTTTTCTATAATTTCTCAATGCTTCTCTCTTCTCAACCCCTCTCAAGCTTGAGAAGCTTAATTGGAATGGTTTTTTAATGCTATTGAAGCTAATTGATGAATGGTAGTGAAGAGTTACATAAATTGATGAATGTATTGAAGTTAATTGATTAATGATAGTTAAGAATTACATAAATTTCCATTTATGCTTAATTCAAATGATTTCTATGTAATTTCTCTCTCTCACTCAAGAAATGGTCATACTCATGACCCATTCTCAATCCAAATAAAGCTTTTCATAAAGCTTTTCCTTAATCCAAGATTAATCTATGCTTGAGGCCAAATTAATGGCTTTTTCTATGCTTTTAGTTTATGTATTTCATGAATATTGATGATTCAATCCATTAGAGATTAATGATCCAATTAGGGATCATTCTAATTATTTCCTTAAAGATAAGCTTTATCCCTTAGAAAATTTGAGATTTATCAGTCATAACAGCGGAGGTATGGCAAAATTTTTATAAAAATTACTCATAAAATAATTTCATTCAAAGCATAAAAAGAGGACTTCCTACCATATTCCAGGAATTATCATCCTAGATTAATTGAAAGATATTCATTGTAATCCTAGAGAAATTGATTTTTATATTATGCATAATTGAATTTCATGCATAGAGGTATGCATAAGAGATGAATATTTTATTATAAAAGTGTTACTTTTAGCATAATTGAATTTCATGCATAGAGGTATGCATAAGAGATGAATATTTTATTATAAAAGTGTTACTTTTAGCATAATTGAAATTCATGCATAGAGGTATGCATAAGAGATGAATATTTTATTATAAAAGTGTTACTTTTAGCATAATTGAATTTCATGCATAGAGGTATGCATAAGAGATGATTATTTTATTTTAAAAGTGTTACTTTTAGCATAATTGAATTTCATGCATAGAGGTATGCATAAAAGATATGGGAAGTGATAAGATATGATAAGATGCATATGAGATGAGTTAGGATGTGATAAGATGAGTTAAGAAGTGATAGGATGTGTATGGGATGAGGTAAGAAGTGTATGTGATGGGATAAGATGTATATGGGTTGTGATAGGGTGAGAATATGGATGTGAATGTGGATGGGTATGTATGGATGTATGCATGTAGATGTGGATGCATGAATGTGGATGTATGGATGTGAATAAGGATGTGGATGTGGATGCATGGATGTAAATTTGGATGTGTATGTATGGATGTATGCATGTAGATGTGGATGCATGAATGTGGATGTATGGATGTGAATGAGGATATAGATGTGGATGTATGGATGCGAATGTGCATGTAGATGTGGATGTATAGATGTGAATGGATATGTGGATGTGGATGTATGTATGTATGTGGATGTGGATGTATGAATGAGGACGTGATAATGGATGTATGCATGTTGTGGATATGGATGTGTATGTATGAATGTGGATGTGGGATGTGGATGTATAAATGAGGACGTGATAATGGATGTATGCATGTGGATGTGGATGTATGGATGTGAATATAAGATTCCTCCCCAGCCTTCTCGAGGTATACAGGAGTAAGAATCTCCCTTTTTGATCTTATAATTATTCCCTCTCTAAAATAAAAGAAAGATTCTGTTTAAAAAAGGAAAACCCTTTCCGTAGAATACTTCTCAGGAGTCACGCCTATTTTAAGGATTCAGAACAATGAGTTCAGAAGTGAAAATCGGTGTTTTGGATACCAAGGTTTTGGTTTTCATTCGAGTACAGCCCAAAAGAAGTTCTTTATCTCTTGGGGAGTATAAGAACTTATCCCCCAAATATTGTGAGCCTTATATCTGAATTCAATGAAAGTAGGTGACTTAGCCTACAAGCTTCTTTTACCTCCTCATCTCAAAGTTCTTAATGTATTTTATAGAAATATGTGTCAAACCCAAATCATGGAAAGACGGTAAAACTTCAGTGACAAGATACCGTTGGCTTCTAAGTTACGCTAGCTCCTTCCTTTATATAAGTCGTAACTTTTACCTGTCACTCACAGTAATCTTACTTCCATAGATCTCCCTTCTTCTGAATCTCCTTCGTGGCTTGGCAACAGGAATTAGTTTTATCCATGATGATTTCTCACCTTCAAAATGCAAACGAGTCTGTGAAGAAAGATTTTATAGAATAGTATGAGCGCTCACTTTTTCCTCACTTGGGAACTTCTGTGCTCAGACCAAATGGCGGACCTATCAAGCAATAACTAGGGTAACACCCTGGGATCAGTAGCACTTTCGTAACAATGTCCGCTTGGCCATGGTTAGATGTGGATGTATGAATGAGGACGTGATAATGTATGTATGCATGTGGATGTGGATATGGATGTGTATGTATGAATGTGGATATGGGATGTGGATGTATAAATGAGGATGTGAAAATGGAGATAAGCATGTAGATGTGGATGTATGGATGTGAACGTGGATGTGGATGTGGATGTATGCATGGATGTAAATGTGGATGTGGATGTGGATGTAGATGTATGCATGGATGTAAATGTGGATGTGGATGTATGTATGGATGTGAACGTGAATGAGGATGTGGATGTGGATGCATGGATGTAAATGTGGATGTGTATGTATGGATGTATGCATGTAGATGTGGATGCATGAATGTGGATGTATGGATGTGAATGAGGATATAGATGTGGATGTATGGATGTGAATGTGCATGTAGATGTGGATGTATAGATGTGAATGGGAATGTGGATGTGGATGTATGTATGTATGTGGATGTGGATGTATGAATGAGGACGTGATAATGGATGTATGCATGTGGATGTGGATATGGATGTGTATGTATGAATGTGGATATGGGATGTGGATGTATAAATGAGGATGTAAAAATGGAGATAAGCATGTAGATGTGGATGTATGGATGTGAACGTGGATGTGGATGTGGATGTATGGATGTGGATATGGATGTGAATATATGATATGTGAGGTGAAGAAATCTGAAGTGAAGAGATGAAAAATGAGGTGATTGGATAAGTACACATATAAATGGAATGTAGAATAAGTAATGTGGACTAAGCAGGGATAATGTGGAAAAATGAGAGTTAATATAGAAACTGTATTTTGTGACTATTTGTAAATGTTGTTTGTAAACGATTGTTTTATGTCAAGAATGCTGGGAAAGCATTTTGACTCTTGTGATTAAGGTCGTGGAGACCTAACTGATAAAGTTGCAATTGCTGGGATGGAGAGTCAATGGAGGACATCTCGCGTAGCAAGGTCGGCCGAGGTCTTGACCAGCCTCGGTGCGATTAAAATGGTGAGCTTCCGGTACGGTGGATGAGGGGCCAAGGAAGCGGCCTATGAGTGAAGCGCTAGGTCACCTGCGAAGAAGGATCCTAGAGGGTGCTGACCATACGGTGCTCTGGCTCTGGGTCGCCCAGGATACCCACGCGTGCGTCGAGGAAGATATTGGAACAAGGAGTAAGAGTTGTTTTTTGAAACCGGGCATGGATCTGGTTGACTGACCTTGATGGTCCTCAACGGATGAGTCCATGGCTCTTTATATGGATCTGTTGGTTGATCTTGCTGATCTTTAACGAGAGTCCATCTTGATAAGTGATTATGTTGCCGAGTATTATGGGCTAGGAACTATTGAAACGGCCCCTGAGTGGACAGGTGGTGAGCGTTCTAGTTGCCAATGATGCCATAGATACTCTGAAGAAGGAATGATGGGAAATTGAATCAACCGGATAATTTGGAAGATGGTGATCAGTGATACTATGGTTTTATTAAAGGATTGTTTTAAAACTGATTGAATCTGTGAAAAAAGGCAATTTCATATTGGGTGTGTAAGTGGTGTGACTAGTTTTTTTTTTTTGCATGAATATCTGGCTAGGGGACCTGGGAACTCTTTTCCTTGGTACCCGAGACAAAACCTAACCAGATTCCTAATTGGATCCCATCACTACAGTGGTTGGGCGGTTGGCTAACCCATGGGACTGGATGGGGTTAGGCTGGACTGATGGATCCGTAAATCGAGACTCAACTTTTGTTATTACGATAGATAAAGTAAATCCCGGACAGTAATTGTTCTATGGATAGGAATCAACGGCTGTGCCTCTTGAATGGGGAAAAAAGCATTGATCCCAATGATCCAAGTGCAAGTTTCTTCCTTGATCTGATCAAGTAACTTGTAGATGTAATTGGATCAGCTAGATCAGAAATGATCTTGACTACGTTAGAGCAAAAAGTTATCCTGGTGGAATCACCCGTGCTTTCCGGTAAAGGAAGTTTTTCCGGGTTCGATTTTGGAACAACCGACAGATTAGTCTCTTATCCGGATATCCGTGGGTGAGGCCCCGAATGTGGGACCCCTATCCCGCGTGAGAAGTGCTACTTCCGGTGCCAGTATCCTGAATCCGTTGCTTGGTGGGAACAGGGATCTTACAACACAACAAAGGTGGCATCGATAGAAGTTTTGTATCACAACATGAAGGAGCAGATAGGGAATCTCACCTGCCGCCCAAACACAAAAACAAAAATTGGCCCATATTTGAGGGACTTGTTTAAGGCACAAGAAGGAGCCAAAAAAGAGAAGGAGGATGTTGGCACCACAAGGCCCCAAGGTAGATGCAACAGAAAATCTTGAGGAATAGGCAAGTTCTAGACATGGTAAAGACTAGGGGCTCGGGAGTGGGGAAGGAAAGGATCTTCGAATTCGGGCAGAAGAAGACAGGCAACAAGAAGGGAAGGAATACTAAAGGAGGGGATGAGTAGGGCAATATAAGAAATGGGAAGTTGGTAGCTCAAGGAGTACTTGGTTGATATTAGCAAGTCTATCCTATCACACAGAAATTGGAGTAGCACCAACAAGAAGCTACCACCACCGCAAACTTGTAGATTGAACTAGCACAATCAGACCTCTCTCTACAACCAGCTCTACAAACTTTCTAGAGTCCATCCACATAGACTAGGTGCAAGAGCTCTACAAACTTTCTAGAGTCCATCGACATAGACTTGGTGCAAGAGCTCTCAACTACCTCCAACGCTACATGATGGCAGATGTATTGAAGGGATTGACTAAGTTGTATACAATCATCAAGGAAACAAGTGCTACTATCGAGATGGTGAGGAGCCAGGTGGTACATCTGCAAGAAGAGCTACGCATGAGGAGGATGGAAGCCGGTTCATTAGGAACTCAATGGAGACTTCTTGGGCCCTTTAATTTGGACGTTTAGTGAAATGCTTAAAATGCTAATCCATCGTTGACCAAGCCTAGAGGCCTAGTCCTAAAAGCATATATTTGATTTTTCACAAAAATAAAAAAAAAGAAAAAAAGGAGATATTCTTAGATCTGGCCACCTAGGTGACTTTAAAGCTTTGTAATGGGCTGTCAGTCAGTTATCATAGCCTGCAGCAACCTTTTTGAACTCCAAACATTCCAAAAATTCGTCACTTTCTTCCCCCCTTTTTTGTGTGTACACCAGATCTCTTTCTCTCTCTAAATCTTCTCTCTAAAACGCCCTACACTCCTTCTCCATGAAAAAAAGCGTCTTTCTCTACTCCAAAAGCCATAGCTAGCAGATCTGTACTCCTAAATGAGCCTTCTCTCTCCAAACCCACAGTAGTAGCCATGGCTTGCACACGGAAGAAGCTTACCATGAGCATTCTCTCTACAATACTTGGTCCTCTCTCCATAGCTAGCAAGTCTGTACTCCTAAATGAGCCTTCTCTCTCCAAACCCACAGTAGTAGCCATGGCTTGCAAGGAAGAAGCTTACCAGGAGCATTCTCTCTACAATACTTGGTTCTCTCTCCAAACCCACAGTAGTAGCACAGAAGAACCTTTTCATGATGTATTCTCTCTCTATATTGCTTAGCAACCATAGCTTGCACTAAAGAAGCTTCCCATGATGCATTGTCTCCTTTGCATTTTCGTCTCACCATTGCCAACCCTCTCTATGTTTCTTTGGCTCCCTTTCTGGCTTCTTTCTCTATCCACAATGCAGCTCTAGAGAAGCAACCCTCATCTCCATTCTTCCCATTATTTTTTGATACCATATCCTGCTCCTTCCACTCCTATTCAACCCAAGCTTACAAGCCTACTTTCTTGTAGATGGCACTACAAGACATCACCAATAAGCCTTCTAAGATCCGCCTTCAGGTTGATTTGGAGACAGAATATGCAACCCTACGCAGTAGGCATGTTGCACCCAATATTTCATACGATCAGCTTCGAATGCAAGGAGAAAAGTCCATTGATCTTTGGATTGATGGAAATCTTTATCCACCAGATCCAATATCTGGTGCCCCTCCACCATTCAAAAGCATTACAAGTTTTCTTAAGTTTGTTGGTGATGGTTTCAATGAGCTTCTTGGCTATTGTAGGAGATTACACATGTTGTGGCTAGATGAGGCAGCTGAAAAGAGGCAAACACAATTTGCCTTCGACCAGCTTCAAGCAGCATCGACTAAGCAGATCAATAGTTTGATGCAGAGGATGAAAGAGCTCTCAGAGGAGCTTGAGGTACAGAAGAATAATCTAGCGGATCCTGTGCGCACAATAAATCAATTTACCGATAATTATGTTCGTCTTCAACACTCCACTCGTAATCTTCAGCGTCGTGTTCACCATTTCACTCACCTTCCCATTGGATATCACGCAAGGCAAAGAAAACGTAAAGCTGTTGGGTTACTTTCTAAGACAGCAGGCGCATGCAAGAGGCGTAAACAAACAACCAAGTAAAGATTTTTGTAGGAATTATAGCAGCTTTGAGAAGCAATTAATGAATAAAGCATCTCTCATGGGTGACTCTTGCGATTGTAGGGCATGTGCAACAACTATACTAGGATGTAACAATGCTGAGGACAATGTTAATTTCTCCCTTCTTCAGCATGTCCTTCAGGAGAAGGATATCATGGAAATGATAACAGGTTCTGGTAATGATAAGCTGCGGGAGACCCTTCGTCAACATTTCTTGAAGGAAATCAAAGAAATTGTCACACCCAAAGAGATGCTTGATATATGTGACTCAGCAGGTATTAGCCAGAAAGGTTACAGAGCAATGTACAGGTCAATCACTTTAGGGTTGCGAGCAAAGGGAGTTATGCAATCCTTGCTTCCAACACTTTATAGCTTACAGATGGCAAAGAAGTGTGCTAATGGTGATATTGCATCCATGTTCGAGGGTGGGTACAAGTGGGTGGAGGATATTATGCTAATGCCAACAATCAAACCCTTTGAATACAATGCATATAACAATGTCTACATTGACATGGAAGTGCTACAAAAAGCAATGATTCAGTACTATGGCCTCACACTTGAAGAGACAGGTGGAAATACCGTGTTTGTCTTGAAGCTGGATGAATGTCAAGTGGTTAAAGGTCAAAGACTGGAGCGTGTTAGTTTAACCTTGATGAGCCGAGCACTTAGAGGAAAGCCTTTAGAGACCCAAGAGTTGGATGCAACTGAAGACAGCAACAATAGGGGTCAAGGGCATAAGCAAGACTACTATGGCATTCAATCAGAGAAGAACATCTGGTGGCAAGCAGCATGGGTCCTCCCAAAAGAGAACCATGATACCTTGAGGTGGTATTTTGAACGGTCTGGCATTCAACATGTCGTCTCTTGTTAGGTCAATGGTCAAAAGCTTGATGTTCCCAGAATAGGCTGCTTTAACGTTGAATGGCACTTGGGTGGCGATCTAAAAACCTTAAAGTGTATGTTGGGTTGTAAAACAGGTGCGAATACTATATTCTCATGTGTTTACTGTTGTCATTCCAAGACAGCAGTAGACTCAAGAGTAAAAGGGAAACAACCTAGCAAAGGCAAAAGTCAAAAACAGGTGGGTGCAAAAAAAGCAATCGTTTTTTATGCTGAACAGGAGGAAAGGATCAAAGGTATGGCATAATGGCATATTAAGTTGTGACCAGAGCAAGCCACCTAGTCGTGACCAGGAGGACAATTCTTGGAACCCAATCTTGGACATTCCACTATGTCAAGTGCATGTGTGCACATTACATGCAAGGCTCATGATTTTAGATAAGCTATTGATGCTCCACATAAACTATGTCTGGAACATGGAGCCCGAAGATCGACGAGAAGAGTCAATACGTGCACTAGAGGATGTACTCTCCTCTATGGGATTACATGCTGGAGCAATGGTCTTGACAAAGGACAGAAAATCAAACCCAACACAAGACAACCCTAATAAAATTTGCATGGGTGGATCAAAGGCAAGACACTTGCTATCAAACCACTTGGGTTCTCATAGCCACACTGACTTTGAAAATTGGAAGAAGATATGTGATGTCACAACATATCGAGGAAATGATGCCAGGCTTGGCCTAAAACGTGCACATGTATGGGAGGTGTGTAATAAAATGGTCGATCTTCTAGAGCGACCTCACCTAGATGACCATGGTATTGAGGCACTTAAACAAGCCACTTGTAGATTTACAGAAGAAATGGTCGAGGCATGGGGAGAAACACACATTACTCACTACATGGTAATGTTGTATTTCTTGTGTCCTTGTAGTATGTTCTTCATACTGTTTGTTGACTTTTTGTAATTTTCTATGCAGCATATATTGTATGCACATGGGCCATACTTTCTCGATAGATATGGCTCTTTAGCACTTTGGAGCAATCAAGGCATGGAGAAATCACATTTCCAAGCAAAGGCCGTGTATTTTAAGGGCACTCGCCATGGTGGTGGCAAAGTCAAGAGTAATGCACTCCATGAAATGTTCAACTGGTTCTATCGCGTTCTGGTTGGCAAAAAAAGGCAGAAAACTCGCGGTAATTTGTCTCTTAGGCGTTAAATAATGAAAACTGTTAATGCAAGAAGAACTGAAGGATACAACAGATCAAATTCTAGGGAGAGACTACGGCAGTGGGTAGCAAGCAAGCATCGGTGTGGTTCCTCATGGGCTTAAACTCTCTGATTATAATCTTTTTGTGTTTTTAAATTTTCGAAAAGTTTTAAAAAATTATATTTATAGACATATTTAAGTCATTTTTCATTTATAGCCACCACATTTCAATTTCTTCTTTGTGCTCTACTCTCTCTTGCCCTCCCACTATCTCTTGCACTCGTACATACCTAGGCCATGCCAGAAGAACAGGAGCAAGACTTGCGGTTTTTCGATCAACTCGGCCCACTACCTGCTACAGCAAAAAGGACAAGTCTACCTATCGTAACAGAGCAAGAGGCAAAGGAGATGAGAGAAGAAGAGCGCAGGAAGGAGGCCAAAGAAGCACAACGCAGGAAGGCAGCTGAAGAAGCAGAGCCTAGTAGAGAAGCAGAAGAAGAGCGGCATCGAAAAGACGAGGAAGGTCAAGGGCAACCACCGGAGATTGTTATTGAGGCCGACACCCTAGAACAGCTAGAGGTTATCTTACAGAACAGGGAGGTCGAGATCTTGTCCTATGGCATCACGAAAGATACCATTGACAAAGAGTTTGCTCTTGTGAGGGCAGCTTGGGAGACAGAAATGCAAAAGAGACAGCAGCCCAAAGAGGACGCAAGGAGGGCAAGCCAAGCACAGCCACAAGTAGCCACAACATCCAGACGTCCAGTCAAGAAGTGTGGTAAAAGAATGGAGGGCAAGTTTCGGGACCAACAAGAAGAGAAAGAGCGTGCACAAAAGAAAAAGAAGTTCAGGTCTAAACGACCACCGTGGGAGAATCAAAGACCACCACCGCCTCCACCAGTTACAAAGAAGAAGAGAAAATGGAGGCCAGGGACAGTCGCGCTACGAGAGATTAGGAAATATCAGAAAAGCACAGATCTTCTCATCCCCAAGGCACCATTCTCTCGACTGGTGAGAGAAACAATGGAAAAATATTCTGACAGGGTTGACCGCATAAAGAGCACAGCTCTTGAAGCTCTTCAAGAACCTCCTGAAGATATTGTAGTTTCTATTTTTGAAGACTCAGTGCTGGCTATGGTACATGCCAAGAGAGTTACTTTGAAGTCTGTAGATATGTCCCTAGCCCGACGTCTACGTTTAGAGCGTAGCCTTCTACCTCAATAGGCTAACCCACTTTGTAATTCCCCCTACAAAATTTTGTAATGTTCCCAAATTCCTTTGTAGCATTTTCACACATTAATGAAAGCTTTTTGAGTTGTGTTACATTCTTTGTTGAGTCCATTTTTTTTTGTATGCTCAGTGCCAATGAACATTTCATTTAAAAAATATAAAAGCACTATACACACAGGAAAAAACACACACAAACACACACACACATATATATACACACACAAACATATATACACACATATATATATACATATACAAATATATATACATATACACATATATATATATATATATGTACACACACACAAACACATATATATATATATTTATATATACAAAAAAGGTAGAGCCTATAAAGTCACCTAGAGACCCTTATAGAGTGCCTTATGAGCCTCAAGGCCAAAAAAATAAAATTAAAATAAAAAAAATGCCATGTGTGCTACGGCGCGTTAATCGCTAGTTTGACCAGGACAAAATGTCGATTTTCGCACCGTAGCGCACATGGCATTTTTTTTTTGATATTTTTGGTCTGGTGAGGCTCATAAGACCCTTTAGGTGCCCTAACAACCCCAAAATCTTATATATTTATATAAGATATTATATATATCTTATAATAGCCTTAAAATACTATAATATCTTATGTCTTATATATATATATATATCCTATATATCTTATATATATATATATATATATATCTTTCAATAGCCCCAGAATCTTATATATATATATAGGTACACACACACACACACACACATATATATATATGTATATATATACATATATGTACATATATATATACATATATGTGAGTGTGTATACATCTATAAATACAACATTTTTTCATACCGCTCTAACCCAATCTGGATTATTTTTTTTAATCACGATCTCATTTAAAATGAATCCTAAACAATATTTTCTATGAACACATGAACAAAATCTTAAAATTGCGAGGCTTGAAATGGTATATCACAAGTATGCCAGGAAATATCACAACTTTCAATGCACAACAAAAAAAATTTATTAAACTTGGAAGAGAAGTTTGCATTACATATTTTTAATAAGCTCTTGGAAGAGCTCAGGAGAGAGAGTTCTAGAGGCTGGTTTCTGGCCTAAGCTTTGGAATATATCACTCGGCTCATTGATTCCTTGAGCCTGAGAAAGGGCACAATGGCCTAAAACTGAGCCGGGATGCTTGCCCGTAAAGTAATACAAGGCAGCTTCCCTAGCTACCAAAATACATTTATTTATGTTCGAGGCTAAGGGGTTCTCCGATAAGACTGCACTAAGTGTTTTACATTTTAGGAGCTCGGCATAGGCGATCTCTGCATAGTCTAAATGAAAAACCCGCACTATGTCGGCTCTGAGGGCAGGTATGTAGTGCCAAAGAGATGCATCTCGACCCTCTGACTTTAGCCGCATTCCTCCTACGCGCATAGCAAACTTGTCCACTTCAAAAGCAGTCTGTCAACATGTCAATATAGAAGTTAGGAAGCGTGAAATGATACAACTAAAAATAATTTATTTTACAACTAAGAAGTTAGGACATACCTCAGTTGCATCGTCACTTGCAACTAGTTGCTCATTTGTCAAGTTTATGCTTCCTTGGTCTTGAGCATCGCCAGCAACCAAGGGCATGTGTGGTTCAAAGGCAGCTAGGCTCTCATAGAATTGCACATCTTGCTTTATTTCAACGAGCGCTTTGGCCACTACAACTTCCAAGGAACTGCTACCAATATCGTATGCAAGCGCTTTTGTGAGGTTGTCATCTTCAAAAGAGATTTTCACTTTTCCTTTGTCTTGACCCCCAGCATTCAGGGCAATAATAGACAGTGCCTCATCCTCGCGAAACCCGAGTGTCTTGGCAATGTCATCCAAAAACAAAAATTCTTTCCCATCAATAATGATTGGATACAAAGACATGATAACAAGGTCTGGGACCTCCTCAAGTACCTCATCGCCCTCTAGAACTAGGTCCGGAACCTCCTCGGGGACATTCTCTAGCTTTACTTTGCCCATTTCTTTTTCCTTGCCACTTTCTTTCGCCACACCCTCTTGTAACAGAAGGACCAAAACCATGTCCCAGCTCAGGAAAAAAGTGCCGATGTTGCCCATTTGTAGATCCAAGAGTAAGTCTTCCTCCTCATTTCTGTAGTCCTTTTCTGTGAGGGATTTTAAAAACCTGGATAGGCGAAATCTAAAATTCTTGTCTTCCCTGAATATGTACTTTGATGAGGTCAACTGGAACCCATAGGCCCTCATGACCCTCAAACATGATGGAGTACCGGCTGATGTGTTCATCCATATACTGAATGACATCTGTAAAAGCATCCGCGTGTAGATGCATTGTTGCGCGCACATCAATTGCTCCCTCAAACATAGGGATGATCTCATCAACCCTATGAAGTAACTCAAGCTTTCCTAGCTGTGCAGTAAGTGCGTCAAGTAGAGGTGCCATGACTATGAGTGATTGCAAGAAATAGAGAGTGTGTGATACAGAAAGGTGTGCTAAATTGAGAGCAAGTGTTAGAAGAGAACGATAATTGTCAATTGATGAAAATGAGTAAAGTATCGTTTATAAATGGGCGACCTCGTTATAAAATTTTTAAAAACTTTTAAAATTTTTAAGTACCAAAAAATTTTAAAAAAATGGTATGCGAAAGCAAGAACGTATCCTTCCATCGTAAGGTCATTTCTAATTTACTAGTGGCTCAAGCCACAGATGCTTCTGTGACCAACCTTACACTATCACAAAAAAATAAAACTTGCACAAGACAATTGAAAAACCTTAATAAGACAGTGAGGCAAAAAAAATTGAAATTGTATTTACTTCAATTCAAGATTACATATCCAGTGGTTATCTGATAGCTACACAGCCAAGGAAAGTAATTTCTCTACAAAGAAAAGATCGTTCCTGCCTTTGCACACTACTCTACCATTGATTATCAAAGAAAAATCACCACTCAGTGAGAATCGAAGAACTAAGTAGTCACGTAAGTTGGCAAGGGACCAGGCATCATTCACAATAACATCTTCTACATCCCCACCTTGCATGGATATATGTAGCACACCCTGTTCTGTAGAGGTTGTGTCGGAGTCTAACGCCTCCCATTCTCCATTTGTAAGCTTCCATCGCCTGTAAGGAAATGCAATGGACAACTGTTGCTTGGCAATATGATAGCGCATCACAACCTTCTCAACTATTACTCCGCATCTGATGGTGTCTCCATTGTGTTGAACAACTTTTTTATCCCATGCAGGTGATAAGAAACAAGTCAGAGCTCTCTCCCCCTTTGCAATCCATAAAGTTGGGGTACGATGTGTGTCACTTGTATGGAACAGGTACACAAAGAGGTGTAGAGGTATGAAGCAGGTTATGGTTGCTTTGTGAGATCCATATGTGCACTTCATAGCATTTTGCACCTTGCTTTCGATCTGCAAAAACAAGCCATGGCCATTGAAGCATTGTCTGGAATTGGCCATTCAATAGATGTGAGAGTTGGCGTAGGTTTTGGAACTAATTTTCCAGTACCATTTGCTGTCGTGGGAACCACATATGTATCCTCATAGAAGAAGATGTTTCGTGCAAGAAGTTGTGCAGCTGGACACCCTCCAAAGATTAAACTACCAAGCTCCACATGGTATGCTCCAAAGGTTCCTGAAATTGCCTCCATAGGCTCCCACTCACTATAGTTTGAGGGAAAAATATCTACGCACAGGAACCCAAGAACAATCAAAGCAGTGCTCAGTATACCATTATTAGCACACAATTGATTTAAAAACAAGAATATAAAGTGGTGAAATAACTTACAATTTGCAGGAAATCGTTGACGTTGGTCATGGTCTGCTAGTTTCAGCTCTGTTGCCTTGTAAACATGTTGGACCTTGGCTAGCCTTTTTCCATCACGATCTTGTTTGAGCTCCAATATCCACCCTTTCCAATGGTGACTTTATATATCAACGTATCGCTTTGACACCTTGTGGGTTCCTCTTGTACTAGGCTGCATCGTAATCCAATTCCACTTCTCGTACTGTTTGATGTTCTAGTGCCCATCCTCATCTTGACCACTGCTACAAGAGAGAGATTGAATACTGATCGGAGGCCTTCGAGCTCTAGAAGAGAGAGATTGAATACTGATCGTATCGCTTTGACACCTTGTGGGTTCCTCTTGTACTAGGCTGCATCGTAATCCAATTCCATTTCTCGTACTGTTTGATGTTCCAGTGCCCATCCTCATCTTGACCACTGCTATAAGAGAGAGATTGAATACTGATCGGAGGCCTTCGAGCTCTAGAAGAAGACATCAGATGTATATATTAGAGAGATTATAAACCTTGATGGCAAAAGAAAATAGAATGGTGAGAAAAAAACTTAGACTAGGGAGATGTACAAAAGAGGAGTTGTAGAGCAAGTTCCAAGGGCTTGGCTGTGCTATTACTGCACTTTGAAAGAGGATATTAGAGGGGGTGAGAGGAGACAATGAGTAAGATTATGAGAGCCAAAGCATTTGCAACTCAAGCTTTCATAGCTTGGCTCCACTGTTACACTCTGTAAAAGGAGGTTGGACAAGGTAGAAGGATGAAGTAAGGAAATGTAAGTGAGGATCAAACTTCCATAGCTTCTGAGAGGAGGTTGCAGATCAAGCTTCCATAGCTAAGCTCTGCTGTTACACTCTGTAAAAGGAGGTTGGACAAGGAAGAAGGATGAAGTAAGGAAATGTAAGTGAGGATCAAACTTCCATAGCTTCTGAGAGGAGGTTGCAGATCAAGCTTCCATAGCTAAGCTCTGCTGTTACACTCTGTAAAAGGAGGTTGGAAAAGGAAGAAGGATGAAGGAAGGAAATGTAAGTGAGGATCAAACTTCCATAGCTTCTGAGAGGAGGTTGCAGATCAAGCTTCCAAGGCTATAGATCTAGGTTTCTGAGTGAAGAGAGAGGTAGATAGCTAAAAGAAGTAGTCTAGAGAGTAAAAAACGCCCTGCTATGAGAAAGGGGGAAGAGAGAGCGTTTTGGAGGGAACGTGGGAGAGAGGGATAGTGGAAAGTGAAGGGGAATGTGCATTGAATGCATGGGAACTCGTTTTTGGGCCTCTATCACTTTAGAGACCTTACTTAATGATGGCTGCAGGCTGCAGCTATCCTTTTCTATAAAAAATAGGGGAAAAATTCATATACGTATAAAATTTTTGAGTTTTAGTTGATTTGAAAAATTAAAAAAGAGCCTATTTAGCCTATTATTCTAAGTTTGACCACTACCTTCTAGGCTCTTACAAACCATTGGTTTCAGTCCACATGTAATCTTCCTATTTGTCTATTTCTTAATCACCTCCATTAGGCAATGGCAAATTAAAGGGCCCAAAAAGACTTCATTGAGTTCCTAATGGGTTGGAGGAGATGCAAAGGAAAAGCTAGGAACTCTAGAAGGCCAAGAGAGAAATAAAGATGCAAATTGAAATATGAAGGAGATGATGGTGGCTATAGGAAGGAGAAAGTAACTATGTAATTGCAGGATGACTTGGACAAGGCCAGGAAAATCCAAGTAGGTAGGGATAAGTCACCCTAATCGAAGAGGAGCACCTTTAGATCATTACGAAAGTGTAGGCGAGGGCCGACGAACATAAAGTCGAGTTGGTCAAAGAAGTTATCCTGGCAGTCTTAGACGCACAAGAGTTCTCAAAATTCTATCAGATACATGCCGAAAAGATGGAGCAATGGGACAGTCATGCCATAGATGACCTGAAGGAGGTGTGGGGAGAGTATCTCGACAAATTAACAGTTGTTGCGATGCAAGTCCCCCCCCCATGTGAGGAGATGCCTCCTACGTGACATAAAATAGAAATGTGGAAAAGAAGATTTGTTGTCCTTCTTGAAGGGAGACAAAAAGAAGCCAACCACGTAGTAAGAACAAAAAGGGAAAGAAATAGTGTTATGGAAAGGTTTATTAATGGACCTAATCCTTGATGAAAATTTGAAAGAGCATGCATGGAAAGCTACAAAGAAACTAGAAGAAAAGGAAAACAATGAGGCCACACTAAAATTCCAGATTGAAGAGTTGGATGTTCTTGTTGAAGAATTTGAAGAACAATAGAAAACACGCCGGAAAAACAACAAGGGCCTTGAAAAATGAGGTAGAGGCAGCTACACGTGCAAGAGGCTGTCAAGAGGAAAATGGGAAAAATGACAATCAATGAGCTGAATGTCTCCCTTACAAAAGCTAATGCTAACATGAGGAAAAGAAAAGACCAAATTGAGGCCATGAGAAAGGCATACAGAGGAAGTGTGGACAAAGGACAAAATGCTGGAGGACTTCCAAGTCTGGGGAAAAAGGGGAAAAGGGCAAAGGAGGACCTTTGAAAGAGAATTGAGGTGATGAGAAAGGCATACAGAGGAAGTGTAGACAAAGGACAAGATGCTAGAGGACTTCCAAGTCTGGGAAAAAGGGCAAAGGAGGACCTTCGACTAAGAGGAAATGGAACAAAAAAGCATGGGCTTCTAGAAGGAGACTTCTCTAAAATGTATGCAAAATTTAATCGAGACGGCTCAACAAGTAAGCATGTGCATTAAGGCCTTCTAGCTGGGAACAAAATTGCAAATATCATGAACTAGCTAAGCACCTAGGGCATCAAGACAGGGCCAGAGCAGCTCTTGTTAAGGAGGCGCAGCCGGATAGGAAAGAGGCCCCTCCCTCCGATCCAAAGTAGTACATGGAAGCAGCGGGAACTTCTGACTCCTAGAGTTGATAAAGGATGAAAAAGCGCATTCAAACAATGACACTGCTAGTGCCCCTCGCTACAACGGAGTCACCTAGAGAAGAAGACAGGCTGCAAGAAGGGAAGGACTACTAAGGAGGGGACCAGTAGGAAAAGATAGGAAATGCAAAGCCATTAACTTAAGGAGGACTTGGTCAATATTAGAAAGTCTATCCTATCACACAGAGAGTGGAGCAGCACCATGAGGAAGCTACCACTACCATAAACTTGTAGATTGAACTAGCACAATCAGACCTCTCTAAAACAAGCCTTGCAAACTTCATAGAGTCCACTGACACAAACTGGGTGTAGGAGCTCTCAACTACCTCCAATGCAGCATGATGGCAAATGGGTCGAAGAAAATGATTAAGCTATAGGACATCATCAAGGAAAAGGATGTTGCTATCCAGATGGTTAGCAGCCAGCTAGTACATCTGGAAGAAGAGCTACGCAGGAGGAGGATGGAAGTGGACTGGTTGGACAAGATGCAAAAGAAAAGGTAGGAGCTCCAGAAGACCAACCAACATAGAAATAAACATGGAAATTGAAAACATCAAGGAGATGGTGGCTAGGAAGGAGCGGGTAACTATGTAATTGTAGGTGACTTGGACAAGGTTAGTGAAATCCAATAAAGAACAGAGGGCCAAGTCACCCTGATCAGAGAGGACCAACTTTAGATTATTAAGGAAGTGCAGGACAAGGCCAAAAAAGACAAGTAGAGCTGGTCAAAGAAGAAGCTAGCTAGCGGTCTTCGAGATGCAAAAGAGTTGCCAAAAGTCTAGCAGATAGATGTCGAAAAGATGGAGCAATGGGAAGGTCATGCCATAGAGAACTTAAAGGAGGTATAGGAAGAGTATCTCCACAAATTAACAATTGCGATGTGAGTACCCACATCTTCCTACAAACAGATGGTTCCCCACCATTCACAGGGTGGAAATCTGGATGAAAGATTTGGAAATCTGAATCCAACCCAGACAGGAGACCGAGAGTCAATAAAGCCTTAGAAGCAACTACGCCCAACCAAAGTGGTCAAGGAGGCTTTTGTTGAGTTTGGGCAAGCAAGCCTAGAGTCAACAAAAGCCTTGGAATTAGATGCACCCACCTAAGTGGGAAAGGAGGCCGACAACAGTGAGGCTCGAGGGGGCTAACTTTGAGTAAACCCTTTGTATCACACATGCATTCAAGGTCTATTTTTAAAATCCCTTATTTGTGAATTTTTTATGAATAAAACATACCCTTTCCCTATTCAAGCTCTGAATACCCCCTTTAAATGGTACCCTTTTATATGATAGAAATTTTTAATAAAGGGATTTAGAAAATCCCTTTTGTTGAACCCATGTGGTATGCTTACATATTTATGAGTGACCCCCTCGAGTAGTGAGGGAGCTGCCATTAGGGAAAGAGAGCTATAAATGGAAAATGACGAGTTTCCTACTGCTACAAGATAGGAAATATAAGTGTGGAAAAGAAGATTTAATGTAATGAAGGGAAAGAATCCAACCGTACAGTCAACGAAAGGGGAAAGAAACAGTGTTATGGAAAGGTTCATCAATGGACCTAATCCTCGATGAAGAATTGAAAGAGAACTCGTGGGGAAAGATATAAATAAACTGGAAGAAAATGAAAACGATGAGGCTATATTGAAATTCCAGATTGAAGAGTTGGAGGTGCTTCTCAAAGAATTCAAAGAACACCAAACAAAGGATGGAAAAACAACAAAGGCCCTAATTAAAAGGAGGTAGAGGCAGCTACACGTGCAAGGGTGACAAGAGGAAAAGGGGAAAAATGACAATCAATGAGTTGAATGTCACCCTGACAAAAAGCCAATGCTAACTTGAGGAAAAGAAAAGACGAAATTGAGGCCATGAGAAAGGCGTACAGAGGAAGTGCGAACAAAGGACAAGATGCTAGAGGACTTTCAAGGCTAGGCAATCAAGGAAAAGGATGTTATTATCTAGATGGTGAGAAGCTAGCTAGTACATCCGCAAGAAGAGCTGTGCAAGAGGAGGATGGAAGTAGGCTGGTTGGACGAGATGTAAAGGAAAAGGTAGGAACTCTAGGAGGCCAATGGAGAAATAAATATGGAAATTAAAAATATGAAGGAGATGATAGTGGCTAGGAAGGAGCAGGTAACTGTGTAATTGTAGGATGAATTGGCTAGGATCAGGGAAATCCAAGCAAGAATGGAGGGCCAAGTCACCTTGATTAGAGAGGACCACCTTCATATTATTAAGGAACTAGACTAGTGGTTTTGGATGTAGAAGAGTTCCTAAAGTCTATTAGATAGCTACTATGGAAAAGATGGAGCAATGGGAAGGTCACGGTATAGAGGACCTGAAGGTGTGGGGAGAGTATCTTGACAAATTAACAGTTGGCGATGTGAGTCCCCACATCTTGCTATAAACAGATGGTTTCCCACCATTCACAGGTTGGAACTCTAGATGAAGGATTTGAAATTCCGAATCCAACCTAGACAAACGGCCCAAAGTCAACAAAAGCCTTAGAAGCAACTACACCTAGCCAAGTGGGCAAGGAGGCTTTTGTTGACTTTGGGCAAGCATGCCCAGAGTCAACAAAAGCCTTGGAAGTAGCTACACCCACCCAAGTGAGCAAGGAGGCCAACAACATTGAGGCTCGAGGGGCTCGTTTTGAGTAAACCCTCTGTATCACGTGCATTTAAGGTCTATTTTTAAAATCCCTTATCTATGAATTTTTTATGAATAAAACATACCATTTTTCTATTCAACTTGTGAATACCCCCTTTAAATGGCACCCATTTATATGATAGAAATGTGTAAAAGAGGGGTTTTAAAAATCCTTTTTTTGTTAAACCCATATGGTACGCTTACATATATTCCAGAAAGGTCAAAACAGAGAATAGTACATGGTTGAACAAGTCAAATCCAACTACATAAGTGGATAGAGTATTGAAATACCTCTTTTTAGAGCTAAAGACCATTCTCAATTTAGAGTTTGAGAACCCATTCAAAAGTCTTTTGATTAGATGATGCCGAAGGCCAAACTCAACAAGGGGAACTGCAAGGAAGCTCTTGAGTATGAAGCGGGCACATCGCATGCAAGACAAGAAGCAAATTAGAATGGACATGAACACGAACAACATGATGTATTTCATGCAAACTATGATTGAAAGGCTAGACCAAAGATTTCAGTTCATGTGGAAAAGCTTGACTCTATGAGTAAGGAGTTGCATGATGAAATCTCAAGCTTGAGGCAAGATACAGATAAAGGTAAAGAAGTTTACGGTTGACCTATGTTGCAACCATATGCACCAAACACTTTTCCACCAAATGGGGCCAAAAGCTTATGGAGCATTTACGGGACCTTAACATGCACATACATTGCATACTCCTCAAGCTACTATGCACCATGTTGATGGGAATCATGGGTCTAAAGAAAAAGACTCCTCCATCATTGAAGCATCAAGGTGGAACAAGTAAGCTTGGTATGCCTATGTGTAAGATTCCTCCCCCAAGCCCCCTTTTTGATGTCTAGCATATTCCCCTATAATCAATTCCCTTTTCTGAAATAAAAGAGATCTTGTTTCTGCATGTTTTAACCTAGAGAGAGAAAATATTCTAGAGAGAGAATATTTAGATTTTGAATATTTTTGGATAGAAAAATATCTCACCTTATTAAAATGAATTCCCCTGAAACAGAAATTCAGAAAGAATTTTCCAATGTGCAATTGGAATTAATTGGAAATATGTATAAAGAACCTTAGTCTAAGGGTCTAGATTTTCAAAAATCTTTGGACTATGGTCCAATTAAGGTTCCTAGGGACCAATAGCATCAATCCATGTGTAGGGAGGAGATAAATCCAATTTTGTAAAAGAAGATAACCAAAAATGAGTAAATGCTCACATAAGGTGAAGAGTTGAAAATGTACAAGGTTTATTAGTAAAAAACTATGAGCAATATTAAAAATATGAGATATTTTGGGTATAAAGATTCCATTATGACACATATGTAAGGAAGGGGAGTTCTTTAAAGGAGGTGCATATTTCACATAAGATGAAGAGTTGAAAATGTACAAGGTTTAATAGTAAAAAACTATGAGTAATATAAAAATATGAGATATTTTGAGTGTAAGGATTCCATTTTTGACACATCAGTAAGGAAAAGGAGGGCCTTCAATGAGGCGCCTAAAACACATGCTTAAATGAGTTTTAAACTCATAAAAATTGAGATATTTCATCTCTCCTCTCTCCTCATTCAAATCTAGTTCCAAAAAGTTAGCTTAACTGTCCTAAAAAATGGTCAAAAAGTGACCAAACTCACTTGGAAAATTCTAGAATCAGTTTGTTTGGTTAGGAGCTCAATTTTTCCTATAAATAGAAGCCTTCCCTTGTTGAAAAATATATAGTGTCTTATGCATTGTTACTCTACTCCACCTAAGCCAAGAACTATGAATTCTTTAATAATTCACTAGTTTTTGACACTTCTCTCTTTCTTCAATTCCCATTGGTGGCTCCATCAACATACTAAACCAATTGATTGGTTGGGGGCCTCTACCGTGAACAAAGAATCAAGCAAATTGTAAGGTAAGTATGGTGAATTTTGATTTTTTCAAAAATTTCTCAATGATTCTCTCTTCTCAACCCCTCTCAAGCTTGAGAAGCTTAATTGGTATGGTTTTTGAATGCTATTGAAGTTAATTGATTAATGATAGTAAAGAATTTCATAAATTTTCATTTATGTTTAATTCTAATGGTTTTTTTCCTCTCTCACTTAAGAAATGGTCATACTCATGACCCATTCTCACTCTAAATGAAGCTTTTCATAAAGCTTTTCCTTAATCCAAGACTAATCTATGCTTGAGAATAAATTAATAGTTTTTTTTAATCTATGCTTTTAGTTTATGATTATTTTTTATTTAATCCATTAAGGGTTAATGATCCAATTAGGGCTCATTCTAATCATTCCCTTAAAGATAAGCCTTATCTTTTAAAAAATAATTGAGATTTATTAGTTATAGTAGCGGAGCTATGGCAAAATTTTATAAAAATTTACATATAAAATAATTTCATTCAAAGCATGAAAAGAGGATTTCCTACCATATTCTAGGAATTATCATCCTAGATTAATTGAAAGAATTTCATTAGAATCATGAGGAAATTAAATTTTTATATTATGCATAAAGGATAAATTTTATATCAAAAGTATTACTTTTATCATTTTTATTTTATGCATAGAAGTATGCATAATGGATAAATTTTATATCAAAAGTATTACTTTTATCATTTTTATTTTATGCATAGAAGTATGCATAATGGATAAATTTTTATATCAAAAGTGTTACTTTTATCATTTTTATTTTTATGCATAGAAGTATGCATAATGGATAAATTTTTATATCAAAAGTGTTTCCTTGTTAGGTTTGGCACCAACTCTCACAGCTAGAAGTCTCGTACTTTCCTGGCTACTCCGCACACATCACGACAGCTTTTTGGTGAACCCGACGTGAAACTGCTGGGGTGAGAGTATGGTGAAATATACAGGGAAGCTATGGCTGAGAATTCTGAGGGTCAGGGGGTTCATTTTGACCCTGGAGTTATGCAGATGTTTCAGATGTTTACCATGTACATGCAACAGCAACAAGCTGCTGAGAGGGGACAAATTTCCACGACCAAGGCATTACAATCAATTGTGAAAAAGGTGGATCAATTTGATGGGAAGGACATTACAAAGTACCTGCGTAATTATATAAAGAAGATGGAGCTAAACAGGGTGACTGAGGAGGATATGGTTCGAAGTTTCGAGCTGGTATGCGTTCCTGAAATAAGAGAGCGCATAAAAGGATTACAGACAGCACAGGGTGGCAGAAATTGGGAAGAGTTCAAGCTTGCTTTAAAGGATGAATATTTCATGGAGGATTCTGAGTGAGTGACCAAACGAACTTTCTTGGAATGGGTCACAAAACCTAAAATGGGAATTTCTGCCACAGAATTGCTAAGAGAGTTTGAGAAGCGCTATGCCCAGCTGTCAAGGATAGAGCGTGCAACTTTGGACAGAGAAAAAACAGAGCTCTTCTTGCAAGCAGCTGGGAAAGATCTCCAGGAGAAATTGGAAATCCTCCTTGAGGATAAGAATACAGAGCAGGGATTAAAGAGTGATTGGAATGATGTTGAGGATGCAGTCACTATGTTAGCAAAGGGGCAGCGAAGGAGGGATAAAATGGTGATGGGCTCTGTAACCCCCATAACTGCTGTCACCCCTGAGAATCTATCCAAACCAGCTGCTACAATTCCAAAGATAGATGGGCCGATGGATGAGCTTATCAAGGGTATGCGTGACTTAAAATTGAAGATGTCCAGGATTGAAGAAAAAGGTCTACCATTGGGGCAGGCTTCTATGCAAAGGCCTCAAAGCAAAGAAGGGTTTACATATAGATGCATATGGTGTGATGACCCAGAGCATGCAAAGAAGGATTGTGCTAGCTATAAAGAAGCTCTTAAAAATCAACTTGTGTTTTTCAAAGATGGGAAAATCCATCTTACAGAGACTGGTCTTCCATTGAGTACAAACTTTGGGAAAGGAGGGATGAAAAAGCTGGTAGAGGATATGGCTGCTAGTCATGCCATTTCTATGGTTGAGGCAGCAACCTATGGATTAAAGGTTGGTCAATTAAAACAGGGATTTGAGAATGATGAGGATTATGAGAATGAGGATTTTTGGCCATCAACAATGGAATTAATTGCGTCAAAGCAAGCTTTGCATGAGGCAGGTGATTGTATACGTCTTGAGACTGGCTGGGAGGAGCCTGTGGATTCTTTATCCATTCATGCCTATATTGCCAAATGCCAAAATAATGAGGCACAGGTAGAGGAGAAGTGTAAAAGGGAAAATGAGGAAGGAGGGCCATCAAAAAGAGTTACACGTGGAAGTGAAAAGAAGGATCCTGGGCCATCACATATACCTCCACAGCATAGCAGACCTCCACAGGATGTTTCAATGGAAGAAGTGCCAGCAAAAATGAAGGAGAAGGGTAAAGGGAAAAGTCCACTCTATAAGCTTCAATCTGATATTGAAGTTGCAACAGATCTCAAAAAGGTACTTGAAGAAAGGATTCTAAACAGCAGGGTGGAATTCACACTAGGGGAAGTCTTGGGGATTGCAAAGAAAGAATTTCATGATGAGATAATTGATATTATACGAAGAAAAAGGCAGTCCATAATTGAATCTATTCCATCACAAGGGGAGGCAAGCACTTCCAAGACTCATGGAGTACAGGTACAGAAAAAGGAAGAGAGAGAAAATGTGGTGGAATGTAATCACTCTGCTGATGGGGCACGACAAGTGCGCTTTGTGGTAGAGGATGATGAAAAAGAAGTTCTTACAAAGAGTCATTACTCCAGGAGCCATTGGGCAAGAGCAACCACTGAAACCCTTGTCAAGATAGGTGATTTGGAAGAGCCATATGTCGCTCTAAATGATCATGGGTCTGAAATAAATCTTATGGCTAAAAATCTCTACAACAAATGTAAGTGGCCAATGGATGTGGATCATGGGTGGATGATTAAAGCAGCCAATAACTCATCTGGAGAGCTTTATGCAGCATGTCCAAATGTAAGGGTAACTATAGGGGATGTGAAGGATGATCAGAATTTCTTTGTTCAGGAGATGTCATCGTATCTCCTTATCCTTGGGCAACCCTACATTACAGCTGTAAGGATGAAAACAAAGGTTTTGGATGATGGTTCAGCATATGCAAGAATAAGGAGTAAAGATGGCAAAAAAGCTGTTCAGTTTTTGATAGTTTGCATTAATCATGAAAGGAATCGTGAGTCTCTTCGGGCACAGTCACTCCCAAAGATAAACAGAGAGTTTATGAATTACAGGGAGATGAGGGATTTTGGCCAGGTGCCATTGTAAAGCGGGATTCCAATGGTACAAGGGGAAATGAGTTCTCGCAGGACTCAATCAATGTAAATAGTTTTTCAGCAAATTTTCAGGGATTCTCCAGCTATGGGTCACTGGTTTTTGTAAAAAGCAAGGATTTGAAGCGTGGCATGCAAAAACATATACAAAATGAACAAAAAAGTTTTAAGCAGTGTGGTCTTTTGGGGAAGAATGAGTTTATTTCAGGGGTGATGAGGTGTCATTTATAGATACTATGGATGTGCTTTTTGATATGGGAAGAGCATGCTTACAGGGTGGAAATGAAATGATAAAGGTGTCATCTGTGGAGATGTATGATATAATCCAGGAATTTGAGGGGGTGGAATGTAAAAACATGAATTGTGAGATGGATGCTCATGTTGATACAAAGTACAAAACGGTTGCAAAGAAGGTGAAACCAGTTGCCTTGCCCTTGCCACCGGGAAGCAAGGAGAAGATAGATGAAGCTTCTATGCAGCCAAATCTTAGAGATCCGAAGAAAATTGGGCATAAATTTACTCAAGAAACTCTAAAAGAGCTGAAGATTGGTGAGAAGGATTTTCTGTTGCCAGTTGAAAGGGAATGCTTTGAGGAGATGCTTGTAAAACATGGGAAAGCCTTTGCTTTTCAGCCGCATGAGATAGGCTGTGTTGATCCAAGTGTAACAGCACCAATGGTGATCTTTACTGTTCCACATGTGCCCTGGAACCTGCGGCCAATTCCAGTACCAAAGGCTCTCTTGCCAAAGTTGATGGAATTACTAAAAGAAAAGATCAGGATGGGAATCTTGGAGCCATCATGTGCCCCATATTCCAACAGATGGTTTACTATACCAAAGAAAAATGGGACATTGCGCTTTATTCAAGACATGCAACCTGTAAACAAAGTCACAATCAGGAATGTGGGAGCAGGTCCAATTGTGGATGAGTTTGCAGAAGCATTTGCAGGGAAAGCTATATACTCTATGGGTGATCTGTATTCGGGATATGATCAGTTCCAGCTGGATATACAAAGCAGGGACTTGACCACAATGAGAACTCCTTTGGGATTAGTAAGGATGTGTACCTTACCACAGGGAGCCACCAACTCAGTGGCACATATGATGAATGGAATGAATAAAGTCTTACGAGACTTCATACCACAAAAAACTATGCCATTTCTGGATGATGTGCCAATAAAGGGCTGTGATGAGAAAGACAAAGATGGGGATTTGGATTCAAAAGGGTGCCGCAAGTTTGTGGCAAATCGTATAAAGGATTGTGACATGATTCTATCCAGGCTTGAAGAAGTGAATCTTACTTTATCTGGGCTGAAATCAGTGTTTGGGGTTGGTGAAGTGTTAATAGTGGGACATCTTTGTAGTACTAGTGGACGCCGTCCTTGTCCAGCCAAGATAGATGCAATACAAAGAATGAAGGAAACA
Source organism: Cibotium barometz (assembly GCF_041138505.1). Taxonomy (NCBI): domain Eukaryota; kingdom Viridiplantae; phylum Streptophyta; class Polypodiopsida; order Cyatheales; family Cibotiaceae; genus Cibotium; species Cibotium barometz. Next base: position 37,969,504 of record NC_141068.1, read on the forward strand.
TGCATTAATGTTACAGAGCTGAGGAGATTTCTTGGAGCATGTGTCTTTTATGTTATTTGGATCCCACATTATGCACATGTAGCAGATCCTCTTTATCAACTTTTGAGGAAAAATCAAAAATTTCTGTGGAGTGCAGTACATATTAAAGCTATGCGGAAGCTGAAATATTTGCTCCAATCATCACCCACTTTGAGAAAGGCAGATTATGAGTGTGGCAAGCCTGTGATTGTTACAGTTGATACTAGTCCTACTGGGATAGGATGGGCAGTAGGGCAAGATGATGAGGATGATCATAGGTATGTAATTAGATTTGGAGCAAAGGTATTAAGCTTTCGGCAACGAAAGTATCCACAGATCAAGAGAGAATTATGGGGGATAGTCACTGCTCTAAAATGTGAAAAAGAATATCTTATTGGGGCATCTGTACTTGTGGAAACTGATTGCTTGCCACTTCTTGGGATGATAGCAAGTTGTACCACTCCAGATATTGCAATGCTTAGGTGGATTGCTTATATCAAGTCACTAAATCCTGAGTTTGAGCATATTTCGGGAAAAGATAATCCAGTTGCAGATATGCTATCAAGAGCTAGGTATGAAGATGAGAAAGAGATGATTAGTGACATTGATGATGTGGGTACAAAGTTCTATACTACAGCATATGCAAAAGGGGATCATATTTGCCTATCAAATGCACTTGAGTCTTTTATTGAGGAAATATATGAAGGAGATTGGTTGCTTATTGGTCAATATTTGAGTACTCTGACAAGGCAAGAAAATTGGTCTGACTCAGAATTTAAGAGGATCCGCAGAAAAGCATATGGTTATTTCCTAAAGGATGGGTATCTCTGGAAGTATCCTAAGCAGAGAAATGCTATGCCACAGAGAGTCATATGTGATAAAGAGACTCAAGGAAAGCTTGTGAAAGAATTCCATGAGAGTCTCTGGGCTGGGCATAGAAGTGTGTGGGCCACCTTTACCAAAATAAAGGAAAAATATTGGTGGAGAGGAATGTACAAGGATATTTCCAAATATGTGGAAACACTACAAGACAATGCTGCCATACACGCGTTTCATATACGCGATAAATCACGAACGCGTGTATGGTCGCGCTTGTATTTGAATAGAATCGGGCGCGTGTATTTTAGCATTTAAGTTCGCGTGTATATTTGCATTTATAAACGCGTGTATAAACGCGTTTATATACACGCAGTAATACACGCATAAATACACGATAATATTCACGGGGTAATACTCGCTATTATACACGGATAAATACACGCCACTATACACGGATTAATACACGCATGGCAGAGAAAAACTGAAAAAAAACTGAATTCCTTAACAAAATTAAAAACTATTTTCCTTAAACCATCTCATAGTACATTACAGTATACATCATTACACAATCCCACTACATGCATTTACAACAATGAAATATATTCAAAAATAAATCATGCATATGAGATGATAGAAATGTCATCAATTTAGAACATACAGTGACGGATTGGTTAGGGTTCGATCTCATCTTCAATAAGATCCATCCTTGCCAAATGATCAACATCAATATCCATTTGATCAATTGGTAAGGCTACGATTAAATTTATTCCACTATCGATATTCTGTACTCCATTGATAATGGTATCGATGTCCTGATCATCCTCATCAACATCACCATCATCCTCAATGGTAGGGTCATTCTCATGATCATGAGAAATGGCATGCTCATCCTCATTATCACGATCATCTCTTATTTCTTGATCATCGATCACAACATCTTCAATGGCATGTTCGACGTCATCCTCATTGCGGCTTGTTACATCCTCCATATGCTCCATATCAGTGAATGTATTATACATCACTTTGGAACGTGGTGCAATAGGGATGACATACCACCATTTGATGTCATGCACCATTGGTAGATAGATAACCTACTCAAATACACACAGTACAGTAATTAATTAGCATATCAAAAGTCAAGGGGTACGCGAGCTTAGATATATATGTACATGAAACACATTAGTAAAAAAATGCATACCTGCTCACATTGTTGTGGCAATACGAGCCTATCTTTCTTTGTTTGCCAGAACTTTGTAGAGTCAATAGTTACATATCCACTTGCATGGCGTTTTATCGTTGCATCAGGTCCTTTTTCTACCACGTTCATTTGCCATTTGACATCCAAAACATACACAAAGAAGCGACGAAAGTCAAGCCTAAATATGTCTTGGATTATGCCACAATAATCATCCATTTTTCCATTAGCTCCCTCAAAGCTACTAATGACACCGCAATCTTGTGTATTTCTCTTTTCATCAATTCTTTATGTTTGAAAATGCTTGCCTTCACACCATATAGCATTGAACATAGTGCACTGGACCAAAAAAGAAGCAATATTTGTGTAAGCAATGTGAATAAATATTAAAAGCAAATCACTTACAACTAATGCAAAACATTAGTTCTATATACCTTTGACATGCATCCTCGTGCATACTCCCATTCTTCCGCCGTGATATGCAGCCCCTCGTCGCTCTCTGCTCTCTCCATTTCCTCATGCAACCAATCAACATGGATATCATTCGGAAGTGTTGCTAGATGCTTAGGGTACGCCTTCCGAGAGCCATGTTGCCTCCGAAAGAGAGCTCTTTTTGCTTGCCTTTTTGTCTTTGCATCCTCATATCTTGTAACCCATCTGCTCATCACATCACTATTCAGGATACAAGTGAAATTGAGATCATCAATCAATGTTCTGTCAATTACTTTACTCTGTCCTTTTCCTTGAGGCACAATAGAGGTCATCCTCAAGTCCTCTTCATTGCTCCATAGTCGTGGCAAAGAGCTGTCCACCTGACCAAGAAATTCTGAAATATATACAAGAGACTCTTGTATCAACCAACCCTCGGCCATGCTTCCTTCAGGCCTTGCACTTTGCCTCACAAAGTCTTTTAAGGTCTTCATGAAGCGCTCTAGGAAGAACATCCAACGTGCATGCACAGTACCACATAAAGCAATTTCGTCCACTAAATGCACAATGAGATGTAGTTGACTTGTGAGAATGGTTCGCGGAAAAGTCTCCTCTACCAAACAAACCACCTCCACTGCCATAACACGTGCATCATCCAACGTGGCTGGATCAATTGCTTTGGAACTAACATATCTGAAAAATAAATAAATAGTACGTTATACCTCATGCACGTTCATTTTGCAAGGTATAATGAAGGGTGATCTGAGCATGGGTTTTACATACCTCACAAGCTCGCCCATCTTATAAATACATTTTTTCAAACTCTTATTCGCACAATGGTCGATGCTAGTAGGTAGTATGAACTGCGCACATAAGAGCACATTTATGGTTTATGGCATTACAAAATTTAATTTCAACGTACGTACAAGACTTGGAAAACACTTACTTGAAGCATCTTGTGCCAATCGTGGGACTTCAACCCATATAGTTGCTCAACGCCTCTTTTCTTAGTGGTTGTAAAGGCTCCCTTCAATGATCTCATGCATCCAGTGGGAGTACGCAAAGTGGTGATGGCCTGCTTTACCTGCTTCTCCTCTTTCTTTGATATAATCCATGGTGCAGGCGGAAGACGAACGTGCCCACCCACCTCTCGTGGCCAAGCTTGACGCATACGTCCTGCGACCCGCAATTCCTCATGTACGCTAACATTGTCTCGTTTACCAGTAATATGTTCCCAAATACCAGATCCCACATTCTTGAAGATGTGCATGGGATCAAGAAGATGGTTGATCTTAAGATGGGTCCAATATGGCAGCCGGAAAAAAATGGAGTACCTGCACAAGGGATTGCTCTATGTGACCTTTAATCCAATTAGAGACTACACAAAACAAGATTGAAAAAACATCACTATACCTGTTCATGCCATCTGGAGGAAGAATAGTTGTAGACTCCCAAATACGCTTCCAATCTTTTGCACGAAGTGTTTGTGGAGGAATGTTACTCTTACTAGCAACATATTTAGGATGATCTGAGGGGAGAAATCGATGATGATTATCGAATATAGTCTTACACAAACCATCAGCATCCTCATGTACTAACGAAGGGCCACAAACAGGACATGCATGTTTACCCGATGTTTTCAAACCTGTTAAAATATAAATAAAAGTTAGAATAATAAAGTCAAACCGTCTAATTAATATATATAGCCAATAGTAATAGAGTAGGGAGGTAATTAGAATTCTTACCAGAACAATCGCTGTATCCTGGAAAGTCATGCATTGCCCACATCAACACTGCTTTTAAGTCGAAGTGTCGAGAGGAGGGAGGCCTACTAATGTCCACCACCGCAACACCTCTCCATAGTTCCTCCAACTCATCAATCAGTGGTTCAAGATAAACATCCATATGCTTGACTTTATGTTTCTCTGGAATTAGAAGGGATAACATAAGATGTCCCTTCTTGATCGCCATTGATGGTGGAAGGTTGTAATTCACCAACACAACTGGCCACACGCTGTATGCGGTGCTTTTGAAACCAAATGGATTCACTCCATCCATACCCAGGCCAAGTCTCAAGTTTCTGGGCTCTGTTTTAAAGCTGGGCCACTCATCTTCAATATGCTTCCAAGCAGGAGTGTCTGCGGGAATTCTCCACATGCCATCATCCGATCGATGTGAGGAATGCCATGACATGAGCTCTGCTATGGATTTGCACTTGAACATGTGTTTGATGCGAGGAATTATAGGAAAGTGTCGCAAGACTTTACGAGGTACATCAAAACTCTTCATATCTGTTCTGTACCTTGCTTCACCACAAGTGGGACAATGTAGAGCCTCCTTATGCGTCCCACGAAAGAGAATGCAATCATTGACGCATGCATGTATTTTATCATAATCCAGTCCTCCAAGAGATGTCACATAGCGCCTCGCTATGTCTCTTGAGGTGGGTAGTCTATTTTCCTTTGGAAGCATGTTTGATAATAGCCTGCATTCAATATCATCAATTATAATTAGTCTTAAATCTTAAACCTTAAATCACTAATTCAAATTTGTAAGTAACAATGCTTACTTCAACAATGCGTCAAGACTTGCATTGCTCCATCCATAAACTGTTTGTATATTAAGTAGTTCAAGTGAAGCACGTAAAACTGAGAATGTGCACCCTTCAAACACCGGTGTCGATGAAGCCTTATAAAGATGCTCTTGTTCCATATCATCGTCGTCCATATCTTTGGGATCATCCTTAAAAAGATTCCGCACCATATCATCAAGCACCTCCTCTTCCACAACTTCGTGGGGTGCAGGGCTATTGTCGTCCCTTTCCCACTCATCTCTGACAATAGATCCCGAAGCTCCAGCATCATCTCGTCGACGCTTTACGTGCTCTCGTCGCGCGTAGGGTACCATGTTAGGGTGTGGTACTGCATCCTGCTTCAATTTATCAAATTATATGTTACAACTCTATTAATTTAATTTGGATACCATGAGTCATTTGAATACCATCAACTTACATCTACTCACCTCTAAACCTGTTTGATTCCATTCTCCATACATGGAGATGTGATTCAAGGTAATTCGACGTGCTCGTACAATGCATCCTTGACATCGATTACACATACATTTGATCCGTTGTCCCAACCACACATCGCGATTACGATGACGCATTGTCTCATCTTCCCCAGAACTGCTTGAAGAGGTTGATGACATCCTGTGTACAAATCAGAAAACACAAAATCATTATATGTTTTTAATGAAAGCACAAAATCGCGTGTATTCACGCGGCTATCTCCTAAAAATTGCGTGTATTCACGCGGCTACTTCCTAAAAAGCGCGTGTATTCACGCGGCTAATTTCTGCAAAACGCGTGTATAAACGCAGCTAAAATCATATACACGCGAATATACCCGGGTTTATAAACGCGAATATAAAGGCGGCGGTATGTTTAAACTAAAAATAGCCCGCCTTCCCCAAATATAGATTTTGAACTAAGAAATCAACAGTGCATGCGTTTTTGCCTGTTTTCGCCTCTTCCAACAGCAAGGAGGGAGCAGAGAAAGGAGCACACACACGGGAGAAGGAGGGAGCAGAGAAGGAGCAGAGAAGACTCACTTTTTCAGAGGTGAGTCACTTTGTCCTGTGCCTTGTCTCTTTTGTCAGATTTGTTTACTTTGCTCTTTGCTCTTTGGGTTTGTCTTTTTGCACACGATTGGGTTACTGCATCCTGACAGGGGCGACAATGGCTGGTCCTTTTATAAGGACATTCTGTCTTTGTCGGGGGGTCGGTCTTTTCGAGAAATTTTTTTCGCAGGTCGCGTGTACGAACGCGTGTAGAAGCGCGTGTAACCTGTCTGCAGAGTTTTTTCACGCGCATATACACGCGTTTTTGGACGGGTGTATACACGCGTTTTTTGACGGGTGTATACACGCGTTTATGCAGACAGAAAACTGCGGCGTTTCAGATTTCATGATTTGCAAGCAACTGACTTGAATGATTTAATTTGTGTGAGTCAAGAGACAGCCCATGATGTACATGAAGATGTTTGTTGCAGGTTCTTTATGGATATTCCAGGTTCTTCATCCGATCCATTTGCGTACAGCAATTGGTTGATGGAGATGATGAATCACTTTGGGCGCCAACCTGGTCCGGTTGAGCTTACAGAGTATATGTATGCCCATCCCCCTCCTTTTTGCCTGGTGTCTATACCCCTACCGCGAGTATCCAGGGCACTCCACTGCCGTCTATTCCTCCGAGTCCGACGAGACGGCATGCAGCTTCTCCTCTTCCACGTCCACCGAGGAGACATACCTCGTCCCAGACACACTCACGTACACCCTCACAGCCACCATCACGTGCTCCCTCAAAGCCACCGTCACGTCAGGGCTCACAGCCACCGTCACGTAGACAATCCCCCAGTCGTGACTCCACCCGCAGCAGTAGGAAGAGTGGGAGTGGAGGATGCGGCGGGTGCTTTGGTGGGGGAGGTGGGGGAGGTGGGGGAGGTAGTAGGGCACGCGGTGAGAGAGGAGATAGAGGGAGAAGAGTTAGAGGAGACAGTTCGGAAGAGGAGGAGATGAGAGAGATGGAGAGAGTGGTTTGCTATGATGTGACGGATAGGGGCGGGATAGTGATGGATGCGAGGGGGAGGGAGGTAATGGAGTACATGCGTGGGGTAGTATCAAACTCATATAGAAATTGTTTTATTAAATTTAAAGATCAAAGAAACGAGCAGAGGGTGGCGTGAAGAGCTAGCAGCATGTGGAGGCACGACGGATCCAGATGGAGACCGTTGGATCTTCGCATTTCGGATCTGGCGGCGTCGAGTCATGGGAGGTAGAGTTCGTAAGTATCCTGCCACTTTATTTGATTGTTTACTTAATTCATTGATTCTATGAATTGTTTTAATCTTACAAATTGTGTTGATTATGATACAGCGACGGGTTACGGGGAGGAAGCCCACAACCCACGATACTGCGTATGCTCGCCGGCATAGCAGACGTGACACGTGGGCCATCTTCAGAGCCAAGGGACGTATTACGGACGCGCAGTTTGAGTTGGCCATGAGACCATACGGTCGACAGGTACTTGAAAATTCGTAACGAATGGTTTTGGTTTATTGAATTGCATATATATATACTTATATACTATATATTACTTGAACAGGCACAAGCTGCTGATGATCCACCGACCGCCGCTGCAGAGGGTGGACGTGAGCACTACTCCTCGGACATTCCGACCGATGCAAGCTCATCTGAGCATGGGGGGAGCACCGAGTCATCATCTGGGTCTGAGTAGTACTCAGACTTGTAGTATCACATTCCATATTTAGGATGTGATTGTATATATTTTTCTGTAAACTCAAGCCATGGGCTACTTCGAGATATGGACTCCCTTGTATACATGTATGAAATTTTGATAGTAATATTGAATTGATTGATCGATAGTATTACATTCATGGCTGTCTTGAATCGTGTAATGACAATGTATGCATTCATGTCGCTCTTGTCTTAATCTCCCTCGTGCATATGTTCTTCGTGGATAGTCTAATGGGATGGTCTAATGCACCAAAAACCCTAAACCAGACAGGCACCAAATAGCACTCTCTGGATTTTTTTTTTTGCTCTCTGTTCGCGTGTATAAACGCGTCAAAACTGCTAAAACTTGCGTGTATCTACGCGGATACTCTGGAAATTACGCGTGTATTAATGCATAAAAACTGGTAATAACGCGTGTATAAGCGCATCTAAATTAAAGAAATGCGTGTATAGACGCAAGTAAAAACGCGTTTGGGACATTGGAACTGAACAGGATGCGGCTATACACCCGTGTATAACCGCGTCTAATATAATAAGAAGCGTGTATACTTGCGTGTATTAACGCGTCTGTGAAAAAAAGCGCGGCTACACACCCGTGTATACGCGCGTCTGAGAGGTACTATACACGCGGTTTTACACGCATGTCTCTGGCCGCGATTATACACGTGCTGATACACGGGCCCGCTACTTTTTTTCACAAGTCATTTTTAGCGGCTAAGAGCGCGGGTATGAGCCCAATCCCTTGTAGTGAAACATGCATAGTATGCCAAATTTACTCAAATGTGCGGCATCGTGATGGCTTGCAACCAACCTACCCACCTGCCATGCACTACAAATGGGTAGTGGATCTAGTTACAATGCCTTTGGGAATTGGGCAGATGCGGTATATAGCACTTGCAAGAGAAGATTTGACAAATCAGGTAGAAGGGCGTGCTCTTAGAACAAAGAGTACGGAAATAGTATGCAAATTTCTCTTGGAAGATGTGATCTACCGATATGGTTGTGTTGGGAAAATAACAGCTGATAGGGGTGAGCTAGATGTTGAAGAAGCAAGGGAATTCTTCTCTAGAATTGGTATCAAACTGTCCCTAACATGTGCTTACAATCCTGAGGGCAATGGAAAAAGTGAGCGAGGACATCCTCCAATCATTAAAGCTTTGGCTAAGGCATGTAGAGAAAGAATGAGAGAGTGGCCAAAGCTGCTACCATATGCCTTGTGGGCTGACCGTACAACTCATAGCTCAGTGACAGGATACATGCCTGCAGAATTAATGTATGGTCAGAAGCCAGTGATGCCAGTTGAAGAAGTAGTTCCAACTTGGAATGTATTGCCCTGGGTGGAAGGATTGAGCAGAGATGACCTCCTTGCCTTGCGAATAAGACAGTTGGAGAGGAGGCCTGATGATGTAGAGCTTGCTAAAGCTCGCTTGAAAGATGCAAGGCTGAAAAATAAAGAAAGATTTGATAGTAGACACAGACTCCGGCCAAAACCTATTGAAGAAGGTGATTAGGTTCTAATGTATGATAGTAGCCTTGACAACCAATTCACTGTTCAAAGAAAATTTGCAAAAAGATGGTTTGGCCCTTACATTGTCAAGCATGCGCATGGAAATGCCACATATACTTTGTGTGAGCTTGATGGAACAGAAATAAAGAATCTTGTGGCTGGCAAAAGAATCAAGATATTTAAAAGAAGGCATGATAATGATCCTTTTGATTCACAAGAGATTCAGGATGAGAGGCTTGATAGTGGTAGTATGGATATGGTTGAAGAGGAAGAGGATGATCTTCCTGGAACTGCAGAAGATGAAGACGACATCCAGTTATATGTGGACCTTGATGATGATTTGGCACATACCAGAGGATGTGCAGGTTTAGAGGGGGTGGATGTCGTGCCATGGCACGTCTATGATGTGAAACCGTGCATGTGAGGCCATCTAATACACATCCAGATGCATGGGGTTAAGTGCCATGTTGAGTCGTTATATGATGCCATGTACATATGTTCATATTGTAGATAAGGTTCAATAAGATGAGCTGAGGCTGAGCCAGGTTTCGAAGCCTTTGACAGTGTGGTGTGAATTGTGGAGGATTTTTTTTATGCTTATGGAGAATTTCGGAGCTAGCAGATACCTTGTGCCTTGATAGGACTGGATTATGCTTGTGGTTTGACTACTTTATTGATTCCATGAGATGGTGAATTGCTCATAAGCTGTGCCTACCATGGTTGAGTTGATATTAGCACTGAGACAGAGAACTTTATGGTACATAATGGTTGGGGTCTTGATCGTATGCTTTACATGGCAAAAATCATATGTGCAATAAGGATGCCAAATGGAGCTTCTTTTGATGAGGCGTGAGAAAAACCCTTAGCAAGGTTATGGTGAAAAGGAGTTTGATTTTATATATATATATATATATGGTCAACACTCCAAAATAGAGGAAAAAAGTCACACTCCAAAACAAAGAAAAAAGGAAATAGTAGGCGCACTGAGGAAAATTAAAATGGGTAATGCGCGATTTCAGCTGCAAAAGGGCGTGGGCGCCGACTTCCTCGCGGGAATAACCAGAAAAAAACCAGAGAATTGGGTGGGTGCTTATCAGAAGAAGTCTGCAGAGAAAAAACCAGGTGACAGAGGCGACACGACCAGAGAGATTCATTTCATGCATTTATCGACTGTATATGGCGTGTTGGTGCTTGAATTAGAGAGCTGAGCTGGTTCTATCTAATGATATGCTTACTACAAATTCACAAACCCAGCTATGCGCCGGCTGTACGCTGCCTACAGTGAAGCGTGGAAAGAATTTTTTTTCAAAGAAATTCAAATGAATCGCTTTTCCCCGCCTTCAGATAAGTAAAGCTTGATAAAATCTCTTTATTTTTCCTACCTACCTCTTGTAAATACACGATGCCAACAAACCTTCAAAGGTTTTGTAAAAAAAATAAAGGGTGGATTTTGATATAAAGATATGTGAGGATATTCCATCAAGTGACATGGAATCAAAGAGTCAGAAATACAGCAACGACTCTAGTGAGAATTGATTTTGATTCTATCTTAGTGGAACTAAATGCAGGCCATGGATTTCTTTTAAAATCATATGAATATGTTAAAGTTATGCCATATATCATTTTGTGTTTGTGAGTTGTTGGAATTTTAAGCCAGATTTTCAGGTGATAAAGAACATTATGAGATGTTGGGAATGGTGACAGTGGATGTATGGAATGAAAGGGGTCACATGTATGTTGGAAATACTTAAAGGTTATGTTATGCCTACATGTGATTAGCTGGAAAGTTTTGGAAAAAGAAGCCAGTGAATCTATGCTTGGAAAGGGATAAGCAATTGGAACACGAATTCGAGGATGGATTTGTCCTATGCTTTTTGGGAAATTTTTAATGTGAGTTTCCTTGTTAGGTTTGGCACCAACTCTCACAGCTAGAAGTCTCGTACTTTCCTGGCTACTCCGCACACATCACGACAACATGCAAGGGTGACAATAGGAAAAAAACAAGGGGATCAATGAGTTGAATGTCGCCCTGACAAAAAGCCAATGCTAACCTGAGGAAAAGAAAAGACCAAACCGAGGCTGACAAAGGCATACAGAGGAAGTGCGAACAAAGGACAAGATGCTAGAGGACTTTCAAGGCTGCGCAAAAAGGGAAAAATGGCAAAGGAGGACCTTCATAAGAGAATCTTAGAAGAAATGGAACAAAAGAGCATGGGCATCTAGAAGGATACTTCTCTAAAATGTATGCAAAATTTAATCCAGACGCCTCAGCAAGTAGGAATGTGCCGTAAGGCCATCCAACTGGGACCAAAATTGCAAAATTCATAAACCAACTAAGTGCCTAAGGTAGCAAGATAGGGCTGGAGCAGCTCTCAACAAGGAGGCACAGTTGGATAGGGAAGAGGTCCCTCCCTCCGGATCTAGAGTAGTACATAAAAGCAATGGGAACTTGTGACTCCCAGATTTGGGTGAGAAGGCAACAACTCATTCAAAGAGAGACACTAATAGTTCCCCTTGCTACTACAATGGAGTCACCTAGAGAATAAGAGAGGAAACAAGAAGGGAAGGACTGCTAAGGAGGGGACCAGTAGGGCAACATAGGAAATGGGAAGCCAGTAGCTTAAGGAGGACCTAGTCAATATTAGCAAGTCTATCCTATCACACAAAGACTAGAGCAGCACCACCAAGAAGCTACCACCACTGCAAACTTGTAGATTGAACTAGCACAATCAGACCTCTCTACAACCAACTTTGTAAACTTTATAGAGTCCACCAGCACAATCGGTGTAGGAGATCTTAACTACCTCCAACCCTGCATGATGGCAGATGGGTTGAAGGAAATGACTAAGCTATAGGATGTCATCAAGGAAAAGGATGTTATTATCCAGATGGTGAGAAGCTAGCTGGTACATCTCTAAGAAGAGCTGTGAAGGAGGAGGATGGAAGTAGGTTGGTTGGACGAGATGCAAAGGAAAAGGTAGGAACTCTAGAAGGCCAACGGAGAAATAAATATGGAAATTAAAAATATGAAGGAAATGATAGCGTCTAGGAAGGAGCAGGTAACTGTGTAATTCCAGGATGACTAAGCTAGGATCACGGAACTCCAAGCAAGAATGGAGGGCCAAGGCACCCTGATCAGAGAGAGGACCACCTTCAGATAATTAAGGAACTACAGGCAAGGGCCGACAAAGACAACGTAGAGTTGGTCAAAGAAGAAGCCAGACTAGTAGTTTTGGACGTAGAAGAGTTTCCAAAGTCTATTAGATAGCTATCGAAAAGATGGAGCAATGGGAAGGTCATGGTATAGAGGACATGAAGGAGGTGTGGGGAGAGTATCTTGACAAATTAACAGTTGGCAATGCGAGTCCCCAAATCTTCCTATAGACAGATGATTTCCCACCATTCACAGGTTGGAAGTCTAGATGAAGGATTTGGAATTCCATAGCCAACAACCTAGACAGAAGGCCCAGAGTCAACAAAAGCCTTAGAAGCAACTACACCTAGCCAAGTGGGCAAGGAGGCTTTTGTTGACTTTGGGCAAGCAAGCCTAGAGTCAACAAAATCCTTGGAAGTAGCTGCACCCACCCAAGTGATCAAGGAGGCCCACAACAGTGAGGCTCAAGGGGCTCACTTTCGGTAAACCCTCTGTATCATGTGCATTTAAGGTCTATTTTTAAAATCCCTTATCTGTGAATTTATTATGAATAAAACATACCATTTTTCTATTCAACTTGTGAATACCCCCTTTAAATGGCACACGTTTATATGATAGAAATGTGTAAAAGAGGGATTAAAAAAATCCTTTTTTGTTAAACCCATATGGTACGCTTACATATATTCTAGAAAAGTCAAAACAGAGAATAGTACATGGTTAAACAAGTCAAAGCCAGCTATATAAGTGGATAGAGCATTGAAATATCTCTTTTTAGAGCTAAAGACCATTTAATTTAGAGTTTGAGAACCCATTTAAAAGTCTTTTGAGCAATTGAGATGATGCCAAAGGCCAAACTCAACAAGGGGAACTGCAAGGAAGCTCTTGAGTAGTATGAAGCTGGCACATTGGATGCAAGACAAGAAGCAAATTAGAATGCTCAAGGAGCTATGCAAGAAGAAATTAGTGGTAATATCAATGAAGGCGTGCATCAAGAGGTAAATGTTTCACAAATACCTAAAGGAGGGGACATGAACATGAACAACATGATGTATCTCATGCAAACTATGATTGAAAGGCTAGACCAAAGATTTCAGTTCATGGTGGAAAAGCTTGACTCTATGAGCAAGGAGTTGCATGATGAAATCTCAAGCTTGAGGCAAGATACAGATAAAGGTAAAGAAGTTTACGGTGGACCTATGTTACAACCATATGCACCAAACACTTTTCCACCGATGGGGCCACAAGCTTATGGAGCATTTACGGGACCTTAACATGCAAATACATTGCATACTCCTCAAGCTAGTATGCACCATGTTGATGGGAATCGTGGGTCTATTATTGGAAAGGAAAAGATTCCTCCATCATTGAAGCATCAAGGTGGAAGAAGTAAGCCTTGTATGCCTATGCATGGTCCTATGAATGGGGTTTCATCATTGCAAGGGAGAAATGCGGAAAAAAGTAAAGGCATAGTTTTGGAAGAATCAAGGGTGAATGGAAATTGGAATCACCCACATTTGAGTGGTCATCAGTTTGATGAGATGGATCATCATCCTTCACACATGAGGGGTCATAACTTTGATGAGATGGGTCATCATTTTAATTATGGAACCTAATCATGGTAGACCTCATCACTTCAATGAGTTTGGGGGCAATCATGTTAGACCGATTGAGCATAGACCGCATGTTCATCATTGAGGTGGTGATGAAGATGAGTTTAAGGGAGTGAAGGAAAAGTTGACTTTTACTAAGTTCAAGGGTGAAGGCTCAACCAATGAGGAGTTTAAAGAATGGATTGATAAGATGGATCTTTACTTTTTTAACTTAGTCCTCGTAGGTGATAGGGACAAGGTTTTGTTTCCTCCTTTGCATCTACATTTGCATCTAGAAGGTTGTGTCCATGCATGGTGGTGGCACTTGAATTCTTATGGATATTTGATCACTATTTGGATAGTTCTCAATAATGAGATGAGGAGAACCTTTGTTTCATCCCTTAATAGATCAAGGATGGTGGAGAAATGGGATGATCTCACTCAAATAGGCAATGTCAAGGATTATGTGCACAAGTTCATGAAGTTTTCACTTCATGTGGAATTCTTGAGTGAGGAGTAAAAATTGAGGAAGTTTATCAAAGGGCTACAAAACAACAATATCTCACCAAAGAAATATGACCTTAAGTATTATTCTCACCAAACCTTTCCATGAAGATAGTGGATGAATATGAGGAGAATTTTGAAGATGCCAACAATGAATTTGAAGATGTAGAAAAGGATGGTGAATTCCCTCTTGACTCAGGTGGATCAAAGAAGGGATATATTGACTATGATGATGGGTAACCATTGCCTATGTGTTATTATCATGATGAGGGCAATATGGCTACCCTATGCAAGATCTCAAGTGATGCCTATGCTGGTTGCAAAGGAGCAAATACATTTAGGTTGAAGGCGTGCATTAATGGAAGTGTGGCACATATTTTGAGTGATAGTGGAAGCACACATAGCTTTTTTCAACACCAAATACATGTTCAGTCTCAAATTATAGACTATAGATTTATATTTATGTGGAAATAGGTTCAAGTGGCTAATTGAGCAAAGATGGATTGCATAATGGTATGCAAAGATGTGAGGTTGATTCTCACAAATGATTACACTTGCAAGGCTGATTTACTTGTATTGGATATGGGTCGCATTGAAATTGTTGTGGGATGTGATTGTTTGGTAACTCTTAGGTTGTTTCACATCACTTTACAACAAGGGTATATGAGTTTCATGGATGTAAACCATGAGGTTACATTTACCGAAACTCATGTGCCAAGTATCAAGATAATGCAACACAACTCAAGAGGGTGTTAAAGAAAATGGGATGCATATATGTTTTATAGCAGCAATGAGAAAAAGGGGGAGTTTTTGCATAAAGGTATGAAGTAATTGTTAAAGGAGTATGAGGATGTGTTCCAAATGCCAAAGTGCTTGCTGCTGTGCTAAAAGGGAGGGGATCATGGGATAGATCTTGATCTGCATACCAAGCCCATTAACAGACCACCTTATGTTGCATTTTTTTCCACCCTTCCACTATGTTTTGATGCATGAGCATATGTGTGGCTTGCATTTTTTCCACCCTGCCTTCACTTCGTACCCTCACTTGGTTTTGGCACACAAGTTTTTTTTGGCAGGCAAAACCTCCATCAACGCGCCGCACTCAAACCTTAGTGTGGAACCTTAATGTGAAACCTTAGCTTGAAACCTAAGCTTTAAACCTTGGTTGCATTGAATCGTTGACATGCAGCATGGAAATGAAATCACCGCCAGTGCTGAAGTGAATCGTTGCTCGCGAGACGAGCAACCCGCACACCCGATCGCTTGAAGAGAAGGAAGTGCAGCCATTTTGCTTTGCCAGCCATTGTGCTACGAGCAAAAAAAGAAGTGGAGTATGCCTTCACAATCGCCACTGCAGCCTATTCGCGCCGAGATCTTGGCGGCGAAACTTGGCAATTTCCATGGCATCTCCTCTTGTTGAGGCTCATCCATGAGGTTTTGGCTTGAGACCTCGTGTTAAGCAGACTCTGTTGCAATTTGTGAAGGAGAAGGAGGTGGAGTCACGCGCTCCCTCACGCGCAAAAAAAGAGAAAGAGAAAATGATCCACCTTGACTGCATCTACCTTGATCAGGAAAAAAGCGTTGAATTTACTAAAATGATCAAATTATTTTAGTGATAGTTTCCTTCTATCTGATTTATTCAGTTGAAGGATAGCGTAGAATTGTTCATGTTAGAAAAAATTTTATTTAAAAAAAAAATCATAAAGGTGGAATCGTCCCTGCTTTTCGGGCATGGGAATTTTTCCCGGTTTCGTTTTTTTGGAGTGACCACCAGCTTAGTCTCGTGCCCGGACATTCAAGGACGAGGCCCCGAGTGAGAAACCCTGCCTCGCGCGGAGGGGCAGAGGGATCTTACACATTTGACCAATTACTCCACTATGTACGGTTACAAAGAACTCTCTCTCTTGTACCCAAAAGTTCTTATGGCACATACTCAATCATCCCCTCCTCATTCACTAGAGGTAATTCATCTTGCACAAATACCTCCAACCCAAGATAAGATTTGAGATGTGACACATGGAATACATCATGAATCTTTGAGGTTAAGGGAAGTGCCAATTTATAAAAGCAACTCTAATGGCCTTCGATAAGCATTAACATAATGTTTCATTCTTTCTTGAGCTTGCTACATATTAGCTTTGCATTTTTGTAAGAGTGTAGCCAGCTATTTTATCTCCACTTTTGCATTAGGATTCACCCCTTATTGCTTTTGAACCATCATTGGAATATTCACTTTGTACCCATAGTGTGCCTCAAAAGGTGGCATTCCAATGCTCTCATGATGTGTGAGATATCTCGCAAAGAAGAAACTACTCATCCCAAACACCTTACGTATCATGTTAATAATGCCTTTAGTAAGTTTTCACCCACTTGTTCACCCTCTTGGTTTGTACATGGGTTTCGGGGTGATAGGTGGTGCTAGGTGTCAAGATTCCCCATGATCTCAAACAATGTCCTCTAAAATGAACTCATAAACTTCACATCTGGGTCACTAACAATTTGTTATGGCACTCCATGCAACTTGAACAAATAATCATGTTTTGCAACAATAGATGTTGAATATTTGACCTTGGAAGGAATAAAATATGTGGCTTTTGTCAAGCAATCTACAACCACATATATAATGTCCCATACACTCCTTGTATGAGAAAGCCATGTGAAAAGATCCATAGAGATGTGTGTCCATTTGCCATTGGGAATAGGCAAAGGCTAAAGCAAGCCATAAGGCTTATGTGTGGGATCCTTGTTTTGATGACAAGGCAAGCAACTTGTCACAAAAGTATACACATCTTTTCACATTCCTTTCCAAGAAAAACTCCTCTGCACCTTCTTGAAGGTTTTAAACATCCCTATGTGCCCCAATAATATAGAACAACACCTCTCTTCTAACACACTCTTCTTGTAGCTTGATGTAGGAACAAGGTAGACTTTTCCTATGTAGTAGATAAGTCCATTTTACGAAGTTCAAAATGTAGAAAATCATCCTAGGAGGCTTGTTGTAATTCTTGCTACATTGGTGCCACTTCCTCATCCAATAGGTACTCTTCTTGGATATCCAAAATCCAATCGTTAAGAGATTTTGAAATCGTAATTTTGCAATGTAGCCACCTAGTGGCACCTTCTTTTCTTAGGAGAGAGTCTAGGTTGAGACAAGAAGTATTGAAGCACTCTATGATCACTCTTTACAAAGAAATGACTCCAATGCACGTAATAATGCCACTTCTTTATTGCATGAAGTATTGCCAACATCTCTTGATCATAGAAATGCATAACCATTTCTTTCTCATCAATCTTTCGGCTCTCAAATACGATCACTCCATGTTCTTGGAACAAAACGACCCCAATGCCTCTTCCACATGCATCGGCTTGAACCACAAATGGCTTTATGAAGTCTAAGCATACAATTATACGAGCTAATGTGAGCATCTTCTTGAGCTCTTAGAAGCTCTTATCGTCTATAGCATCCCAAAAGAAAGCTTCTTTCTTAAGCCTGTCAGTAAGAGGAGCAGTAATATGAGCATAGCTCTTAATAAACCTCCTATAGAATGATGACAAGCCCAAGAATCACGTTAATTGAGTGGTCTTTGTAGGCATGGGCCAATTCTTAACACACTGAACCTTCTTAGGATCCACCATAATTCCTTCCTTGCTCACTATGTGTCCAAGACACTCAACCTTTTGTGCCATAAATGTACATTTTCTCTCCTTTGCATACAAGTTATTGGATCGTAAAGCATCAAATACAGTCCTTACATGTAGTTAGTGTGCCTTCACCCCTTTGCTATATATCAATATACTATCAAAGAATACAAGTACCCATTTGTAGAGGAAAGGTCCTAGCACCTTGTTCATCAAGGCTTGAAATTTTTGGTGCATTTCACAACCTAAATGGCATAACCAAATACTGGTAGAGACCTCTCTTAGTTTGAAATTGTGTTTTGTACTCATCACCTTCCTTGATTTTAAATCAGTGATAGCCTGATCTCAAATCAATCTCAAGTGGAGAAGAAACATGCACCTCTTTCAACTCATCAATTTCTGGAATAGGGAATATATTCTTGATTGTAGATTTATTCAAATCCCCATAGTCCACACACATGCGAAAAGTGCCATCCTTCTTTTTGACAAGGAGTACGAGTGATGCAAAAGATGATTGGCTAGAAGTAACACATCCTATGTCCATAAGCTCTTGAAGTTGCTTTGCCACTTCATCCTTCTCCAGTTTTAACAATCTATAAGGTGGTTTTTTAATGGGCTTGTTATGCAGATCAAGATCTATCCCATGATCCCCTCCCTTTCAGCAAAGCACTTTGGCATTTGGAACACATCCTCATACTCCTTTAACAATTACTTTATACCTTTATGCAAAAACTCCTCCTTTTTCTCATTTCTTTCTTCTTTGCAAAGCTATAAAACATATATGCATCCCATTTTCTTTAGCTCCCTCTTGAGTTGTGTTGCATTATCTTGATACTTGACACATGAGTTCCAGAAAATGTAACCTCATGGTTTACATCCATGAGACTCATATACCCTTGTTGTAAACTGATGTTAAACAACCTAAGAGTTACCAAACAATCACATCCCACAACAATTTCAATGGGACCCATATCCAATACAAGTAAATCAGCCTTGCAAGTGTAATCATTTGTGAGAATTGACCTCACATCTTTGCATACCATTATGCAATCCATCTTTGCTCAATTAGCAATTTGAATCTATTTCCACATAAAGATAAATCTATAGTCTATAATTTGAGGCTGAACATGTATTTGGTGTTGAAAAAAGCTATATGTGCTTCCACTATCACTCAAAATATGTGCCACCCTTCCATTAATGCATGCCTTCAACCTAAATGTATTTGCTCCTTTGCAACCGGCATAGGCATCACTTGAGATCTTGCATAGGGTGGCCATATTTCCCTCATCACTTGAGATCTTGCATAGGGTAGCCATATTTCCCTCATCATGATAATCACACATAGGCAATGGTAACCCATCATCATAGTCAACGTATCACTTCTTTGATGATCCACCCGGGTCAAGACGGAACTCACCATCCTTTTCTACATCTTCAAATTCATTGTTGTTGGTGTGAGGTGAAAAAAAGAAAGAAATACCTGCCTCTATAGCTCTTCCACCTCCCAAACTTGGAAACACTACCATGAACGGGGCACCACCAGCCACCGGCTGGAACACTCTCTCAACATTCGCCACCCACCCACACCATAAGACAGCTCAGAACCACAACGAACAGATGATTATTCCACAAAACACACAACACCATACACACTGTATAAACACAGCAAATACACCAAAGACCAGGACTTTGGCCAGGATTTACTGCCAAGGGAATACACCCTTGCGTCTGACGACCAGGACTCTGTTTCCCAGTCCCTGTAATCCCCAGAGGGCGCCCACACCAGCAACCCTTCTTCACTTCCTCTATAGCCTGGCTACTCTCTGTCTCCAGCTGCTACCTGATTGTCGTAGGCGAGCCCCACTGTCTCGAGCCCACACATCAACACCTCTTCTGCACCCAACACACACAAAAACCCAAGGCTCCCTCTCTGGTCAGCATCCACGCACTGCCTGCAATCATCGCCCACACAAGACCAGCTACTCTCACCAGAAGGCACCCACACCAGCTAACCTTCACTCAGCAGCTCCCACTCTCTGTATGCCGTGACCAGTAGCTTCACCAACCACCAGAGCCTCTGCACAATCCTCAGCACCACGAACCACTGCTCACCGCAGCATCCTCAGATATCTAGCCCAAGCCACATCACAGTCCCTTCCTAACAGCAGCCCTCCCTTGCTGCTTCAATCACCAGCCCATACTAGACCATCTCTCAAGAGACCTGCAGCCTCTTTCTCTGGTTCACCCGCCACTCTATAACCAACACACAAGCGCCCCCAGCTTTCAGTTACCAGGCGGCCATTTCCTTCTCTTCGATCACCTCCAATCCCTCACAATTCCCAGCAACAGCCGGCTCTGCCCCAAGCGGCTTTCTTTACACCTTCCGCAGCTGCTTCTCAGACTCACCCGCCAGCTTTTCTTCTACACATCAGAGCCACCCCAACAGCACACGTCCAGCTACCTCTCCGTTCTCAGCACTCTCGTCGGAGAAGCCTCTGCAGCGTCACTCTCCCTCTCTTTTCCCTTCTGCGCCTCTGGCTGCACACAGTCCTCTCTCTCAAGGCGGCCGCTTCCTCTCTACGCCTCCAGCCTTTTCTGCATCAAGCGCCCACGACTCCTTCTTTTTTTTTCCGCACGGCTCCCAGGCCTCTTCTCTCCAGTCGGCTCTCCTTTCTCGCACTTGCAGAACACCCAGAACAAAACGGCCCACCTTTTTTTCACAGCCGCGTTCCCTCTTGTCTCTGCAGTGCCAGCAAGCCAGCTGCGCACCACGCCTCTCGCATCTGCAGTAGCCTGTCACCTTCACCCAGTCGTCGCCAACCTTTCACGTCTGCAGCTACACCTGTTCACACTTCACAAGGGGGGCCACTCTTTCACAGTGAGGCGGCCACACGCCCTCTTCGCTGCACCCGGCTCTGCCAGGCGATGACCCCACTCTAGTCTTTTTCTCTTTTCTGCAGCTTTGTAGCTATGCCCCAGAGGGTCCCCTCGTCTGCGCTAGCCAGCCCTCACAGTCGGCTCTCCCCTGGCGTTTCTTTCCTGCAAGCGCCTCTGCACTCTCCTATGCTGGCCTTCACACACACAAGGTAGCCACTCGCTGTCATCACTTTTTCAGCAAGGCAACAACCCCACTTCGACCCTCATCACCTTCTCGAAGCAGCCATCCAGCACACGTTCTAGATGTTTAGTTGGCAGCCCACCATGCCTTCACGTGGTTTTTTAATTGGCCATATTACATTATATTTTTTATTTCTTTTAAAAGCCTCAAAGCCACAAGGTAATGGCCACACTAATGCTAAAAAACTTTCCTTCTCCTTGCACTTCGGATCATCACGCCGCGGCCATAATTTTCCAAAATAAGAGCGAGAGCTGCCCCCGTCTTCATCAGCATCATTATCATCTCCAAACACAACCATTCCAGTCGTCGGTGCCCTGCATTTAGTATCCATCTGCACACCATACTGATGCAATAAAACTCCAGATCTCCAGTGTCTGCTCCGGAATGAAACACGTGCATATTCCAGCTCACGACAAAACCACTCGGCCTGTACACTTGCCAGGGCATTCAGGGCAAAGTTTATTCACACACCACACGCACCATATGTACACTGACCAAAAAACCCTCTCAGATTTTAGCCTGACAGTTGGCATCTTCAAAATACTCCTCATATTCATCCGCATCCTCTTTAATATCTTCATGGAAAGGTTTGGTGAGAATAATACTTAGGGTCATATTTTTGGTCTTAAAAAACTTCCAATGATCCTTGTTCCATTTGTCACCACACTACTTGAAGCACAAAACCTTGTCCTTCAAATTATTAATATGATCTTCCCTGATAATCTTGCTCTTGTTAGATATTTTCGTATCAACTTTCTTCCCATCACCATTTGGAGGAGGTCTCGAGGAAACGAGTTACCAAATCTGAAATTTCCCCTTCCACCTTTTCCATAGAAGATTTGCCTAAAGTTGAACCTACGAGGACCCCTCTGATAAGAAACTCCACTTGAAGATTTGCCTAAAGTGAAAGTGCCAATATCAGTCCTAAATTCATGCCTTGCTCCACTAGCATGTGTATACTTTGTTTGCCTTATAAATCTTCGCAAGAAGCATGGACTCCTTGATGGTTTTGGGCCTTTAAGAATCCACATCTACCTTGATGTTGTTTTGTAGCCCTTTGATAAACTTCCTCAATTTTTACTCCTCACTTAAGAATTCCACATGAAGTGAAAACTTGATGAACTTGCGCACATAATCCTTGACATTGCCTATTTGAGTGAGATCATCCCATTTCTCCACCATCCTTGATCTATTAAGGGATGAAACAAAGGTTCTCCTCATCTCATTCTTGAAAACTATCCAAGTAGTGGTCAAATATCCATGAGCATTCAAGTGCCGCCACCATGCATGGACACAACCTTCTGGAAACAAAAACTTGTCCCTATCACCTACGAGGACTAAGTTCAAAAAGTAAAGATCCATCTTATCAATCCATTCTTTAAACTCCTCATTGGTTGAGCCTTCACCCTTGAACTTAGTAAAAGTCAACTTTTCCACCTCGATGATGAACATGCGGTCTATGCTCCTTTGGTCTAACATGATTGCCCCCAAACTCATTGAAGTGATGAGGTCTACCATGATTAGGTTGCATCCAATTAAAGTGATGACCCATGTCATCAAAGTTATGACCACTCATGTGTGAAGGATGATGATCCATCTCATCAAATTGATGACCACTCATGTGTGGATGATTCCAATTTCCATTCACCCTTTATTCTTCCAAAACTATGTCTTTACTTTTTTCCACATTTCTCCCTTGCAACAATGATGAAACCCCATTCATAGTGTAAGATCCCTGTTCCCACCGAGCAACTGATTCAGGATACTGGCAGCGGAAGTAGCACTTCTCGCGCGGGACAGGGGTCCCACATTCGGGACCTCACCCACCACCCACGGATATCCGGATAAGAGACTAATCCGTCGGTTGTTCCAAAACCGAACCCGAAAAAACTTCCTTTACCAGAAAGCACGGGTGATTCCACCAAGATAACTTTTTACTCTAACATAGTCAAGATCATTTCTGATCCAGCTAATCCAATCGTATCTACAAGATACTTGATCAGATCGAGGAAGAAACTTGCACTTGGATCATTGGGATCAACGCTTTTTTCCCCATTCAAGAGGCACAGCCATTGATTCCTATCCATAGAACAATTACTGTCCGGGATTTACTTTATCTATCGTAATAACAAAAGTTGAGTCTCGATTTACGGATCCATCAGTCCAGCCTAACCCCATCCGATCCCATGGGTTAGCCAACCGCCCAACCACTGTAGTGATAGGATCCAATTTGGAATTTGGTTAGGTTTTGTCCCAGGTACCAAGGAAAAGAATTCCAAAGCCCCCTAGCCGGAAGTTCATGCAAACATAAAACTAGCCACACCACTTACACACCCAATATGAAATTGCCTTTTTCTTAGTATCAGCTAACTTTAAAACAATCCTTTAATGAAACCATAGTATCACTGATCACAATCTTTCAATTTATCTGGTTGATTCAATTTCCCATCATTCCTTCATCAGAGTATCTATGTCATCATTGGCAACTAGAACACTCACCACCTGTCCACTCATCAGGGGCCTTTTCAATAGTTCCTAGCCCATAATACTCGGCAATATAATCACTTATCAAGATGGACTCTCGTTGAAGATCAGCAAGATCAACCAACAGATCCATAAAAAAAAGAGCCATGGACTCATCCGTTGAGGACCAGCAAGGTCAGTCAACCAGATCCATCCCCGTTTTCAGCAAACAACTCTTACTTCTTGTTCCAATATCTTCCTCGACGCACGCGTGGGTATCCTCGGTGACCCAGAGCCCGAGCACTGTATGGTCAGCACCCTCTAGGATCCTTCGCACGTTACCTAGCGCTTCACTCGTAGGCCGCTTCCTTGGTCCCTCATCCACCGTACCGGAAGCTCACCATTTTAATCGCACCGAGGCTGGTCAAGACCTCGGCCGACCTTGCTACGCGAGACGTCCTCCATTGACTCTCCATCAGCAGTTGCAACTTTATCAGTTAGGTCTCCACGACCTTGATCACAAGACGGTCAAAATGCTTTCCCAGCATTCTTGACATAAAACAATCATTTACAAATAGTCACAAAATACAGTTTCTATATCGAACTCCATCTTTCCACATTATTCCTCCTCAATCCACATTACTTATTCCACATTCCCTTTATATGTACTCATTCTCATCCATTCATTCATATCAACGACACATTATTTCCCATACACATTCACCTTCATTATTCTTCATACCCATCCATGCATACATCCATTTTCACATCCTTATTCATACATCCACATCCACATACATACATCCATACATACACATCCACATGCATACATCCACATCTATATGCATACATCCATACATACACATCCATATGCATACATCCACATCCTCATTCATATATCTACATCTACATGCACATTCATGCATCTTCATCCATACATCTACATTTACATGCACATTCACATCCATACTCCACATACATACATCTATTTTTTTCCTTCCCATTCATATAGCCCCATACACCTTCACATCTATTCTTTTACATCACATCCATTTTCACCTTATGACAACCCATATACATCTTATCTCATCACATACACTTCTTATCTCATTCCATACACATCTTATCACATCTTAACTCATCTTATCACATCTTATCACATCTCACACACCTCTTATCACATCTCATACACCTCTTATCACATCCTAACTCCTCTTATCACATCCTAACTCCTCTTATCACATCCTAACTCATCTCATATGCATCTTATCTCATCTTATCACATCTTATACACCTCTTATCACATCTCATACACTTCTTATCACATCTCATACACCTCTTATCACATCCTAACTCCTCTTATCACATCCTAACTCATCTCATATGCATCTTATCTCATCTTATCACATCTCATACACCTCTTATCACATCTCATACACTTCTTATCACATCCTAACTCCTCTTATCACATCCTATGCATACATCTATGCAAGAATTTCAATTGTGATAAAAGTAACACTTTTACAATAAAATAATCATTTTTTTGGTAATATTTTTATAATAAAATAATAATTTATTTATTTTTTTAATTTCTATGCACGAAATTCAATATGATGAAAATAACTTTTTATAATAAAATAATTATTTTTTTCTTTTTAATTTTAAAATAAAATAATAAAATATTCATCTTTTATGCATACCTCTATGCATGAAATTCAATTATGTTAAAAGTAACACTTTTATAATAAAATATTTATCTTTTATGCATACCTCTATGCATGAAATTCAATTATGTTAAAAGTAACACTTTTTATATAAAGTTTTATCCATTATGCATACTTCTATGCATGAAAATAAAAATGATAAAATTTCCCAAAAAGCATAGGACAAATCCATCCTCGAATTCGTGTTCCAATTGCTTATCCCTTTCCAAGCATAGATTCACTGGCTTCTTTTTCCAAAACTTTCCAGCTAATCACATGTAGGCATAACATAACCTTTAAGTATTTCCAACATACATGTGACCCCTTTCATTCCATACATCCACTGTCACCATTCCCAACATCTCATAATGTTCTTTATCACCTGAAAATCTGGCTTAAAATTCCAACAACTCACAAACACAAAATGATATATGGCATAACTTTAACATATTCATATGATTTTAAAAGAAATCCATGGCCTGCATTTAGTTCCACTAAGATAGAATCAAAATCAATTCTCACTAGAGTCGTTGCTGTATTTCTGACTCTTTGATTTCATGTCACTTGATGGAATATCCTCACATATCTTCATATCAAAATCCACCCTTTATTTTTTTTACAAAACCTTTGAAGGTTTGTTGGCATCGTGTATTTACAAGAGGTAAGTAGGAAAAATAAAGAGATTTTATCAAGCTTTACTTATCTGAAGGCGGGGAAAAGAGATTCATTTGAATTTCTTTGAAAAAAAATTCTTTCCACGCTTCACTGCAGGCAACGTACAGCCGGCGCATAGCTGGGTTTGTGAATTTGTAGTAAGCATATCATTAGATAGAACCAGCTCAGCTCTCTAATTCAAGCACCAACACGCCATATACAGTCGATAAATGCATGAAATGAATCTCTCTGGTCGTGTCGCCTCTGTCACCTGGTTTTTTCTCTGCAGACTTCTTCTGATAAGCACCCACCCAATTCTCTGGTTTTTTTCTGGTTATTCCCGCGAGGAAGTCGGCGCCCACGCCCTTTTGCAGCTGAAATCGCGCATTACCCATTTTAATTTTCCTCAGTGCGCCTACTATTTCCTTTTTTCTTTGTTTTGGAGTGTGACTTTTTTCCTCTATTTTGGAGTGTTGACCATATATATATATATATATATATATATAATCAAACTCCTTTTCACCATAACCTTGCTAAGGGTTTTTCTCACGCCTCATCAAAAGAAGCTCCATTTGGCATCCTTATTGCACATATGATTTTTGCCATCTAAAGCATACGATCAAGACCCCAACCATTATGTACCATAAAGTTCTCTGTCTCAGTGCTAATATCAACTCAACCATGGTAGGCACAGCTTATGAGCAATTCACCATCTCATGGAATCAATAAAGTAGTCGAACCACAAGCATAATCCAGTCCTATCAAGGCACAAGGTATCTGCTAGCTCCGAAATTCTCCATAAGCATAAAAAAAATCCTCCACAATTCACACCACACTGTCAAAGGCTTCGAAACCTGGCTCAGCCTCAGCTCATCTTATTGAACCTTATCTACAATATGAACATATGTACATGGCATCATATAACGACTCGTCATGGCACTTAACCCCATGCATCTGGATGTGTATTAGATGGCCTCACATGCACGGTCTCACATCATAGACGTGCCATGGCACGACAACGTGTAGCTACCTCTACCTCCTTTTTAGGGCCTTTGTTGTTTTTCCGTCCTGTTTCTAGTGTTCTTTAAATTCTTTGTGAGACAAGAAACTCCAACTCTTCAATCTGGAATTTTAGTACAGCCTCATCGTTTTCATTTTCTTCCAATTTCTTTATATCTTTCCTGACGAGTTCTCTTGCAATTCTTCATCGAGCATTAGGTCCATTGATGAACCTTTCCATAACACTTTTTCTTTTCCCTCTCGTTGACTGCATGCTTGGATTCTTTTTGTTTCCCTTCATTACATTAAATCTTCTTTTCCACACTTCTATTTCCTATCTCGCAGTAGTAGGAAACTCGTCATTTTCCATTTACAGCTCTCTTTCCCTAATGGCACCTCCCTCACTACTCGAAAGGGTCACTCATAAATATGTAAGCGTACCACATGGGTTCAACACAAAAGGGATTTTTTAAATCCCTTTATTACACATTTCTATCATACACAAAAGGGTACCATTTAAAGGGGGTATTCAGAGGTTGAATAGGGAAAGGGTATGTTTTATTCATAAAAAATTCACAGATAAGGGATTTTAAAAATAGACTTGAATACATGTGATACAGAGGGTTTACTCTGTTAGAAAAAGTGATCTATGTCATATCATAGACAAGGTCAAAGGGATGTGGATGAATGTGGTGAAGGCTAGGAGTTATCCCACATGCAAAGGCAAAAGCCCATATGGTACTTGGACCTATATAAAGGGTCTTTTCAATGTAATGTAACACAACAACTCATTCTCAAGTACACAATCTCGTGGTCAAGTAAGTGCATCTTGTGTTGCTTTGTATTGCTTTTTGTCATTTGTTTATAATCATGTTTAGCATTATGTTTGAGCCTCCATAGACTAGCCTAGCCCTAGATCCATGATTTCCAACATGGTATCAGAGCCTGGCAGGCTATGGCTTAGCTTAGTTTAGTTGTTTTACCATTTCTCTTCAATATGGTTTTCGCAAAAGGAAGTCCCATTGAGAAGAAGGAATAGCAAAATTATTGCATTAGTCTTTGCATCATTAGGGTTTCCTTAGGTGTTGTCCATTGCATTCATTTCAAAGAAGTAGAGAGATCTTTTGCTCTTGTTCCCGCATTGCACATCAAAAGCCAGCTCACTGTCATTAGAAAGAAGTGGTGTTCTCCATAGCTCACAGCAGAGAGAGAAGAAGAGTGCTAGCAGTGGTGGGACTTGACACTGTCAACAGGTCAGCAAGAAAGAAAGAAGACCAGCTAGGCAACGCATCAACACAGTAGCTTACACGACAGCAGCAGGATGCAAGCATTCCATCGCCAACACGTAGAGACAAAGAGAGAGAGGCTAGAGGGACCTCCCTCCTCAGCAATAGTCAGCAGCCTCAGCCCGTGAGTGACAGGCCTGTGACCCACTTCAGCTCCTTAGCCACCACTGCGTCTACAGAAAGGCCATCCACGAACCTTCAGCAAAAGAGCCTCCAAGATTCCTCCACCAGCCATAACCAGTCACCCCGTTACTTGTCAGTGCTATCCAGCAGTAAGTAGCACAAACCTTTCGCAAGCAAGAAGCTGACGGTAGACAGCGAGGCGAGTGGTGATCAGCAAGCAAACACATCTACAACTTTGTGATGAAGATCCAACTCAGCATTCATCAGCACATCAGAGATAGCTCCATCAAGGCAATAAGCTGTAGAAGCAGCATCAGAGACAGCATATTCGTAGCAGCAAGCGAAGCAAGTGATGTAGTTAACCAGATCCGAAATCAGCGCAGCGAAAACGGGCGGTGCCGGTGGAATAAATCTGGCCGTTTTTCTCATTTGAAATAAAGGATTTTTATTCTGAGACTAAGGTTTGAAAAACCTTTAAGTAATATAAGAGGTTGATCATATGGTACTTAAGAAAGGGTGTATCTTTTACCCTTTTGGAAAATTATCTGTACTATGTGGATGCCACAATGGAATGCCCACATGCATTATGATATGCCACGATCAAGGAAGGGTGTTAGAAAAAGTGATCTATGTCATATCATAGACAAGGTCAAAGGGATGTGGATGAATGTGGTGAAGGCTAGGAGTTATCCCACATGCAAAGGCAAAGCCCATATGGTACTTGGACCTATATAAAGGGTCATTTAAATGTAATGTAACACAACAGCTCATTCTCAAGTACACAATCTCTTGGTCAAGTAAGTGCATCTTGCTTTGTATTGCTTTTTGTCATTTGTTTATAATCATGTTTAGCATTATGTTTGAGCCTCCATAGGCTAGCCTAGCCCTAGATCCATGATTTCTAACAACTCAAAGTGAGCCCCCCAAGCCTCACAGTTGTCAGCCTCCTTTCTCACTTGGGTGGGTGCATCTACTTCCAAGGCTTTTGTTGACTCTAGGCCTGCTTGCCCAAAATTAGCAAAAGCCTCCTTACCCACTTTGGTTGGGCGTAGTTGCTTCTAAGGCTTTTGTTGACTCTCGGTCTCCTGTCTAGGTTAGATTCCGATTTCCAAATCTTTCATCCAAATTTCCACCCTATGAATGGTGGGGAACCATCTGTTTTGTAGGAAGATGTGGGTACTCACATCGCAATTGTTAATTTGTGGAGATACTCTTCCTATACCTCCTTTAGGTTCTCTACTATGGCATGACCTTCCCATTGCTCCATCTTTTCGGCATCTATCTACTAGACTTTTGGGAACTCTTCTGCATCATCCAAGACCGCCACCCTAGCTTCTTCTTTGACCAGTTCTACTTTGTCTTTTTCGGCCTTGTCCTGCACTTCCTTAATAATCTAAAGTTGGTCCTCTCTGATCAGGTTGACTTGGCCCTATGTTCTTTCTTGGATATTACTGACCCTATCCAAGTCATCCTACATTTACATAGTTACCCACTCCTTCCTAGAGCCACCATTATCTCCTTGATGTTTTCAATTTCCATCTTTTTTTCTATGTTGGTCTTCTGGAGTTCCTACCTTTTCCTTTGCATCTCGTCCAACCAGTCCACTTCCATCCTCCTCCTGTGCAGCTCTTCTTGCAGATGTACTAGCCGGCTGCTAATCTGGATAGCAACATCCTTTTCCTTGATGATGTCCTATAGCTTAATCATTTCCTTCAACCCATCTACCATCATGCTGCATTGGAGGTAGTTGAGAGCTCCTACACCCAGTTTGTGTCTATGAAGTTTGCAAAGCTTGTTGTAGTAGTAGAGAGGTCTAATTATGCTAGTTCAATCTACAAGTTTGCGGTGGTGGTAGCTTCCTGGTGGTGCTGCTCCACTCTCCGTGTGGATAGGATAGACTTTCTAATATTTACCAAAACCTCTTTAAGTTAATGGCTTTCCATTTCCTATGTTTTCCTACTAGTCCCCTCCTTAGCAGTCCTTCCCTTATTGTTGCTTGTCTTCGTCTCTAGGTGACTCCGTGTTGTAGCAAGGGGCACTAGCAGTGTCATTGCTTGAATGAGCTTTTTCATCCTTTATCAACTCTAGGAGTCAAAAGTTCCCGCTGCTTCCATGTACTACTTTGGATCGGAGGGAAAGGCCTCTTCCCTATCCGACTGCGCCTCCTTAAGAGCTGCTCTGGCTCTCTCTTGATGCCTTAGGTGCTTAGCTGGTTCATGAATTTTGTAATTTTTTTCCCAGCTAGAAGGCCTTAATGCACATGCTTGCTTGTTGAGGCCTCTTAATTAAATTTTGCATACATTACGTCATGCTAGACCTTGAAATCATGTGGTTGAAACTATTTTAGGAGAAGTTTAGCATATATAAAAGCTTTACCAATTTAATGTTTAAGAATATCCTAAGTTAAAATTACAACTAGATGATCTTATCAAGAAAAGTATCATAAGGCCTAGCCCTTTCTCCTTGGGGTGCACCAATTATCTTTCATAAAAAAAGGATTACACCTATGATAATTTATGTGTGGATTGTGGAAGATTAACGAGATAGACCATTAAAAACAAAATATCCTATACCTCACATAGAATATCTTCTTATTAAAATGGCTAAAGAAAAGTTTTTTTTCAAGTAGACCCGCGATCTAGTTATTGTTAGCACATCAAAACTTAAAAAAAAGAGGATATCTTCAAGACTAGTTTTAGGACTAGACATGGTCACCACAAGTTTACGGTCTTAACTTCTGCTTTCATGGGTGCCTTTAACTATATTTTGATGTCAAGTTTTCTACTACATTTGATTCAAAGAGAATCTCATATATTTGTTACCCATAAGAGATATCTTATTTTATATAGCTTTTTTATTTATTTTTTTGGTTGTGACTCTATATCATCTTTATAGAACTAAGGCTTATATGCAAGGATACACATTCTTACAAGATATACAAGGTGTACCAATGTGTTCACAAAATAATAGTATCTCTACAAATTCAAGTTTACCAATCATATACTCATTATCAATGTCTATTGATGTGTGTCACGATATTCTAGTAACAACAATAGCTCTACTACTTCAAGTTTACCATTTAAGGTTTTCGTGCATATTTTTCTATGCAATGTGTATCAAAGTGTTTAAGAAATGTGTTCAATACGTATCAACTGTGTTTAATGTGTATCGAAGTGTTTAAAAAATCTATGCAATGTGTATGAAAGTGTTTAAGAAATGTGTTCAATACGTATCAACTGTGTTTAGTGTGTATCGGAGTGTTTAGTGTTTAAAAAATCTGTTGAATACATATCAACTGTGTTCAGTGTTTATGAAAGTGTTCAAGTAAAAATAGTAGCTTTACAAATTAAAGTTCAACGTTTTTATACTCAATATTATGAATAATGTTATGTTTTTATAAATAATATTTAATTCATGATGGAAACAAAGTGCATCGAAATGGTCTCAAAAAGTATGATCACTTGTGTTTTTTAATCTGTTACTTGATTTGATTAATCAACAGTCACCATTGCACGTCATTTTTGTGTTCAAGGTGTGAAAATGGCCTCACAAAGTATGATCATTTTTATTAATGCGAGCATAACTCATGGTTTGATTGATTAGCGGGTCATTTTTGCATGTGTAACACTACAAGGAAAAGCGACCATAGGCGTGTTTATAGACGAATTTTGACGTGGTTTAAAATGTTACCGGTGCATTTATAAGCGTGTCTAAAATCGCCTCTACTGACATGCGTCTATATGCGCATCTATACGTGCTTATAGACGCACGTCTATAAGCGAGTCTATATTAGTATAGACGCGCTTATAGCCTCCATTATAGACGCACTCTGGAATTTAAATTTTTTTCCAAAGAGCTACCTGTGCAAATGTATAGCTACATTTTCTACACATGCAGCTGCATTTTTTGCACAAGTAACTCTCTCGTTTAAGGTTTTGCTTACTTGTACATAGACGAATCAAGATCAGAAAAGACATCAACATAAAAACTTAAATTAAAGATAGATATGCACAAAAAGATTTGTGAACACACTTCGAATACTGATTAAAGAAGATGAGAAATTACATTTTATATCCAAAAATTTATCCATACATGATCGTAGCCACATAAGGCTTGAATAAAAACATAGATATATAAAGAAGATGAAAAATTTCATCTTATATCCAAGAAGTTGTCCATACATGATGGTAGCCACATAAGGCTTGAAAAAGAAACATAGTTGCATAAACCAAAACTCTTACACAAAGTCAAGATTTATATAAATAAAAATAGAAAGTATTATAAAGGTCGAAACATGTTTTGTAAATAAAAATAAAAAGTATTTTTATTTACAAAGGTCGAAACATGTTTTGTAAATAAAAATAAAAAGTATTACCTGCATTGGTGTTCTCCTTGCTCGATTGTATTGTTCGTTGGAATTGTTCGTCGGAGGTGATCCCTTCATCCTGAAGGTAATCTCATGTATCTCCTCCACTGTGGCAACGATGGTAGCTAGTCTCTACTGGGGTAGGATCTCTACCCCCACAATGTCACGCTACATCACAAGACAAACATTATAACACAACTGAAATAGAGAGAATACAAAGAAAAGACATAAAGTTGCACTATACATAAAATCTCAGCCTCCCATGATGCACGACCTCGACGATCCATATCACTCCATTTGTATTCACCCGCGCTTCTCTTTGTTGCTGGTTCACTACTCCTTCTAAGAGCTCCTTCTTGTCTCTCTTACACTCACCCTTATGAGCAATAGATGGCTTATTGTGTCCATTTTTACCGGCATCTATTCGGGCTTTCTCCTCCTTTGCATGTCTCCTTATTACTAGAGACCTCCTATTCTTAAGTATGTCTTTGATTTTGTGTCGTGCCCATCTATTGTTAAACCTTTGGTTGTGAGGATTAGGATACTTCTTGGGGACAGCTTTAATGCAATCAACCACTAAGCTCTCCCTTTGTTGCTTAAAATGTATAAAGTAGTCTTTATAGTGTGTAAAAACTAGTTGGCATGCAAGTAGTTTAATACCTCCTTCCCACCACAAGAGTCATCAACAATGCCACCCACATCTGTGATATCATAATATGATATATCACCATGATGTGGTAGTGACTCTGAAGAACTATCCCCACCCCCAAAGCACTACCCCAGGCATCCTCCATCTCCTCTACCTCCACTCTCAGTGCTAGTGCGGCATGAGGTACGACTGCCACTATCTCCATGACTACTCTCCCTATATGACAATGACTTCCACTCTCATGAAAGACATGACAACTGTGAGGTGTCACATCTCCTGAAGGTGGAGATGTAGGAGATGCTGTGTAGCACTAACTAGGGCTGAAGGATAAGGGGTGAATGTAAAGGCAGGTGAAGTGCCTGGTGGCAAGGGTAAAGTGCCTGGCAGCAAGGGACTCTGTTGGGCTATGGGCGGCAGACCTGATGTTAAAGAGGTGCCTATTTCATAGGCTGCCAAAAACTGCTCAGGGGTGGGAGTATAGCCAAAGATGCCCTCTACCTCCCTAGCAAACCATTGTTGAGACTTGATGAGATCCTCAACCTATGGGTCTGTGTGGGAAAAGAGAACGAGGACCCATGCCTCGTCTATACAAATATATTAAAAAAATATTATGCAAGCCTTATGTAAGCATTATGTTTAAAGTACTATGCATAAGCTTAAAACACTATGCAGTATGTTTAAAGCACTATGCATTATGCAAGCCTTGCATATAGCATTATGCATAAGGCCTTATGCATAATGCATGTATGAGAATTATTCATAAAGCATTATGCATAATGCATAAAGCTTATGCGCAAACCTACAAAACAAATCCCCAACACCCAAGGGTGCAATAATAATAGAGGAAAGAGAGGAAAGATATGAAAGCACTTATCTCTTTTTGTGTTGTTGAAAGAGAGGATCTACAAAACCAAAAAAAGGGTTGGGAAAAGATAAGTAATGCATACATACAAAAGCTTATGCAAGCTATGCCGCTATGCAAGCCCCTTTTGCAAGCCCTAAGCCTTATGCAAGCTATGCTAAAGCTTATGCATAAATCATGCATGAGGCCTTATCCATAAAGCTTTAGGCATAATGCTTTATGCATCAAGTCTTATGCATAATAAAGATTTAGGCATAATGGTTTATGCATGAGGCCTTATGCATAAAGCACTATGCATAAGGCCTTAAGCATAAAACTATGCATAAGGCCTTAAGCATAAAACTATGCATGAGGGCTTATGCATAAAGCTTATAAATAAAGCATGCATGAGGCCTTATGCATAAAGCTATGCATGCGGCCTTATGCATAAAGCTATGTATTAGGCCTTATGCATAAAACTATGCATGAGGCTTATGTATGAAGTATTATGCATAAAGCATAGCTTATCCATAAAACATGTATGAGCATTATGCATAAAGAAACATTAATGCAAGTTATGCGAATGCTTATGCATAAAGCATGCATGAGGCCTTATGCATGCTTTGAACATAATGGAAGCTATGCTAAAGCTTATGCATAAAGCATGCATGAGGCCTTATACATAAAGCTTTAAGCATAATAGTTTATGCATGAGGCCTTTGCATAATAAAGCTTTAAGCATAATGCTTTATGCATGAGGCCTTATGTGTAAAGCTTATGAATATAGCATTATGCATAAGGCTCATGCATAAAGCACTATGCAAAATGCCTTAACCATAAAACTATGCATGAGGCCTTATGCATAAAGCTTATGCATAAATCTATACATGAGGCCTTATGGATAAAGCTATGCATAAAGCATGCATAAAGATTGTGCATGAAGCTTATGTGCAAACCTACCTCTTTTTCGTGATATTGAAAGACGGGATTAGACGATCTACAAAACCAACAAAAGGGTGAGGAAAGGATTAGTAATGCATACATACAAAAGCTTATGCAAGCTATGCTACTATATACAAGCTTTATGCAAACTATGCCGCTATGCAAACCTTATGCAAAGCTATGCTAAAGCTTATGCATAAAGCATTGTTGCGTGACGAGTGGTGATCAATGCAAGGATGCAACACAAAGATGGAAGCAAGAAAACAAGAGACTTGACATTCTTATTTAGGGCTCTTGTAGAGAGTTCCAAGTTGTAGGTGACAAGAGTTCCAAGTTGTGGGTGAGTGTGGGAGTGGGCTTGAGAATAATCCCACATGGAAAGTTTTGGGAGTTTTACGAGTTCTAGTATAAATAGTGGCTCATCTGAGAGCTCACACACACATTGGGCTAAACTCATGCTTGAGCTCTCTTGAGACTAGCTCTCCCTCTTGTTCATAGAGGTGCAAGCTCTTCTCTCTCCCCATCTACACTATTGTATGAGCAATGCTCTTCTAATTCAATGCAATGAGATGATGTTTTTCTCTCTTCTCATCTCTATTCTCTAGTGTGCATGCTTCTTTGTTGATGCTTGTGGATTCTCTATTAGGCTTTCTGTGGTAGTGGATTCAAGCTTAAGCTTCTCCATAGCTTGTAGCTTATCCATGGGCAAGGCATTGCTTGAGTAGTGAATGAGAATACATGTTTATTTCAAGTTCCATTAAGCTTCAAGGTTTGTGTGCATGCTAGGGAAGTAAGTGCTTGAGAATGAAGTATGCTTTGAGCTTGTGTATGCATTAGCTTAGCTTTCTTCTTGTATTGGGGATGCATGAATGAGTGGGATGATGAGTGAATGAGTTATGAAGTAGCGATAAAGAAGGGAAAAATGCATCAGCGGGCTGATCATCTTTCCAGGATAACTTCAGGAGAGGCACCCATTGGTATAGATGATGATATTCCTGATGCTACTCTATTCTTGGTTGAGACAACACCAAGATGGGTAGAACCTATCATTCAAGTTGATGACAGTATTGGTTAACTCCATTAGTCCCACCAATGAAAAGATAATGACCTTAGAGCATTGTGCTCCTTATAAGCTTCTTTCTGGACGATTGTATAAATTAGGAAAAGACGGAATACTTCGTCTATGCCCTGACCCTGATCAATATGATGAGATTATCTCATATGTCCACGTGAGCTTAGGAGACAGACATGTCTCTAGAAAGGATACGGTTAAAAGAGTTTTGTGGGAAGGATATTGGTGGCCAACACTTCATGCTGATACAGAAGAATACGTACAGAATTGTAAAATTTGTCAACAAAGGAAACCCATTCCTCATGTGACTCTATTTTATATTTCAACAACACCCAATTGGAGTTCGTACATTGTGAAGTATTTGACGCAGGGTCATACGGATGATAAGATGCCTAGGCATAGAAAGAGATCCATAGAGGTAGAAGCAGTGAGTTTTCAGATTATTGAAGGCCAGCTGTACAAAAGGGGCAAAGATGGAAACCTACGGACTTGTGTTTGTGAGAGTGACTACCTTAGCGTATTGACTCATGCACATTCATGAGTTGGGGGTGGACATTTCTGTGGAGAAACAACTGCCAAACTTATACTATGGACAGGACTATGGTGGCCTACGCTTTTTCATGATGTAACAGAGTATGTCAAACGATGTGATCAATGTCAAAGAGCCAAACCTCCTACCAAGTATGAGGACATGCCATTGAGACCAATTATGGGGGTTAGAGCTTTTCCAAAATGGAAAATTGATTTTGTGGGACCGATTAAACCACCAGCACGCCATACACATGCTGAGTATATTATATGAACATCTGTTTACACGCTACGGTTTACCTATTGAGATTGTGAGTGACCAAGGTGTGCATTTTATCAATGAAGTCATTACCTTTCTTTTGGAAGACTTTATGGTCATCCATAATAAGAGGTCAGCGCCTTATCACCCACAAGCAAATGGTCAAGCTGAGAGCACAAACAAGACTCTTTGCACTACGCTTACAAAAATTGTTGAGGGACATAGAACAGATTGGGAACAGAAACTTCACTCAGTTCTATGGGCTTACCGAATTGCTTACAAAACATCCATAGGCACGACACCTTTCAATCTAGTTTTTGGATTGGACGCTATCCTTCTGATAGAATTTATTGTACCTACACTTCGAGTTGCAAAACAACTTGAGTGGACGGATCATGAATTCTCTACACGGATCGATGAATTGGAGAGGCTAGATGAAGACAGGCTATTGGCAGTCATTGGCATGTATGTTGAAAAACGACGCCAAAAGCGTTGGCATGATACGCATGTGAAGAAAGGTCGTTTAAGGAGAGGTGATCTAGTGTTGCTTTACACATTGAAGAAACAAAAATGCAAGCTGAAAATGCAAGGACTTGGTCCATTTGTGATCAACGAGCTTAGTGCGAGTGGTGCAGTAAGGTTGGAAACCTTAGATGGAGAGCCAATGACTAACTTCATCAATGGTAGCCGCTTGAAGCGCTATGAAGAACCTCTAACACATGATATGCTGATACGCATACATGCTAGTCAGACACGTAAAAAAGCTCAAGCTTTGTTACAAAGTCAAGCAAAAGAAGAAGCTAACGCTAGAGTAGCACTAGCACGAGAGCGCCGCAAGGCAGCTATCATGGCCATCCACTTGAATGATGATGAAGACTTTGTAGATCCCTTTCATATTGAAGTAAGGATTCCTACTCAAAGAGCAATCTTTGCAGCGTCTGCACTTATAGATTCGAAAGCCGACTGCAATGTTTTGTCTTATGAAGTGTGGACATCATTAGGCCAACCTTTGCTCACCAATGCATCATTGAACTTCCAGAGTTTCTCTCGTGATGAAACCCCAGCCCTAGAGGCAAGTGCTGTATTAATATGTCCATTCAGGATCAATCTATGCACGTGACTTTTTATGTTGCTAACAAGAGCCAAGCAGTGGTGGATGTTGTTCTAGGCAGATCATGGATTAGAAACACCAGATGCGGTATAGACTGGAACTCACAACAATACACCTTGTTGGTAAATTCTACTCACCTTACGGGATCAAGTGCTTTGGCACTCCCATCTTTTCAAAAGGTGGAAACCATCCCTACTGTGATAGAGACATCCTCAAAAGATCCAATGATTCGGGTGAATAATGACAATGACAATACTCAAGGATGGCATGTGCCAACATCTCTCTTATATGCACAAGGCTACGGAAGGGGGGAAGCACTTAGAATTCAAATCTGGTTACCTAAAGCAGCTCGCAAGGCAAGACCCAATGCTGCCAAGGAACATCCAAGGAATACAAAGCTAAAGAGGAGGTTCACCAAAACCAACAGATCCACCTCCAATAAGACCACTCAACAATGGTACTCAACAATGGTGGATCCCAAGGAAGGTTCTGCAAGCACAAGGCTACTACAAGGGTGCTACTACCTTGTGGCTACCAAAGAAGAATGCAGGGACTACTCAAGAACAAAAGCATAATTATGTTCCTGAATCTACTCAAGAACAAAAGCAGTCAATACCACCTCACTTACAGAAACCAAATCAATACTGGAAACCAAGCCTTACCAAGCCTGAAAGAGTCCAGGAGGAAACACAAGCTAACACGTCAATCGGACATGATTAGAAGATCTCGAACAGGAAGGGATACTCCAAACTGACATGGGAAGAAAAAGGCAAGTGGGTACCTTTACTCACTTTTATCTTAGAGACAACACATCAAAAGGAGGATATTGCAACCGAATCAAGTTCAAAGTCTATTCCTCAAAACACAAGCAATGTCAAAGTTTGTCATACAAAGCGGACAACTTTCAATCAGGCTCCTACACAAGTAGACTCCCTGACTATCAAGGAAAGAGCGTTCTTCTACAACTCTAACTATTTGGAATGTCGTCGGTATTCTACTCTTTCCTTAATCAAATTACATTACCAGCCATAAGTCTACAGGCATAGGTGTTAGAGTTGGGCACTCTGAAGACCCACAAAAATTTTGAAAGCCCAATGGGATGGCAAGAACACAACTGCCATATGGTTGCCAAAGCTCAGAAGTGTTCAAACATCTCCATTCACACCTCCTCCTATTCGTCCCAATGCATTTCTTATGCCTATCGCTAAAATCTCACCTCCGACTAAACTTCAATCTCTTGCACGTACTCTGAAATGGGTACAAAAAAGAGTCCAACAAAAAGGAACCTGTGCCATACGTCAACACCCCAAAAACAATTTGCATAATGTTACATCCAAAAACAAACTCATTCTTGAAAGAGCTATCATGCTACAAAAGCTACTTTTTGGCAATTCATCTATCGAATCTATTAGCTCTATTTCCGTCATGCCTGTACATACTAGCATTCTTCGTTCAACTGGCATTAAATAAAAAAATCTGAACACTCCCTTATGTGTAGAATAACCAAATGGAGACTTGGCTGGACACATGCAGTCCATCTTTGGACCTAGATAGCACTCACCCTGACCATCAAGGAGGCTACAGCAATGCACCTTTTCAAACGCACTCTCGATATTTTTATGCCCCAATGGGTGAGGATTGCTGTGGAAGACAATTTGTGGAGTTATACTACCAGCAACATCATCCGTTTCCACACTGCCGCGACTGTGCTCGTATGGTATTGGGGAATGCTTTCCATATATGTTGGCAGTGTCGCACATACTTCCGTCGCTATGGCACTGGTATGATGTAGCAGATCATGGGGGTCACACCTCAACGACATAATCTCTAGGCAATTATGATGCCACAACGTGGACCCAACCAAGACTCCCGGAAGAGGAAAGAGCTCAAACATGGCGCGAAGACACCCTTCATTTGCTAACTCCTCCCATTTTGCAGGTTCTTCTTCCCCATGAATCTACATGTCAGTTTTGGCTCAATGTGAGTGAGTCTTTAGAACGGTTTCAAAACCATAGGTGCCTCTATAGCCTTCCTACTGTGCCCATACCATATGTTAGTGAAGATGCACTTCTTCCCTTGCCATCTTCTCCATGGGTAGGATTACGTTTTGGGTTATCTTTACATCCTGAAGCTATTGATGTCCACCCACCTGAGAATGCAGACATACATCCAACCCCAGTGCAAGACTAGCACTTGTACTCTCTTAATAAGAACTAGAAGCCAGGGCACTTTTTCCCATTGGGTTTTTCTCCTCGACCAAATCCGGTGTTTAGCACCAATGTTTTTTATTTTTTGTCTTTTTAATTTTCTTTCTCTTTAGTTTGTTTTGTTGGAATAAAACAGATACAAGCACCAAACTACATCTTCCGCTTCAGTACCACACTGACAGTCATACAATCAAGTGCAAACAATTCTTCACCAACCAGCGCTTTAACAGAAACAGGTAAACTCATGCCAATCTTTAATGTTTTTTATATTTTTCTTGTTGCTTGATTGTTTATAAAATTCACTTTACTAAGCATGGCAATATGCATCTCCTTTGGTCTAGAGTAGGGATAGCATTCTAGTGGCTTTAGACTTGATAGTGTAAGTTTGACCGTAATTGTTTTTACCCGTTTAGCAATACAAAGTAATTAGTGTTTTGTGCTAAAGGTAGAGTTCCAGACCTAGGACAAAGAGACTAAATTAATCATAGGACGGTCAGTGGATATCTTGCCCTTACTAGGACATTGCTTAGGGAAAATCTAATAAACCTTCCAGAACAAAAATTGGCATGACAAAAATAAAAGAAAAGTGTATATGTTTGTGGCCTATTGCCTTGTTATTCATTGTAGGCGAGGGAGGTCTATACCTTTCCTAGAACAATGCCTTGTGTAACAAGGAATAGCCATACCGCGGGTGTGCAAACATACTCTTGAAGAGAGCCCTGTCCCCCAAAAAAAAAAAAGGACAGAAAGGCACCAAGAGAAATGCTTGTCTAATCCAGGATGGTCGCCCTTGTGCTTAAAATATTAAACCAAATACTAAGCAATATCAAGAGTCTGCCACTACATAATTATGTTAGATTTATTAATGTTGAACCGACATCTTTGACTTAGCATAGGCTAGGTATACTACTTGATAGTCCCTCGATTAACTATTGTCTTTTGCCTTCTAGGAAAAGAACAATACATTTGGCATAAAACATTCTTTACTTTAGTTAGCTGCAGGTAGTAATTATTAAGGCTTGAACTAACCTATTCAATCTCTACACTGCTTCAATGTTTCCTTCCTCTAGCTAATTGGACGTTTATTGCCATATCTTATTCAGTAAAATTGCTTGTTTTGTCTGTCAGTACTTTTGCTTTCAAAAAAAAAAAAGGAAGAAGAACACACAAACCACCTATCATTTTGCTTGCAGGTACACATTGGAGATTCTACTCTTCCTTGGCATCTACGCGCTCGAGGACGTGCGTAAAATAGGAAGGGGGGAATGTTGCGTGACGAGTGGTGATCAATGCAAGGATGCAACACAAAGATGGAATCAGGAAAACAAGAGACTTGACATTCTTATTTAGGGCTCTTGTAGAGAGTTCCAAGTTGTAGGTGACAAGAGTTCCAAGTTGTGGGTGAGTGTAGGAGTGGGCTTGAGAATAATCCCACATGGAAAGTTTTGGGAGTTTTAGGAGTTTTAGTATAAATAGTGGCTCATTTGAGAGCTCACACACACATTGGGCTAAACTCATGCTTGAGCTCTCTTGAGACTAGCTCTCCCTCTTGTTCATAGAGGTGCAAGCTCTTCTCTCTCCCCATCTACACTATTGTATGAGCAATGCTCTTCTAATTCAATGCAATGAGATGATGTTTTTCTCTCTTCTCATCTCTATTCTCTAGTGTGCATGCTTCTTTGTTGATGCTTGTGGATTCTCTATTAGACTTTGTGTGGTAGTGGATTCAAGCTTAAGCTTCTCCATAGCTTGTAGCTTATCCATGGGCAAGGCATTGCTTGAGTAGTGAATGAGAATACATGTTTATTTCAAGTTCCATTAAGCTTCAAGGTTTGTGTGCATGCTAGGGAGGTAAGTGCTTGAGAATGAAGTATGCTTTGAGCTTGTGTATGCATTAGCTTAGCTTTCTTCTTGTATTGGATGCATGAATGAGTGGGATGATGAGTGAATGAGCTATGGCAAGATTGAGCTTGTGTGTGTAAAGTCTATGTCAAGGTAGTGGTGTTCATAGCATTTTCTCCATTCGTGGATAAGCTTCCATGCACCGGTACGGGTTGAATCCCTAGCTCCTAAAGGGATGAAAATCCCATTGGATTGAGCTACACATGGATCATGCTACTCTTGCTACAAGTGTTGAGAGTTATTCATCTCTCCAAGCATGCATGAGGCCTTTATGAATAAAGCTTTAAGCATAAAGCTATGCATGAGGCCTTATATGCATAAAGCTTGTGCGCATAAGGCATTATACACATAAGGCTTATGCATAAAGCATGCATGAGGCCTTATGCATAAAGCCATAAATCTGTGCATGAGGTCTTATGCATAAAGCTATGCATATGAGGCCTATGCATAAAGCACTATGCAGGCCATAATAAAGCTGTGCATGAGGCCTTATGCATAAAGCTATGCATATGAGGCCTATGCATAAAGCACTATGCAGGCCACGCTAGCCTAAACTAAACCATACCCCGGCACTATGCATTAAGCATGCATGCATAGAGCTCAATGCATGCATAGATTAAGCTCTATGCATAGAGCTTAATGGATGCATAGATGTCTATGCATAGAGCGTAATCTATACATAGATCTCTATGCATTATGAATGCATACATAGATCTTAATCTATGCATTAAGCTCTACGAATAGAGCTTAATGCATAGATTAAGCTCTATGATTAGAGCTCTATTCATAGATTAAGCTCTATGTATAAAGGACCTACAAAATAAAACCCCTCTTTTTGGTAGATAAAAATAGAGGAAAAAGAGGATAAAAAGATAGGAAAAAGAGAAAAGATAGGAAAACACTTACCTCTTTTTGGTGTATTGAAAGAGAAGATTATAAGACCTACAAAACCAACAAAAGGGGTAGGAAAGGATTAGTAATGCATACATACAAAATCCCTAAGAACCTGATGCCTACATACATACAAAATCGAAAAGATTAAGCTCTATGCGTAGAGCTTAATCCATGCATAGAGGTGAGCGTAATCTATGCATAGATCTCTATGCATTATGAATGCATGCATATAGAGCTTAATCTATGCATTAAGCTCTATGAATAGAGCTTAATGCATAGATTAAGCTCTATGATTAGAGCTATATGTATAGATTAAGCTCTATCCATAGAGCACCTACAAAATAAAACCCCTCTTTTTTGTAGATAAAAATAGAGGAAAGAGAGCATAAAAAGATAAGAAAGAGAGGAAAGCACTTACCTCTTTTTGGTGATGTTGAAAGAGAATATTAGAATACCTACAAAACCAACAAAAGGGTAAGTAAAGGATTAGTAATGCATACATACAAAAGCCCTAAGAACCTATTGCATACAAACAAAATCAAAAAGAGAGGAAAGAGAGAAAAGCATTTACCTCTTTTTGGGGTGAAGTTGCTAAAAGTGTGAATAGCATGGATACACAAGGAGGTTTAAACCTTATGCATAAGGAGGTTTAAGTATAAGCCTCTTCTGCATAAGCCTGTTAGGCTTATGCATAAGAAAGAGAGAGAGAGAGAGAGAGAGAGAAAAGAATACCATTCAAAAAATTTAAACATAAGAGGCTTATGCATGGGAGAGAGAGAAAGAGTGAATGAAGAGAATACCAATAAAAAACCAACAAAAGGGTGAGGAAAGGATTAGTAATGCATACAACATACATACAAAATCGAAAAGAGAGGAAAGAGAGAAAAGCATTTACCTCTTTTTGGTGAAGTTGAAAGAGAGGATTATAAGACCTATAAAACATAACAAAAAGTTGAGAAAAGAATTAGTAATACAAAACCCTAAAAGTGTGAATAGCATGGATACACAAAGAGGTTGAAGCCTTATGCATAAGGAGGTTTAAGTATAAGCCTCGTAGGCTTATGCATAGAAAAGAGAGAGAGAGAGAGAGAGAGAGAGAGAGAGAAGAGAATACCACTCAAAAATTTTTAACATAGGAAGCTTATGCTACATGAGAGAGAGAGAAAGAGAGAGTGAAAAGAATACCAATCAAATACCCTAATTCTAAACATACCATTCAAAAACCATGAATATATGAAGAGGTGGGAGAGACAAGTGGGATAGAGATTACCTTGTGATGATGAGGAATCGTCCTTGGGAGGAGACTTGAAAGGAGACTTTGTGAGGAGAGAACAAGGGGTGAGGTGCAGCCATCATGAGGAAGAGAGGGTTGCAAAAACTTAGGGTTAGGTACAGCTGTGTCAGCTAAGAGATCGATATGCATGCATAGGATCTACATGCATGCCTAATAGCTATATATCCATTACTCGTGTTCTCTTTTTTTTTTGTAGGTGTTCTTTGAAAGAGATTAATCTATGACCCTATCTTATCATACGGTATAAATCACTATCCTATTAGTTTTATATTATTTCCACTCACTTACCCACTTGGGAGTATGTTTAATTAGTAGTTCAAGCATTTTATCCT
Organism: Cibotium barometz; assembly: GCF_041138505.1. NCBI lineage: Eukaryota > Viridiplantae > Streptophyta > Polypodiopsida > Cyatheales > Cibotiaceae > Cibotium > Cibotium barometz. The sequence goes on from NC_141068.1 coordinate 38,014,414, forward strand.
CTCATGGAGCTTTTAATGATGCAGACATATATCTCTACCACATGTAGTAAAACTCTTATGCATGCTTGCATTATCTATACTTAAGAGGGCCCTCAATGCATGTACTAAGGGCTCTAATGCATGTATAGAATCTCTCTAATGCATGCATAAGAGCATGCGCATGTATACGAGCTATAATATGGATGCCAGTAGCTATAACACAGGTGATCATACTTTTTGAGACCATTTCGATGTATTTTTGTGCTGCACTTTGTTTCCATATTAAATAAATATTATTTATAGAAACAATAACATTATTCATAATATTGAGTATAAAAACGTTGAACATTAATTTGTAAAGCTACTATTATTACTTGAACACTTTCATAAACACTGAACACAGTTGATATGTATTGAACAGATTTTTTAAACACTTTGATACACACTAAACAAAGTTGATACATATTGAACACATTTCTTAAACACTTTGATACACATTGCATAGAAAAATATGCATCGAACAACTTAAATGGTAAACTTGAAGTTGTAGAGCTATTGTTGTTACTATATTATCATGACACACATCAATAGACATTGATAATGAGTATATGATTGGTAAACTTGAATTTGTAGAGATACTATTATTTTGTGAACACATTGGTACACCTTGTATATCTTGTAAGAATGTGTATCCTTGAATATAAGCCTTAGTTCTATAAAGATGATATAGAGTCACAACCCAAAAAATATATATAAAAAAGCTATATAAAATAAGAAATCTCTTATGGGTAACAAATATATGAGATTCTCTTTGAATCAAATGTAGTAGAAAACTTGACATCAAAATATAGTTAAAGGCACCCATGAAAGCAGAAGTTAAGACCATAAACTTGTGGTGACCATACCTAGTCCTAAAACTAGTCTTGAAGATATCTTCTTGTTTTTAAGTCGATGTGTTGAAAATAACTAGATCAAAGGTCTACTTGAAAAAAAAAATTCTTTAGCCATTTTACTAAGAAGATCTTCTATGTGAGGAGGTATAGGATATTTTTTTTTAATGGTCTATCTATTTAATCTTCCACAATCCACACATAACTCATAGGTGTCATACCTTTTTTTATGTAAAACAATTGGTACACCCCAAGGAGAAAGGGCTAGGCCTTATGATACTTTTCTTAATAATATCATCTAGTTGGAATTTTAACTTAGATTATTCTAAGACATTAAATTGGTAAAGCTTTTATATATGCTAAACTGCTCCTAAAATAGTTTCAACCACATGATTTCAAGGTCTAGCATGATGTAATGTAGGTAAATCATCAAGAAATACATTTGTAAACTTCTCAAATAGTTTATTCTCATATGGGGAATGCTCTTCTTCTTATTGTATTTCCTTAGCCATGACTAACATAGTCATGTAGCCTTGCTCTTCTTCTTATTGTATTTCCTTAGCCATGACTAACATAGTCATGTAGCCTTGCTCTTCTTGGATTTCCTCCATGACTAACATAATCTTGTAGCCCATCCTTGTTCCTCTAACTAGATTCATTTGTAAAATATGAGTTGCATTACAAACTTTTAAGAAAATCAACATAACCATGAGATTTCTTAAGAGTTACACTTCTAGCTCGACAATAGCTAGAACCCTATTCTCATGAAACAATAATTGTGTCACGTATAAAATTTTCCAAATTTTTGATGAAAATCTCCTTTACGACAACACATCCAATATAGAATCAATAGATTCCAACAATCCAACTCTAAAACTCCACCTGTATAACCCTTCTTAGAACTAGCGCCACAATCGCAATGCGAGGATTTCTAAGGTTTGATGCTGATTTTAGATTCAATTTCTATGTACTCTCGGGAGATATGAAATTTCATATCTTGGGAGATATGAAAGTATCACAATTGCCTTAATTCATCAGAGACCTTAGTTTATGATTCAATGACTTTTCTTTAACCCTTATATGAGAATCTTGCATCTTGTATACAATGAAGTCATTGGTTAAGCAATTTGTTGCTACATGTAAGCCTTAGTTCTATGTAGATGATACAAAGTCACAACCCAAAAAATTAAAAAAATCTATATAAAATAAGATTTCTACTATGGGTAACAACTATATGAGATTCCCATAAAATTGAATGTAGTAGAAAACTTGACATCAAAGTATTGTTAAAGGCACCCATCAAACTTGACATCAAAGTATTGTTAAAGGCACCCATCAAAGCAGAAAGTTAAGACCGTAAACTTGTAGTGACCATACCTGGTCCTAAAACTAGTCTTGAAGATATCCTCTTGTTTTTAAGTCCTGATCTAGTAAGTATTAGAACATATTATTGCCTGTAAGAGTTTCCACCATCAAGTTTACTCCAACCATCATCTTGCATATGAGCATACATGGACACACCACCAAGGTCTCTCTTTTACAAATTGTGACTTCCTGAAAGAAAGGAGTATCTAGATTAGCCTTGGATTAGCTTTGTATTAGCCTAGATTAGGTTGATTAGCCTAAGTTTAGAGAGAAGAGAGAGTATTTGACTTGTATATTGATGATAATCAAAAGGTACCCCAAATATGGCATATGTGACATATATACATGACCACCCCTTTCACACTATCATAAGTTTTATCCATGGGCATCGTCCATTGGTCTTGTGCCTATTATTCATATGAGATGATTTCACTTTGTTACAAACCATCCCCACCCAAAAGGTCTCGTCCTCTAAACCATTAATATGTACAATTACAATCCTCATGGATGGAGTATATGTCAATGGACTCATGTCAAACTTAAAGCTCATGTTCACACCATGTATGGGAGACCAAAATTGCATGTATATCGCTGTAAACTGCTAAATAAGCACTCAAAACAAGCCATAACATCTACCCCATAATGGCATGGAAACCTTGAGTAGCTTCCAACAATCATTATGTATCCAATTTCTAAGGGTGTAGGGCTGTCCACAGTGAATTTACAAGAATTTCCAGCAAGTTAATTCACTATTCATGGCCCTCGTTAGTCTTCCAAAATGTATCCAACAACCCTTCAAATCCTTCCAATGTAGAGACAAGGTACCAAGAAGATTTTGCCTTAGGTAGCCCTTGCCATTTTGTAAGATTCCTCCCCAGCCTCTCAAGATGTCCAGCATCTTCCCGTGTAATCAAATCCCTCTTCAGAAATATAAAAGATCTTATTTCTAGCTATTTTAACCTAGAGAGAGAAAATTATTCTAGAGAGAGAATATTCAGATTATGAATATTTTTGGATAGAAAAATAACTCATCTTATTAAAATAAGTTCCCCTGAAACAGAAATTCAAAAAGAATTTTTCAATGTGCAATTGGAATTAATTGGAAATGGGTATAAAGGACCTTAGTCTAAGGGTCTAGATTTTCTGAAATTTTTGGATTATGGTCCAATTAAGGTTCCTATGGGCCAATAGCATCAATCCATGTGTAGGGAGGAGATAATCCAATTTGTAAAACAAGATACCCAAAAATGAGTAAATTATCACATAAGATGAAGAGTTGAAAATGTACAAGGTTTATTAGTAAAAAACTATGAGCAATATTAAAAATATGAGATATTTTGGGTATCCAAAAATGAGTAAATGCTCACATAAGATGAAGAGTTGAAAATGTACAAGGTTTATTAGTAAAAAACTATGAGCAATATTAAAAATATGAGATATTTTGGGTATCCAAAAGAGAGTAAATGCTCACATAAGATGAAGAGTTGAAAATGTACAAGGTTTATTAGTAAAAAACTATGAGCAATATTAAAAATATGAGATATTTTGGGTATAATGATTCCATTTTGACACATATGTAAGGAAGGGGAGTTCTTTAAAGGAGGTGCATATTTCACATAAGATGAAGAGTTGAAAATGTACAAGGTTTATTAGTAAAAAACTATGAGCAATATTAAAAATATGAGATATTTTGGATATAATGATTCCATTTTGACACATGTAAGGAAGGAGAATTCTTTAAAGAAGGTGCATATTTCACATGCTTGAATGAGTTTTAAACTCATAAAAATTGAGATATTTCATCTCTCCTCTCTCCTCATTCAAGTCTAGTTCCAAAAAGTTAGCTTAACTCACCTAAAAATGGTCAAAAATTGACCAAATTGATTTAGAAAATTCTAGAATCAGTTTGTTTGGTTAGGAGCTCAATTTTTCCTATAAATAGAAGCCTCCCCCTTGTTGAAAAAGTATATAGTGTTTATGCATTGTTACTCTACTCCACCTAAGCCAAGAACTATGAATTCATTAATAATTCATTGGCCTCTACCGTGAACAAAGAATCAAGTAATTTGTAAGGTAAATGGTGAATTTTGATTCTTTTCTATAATTTCTCAATGTTTCTCTCTTCTCAACCCCTCTCAAGCTTGAGAAGCTTAATTGGAATGGTTTTTTTGAATGCTATTGAAGTTAATTGATGAATGGTAGTGAAGAGTTACATAATTTGATGAATGCTATTGAAGTAAATTGATTAATGATAGTTAAGAATTACATAAATTTTTATTTATGCTTAATTCTAATGGTTTTTATGTAATTTCTCTCTCTGACTAAAGAAATGGTCATACTCATGACCCATTCTCAATCCAAATGAAGCTTTTCATAAAGCTTTTCCTTAATCCAAGATTAATCTATGCTTGAGGCCAAATTAATGGTTTTTTTTCCTATGCTTTTAGTTTATGTATTTCATGAATATTGATGATTCAATACATTATGGATTAATGATCCAATTAGGGATCATTCTATTTAATTCCTTAATGATAAGCTTTATCCCTTAGAAAATTTGAGATTTATCAGTCATAGCAGCGGAGCTATGGCAAAATTTTTATAAAAATTATGCATAAAATAATTTCATTCAAAGCATGAAAAGAGGACTTCCTACCATATTCTAGGAATTATCATCCTAGATTAATTGAAGATATTCATTATAATCATAGAGAAATTGATTTTTATATTATGCATAATTGATTTTCATGCATAGAAGTATGCATAAAGGATAATTTTTTATATCAAAAGTGTTACTTTTATCATTTTTAATTTTCATGCATAGAAGTATGCATAAAGGATAATTTTTTTATATTAAAAGTGTTACTTTTATCATTTCTAGTTTTCATGCATATAAGTATGCATAAAGGAAAATGTTTTTTATATCAAAAGTGTTACTTTTATCATTTTTAATTTTCATGCATAGAAGTATGTATAAAGGATAATTTTTTTATATTAAAAGTGTTACTTTTATCATTTTTAATTTTCACGCATAGAAGTATGCATAAAGGAAAAAATTTTACATCAAAAGTGTTACTTTTATCATTTTTAATTTTGATGCATAGAAGTATGCATAAAGGATAATTTTTTTATATCAAAAGTGTTACTTTTATCATTTTTAATTTTCATGCATAGAAGTATGCATAAAGGATAATTTTTTTATATTAAAAGTGTTACTTTTATCATTTTAAATTTTCATGCATAGAAGTATGCATAAAGGAAAAAATTTTATATCAAAAGTGTTACTTTTATCATTTTTAATTTTCCTGCATAGAAGTATGCATAAAGGATAATTTTTTTATATCAAATGTGTTACTTTTATCATTTTTAATTTTCATGCATAGAAGTATGCATAAAGGATAATTTTTTTATATCAAAAGTGTTACTTTTATCATTTTTAATTTTCATGCATAGAAGTATGCATAAAGGATAATTTTTTTATATTAAAAGTGTTACTTTTATCATTTTTAATTTTCATGCATAGAAGTATGCATAAAGGAAAAAAAATTTATATCAAAAGTGTTACTCTTATCATTTTTAATTTTCATGCATAGAAGTATGCATAAAGGATAATTTTTTTATATTAAAAGTGTTACTTTTATCATTTTTAATTTTCATGCATAGAAGTATGCATAAAGGAAAAAAAATTTATATCAAAAGTGTTACTTTTATCATTTTTAATTTTCATGCATAGAAGTATGCATAAAGGATAATTTTGTTATATCAAAAGTGTTTCTTTTTATCATTTTTAATTTTCATGCATATATGCATAAAGGATAAATTTTTTATATTAAAAGTGTTACTTTTATCATTTTTAATTTTCATGCATAGAAGTATGCATAAAGGAAAAAAAATTTATATCAAAAGTGTTACTTTTATCATTTTTAATTTTCATGCATAGAAGTATGCATAAAGGATAATTTTTTTTATATCAAAAGTGTTACTTTTATCATTTTTTTTTCATGCATAGAAGTATGCATAAAGGATAATTTTTTAATATCAAAAGTGTTACTTTTATCATATTTGATTTTAATGCATAGAAGTATGCATAAAGATAAATTTTAATCAGGGATCGACGTAAATGAATATTCCTCAAGAAATCCATGTTTTTGAAATCAGTAAACAAATATTCATCGAAAGAAATTTTAGAAAAAAAAAAGAGAAATTGAGATAATACCTTCGAGAAAGATAATTTTAGGACCTAAACTCTGACTCAGACTATTGACCAAGACCTAATTCCTTGGTCAGTTTCAATCAATGACGATGTACCAGTTCAGAAAAAATGTATCCAAATCACCCACCGAATCTGAAACTAAGTTAAGATTTGTGATTTTGATCTAAGGATCAAGTTAACAGAATTCGAGGAATTCTATTTAGAGTTGAGAACTGGATCTAGAAGTAATGAGATACGGATCTAGAGTATTTTGACGTCACAGGATACAATCAGCGGAGCAAAATGGCTCTTGGCGGCCAGCTGAAAATAGTGGAAACAACCAGGGTAGCATGGAGGAACCACTGTGACACCAATCGTCTGGACAGAAATACTCAATCCTGGAATGATCTAAAAACCTATCTAAGAAAGAGATTTTGCCCTCTTGGATTTTTAGAAACCAAAATGAACGAATTCTTAGAACTAAAGCAGGAGAGCAAAACCATCGAGGAATATCACCAGGCCTTTGCCCTTCTACTCAAATATTCACCACCTCTTGATGAAGAGCAACTCATGGCCAGGTTCATTCGAGGAATGAACAAACCCTTGGACACACTGGTCAAAAATGCCAAGCCACTGTCCATGGCTGAAGCAGTAAGAATGGCGAAAGATTTTGCCAAAGCTTTTGTAGTAAAGGTCCCACCAAAACCTGCACCCTCTAACTTTAAGAGATTCCAAGCCCAGGGAAGTACTTCCAACTTTCCACCCCCAAAGAGGCAGCAAGGCCTGAATCAGAATCAGGATGCAGGAAGGTTCTGAAGTGAAGGAAGACCCTTCCCCTAGAGTACTTTCTCAGGAACCTCACCACTTTCAAAAAATCAAAAGGATGAGCTCAGATCTGAAAACCGATGTTTTGGATGCCACGGTTTTGGTCACCAGTTAAAAGACTGCCCGACTCCTACCATGTCAAGGGGACAGGGAAGTCAAGAACCCTGAATTCAGAGACCAACCCCTTCATTCCAGTCTAATCAGGGTCCGTCTCGCCCTAGCCAGGGAAACCCCAGAAGAATTCTAGCCCAGCCATCTGCCTCTATCCAGAGTAATCTCAGAACTCCTTCCCAGAATTGGAACAACAAAAGAGAAAGAGTTCTACCTCTGACTACAGCAGCCAGAGCAGTCACAATTTCAGATGTAGTAGAAGAGGAAAAAGGGGCAGATCTATGCTGCAATTGAAAATCAAGGGCCTAACCGTCATCCATACTTCAGCAGAGTATCAGGGTAAGCCTTTTAAGCTTTTGATTGATTCAGGCAGTTCTCATTCATTTATTTCCCCTGGATGCTTGCGTAAGCTAGTCTTAGAATAGAAATCAAGTGCAAGTTCTGCAAAAATCCAAGCTGTCATAGATTGGCAAAACCAAAGACAGTGAAAGAAGTCAGAGGATTCTTGGGATTGACTGGTTGGTATAGAATTTTTATACCAAAATATGCTCTCATAGCTTCCCCCCTGAATAACCTTCTCAAAAAGAATATCCCATTTCAATGGTCTGCCAAGTGCCAAAGTGCTTTTGATAAGCTGAAGACCGCGTTGGTAACCAGTCCCATTCTGAAACTGCTAGATTTCTCTCTACCCTTTGAGGTAGTAACTGATGCAAGTGGTTTTGCCCTGGGAGGTGCACTCATGCAGGAAGGTCATGCAGTGGCCTATGCATCCCGAAAGCTCAGAACGCATGAGAGAAATTATGTTGTCCACGACTTGGAATTGCTTTCAGTAGTCTATGCCTTAAAGTTGTGGAGACATTACCTACTGGGTAAAAGATTTACTTTGATGACAGATCATCAGAGCTTAAAGTGGATCTTTACTCAGAAGGACCTCAACATGCGCCAAAGAAGGTGGATGCAGACCTTGCAGGAATTTGATTTTAAAATCAAGTACCACCCAGGCAAATAGAATGTGGTAGCAGATGCTCTCAGCAGAAAAGCCTCCTTGCTTGCAATTACTGTAATATCAAATCCTTTGATCATTCAAGCAAGTGAGAAGATCATGCAGGATAGATTCTTTGGCCCCATTGCTACCCTACTTATGCAGGAGAGTAAAACTCCGCAGGAGTTGAACAGAGTTCAAGGGTACAGCCTGGATGACGACATTATGTATTATAATCGCAGGTTATGCATTCCCAATGATGAGGAAACCAAGGACCAAATTCTGAATGAAGCCCATGACAGCCTTATTGCAGGACATCTAGGTTTCATCAAGACCTACATGTCCGTAAAGAAAAGCTTCTTTTGGCCTGGTTTGAAAAAGCATGTGCTGAATCATGTACGTCAATGTCTGACATGCCAGAAAGTCAAAGCTGAGAGAGTAAAAATGCTTGGGAATTTACATCCATTGGACATCCCCCAGATGAAGTGGGAATGTATCAGTATGGACTTCATTACTGGATTACCTTCAGTACAATCAGGTTACAACTCCATCTTCGTGGTAGTCGACAGACTAACCAAAGTTGCCCATCTGATTCTAGTAAAAGAAACCTATGCTGCAGTGGATGTGGCCAGAGTGTTCCTCAAAGAAATCTTCAGATTGCATGGCCTACCGAGGAGAATAGTGAGTGACCGAGATCCCAAATTTACTTCAAGGTTTTGGACTGCATTTTTCGAAGCAGTGGGAACTTTCTTGGATCTCAGCACAGCTTATCACCCTGAGACCGTTGGTCAAACTGAAAGGGTAAACCAAGTAATTGAAGATATACTTCGGACATGCTGTGGTGGCAGGGAACCCAAGAAGTGGCTAAGCTATCTGCATCTAGTCGAGTTTGCCTACAATGCTTCTTATCATCGAAGTATCGAGATGAGCCCTTTTAAAGATCTGTATGGACAAGATTGCTTAACTCCATTAACTTGGTCTGACCCATTGATTAAGGTCGAGATGTCCAGACAGATGCTTGACGACATGGAGGAACAGATGCAGTCAATTCGTAAAGATATTAAAGCTGCCCAGGATAGACAGAAGCAATATGCGGATAAGAAGAGGACAAATAGAGAATTCAAAGAAGCAGATATGGTCTTCATTCGAGTACGGCCCAAAAGAAGTTCCTTATCTCTTGTGAAGTACAAGAAGTTATCACCCAGATATTGTGGGCCATATCTGATTACAAAGAAAGTAGGTGACTTAGTCTACGAGCTTCTTCTGCCTCCTTATCTCAAAATTCATAATGTATTTCATGTAAGCCTTCTAAAGGAATATGTGCCAAACCCAAATCATATGCTTGATGATGAAATCCTAACCTCTTCAACCCAAGGACAGATGGAACTCCAACCTGAAGAAATTCTTGATGCTCGAGAAAAGCTTCTCAGGAACAGAATTCTCAGAGAATTATTAGTAAAATGGAAGTTCTATCCTTTTGAAGATGCCACCTGGGAGAATGAAACCGATCTGTTTCGAGATTATCCCCAGTTTGCGAGATGAGGACATCTCGCATTTTTTAAGTGGGAGAGAATGTAAGATTCCTCCCTAGCCTCTCAAGATGTCCAGCATCTTCCCGTGTAATCAAATCTCTCTTCAGAAATATAAAAGATCTTATTTCTGACTGTTTTAACTTAGAGAGAGAAAATTATTCTAGAGAGAGAATATTCAGATTATGAATATTTTTGGATAGAAAAATAACTCATCTTATTAAAATAAGTTCCCCTGAAACAGAAATTCAAAAAGAATTTTCCAATGTGCAATTGGAATGACTTGGAAATGGGTATAAAGGACCTTAGTCTAAGGGTCTAGATTTTCTGAAATTTTTGGATTATGGTCCAATTAAGGTTCCTATGGGCCAATAGCATCAATCCATGTGTAGGAAGGAGATAATCCAATTTGTAAAAGAAGATACCCAAAAATGAGTAAATGCTCACATAAGATGAAGAGTTGAAAATGTACAAGGTTTATTAGTAAAAAACTATGAGCAATATTAAAAATATGAGATATTTTGGGTATCCAAAAATGAGTAAATGCTCACATAAGATGAAGAGTTGAAAATGTACAAGGTTTATTAGTAAAAAACTATGAGCAATATTAAAAATATGAGATATTTTGGGTATCCAAAAATGAGTAAATGCTCACATAAGATGAAGAGTTGAAAATGTACAAGGTTTATTAGTAAAAAACTATGAGCAATATTAAAAATATGAGATATTTTGGGTATCCAAAAATGAGTAAATGCTCACATAGGATGAAGAGTTGAAAATGTACAAGGTTTATTAGTAAAAAACTATGAGCAATATTAAAAATATGAGATATTTCGAGTATAATGATTCCATTTTGACACATATGTAAGGAAGGGGAGTTCTTTAAAGGAGGTGCATATTTCACATAAGATGAAGAGTTGAAAATGTACAAGGTTTATTAGTAAAAAACTATGAGCAATATTAAAAACATGAGATATTTTGGGTATAATGATTCCATTTTGACACATATGTAAGGAAGGGGAATTCTTTAAAGAAGGTGCATATTTCACATGCTTGAATGAGTTTTAAACTCATAAAAATTGAGATATTTCATCTCTCCTCTCTCCTCATTCAAGTCTAGTTCCAAAAAGTTAGCTTAACTGACCTAAAAATGGTCAAAAATTGACCAAATTGATTTAGAAAATTCTAGAATCAGTTTGTTTGGTTAGAAGCTCAATTTTTCCTATAAATAGACGCCTCCCCCTTGTTGAAAAAATATATAGTGTTTATGCATTGTTACTCTACTCCACCTAAGCCAAGAACTATGAATTCATTAATAATTCATTAGTTTTTGGCACTTCCCTCTTTCTTCAATCCCCATTGGTGGCTCCATCAACATACTAAACCAATTGATTGGTTGGGGGCCTCTACCGTGAACAAAGAATCAAGTAATTTGTAAGGTAAATGGTGAATTTTGATTCTTTTCTATAATTTCTAAATGTTTCTCTCTTCTCAACCCCTCTCAATCTTGAGAAGCTTAATTGGAATGGTTTTTTTGAATGCTATTGAAGTTAATTGATGAATGGTAGTGAAGAGTTACATAATTTGATGAATGCTATTGAAGTAAATTGATTAATGATAGTTAAGAATTACATAAAATTCCATTTATGCTTAATTCTAATGGTTTTTATGTAGTTTCTCTCTCTCACTCAAGAAATGGTCATACTCATGACCCATTCTCAATCCAAATGAAGCTTTTCATAAAGCTTTTCCTTAATCCAATTTTAATCTATGCTTGAGACCAAATTAATGGTTTTTTTCTATGCTTTTAGTTTATGTATTTCATGAATATTGATAAATCAACACATTATGGATTAATGATCCAATTAGGGATCATTCTATTTAATTTCTTAATGATAAGCTTTATCCCTTAGAAAATTTGAGATTTATCAGTCATAGCAGCGAAGCTATGGCAAAATTTTTATAAAAATTATGCATAAAATAATTTCATTCAAAGCATGAAAAGAGGACTTCCTACCATATTCTAGGAATTATCATCCTAGATTAATTGAAGATATTCATTATAATCATAGAGAAATTGATTTTCATATTATGCATAATTGATTTTCATGCATAGAAGTATGCATTAAGGATAATTTTTTATATCAAAAGTGTTACTTTTATCATTTTTAATTTTCATGCATAGAAGTATGCATAAAGGATAATTTTTTTATATTAAAAGTGTTACTTTTATCATTTCTAATTTTCATGCATATAAGTATGCATAAAGGAAAATGTTTTTTATATCAAAAGTGTTACTTTTATCATTTTTAATTTTCATGCATAGAAGTATGCATAAAGGATATTTTTTTATATTAAAAGTGTTACTTTTATCATTTTTAATTTTCATGCATAGAAGTATGCATAAAGGAAAAAATTTTATATCAAAAGTGTTACTTTTATCATTTTTAATTTTCATGCATAGAAGTATGCATAAAGGATAATTTTTTTATATCAAAAGTGTTACTTTTATCATTTTTAATTTTCATGCATAAAAGTATACATAAAGGATAATTTCTTTATATTACAAGTGTTACTTTTATCATTTTTAATTTTGATGCATAGAAGTATGCACAAAGGAAAAAAATTTATATCAAAAGTGTTACTTTTATCATTTTTAATTTTCATGCATAGAAGTATGCATTAAGGATAATGTTTTTATATCAAAAGTGTTACTTTTATCATTTTTAATTTTCATGCATAGAAGTATGCATAAAGGATAATTTTTTTATATCAAAAGTGTTACTTTTATCATTTTTAATTTTTATGCATAGAAGTATGCATAAAGGATAATTTTTTTAATATTAAAAGTGTTACTTTTATCATTTTTAATTTTCATGCATAGAAGTATGCATAAAGGAAAAAAAAAATTTATCAAAAGTGTTACTCTTATCATTTTTAATTTTCATGCATAGAAGTATGCATAAAGGAAAAATTTTTATATCAAAAGTGTTACTTTTATCATTTTTAATTTTCATGCATAGAAGTATGCATAAAGGATAATTTTTTTATATCAAAAGTGTTACTTTTATCATTTTTAATTTTCATGCATAAAAGTATGCATAAAGGATAATTTCTTTATATTACAAGTGTTACTTTTATCATTTTTAATTTTGATGCATAGAAGTATGCATAAAGGAAAAAATTTTATATCAAAAGTGTTACTTTTATCATTTTTAATTTTCATGCATAGAAGTATGCATTAAGGATAATGTTTTTATATCAAAAGTGTTACTTTTATCATTTTTAATTTTCATGCATAGAAGTATGCATAAAGGATAATTTTTTTATATCAAAAGTGTTACTTTTATCATTTTTAACTTTTATGCATAGAAGTATGCATAAAGGATAATTTTTTTAATATTAAAAGTGTTACTTTTATCATTTTTAATTTTCATGCATAGAAGTATGCATAAAGGAAAAAAATATTTATCAAAAGTGTTACTCTTATCATTTTTAATTTTCATGCATAGAAGTATGCATAAAGGATAATTTTTTTTATATTAAAAGTGTTACTTTTATCATTTTTAATTTTCATGCATAGAAGTATGCATAAAGGAAAAAAAATTTATATCAAAAGTGTTACTTTTATCATTTTTAATTTTCATGCATAGAAGTATGCATAAAGGATAATTTTTTTATATCAAAAGTGTTACTTTTATCACTTTTAATTTTCATGCATAGAAGTATGCATTAAGGATAATTTTTTTATATTAAAAGTGTTACTTTTATCATTTTTAATTTTCATGCATAGAAGTATGCATAAAGGAAAAAAAAATTATATCAAAAGTGTTACTTTTATCATTTTTAATTTTCATGCATAGAAGTATGTATAAAGGATAAATTTTTTTATTATCAAAAGTGTTACTTTTATCATTTTTAATTTTCATGCATAGAATATGCATAAAGGATAATTTTTTTATATCAAAAGTGTTACTTTTATCATATTTGATTTTAATGCATAGAAGATAAATTTTAATCCGAGATCGACGTAAATGAATATTCCTCAAGAAATCCATGTTTTTGAAATCACTAAATAAATATTCATTGAAAGAAATTTTAGAAAAAAAAAAGAGAAATTGAGATAATACCTTCGAGAAAGATAATTTTAGGACCTAAACTCTGACTCAGACTATTGACCAAGACCTAATTCCTTCGTCAGTTTCAATTAATGACGATGTACCAGTTCAGGAAAAATGTATCCAAATCACCCACCGAATCTGAAACTAAGTTAAGATTTGTGATTTTGATCTAAGGATCAAGTTAACAGAATTCGAGGAATTCTATTTAGAGTTGAGAACTGGATCTAGAAGTAATGAGATTAAGATATACTCATGGTATTCAAACAAAATTAAAAACTGTAAACTTGCATAGAAACCCTATCTTCTTAAAAGACTGTCTTACGCCAGAATGCTGGAGGGAGCATTTGGCATATATGTTTATCTAAGGGAAGTTCGGTTGCAACAGCTGGCGGGGAGTGTTCGAGGGACAGCTCACGCGGCAAGGCTTGCCGATGTCTTGACCAGCCTCGGTATGGTTAAAATGGTGTGCTTCCGGTACGATGGACGAGGGCCGACGAAGCGGTCCCTTAGTGAAGTGCCAGGACACCTAAGGAGGATCCTGGAGGGTTCTGACCAGGCGATGCACGGGCTCACGGTGCCGAGGACATCCATGCGTATGTCGAGGAAGATATTATATGATGGACCTATGTTTTTTGTAATCTATCACTGGATCTCGTTGTTGACTCGCTGGTCTCAACGGAGAGTCTAGAGTGATATTGTTTTGTTGAGAAACAAAGACTCAATGAGAAATTTTGAAGTATGACATGTATAACCCGTGAATTGTTTATCAAGGATTGTTTTTATTAAAGTTTAATAAAGAGGAGTGTGTGCGTATTTGTTTTCTAAAGCTAAAGTTAAGAAAGGCATTTCAATTATGGGTGGGTGAGTACTTGTTTGGTTCCACCTATTCCAGTGGTAGGGTGGTGGCTAACCCATGGGCCGGATGGGGTTAGGCTGGAATCAGTGGAGTTTTAATAATCAAACTGAAAAATATTAGAATTACGTTAAGATTCGAATAGTTAGACAATTCCCTGATAAATTTTTCAAATAAGTGGATCAACGGAGGGAACGACCTGCGTCATAGGGATATAATTTTTGCATTATACGTTTTTTTTAAAGCTTTATTTTATATAAAAAAAGAATCATTAAAAAAAGTTATCGTCCATTTACACTTGATCAAGGGGAAAAGGGGTTTTAAAAAAAAGAAAGAAGAGCATAATACATTCATCTCTTTTTCTTGCATGTGAAGAGGGAAGCGGAAGAGAAGAAGATCTTTGTAATAAAGAAACAGGTGCAATTCCCGACGGGCAAGCAATAGCATAGCTTCGCACTCACACACTCATATAGTCACGCGTTAGCAAGCCTCGTAAGTGTTTGTATTTAAAAATTGAAAGCATTGTAAAATTCAATCCTTAAGGGCCGTGAGGGCATTGTTTCTCGTGGAGGGCATCATCAGCACAGCAGGCACGCAAAAAAGCTTCATCGACATCAAGCAAGAAGTGGCTAGATAAGATCTTTCTCTTTTTCTCATATAAAAGCTACATAAATTTGCTTTATGAATCAAACACGTGAACATCAAATTCAATATACAAGGCACATTGCACATTATATCTTGCTTCATTCATTGGTATCATGGTGTCATCTTGCTCTTTTGTCATTTAGCACAAAACTTGTTTAACACTAGTTCTGTAATTGGACACTAAAGTGTCCTGAGGACACTAAAGTGTCCTGAAAGTTAGCATTTTTCTTGAATTTTTGTGGACAATCTATTAAGAGTTTTGAAATGCTTAACATCCACAGATGTTCCTCAAGACCCAAAAAAAAATTTGAGATTTTTTAAATTGCACTTTTCTTAGCTTTTGCAAGGCAATATTTTAATTTTCTTAGACGCATGCTGATAAAACGCATGATTTTTGCTGTTTTCAAAATAGTAGTAATTTGTACATAACTTTTAGAAGGGACATAGTTTGATCATGAAACTTGGCTTGATGGAAAGCCCATGATGTAAACTAACTCTTGGAATCATCAAACGATAATTATTGGATAAATTTTTGACTCGCTAATATTGAAATGATGTTTTTTATACAGGTGAAGCATGAATTTTTCTCCTTCCATATGCAAGCTAATAATGTAAAACTTGAGGTGCACCCATGTTATATAGGGTAAATACTACTTTGTTTTGAATTTTCCAAAACTTTAGAGCCACTTTTTGGGCCTCTTCTCATACATGGCCTTTTGCGCAACCTGTTTTTAATACGTAAAATGTCTAATTATGAGCCTAATTTTGATTTTCATCAAAGGGGAAAGCTGTGTAAGTGCATTATTTGTTGTAACTATAGGTGTAGACTACTTGTGCAAGCATAGTTATGATTAGTTTTTGAAAAAAGATGATCAAATTTTGTATTTTTGTTTTTTACAGTTTTTTTAGAACTAGGCGATAAGAACCTACTTAAGTGGAGGCTAAGTTAGTGTCATACACATCAAATTATGGCTTATTTATCTCATCTCATGAATGAAAACCAATAATCAACATTCTCATTGATAGGGCTACAATTTTTTTTAGTGGCGTGATTGAGTTTTGATAATACGCGTTACTTTTGCTGATTTTATATAACTTTTTTGGAAAAAATTCTAGGAAAGGAAAATGATTTTTTTGGTGAACTTCTACCTCCTTGGACTGATGTATGCTATCAAAATATCTTGGAAAAAATGCTATTGATATCATTGGATTTTTTTTCTGAGAGAATGATGCTTGCATGTTTGGAAAAATCCTGAAAAATCCTGAAAAATGTTTATTTTCAAGACATATGCTACTTTGTTGCTTATGTACTTCCAAATAAAAAGGCATTTTATATGTTTAGCATTTTTTACATAAGCATAGGGTTATGTTCTACATGCCCAATGAAGCATTTTGGTTTTTAAAGCCTACATTAGGAGTTTGATTTTTTTTCGCAACCCCCAAAAAAGGACACTCAAGTGTCCTGTTTTGGTACCAAAGTAGTGTTAACATTTATGTGTGTATACATCATCACCTGATTATTGCAACGCCGTATTTGTAGGAAAGATCCATAGCACACATTCCTATTAACTAGTGCCTTTTTCATTAGGGTGTTGGGAGAGTAGCATTATCCTTGTTGGATATCTGGGGGGGTTGTCGGGTTTTGTCCTCTTTGCCTTACTCGTCCAGATATTTCCCAGACAGTGGCACGCCCGATGGGACCTTGACTTGATCTTGGTTCCGTGACAAGAACCTACTTGAAAAGGGGACTTATGCAAAGTGCCAAAGTAGCTTGAGAGAGAGTGACCGAGCTAAGAGATACCATAAAAGGGAGAAAGCCAAGCAACACCTACTTCACTCTAGCCCCACTAGCACTTTTCCATTACAAAGTTCACCTCCTTTGCCATCATCAGGGGGGAGTTCACCTGGAATCGTAATTTCTATACCAATTCCAATTATGGCTCAATCACCACTTCCTCCTCCATTCGCCATTCAATAACCTTTGGTTTTGCCACCAAATTTGGCCCGTCCTGATGCACCCCTCTTCTCATTCCCCACATTCTATGGCATGCCGTTGGAGGATCCCACCGCTCATCTAAACAATTTTAAAATTACTTGTTTGACCTCACACATCATCGACAAAGGGCATGTGATGAATTACTTTAGCACTACACTCAAGGGTGAGGCCTCAAATTGGTTTGCCAAGCAACAACCAAACTCCATCCCAAACTTTGCCGATTTTGAGCAAAAATTCTTGGCTGAATTTTGCAAACCTCCAAACTTCTTCGCATTTTTTGAGCAATTACGCTCATTCAAGCAAAATCACCCGCATGAGACCGTAGAACAAGCGGCCATGAGGTTTAGGAACTTTGTTGATCATTACACTCCTGTTTTTAACATCGACCCGCTCACCATCATGGACTCGTTTCTACGAGGGATACACCCTAGCATCAAAATTTTGGTTGGAGCTCAAGCCCCAAATGACTTGAATATGGCCATCACTTTTGCCATTAATGTGGAGAGCTCTTATCAATGTGTTTACGAGCCACAACAGGCCACAACTCCATCTCCCTCGTATTATCCATGGCTAGCACCACATACTCCCATTTTTCCCTCCCCGCAACAACCTTGGCCAACCTCATCGTATGTGCCTCAAGTTCAACCAACTCAACCATTCCAATTCCCAGCCGTTGTACCACCTCACCTTCAAGTGATCTCACCACCTCTTTTGCCTTTAGCACCCCCACCTTCTTCTAGCATCGTGGCTCCCCTAACCTCTTCACAAAATCATGTTCCTGCCCCTCATGCTCCATCACCATATGTGACTTACGCTATTTCTACTTCTACCACTACACCACCAGCACATCACAAAGGGGGGGATGGGTATGAAAGCACCACATTGATGGCACAAAAGCGGTAAAGCTATTTACACCTTTATAGGGTGCCACACTTCCACACACGCATATAAACACACCAGAAGACCAGACCCAAGAGCATGAACAAGATTTTATATTTTAGAACAGATCCTTATCTTTACAGAATTGTATATCTCAAACACCAGTCCCACTACTAATCAACAGAAAGCAACACCCCTGGCCTGAAACTCCAGGAGATAGAAATCCACAAAAACCACACACACACCCTCTCTCTCTGAGTGTTCAGCCAGTTCTACTTAGCTAAACACAGCAAGTCTCCTTGTCACCTTTCTCATGTTCACACAAGAACAGCAACCTGATGTCTTCCTCTCCTTATCTCCACAACAGCAGTAGCATGGTTCTTCAACAGTAGAGCAGTATTGAGATATTCCCTGAACTCTATTATCTTCTCTGCCTTCACAGTCCACACATGCACTCAACACTTGCTGCTGTCAACAGCCTCGTTTCCTTCATTGCTTTGCTGCTCTCTTCCTTAGTTACCAGCCGCCACGAGTTCTCAAAGCAAAAACCCAAAGCAACCTCTATCTTTGTTACCAACCCAACCACCAGTCCAAGCCGCAGCACCAAGGCGGTTCCCCCACGGTCGCTAGTCACCAGCTGCAGCCCCACACATTGTTCTCCATCAGCTGCCCTCACCACAACTAAAAGGTTCTCCTCTCTTGCGCTCCCCACGATCGCTGCCACCTCTTTCTTCTTTTCTGTTGACGCCCACTATTGCTGACGTACCCAGCCAACGCTGCAGCACCTCCTACCGGCTCCCCTGCTAGTCACAGCCCGCTCCAAAGGCGGCTCTCACACAAAACCCTTCGACGTTGCCACATCTGTAGCCTGCCAAAGAACATCCATTTGTCTTTGCTAGCAGCCACCAGCTATTTTCTACTGCAGTCGACACTCCATCACGTCTCTTCGATCACGGCGGCTCGCACGAGCTGCAGCTGCTCCGTAGGCGACAACTCCTTGGCCACTCAACTCTCCAGCGCATCTGTAGCTAAACCACCAGAGCCCTCACCTCGCGCCAGTCAGCTGCACCCTCTTGCCACCTTCTCCGCACCAACCACTGCCTTCCTTTCACATGGGCCCTCTAGGCGCCCGCAACCAAAAAGCAGCCATCAACCCCACCCCCTGAAAGAAAACGGTGACCCCCTCCTCTGTACAGACAGCCCATCTCTCTCTCCCTCACTCTCAGCTCTCCCTTCTTCAGAAAACCCACTCTCTGGCCGCCACTCTCGAAACTTCTCCCTTCATCAATCCCCTCGCGCCGGTGTGTGCTGGCGAAAAGCAGCGCACGCAGCCAAGTGGCTATTCAAAAAGATGGCCACATTAATATTTGTTTTTTTATTATTTTTATTATGCTCAAAAGGTGGCCACAATGCTTAGAGTGCCCTTTCTACCATTCCCTCATATGCTTCATCAATATACATGGTGCCAACACTTCTCCAATATGAACACAAGAGCTATTTTCATCAATACTGATGGCTGTGCTTTCACTTCCCTTGCTCAACAAATTTTATCTCAAATAAAACTCAAAGCTGACCCAGACTAATTACATATTTCGTGATACTCTCAGTACTCTGCACAGTATGTACACATTACCAACTCCTATTTTGTCCACATATATTTAGCAACCCCCTACTTCTGCTGAGACATTCATGTCCAGCAGCTGTACAAACAGGGATGAAATATTCAAATTTTCTTCTATATCTTTCACAACCTCCTGACATGCATCACATGCTTCCTGATCTTCTTCTTTCACACGGGCTAACATCAATCGAGCAAAATATTTCTTCAGTCGTAAACCATTCACTCTCCTTTTATGCTTCTTTCCATTCAAATCAGCAAGCTGATAACTCCCATTATCAAATTTTCTCTCAGCTTTATACGGACCTTCCCACTTTGTCTGGAATGCAGTATGAAAAGTACTATCCAGCTTGCTATTATATCTGAGAACCAGATCACCCTCTTCAATTTCTTTCTGCTTCACCTTCTCATTCTCTTTCTCTTGTCTTTTCAATTGCATAGCCGCATAGTGATCAAATGCTAGCTCTCTGTCCAACTGGACTGTTTGCAAGGCCAGTAATCTTTCTCTGTAACAATTAATAGGTTCATGCCCTTATTCAATCAAAAGCTTCAAAGCTGGAATTTCCACATCAATAGGCATGAGTGCTTCTTTCCCATAGACTAAATGAAAGGGTGAGAATTGTGTACCAGATTTTACTACAACCCTGTATGCCCATAATACACGATTCATCTCTATATCCCAATTCTTGATATGGCCTTCTATCATTTTGGTTATCATCAGCTTAAATTCACCATTGAATCTTTCATTCAAGCCATTGCATTGAGGATGATAAGGAGTGGAGTACTTGTGGTTGATGTTCTTCTACATAAATGGTCAACTACCTCTCCTCGAAATTCAGGACCATTATCTGATAATATCTCCAGAGGAATACCAAATCTGCAGCATATATGTTCATACACAAAATCAGCCACCTCTTTACTATCTACTCTCTTCACTGCCTTCACTTCTGCCCATTTTGATAGGTAGTCCACCGCAGTAAGCACATAACACTTTCCTCTGGTCGTCCTGGGAAGTGGCCCAACTGCATCCACTCCCCATCTCTCAAAATGTCATATACCAGCGTGATATTTCTCGGCTCCATTTTTAAGATTCTCTTCCCCATTCTCTAGCACTCATGGCAAGACCTGCACCAGTGCTAAATATCCTTCTGAATGGAAGGCCATACATAACCCTCCAGTAATACCTTCTGCAAGGTGATCTTAAATGCATAATGACCCCCACATGCTCCCTCATGATTTGAAGATAGAATATAATAAATTTCTTCCCTCCAGGGAATTCTCCTCAATACCTGATCAGCTCCTTGCATGTATAATTCATCTCGAATCATGACATAATGCTTACTTCTCCTGATAAAATGATACTTTTGGCCTTTTTTGAGCTCTTCAGGCAAGCAACCTGAGAGTAAGTAATCCACCACTCTGGACAGGTATTCCCTCCCTCTGTATATAATGGCTCTTCAATTTTTGCAATTACTGGATCCTGATTAATTGCCTCCTAAGCTAACTCATGTGCCATATGATTTTCCTCCCGCCGCACATGTTGAATACTCCATGCTGTAAATTGATGTAGCAGCTTTCTAACATCAGCCAGACATTTTTTTAGTCTCGGATTCTTTGCTCGCCAGCTACCCAAAACCTGCTTTACTACTAATAGAGAATCTCCCTTTATGATTAACTTCCGAATTTTCTATTTTAAAGCAGCCTGCAACCCCTGAAACAATGCTGTGTATTCAGCCTCATTGTTGTTACTTTCAGCTTCCAAAAGTATCCCATCCTTTAGAATCAACCTGCCTTCTGAATCCTGGATTATATACCCCCCGGTGGCCTGATGTATACTCCTCTTATATGAACCGTCAAAGAATAAAACATGAGCTCCGGGAATGATAATTTGTTCCTTTTTTTCTATCTTTGAATCCACTTCCTTTACCAGTATCGGACCATCCTTGTATGTTAGAAGATATGCCAGAGTTGCCTTTTTTTGCAAGTATCTTCAATCAAAAATGAGAAATCATATTCTTGAAGCTCCACTAACCATTGCATCATACCTTTTGAGAGTGAAGTACCATTCACCAGCTGAGGGAGTAAAGTATAGTTTGTCAGTACCACAAATGGTCTCATCAGGAGATATGACCTGAATTTCCTGCAAGCATACACCAGACTTGACAAAACCAATTCAGCCTCAGTGTATTTCCTCTCTGCTTCTGTCTTCACTCTACTTGCATAATACACACGCTTCATATATCTCAATTCATCTCCTCTCTGCATTAAGATTGCTCCAACTACATCCGGACCAAAAGATGGATTCACATAAAAGACCTGAGAGAAATCGAGAGCTTTTACACTAGAAATACTTCCCAATACTTCTTTCACTTTCTC
This sequence comes from Cibotium barometz, assembly GCF_041138505.1. NCBI lineage: Eukaryota > Viridiplantae > Streptophyta > Polypodiopsida > Cyatheales > Cibotiaceae > Cibotium > Cibotium barometz. Next base: position 38,036,772 of record NC_141068.1, read on the forward strand.
AAACACTTCCTCGCATTCTTCATTCCATTGCAATGGTTCTTTCTTCATAGCTTGCTGAAGAGGGTAAAGGAGTTGAGACATTAAAGGAACAAATCTTGCCATATATTTTACCTTCTCGACAAAAGTCTGGAGCTGCCTAGATGTTGATGGTGCAGATAATAAGATAAGAGCTTTTATCTTCTCTGGATCAGGTTCAATTCCATTTTGAGATATCATATGCCCCAACAGCTTCACTTTTGAATATCCTAAATGACACTTCTTTGGATTTAGCTGTCCACCTGCATCATCCATTTTAGAAAGTACTTGCTCCAATTTATTACCATGCTCCTTTTGAGAACTATATACACATATATCATCCAAAAAAGCTCTCACAAAATGATCTGTAAGAGGTGCAAGTACTCTATCAGTGTTCCTCTGATACCATGAGGGTGCATTTTTCAAACCAAATGGTACTACTCGGTAACAGAAGCAACCCCACGGTGTAATGATAGTGGTTTTAGCCTGGTCTTCCTCAGCAATTGAGATCTGAAAATACCCAGAGAAGCCATCGCATACACTATACCTCTCATATCCAGCTACCCTGTCCAAAATATCATCAATGAATGGCAGAGGATAGTGATTGCTTTTCGTTGCAGCATTCAGAGGCTTGTAATCAATACAGACTCTCCACCCACCTGTATGCTTTGGAGTAAAGACCACTGGATTTGCCCAATCTGAGTGATCTACTGGATAAATTAACCCTGCTTTTAACAACTTACTCAACTCCTCTCTTAACATAGGCAATAGCTCTCTATTTATCCTTCTTAGTTTCTGAAACACTGGCCTCACACCCTCTTTCAATACTATAGGCATTGGTTCACATTTGAATCCTCAGATCTCTTCGTATGAAGTAATGAACAAATGAGGGAATTTATGTATTACCTTCATATACTCTTCTTTCTCCACTGGCTGCAATTTAGGATTCAGCATGCCCTGTAACAGCTTCTCTTTCTCTGTGTACTAGGTGATGGAGGCTGCATCAGACTGTCCATATCTTCAAGTCTGCTCTCTTCTTCCTTCTTTACTTGCATCACATACTCATTTTCTTCCTTCATTATAAATGATACCTGGCTCTCATCATCAGAAGTAGAACTCTCTTCTTCAGTTTCACTATCTGTATACTCATCAGCACTTGTTTCTTCAGGCTCACTCTTCATTTCCCGCTTACTACTCATATTGAACTTCCTGGCCCTTCCTCTCTTATTATGTACTGTTATAGTCCCTCTTCTCCAATTTTGGATGGCACCCACCTGTCTGGGCCAAGGTCTGCCCAAAATTAGTGGATAAGCTCCCAAACTAGCCGGCATAATATGGCAATTTATGTTGCAAACCACACCAAAAGCAGTCATTGGCACTTCTGTACATATACCCAGACACTTCACTTTTGCATGATTCGCCAAACGGAGTCTAAAATCGGAGCTAGCATTCAGCTTTAACCCCAATCTCTCCATACAAGACTGAGTCATTACACTGATTTGTGCACCGCCATCAACATATGCTTCTCCAACACTCACACTTCCACACCAAGCATCAACTGACAAATATCAAGAAGGTCTTTCACAGACATCAGCTCCATTTCGCCTTGTGTTGTGGGCTCATGCTCATTTACTTTCCTCGGATTTGCCAACTTCTTCCACTCTCTCTTAAGCTTCGGACACAATCCAAACAATTGGGCAAAAGTTATATTGGCTACCCTTCCCTTTAAATCTCCCATCAATGTATACTCCTCCTGACCTTGACCAATATGCAAATCTGAAGTTTTATAATGTCTTCTTGGCTTCCTCTTCTTCTTCTCTGGTTGAGGGCTTATATCAAATTGGACATGTTTACCTTTCTTAGAAGATGGTTCAGGTTCTGCCATTGTACTTCTCGTCCTCTTTGCCACAGGCATAATCTCTGGAATGGCCTCTACTCCTATCAGGCTGAGAGCCGGTCCCTTTCCTTTATCCTCCCATTTAACTCCACTGGTAGAGGGTTGATTTGGATCTTTTACTTCAACACTATGATCCCCCGATCTATCATTTAGTCCTCTGCATCACAGGATACATTCCACCACCTACTCTGGGCGGTTTGTCACATTGAGGGCTGATATGTCCCCGCTCCCCATAGTTCCAGCATTGGACATTGCTTAAATAATAGCCCCGTCCTCTCCATGTTCCTCCCATATTCCCTTCACCTGCTGTTGACATATTGTCTCTTCTATTATTTGGTGCACCTCGACTTCTTCCCTTTCCACCTGCTTCCATCCAATTCAAACTTAGAGACTTCATGAGCTCCACTGCATCATGTATGTCCCTCTTCAAAGTGTCCTCCTGTTCAGGAACAACAGCAGCTTCCCTTTCAGGATGTATACTCTCAATCTCTGGCATCTTCACAAACTTCTTCGGCTCTTCCTGTATTCCCATCTGGCTCAGACGCTTCACCTTCCACTCCTTCTCTCGAGCTACTCTGACAGCCTCCTCAAAGCTATCCAGGTCCTTCAGCTCCACCTTCAGACGGAGGGTTGGCTCCAGCAAACCGGTCTCTCTTTATCATCTGCGGGGGTACTTCAGGAATCAAAGCCTCACACCATAGACTCCACAGTCTACCAAACTCTATCAAATACTGATCCACATCCTGACCGTCCTTCTGTTGAATGTTACACAACTCCTTCCATACTTCATTTGGACTCCTCACTCGAGCAAACTGTGCCAAAAATGTAGCTCTGACTACACGGTACTCAGGATCCTGTTGATGAACATTCTTGTGTGTAGTCACAAACATCTGTAGCCATACTTTTGCATCACCCTGCAAGCAATAAGCCAAAATCTGAGAAAGGATCTCTGGGGTTGCCCTGTCTTTCATCAAGGCTGTAAACTCCATCTTCTCCAGAAACCTGACTGCACTCTCATGCGGCAATCCCCAAAACTTCGGAAAATCCTGAGCCATTTCCAAAATTTTCTTCACACAAACCCTTGTTCTTTTTCACAAACCAGAGAAAATTTTCTTCCTCTGTGGAGGCACCAAAAAGTGATGGCACAGAAGCGGTAAAGCTGTTTACACCTTTATAGGGTGCCACACTTCCACACACGCATATAAACACACCAGAAGACCAAACCCAAGAGCATGAACAAGATTTTATATTTTAGAATAGATCCTTATCTTTACAGAATTGTATATCTCAAACACGAGTCCCACTGCTAATCAACAGAAAGCAACACCCCTGGCCTGAAACTCCAGGAGATAGAAATCCACAAAAACCACACACACACCCTCTCTCTCTGAGTGTTCAGCCAGTTCTGCTCAGCTAAACACAGCAAGTCTCCTTGTCACCTTTCTCATGTTCACACAAGAACAGCAACCTGATGTCTTCCTCTCCTTATCTCCACAACAGCAGCAGTAGCATGGTTCTTTGACAGTAGAGCAGTATTGAGATATTCCCTGAACTCTGTTATCTTCTCTGCCTTCACAGTCCACACATGCACTCAACACTTGCTGCTGTCAACAGCCTCGTTTCCTTCACTCCTTCGCTGCTCTCTTCCTTAGTTACCAGCCGCCACCAGTTCTCAAAGCAAAAACCCAAAGCAACCTCTATCTTTGTTACCAACCCGACCACCAGTCCAAGCCGCAGCATCAAGGCGGTTCCCCCACGGTCGCTAGTCACCAACTGCAGCCCCACACATTGTTCTCCATCAGTTGCCCTCACCACAACTAAAAGGTTCTCCTCTCTTGCACTCCCCACGATCGCTGCCACCTCTTTTTTCTTTTCTGTTGACGCCCATTGTTGCTGACGTACCCAGCCAACGCTGCAGCACCTCCTACCGACTCCCCTCCCAGTTCACAGCCCGCTCCAAAGGTGACTCTCACACAAAACCCTTCGACGTTGGCACATCTACAGCCTGCTAAAAAACATCCATTTGTCTTTGCTAGTAGCCACCGGCTATTTTCTATTGCAGTCGACACTCCATCACGTCTCTTTGATCACGGCGGCTCGCACGAGCTACAGCTGCTCCGTTAGGCGACAACTCCTTGGCCACTCAACTCTCTAGCCCGTCCATAGCTAAACCACCAGAGCCCTCACCTCGTGCCAGTCAGCTGCACCCTCTTGCCAGCTTCTCCGCACCAACCACTGCCTTCCTTTCACATCGGCCCTCTAGTTGCCCGCAGCCAAAAAGCAGCCATCAACCCCACCCCCTGAAAGAAAACGACAACCCCCTCCTCTATACAGACAGCCCATCTCTCTCTCCCTCACTCTCAGCTCTCCCTTCTTCAGAAAACCCACTCTCTGGCTGCCACTCTCGAAACTTCTCCCTTCATCAATCCCCTCGCGCCGGTGTGTGCTGGCGAAAACGTTGGGTGCAGCGCACGCAGCCAAGTGGCTATTCAAAAAGATGGCCACATTAATATTTGTTCTTTTATTATTTTTATTATGCTCAAAAGGTGGCCACAATGCTTAGAGTGCCCTTTCTACCATTCCCTCATATGCTTCATCAATATACATGGTGCCAACACTTCTCCAATATGAAGACAAGAGCTGCATCCGCTATTTTCATCAATACTGATGGCTGTGCTTTCACTTCCCTTGCTCAACAAATTTTATCTCAAATAAAACTCAAAGCTGACCCAGACTAATTACATATTTCGTGATACTCTCAGTACTTTGCACAGTATGTACACATTACCAACTCCTATTTTGTCCACACAGCATCTAGTATTGGGGATTTGAAAAACATGATGAAAAATTACATGAACCAACTTAATGAAAATGTGAAGGCTGTAACTCTTGATGTGAATTTTCTAAAGCGCCAATAAAACTTGTTGTCTGCACGTCACCTTGAGCCTAATCCCACTAACATGGTGTGTCAAGCTTCTCATGTATCCGGCCATCTTTCCAAAGATTGCCCCACTATTATTTGCACTTATGAGAAATGTTTGGGTAGGGGGCACATAGAAGATATGTGTTACATTAAGATTCACCATTTGATGAATAGGAGCACCACTCTGCCACCCCCCGGCCCCATTTATCATCCTATTGGCACTGAGAAACCCCTGTGCCCTAGTTGGACACTTCTTCAGAGGGGGTCTCCTAGTTCTCTAGTAGTTGCTTTGTCTAGTGCACCACCTACCACCACTGAGAACCCTTCGATTAATATGATTGAGTTAGATTCATCACCCGTGCGAGCCATCACACAAAAGGGGAAAAAGAAGGTTGTTGATGAGGAGAGAGATCCCGAACCTGTTGTTGCTACCACCCATGTCGATGTTCTTGTTGTCGACCCTTTACCTCGACCTTGCCACACTCGTCCACGCCTTACTCCAAGTAAGTTGTTTTCCCCCATTCTTTCTTTTGACCTTGTTTCTTCTCTTAATCGAGTAGAGCTCATCATGTCCCTTCCACAATACCTTCTCACTTCTCCTTCTAGTCGAGCCCTTTTGAGGAGGTAGTGTAGAGCTTTGAGTTCTTCCCAGGGAGTGGATCCTAATCTTCCTGTTGTTCAGAAAGTGGATTCCCTTCTTGCTCAGCGTGAGTGTCCTCCTCGAGTGGAGTGCATGATCCACCAGCTTAGTGATTCCACATGCTATTGTTAATGGAGGATCACGCGTCAATGTTTTGAGTTATTCTACCTTTTCCAAGCTGGGATTATCTTTCAATGGAGTTCCTACTACTACTTTGCATATGGGTGATCATCAACCAACCCAGTGAGAGCTGAGGGTTTCATCTAGAGTTTGCTTGTCACTATCACTGGGCATATGGTGGAGATTGATTGTTATGTTTTGCGGCTTAGTCCAAAAAGGATGAGATGTAAAGTAAATGGATGTGGATGTGTATGTGAAAGAATGTGATGTAAATGAATGTGGATGTGAATGATGAGATAAGAATGAGATGTGAGGTTATGTGAAAGGATAAGATATAAAGTAAATGGAAGTGGATGTGTATGTGAAAGAATGTGATGTAAATGAATGTGGATGTGAATGATGAGATGAGAATGAGATGTGAGGTTATGTGAAAGGATGTGATGTGATGTAAATAGATGTGGATGTGGATGTGATGTAAATGGATGTGGATGTGGATGCAATAAGATGTGATGTAATGTGAATGGATGTGATAAGATGTGAATGGGATGTGATAGGATGTGGTGTGATGAAAATGAATGTGGATGTGATGTGATGTGATATAAAGGGATGTGGGTGTGATGTGATGTAAAGGGATGTGGATGTGAATGTGATGATATGTGATGTAAAGGGATGTGGGTGTGATGTGATGTAAAGGGATGTGGATGTGATGTGATGTAAAGGGATGTGGATGTGAATGTGATGATATGTAAAGTGATAGACATGAATGTGAATGAATGGATGGATGTGAATAGTCATGCATGTGAATGACTGGATGGATGTGGATGAATGAGATGGGATGTGTATGAATAAGATATGATGTGGATAGATGTAATGTGGATAGAATGTATGTGATGGGATGTTGATGATGAGAATGAATATAATGGATATGAATGGATGTGATGAGATGGATATGAATGGATGTGACGTGATGTGAATCGGGATAGATGTGAATGAATGTGATGTGATGTGAAATGGATGTGATGTGAAATGGATGTGACGTGATGAGATGTGATGTGATGTGAACCAGGATAGATGTGAATGGATGAGATGTGATGTGATGTGGATCGGGATAGATATGAATGGATTAGATGGGTGTAATGTGATGAGATGTGGACATGGGTAGATGCGAATGGATGAGATGTGATAAGGATAAATGTGGATATATGTGATGAGATGGAATATGATGTGATTGGATGAGAATGGAATATGATGTGATTGGATGAGAATGGATGAAGGAAGATGGGAATACATATGATTGGACGTGGATTAAGAAATGTAGATTGATGTGAAACAATGTGGAAAGACGAGAGTTTGTTATAGAAATTGTATTTATGACCTATTTTTAAAGGACTATTTTATGCCAAGAATGTAGGGGAAGAATTTTGACCGTCTTGTGAATGAGGTCATGAAGACCTAAGTGAAAAAGTTCCAAAAGTAGACGGAGAATCAATAGAGGACATCTCACGTAGCACAGTCGGCCAAGGACTTGACTAGCCTTAGTTCAATTTAAATGGTGAGCTTCCGGTACGATGGATGAGGGACCAAGGAAGCGGCCTATGAGTGAAGCACTAGGAAGGATCCTAGAGGGTGCTGACCATACGGTGCTCAGGCTCTGGGTCACTAAAGATACCCACACGTGCGTCGAGGAAGATATTGAAAACACAGAGTAAGAGTTTTTTTCTGAATTCGGGCATGGATCTGGTTGATTGATCTTGCTGGTGCTCAGCGGATAAGTCCATGGCTCTTTTATATGGATCTATTGGTTGATTTGCTGATCTTCAACAAAGAGTCCATCTAGATTTTTATAAGTGAATATATTTCCGGGTACTATGAGCTAGGAACTATTGAAAAGGCCCTTAATAAGTGGACAGGTGGTGATGAGTGTTCTAGTTGCCAATGATGCCATAGGTACACCGATGAAGGAATGATTGTTGGAAACTAGAATTCAATCGGATATCGTGGAGGATTATGATCAATGATACTATGATTTCATTAAAAGATTGTTTTAAAGTTAGCTGAATCTATGAAATAGGCAATTTCCTATTGGGTGTGTAAGTGGTGTGACTATCTTGAAGTTTGCATGAAGCGTCGGCTAGGGGGCCTCGGAACTCTTTTCCCTGGTACCTAGGATAAAACATAACTAAATTATTAAATGGATTCTATCACTACAGTGGTTGGCAAACCCATAGGACTCGATGGGGTTAGCCTGGACTGATGGATCCCTAAAATGAGACTCAATTCTATTATGGTACGATAGATGAAGTAAATCCCGGACAGTCCTTGTTCTATGAAAAAGAATCAACGGCTCTGCCTCTCGATGAGGAAAAAAGCGTTGGTCTCTATGATCCAAGTGCAAGTCTTTTCCTTGATCTGACCATGTGACTTACGGGTTCGGTCGGATCAGTTTGGTTAGTGATGACCTTGACTACATTAGAATAAAAATATCCATGGAGGAATCGCCCATGCTTTCTGAGAGAGGGAAGTTTTTTCGAGTTCGGTTATGGAAGAACCGAGGGATTAGTCTCTTGTCTGGATATCCGTGGGCAAGGCCTAACTCTCTAATTATCTCTACCTCTCTCTATCTCTCCAACTCTCTCTCTGAATAAGCGCCGTTCTCTCTCTCTCTCTCTCTCTCTCTCTCTCTTTCTCTCTCTCTCTCTCTCTCTCTCTCATATGTATGTATTTTTGGGTCTAGTTGACTTGGTGATTTTAAGCATCTATATTAAATGTTAAAAAGTGTAAAAATACATGGAGGACATTAAAGATGGGATTGAGTGATTTTAGAAATGTCAAATTTTGCTCAATCTTGAGATTTTTTATGCCTATTTTGTGTTGTTTTTGGTAAGTGATTTCTATTCTATATATAACCATGTTAGATAATGTATGAGGGTCATAGTGGGTAGTTTAGACTAAAGGAAACTCCTATGGGGGTTTACATAGTAAATATAGCTACAAAGCACACCCGAAAACAGGGCTCCGACACCAAATTGACCCTTAATTTTTAGTAAGGGCTTCACATGAAGGGGTAGATAACTTTATTTGGCAGAGAGAAGTATTAAAGAAAGTTAGATCATTGCAAGAGGAACAAAGCTTGTGTTCGGATTACTCGGAGATTCCGCATGGTTTTGCCTGGTAGTCGTGAAACAAATATGACACCACTTTCTAGTGTATCATCTCTATTTTGGTTAAAAATCATGTTTTTAGAAAGGATTGCTATCTTTATCATTTTCATGTATAATAATCTAACTAATTCTCATGCATTGTTTTTTGGGGCTATTCTTTCTGAGCCTTAAGGATTTTTTAGAGGAAGAGATAGAGAGAGAGAGAGAGAGAGAGAGAGAGAGAGAGAGAGAGAGATTTTTTTGAGATTTGGATCGGCTGATACTGTTTACCCGAACATATAACAAGATTGAAGCCCTATGGGAGCCATGTGGTAGAACCCAGAGAGGAAGAGATCAAGAAAGAGGCATACCCGAGTTAGCCACAACGTTTACTACGCAGGTTGGGTGGACATGTGTCAGAGGAAATCCCTAGATTAGCTAGATTGTTTGTTGGTGAATATCTCTCTGATTTTGAGTAATTGTGCCGGCAATCATTATGTGTTTTTGGATTGTATGAATTAGAAAATGATTATGGTATTGGAAATTCCTTCTTTCTCTTGAAGTGTTATGTGATTTTTTGTAGAAAAAGAAAAAAATGTTGTGAAAATTTGTGAGTATTTAAATGTGAAAGAACAGGGGGTACATTACACCTACCATCTCTTCCCCTCTCTCTTCTCCCTTTCTCTTCTAGCACACTCTCTTCTCTACCTCTCTTCTCTCTCTTCTTTCATCTCTCCTTTCCCCTCTCTCTCTCTTACTTTCTAACTTTCTTTCTTCATCAATATCTCTATCTTACTCTCAAACTCATTGTAATTCTATAACTACATCTCTCTTTCTAATTCTCACTCTCACTCACTCTCTATATAACTCTCTATAGTTCTCTCCCTCCCTCCCTCTCTCTCTCTCTCTCTCTCTCTCTCTTTATTTCTGTGAATCTCGCTTACTTTCTCAAACTCTCTCTATTTTCCTAACTCTAATCTCTTTGCTCTCTATCTCTCTCTCTCTCTCTAAATCTCTAACTATCTTTATTGCCCCAACTCTCTCTCTATCTCCTCAACTCTCTCTCTCTCTCTCTCTCTCTCTCTCTCTCTCTCTCTCTCTCTCTCTCTCATATGTACATATTTTTGGGTCCATTTGACTTGGTTATTTCTAGCATCCATATTAAATGTTAGAAAATAGACAAATACTTGGAGAGCACAAAATATTAATTTTTGTCACATATTGAATGATTTGAGAGACATCAAATTTGGGTGAATCCTAGGGTTTTTACGTATGTTTTGTGCTATTATTTGTAAGTGATTTCTATTTTATACCTAACCATGTTAGATAATGTATAAGAGGGTCATAGCGGATAGTTTAGACTAAAGGAAACTGGTATGAGGCTTTACATAGTGAATATAGCCATAAACAAGCACTCGAAACAGGGCTCGGACACCAAATTGACCCTTAATTTTCATGAACGGCTTCACATGAGGGGCAGAAAACTTTATTTGTTAGAGAGAATTATTAAAGAAAGTTAGATCATCACAAGAGGAACAAAGTTCGTGTTTGGACCATTTGGAGACTGCACAGTTTGGTCGGTATTCGTGAAACGAATCCAACACCACTTTCCAGTGTATCATCTCTATTTTGGTTAAAGATCATGTTTTTAGAAAGAATTGCTATCTTTACCATTTTCATGCATGATAATCTAACTAATTCTCGTGTGCTATTTTTTGGGGCTATTGTTTAAGAGCCTAGAGGGTTTTGTGCAGGAACAAAGAGAGAGAGAGAGAGAGAGAGAGAGAGAGAGAGAGAGAGAGAGAGAGAGAGAAAGAGATTTTTTTGAGATTTGGGCTGGCCGGTACTATTTACCTGCCAGCAGAGAGAGAACGAGATTGAAGCCCTCTAGGAGCCACGTGGTAGAATCCTGAGAGAATGAGTTCAAGAAGGAGGCATACTCAAGATAGCCATGACATCCAGTGTGGAGGTTGGGTGGACGGGCACCCGAGGAAATCCCTAGATTGGCTATATTTTACCATTGGCGATTATCTCTCTGATTTTGAGTAATTGTATTAGTGATTATGTGTTTTTGGATTGTATGACTTAGAAAACAAATACTGTTATTGGAAATTTCCTCTTTATCTTTAAGTTTGATGTGATTTTCTTGAAAATTTTGAGAAACATTGTGAATATTTGTGATTATTTAAATGGAACAGAACATAGGGTACATTAGAGTTCGTAACAGAGCATAGGTTGGGCAGCCCACACTTAATTGTGGTGGGTGTTCTAGGTCTTGGGTGACTAATATTATTTTTTATTTTTGTGATACAGCCAGGAGTTTCTTTTCTTTGGAAAAAATCTTTTTCAATTTTGTTGTACAATCTCACGGTGGCTGCATATTAAACAATTCAATAGTCAAGCTAGGGCAAGAAGAGGAGCATTTATAAGGATAATTGTGTGTGGGCATATCTCTAGAAGAAGTAATAAGACGTATTGATAGAAATCAAGAATTAGAGGAAAGAATGAGATCCATGTGCACTCGAGCTTCCATGAATTTGAATGAAGAAGACAGGGGTGATCGAGAAGATGGAGAGATGCAAGATCATCTAATTTGAAGAAGAGTGTGCCAAGAGAATCAAGTTTTATGTTAGAAGTTTTGTGTAGCTTGTTGAAGACAGTTGTTTTGTTTGAGAAAAAGGCGACATGGGGACTGCTAAAGGAGACTCAGATCTTTCCAAAGTAGGGGTTGTAGAGGTGATAGAGAGTTCTATTTGGAAGGTGGTGTCCTAGGACTTTTGAAATTGCATCACTGTTGGAACGTGGACTAGATCAAGCATTTATCAAAAGAACTCCTAGTTGTATTTTATGGTTAAAGCATGTTGTTGTTGATCTAGATAGAGTTGAGAATATAAGACTGGTTTCTATTGAGGTTAATTGTGTTGGATTTCCTTGATCTCTTGTTGTTTTCTTTCATCTACTCAATCCCCAACTCTCAGGGTTTATTGAGAGTGGCACAGCTTTTTCTCTATATTCATAGAAGGTTAGATTGTGTGGAAATTAAAAATTTCCCTTGTTTTGGTCTTATGAGTGTTGTTTGGATATAGTTCTATTGAAGGAAAAGTTGTGAGTGAAGAGGTGACCTTGGTTGAGTCGGTTAGTTTGTGTGTAGGAGTCAGCCATAGTCAATTGGAAATCTATGCAATCAAATGATGGTGTAAGAAACTTTTTTTGGATAATCTAGGCTGAGAAAGACTATTTGTGAGTCCCAGCTGATTGTTGGAGGTCTATCAGACACTAGCTATCAGTAGTCAAAAGGTTGTGGTCTTATGGGGTTTCTATGGCAACTATGAACCAGTTGTTGTCAATGAAGTGGTTATAGGGTTGGCTTGGTTTGAGTTTTCTAAGGTTCTATAAGTGCTAGCTGACACACAGGAGAGGATGTCTACATTAGCTGTATCAGTTTAGTTAGTTGGTCGGGGACAATCGATTTGGAGGCAGCTGGGTGCCAATTGTGGTCTCAAGAAAAGGCTAATTGTGTGATATCCCTTCAAATTTAGAGGTGCCTAAGGGTCTCTGCATGTTTGAGAATATTTGGAGAAGATTTTAATTTACTATAGGCTTCTGAGACAAACGTTTCTCTGTCACATTTTTGAGGTAGAATTCAGCAAGTTAAAGGTTAGAGAAGGTTGGAAGAGGGTCGATAAGGTGTCCATGGAGTTCTTGGAGTTGTGGAAATAAGATCAATTGAATCTAGAGGACAATAGAGGATCTTGGAGGACATGTTTTTCTGGCTGGGGACAAGTGGAGCCATTCGGAGGTAGAATCAGAGTGATCCGTGAGGCTATTTTAGTTCAGCTGCTGGAAGCTAGCTAAGGTTAAGATGGACCTTTAGTTGTAAGATCTAATTTCTTGGAGGTGAGAGTTGATCTGAGAGGATGTGAAGATTTCAATTGTGGTGGAACACTAGAAATCTAATTGTGTGATGAATTAACTCTCTGGTGTCAATGCATAGGGAAAGCGGAAGCAAATTATTAAGATTATGGCTAATCTTAGAGTGAAGAGAAATTAGGGGTAGACAATTGAATTGAATAATTCAATTGAGAAATAAAAGAATTGTATTAATCCTTAATAGAAACTACAAAAGAAGTACCACTATCTACTTGATATGAGCTTCTACACTAATTGAGTTGCTGAGCTATAGTTACACACTTGTAACGTGTTTTACAAAAACATGATTGATTGAATACAAAGATTGAATATAAAGAATAATGTATAAGGAGGTGTAGATCCTAAATTAGCTCCTCCAATATTGCCAATTAACTCCTATAATCTAGGAAAAGTGAGGCGCTACCTTTGTACAGACCACCTATCTTGTAAAACTCTTAACTTGAGTTCTAATTATCTAAATTAGGTGATTTTGGGCTCTAAGTTATACCCAAAATCTGAATTTTCCAAATTTGCAATAAAATAAGCATTCCAAAGAATGTGGCACAAATGGTTACAGTTCAAGTGTCTGTAATTTACTGTAGAAGTTGAATTTGATATTTTCACATTCCCCCTCAAAATCAACTTCATAGTATGCCTTTGCATCAAGCAATCAAAGTCATAATCATCATGAAAGACTTGAAGCTTTAGGAAGAATTCCCCCTTAAAGAAGAATGTCTTTCTTTAACTCGAAGAGCAAGTCTATGTTTCTCAAAGAGTTCTCTAACAAGTGCTTTTGTGAAGATGTCGCCAATACAATCCTGTGAAGAGACATGTTACAAAATCACTTCTTCTACAAGAAATTTTTTTCTAATGAAGTGATGAGACACCTCAATGTGTGTGGATCTTTCATCACACACGAGATTGTGTGCAAGTACTTGAGCCTCTTGATTGTTGTTGTAGATTATAGTGGGAGTCTCTTTATCATGTAGTCCAATAAGTAGTTAAGGAATTATACTCAGCCTCTTTAGAAGATAGAGAAAGAGTTGAGTGCTTCTTTGAAAGCCATGAGATTGCCCCATCTGCAAAAAGTAAGCATAGCTGCTAGTGGACTTTCTATCCACTACATCACCTACATAATCTCAGAGTCTAAGTGTCCTCTCAACCTCACTTCTCTTCTTGTGTACTCAAGGACATACATGCTTGTTCCCTAGATATACATCAAATCTCTTTTAGCCTTAAACCAACCATCCTCCGTTGGTGCCTACATAGATTGGCTCAACACACCTACTGTATAGCAAATATCTGGTCGTGTAATTGTCAACCGAACTAGAATCCCAACAAGTTTTGTGTATCGAGTTACATCCTTTAGTAACTTATATCACCTTCCTTAGAGCTCTTGCTAAGATGCTCCATAGGGGTCACAAACAAGCTTTCAATCTTGCATGCTAAACTTCTCACAACAAGGAAGTTATGAACTTATGTTGTGACAAGAAATTAGAGTCACTGTTTCTCCACACCTCAATTCCTAAGATGTAGTGAAGAAGGCTTAAATCCTTCATTTCAAATTCTAAATTTAGAACTCTATTTACTTGATCAATGATCTTTTTATTAATCTTGGTAAGTACCAGATCATCTATGTAGAGTAGAATAAAAGAGATGTCGGCACCATCATGCTTGTAGTAGAGAGTGTGATCATATTCACTCCTCTCATAAGCAAGCTTCAATAGGTATGCATTCACCCTTGAGTACCAACTCCTAGGCACTTTCTTCAGCCTGTAAAGGCTTTACTTTGAAGCCTTCTAGTTGTTGTTTTGAGAAAACGTGGTGCTCATGCTAGATCAAGTGTGTGCAGGTAAGACTCACAAAATACAAGAAAAATATCTTTCTTATTAAGTTGTTTATGAATATAACTAGGCCTTGCTCAATTACAAAATGCCTCCTAGCTTCACCTTTAAATAGATGAGCTAGTGGACCTTAAGTCCATTCACACTCACACCCTTCTCTTCCCCTTCTACATAACCTTAGTCTCTTAATATCCCCCCTCAATACCAACTATGAAAGAATGGAATAGGTGGTATTGGACATAGGATGCCTTTATAACATTAGGCGTACAAGGTTGGAATATAGGTGTGATTACATTGAGATTTAAAACAATTTCTTAGCACAGAGGTAGAGGCTGATATAAAGTTTGCCTCTAACTCTTTGTTAAGACATTTAGAAGTGATATGTCCCATTTGTTTACACTTGTTACATTTCATTTTGTTGGGATATTTGATCCAACAAATGTGACCCACCTTTTTGCAATGGGCACTTACTTTGACCACTTGATGTGACAAAGCTTGTTCGATAGTCAATGAAGTGGTTGTATTTGAAGATTCACCGCCTCCCTTTGGCCTCTTTTCTTCATCAAGACAAGATTGAATGACTCATTCGAGGGTGGGATTAGGTATGTTCTTCAGGGTGGTGACTAAGGTGGGGTACACCTTCTTGACTGCTTTTAGCAAAATAGCCACTGCATCATCTTCATCCATTCTCGCATTCACTGATGCAAGTTGAGCCATAAGGCCCTTCAAGTGAGAGATGAAGGCTCCAATGCCATCTCCCTCTTTGATTTCCAAGCTAAAAAATTCAATTTTAAGTGAGATTTAAGTGAGATCTTGGAATTCTTACCACCACGAGCTCCATAGAGCTTATCAAGCTCATCCCATTTCTCCTTTGCAGTCGAAAGCTGGTCCACATGGTGAATGAGAGCCTCATCAAGATGAAGCATGATGATGGCTTGTGCCCTCTCATCATCTTCAATATCTTTAGCCTTTGTTCGATCAATAACCTTAGTGCCGGAGATGAATGGCCAAAAGCCTTTGGACATCATCTTGTACTCTACAAGGACTTGCCAAGTTTGGAAGCCCTCTCTTGAGAACTTCTTGATTTGCGTGTTGTCCTTTGACATTGGGTATTGAAGGAGGTTATTAGAGAGTAATGGGCTGATTTATGAAGAAGAAAAAACCAGAAATTTATGATATTTAGGCTTAATTAGAAAGAGAGAGGCTTATGAGAGTGCAACAACCCTAATCAAGTCAAGGATGTTGCATAAATAGGAGATTAAAATAGTAATTTTTATGGTTTAGCACTTAGGGTCTATGCCCAATTACTAATTTTGATGGGGATTAGCTTCATTAGTGTTAAAGAACACTTTGTTTGGTGATTAAGATCACCATTAGTGTTTTAAAAATATAATTAGTGCTTAAGAGCACATTTTTAGCGTCTAATGACACTTATTTTGGTGATGAGATTCACCATTAGTGTTTAATAACACTCTTAGTGTTTGAAAACACTTTGGAGTAACTCCCCTTTGCTGGATTAGAAGCTTCATTAGTGTTAATCAACACTATTAGTGCTCATAAGCACATTTTGAGAGCTTGAATATGAAGAGGAAGCTTGATGACATGATGAATGAGACTTATGATGCCTCATATGGTTGGCCACCGCTTCAAAATCAAGAGAACGATCCGCATCAAGCTCTCACACTATCACTTGGGTGATTAGAGCAAAGAGGCGAGGATTAGAGCAAGAACAAAAGATAACTTGAAGCTTTAATGGAAAGCTTCCATGGAAAAACTACAGCCGCCTGGTTTTCTGCTTCCCACGGTCGATTCACGCCACCATTTGGAGTGAGACTTGAGCTATGGAGTCCTAGGAGTGTGGGCTACAAAAGCCATAAGGCAATGTTGCTTGCAATCGCCTGTATACGGCAAATTCTTGTATGGCCCCACTGGTGCGCAACAGAAACTACGTCGGGCTGAACCAGAGTGAATGCCGCGTCAGAGAAGGGAGAGATCTAAGAATTGATGGTACGTTCGTGAACGCCTGGATGTCCTCCACATTTCTTCAGTTGAGATCTCCCCAAGATGAGGCCTCCACGAATGGCTAGAGGTCCTCCACCAGCAGGGGGTTGAGCTCCACACAAGAGAAGATGAGGATTTTGACCTATTCTACACCACAAATGTGACCTACTCAACCAAAGCTCTAGATACCATGTTGAGAAAACGTGGTGCTCATACTAGATCAAGTGCATGGAGGTGAGACTCACAAAATACAAGAAAAATATCTTGCTTATTAAGTTGTTTATGAATACAACTAGGCCTTGCTCAATTACAAAATGCCTCCTAGCTTCACCTTTAAATAGATGAGCTAGTGGACCTTAAGTCCATTCACACTCACACCCTTCTCTTTCCCTTCTACATAACCTTAGTCTCTTAATAGTTGTTACATGTAGACTTCCTCATCTAGGTAGCTATTCAAGAAAGCATTCTTGACATCCATCTAATACATATTCCAATTCTAAGTAGTAGCCATAGAGACCAATAATTTGAAGGTTGTCATCTTGGTGTCATGAGAGAAAAAGTTTCTTCATAGTCTATGTCATACTCTTAAGCATAGCCCTTATCCATGAATTGGGCTTTATACCTGTAAACATTGCCATTTGGGTTGTACTTCAACTTGTACACCCACTTGTTGCCAATAGCCTTCTTCCCTTGAGGCAAAGGAACAAGCTCCAAAGTCTTGTTCTTCATAAGTGAAACATGTTTTTCATCCATAGCTTTGCACCATTCTAGTTTTGTCATTGCATCTTCAAAGTAGAGAGGCTCCGCTTCCTGCATGATTATAGTCATCAATGAAAAGTTGGACTACTCTATGGTATTGTCGTCCAACCTCTTACAGGTCAACCTTTGAGGTGTTTTGGGCTTTCTCTAAGATCTCCTTAGAGTTCTTGTAGAGGGAAAGGAAGCATCCTTCCCATCTTCACTGCTAACCTGCAATTCCTCAGTTACAACACTCTTCTGCATGCTTTTTACATCAGCTTGTTTAGAGTTTTCAAAAATTTTAGCCGATGAACCTTCTTCATATTTTCATCATTCAACTGAAATTTTTAGTTTCATCAAACAAAACATCTCTATTAACCAAGATAACCCTTCTCTTGGGATCATATAGTTAATAGCCTTTGCTTACCTCACTATAGCCAACAAATATGCACTTCTGAGACTTATCTAAAGCTTTGGCACGATTCTCATGTGGTTTCTGAGCAAAGAATGTGCATCGAAATATCTTCAAGTGGTGAACTCTGGGCTTCTCATTTAAGAGAAATTCATAGGGTGTCTTCCCTTGTAGAGGTTTTGAGGATAACCTATTTCCAAGATAGGTAGTTGTGTTGATTGCTTCAGCCTAATAGCAATTGGGAAGTGACTTCTCCATGAGAATGGATTTAGCACACTCTACCAAATTCCGATTCCTCCTCTTAGCTACACCATTTTGATGAGGTGTTCTTGTACATGTGAGCTACCTTTTAGTTCCATTTGTGGTCACAAAAATCCCAAGATAAATCAGATATATACTCCCATCCATTGTCAAACCTCAAAATTTTGATCTTCTTGTCCACTCAACCATAGCCTTGAAATGCTTGAACTTCTCAAACACTTCCGATTATGTCCTTATAAAGTAGACCCACGAATATCTACTAAAATCATTAATGAAGATAACAAAGTACCTACAATCACCAGTGCTTGTGGTCTTTGTAGTATACACATCAATATGTATGAGATTGTAAGATTCCTCCCCCCAACCCTCATGATGTCCAATATCTTCCCCTGTAATTCAATCCCCTCTTCAGAAATATAAAAGATTTTGTTTCTACCAGTTTTGGCCTAGAGAGAGAAAATATTCTAAAAAGAGAATATTCAGATTTTAAATATTTTTGGATAGAAAGATACCTCATCTTATTAAAATAAGTTCCCCCGAAACAGAAGTTCAAAAAGATTTTCAGAAGGTGCATTAAAAATTAAGTATAATCTGTTCAAGAGGCATTATCTTGGGGGTGAAGATTTTTTTGAAATTTTAAATTAAGGTTCCTATGGACCAATAAGATTCATCCAAATGTAGGGAGGAGATAAATAGAAGAATAAAAGGAAAATTCCCAAAAATGAGTAAATACTCACATAAGATGAAGAGTTGACTAAGGACAAGGTTAATAGTTAAAAAAGAGAGATATTTAGGTGAAATGATGCATTTTTGACACCTCTGCATGGGGGAATTCCCCTCATGAAGAGGGTGCCTATTTCACATGCTTGAATGAGTTTTAAACTCCCAAATAATGAGATATTTTCATCTCTCCTCTCTCCTGTTTCAACTAGATCCAAAAAGTGACCAAAACTGACCCAAAAATGGTTAAAAATTGACCAAATTGATCTGGAAAATTCTAGAATCAGTTGGCTTGGTTAGAGGCTCATTTTTTCTATAAATAGAAGCCCTCCCCTTTGTTGAAACTTAATAGTGTTTTATGCATTGTTACTCTGCTCCTCCCAAGCCAAGAACTATGAATTTATTAATAATTCACTAGTTTTTGACATTTTCCTCTTCCAAAGATTGGTGGCCACTCTTGTTACAAACAAGAGTTGAACCCTCAAACCATCAAGCCAAAGGAAAGCTCCAAGAAATTATGTAACTAGAGATTCTTGTATTTTTCTTTATTGATTTTATGTTTTTCTAATGTTTATGATTGTTTGAAGTGATAAATGGATGTTATGCCTTGATCGAAAGGCTTTTTCCCTCTCTCTTCTTAGAATCAACCCTTCTTTCTCCTAGTTAAGTGCAAATTGTTGGAATTAAACTTTTTATAATGTTTTCTCTTTTATAAGTAAATTTTGATTAGTATAGATTACTTTAAATCAATTAGAGTTAATTTTTAAGACAAAATTAAGTAAAAAAATTTGAAAAATGGTCAGCCATACAAAGGAGGTTATGGCAAAATTTTTGGAAATAAGAATTATCTTTTATTATGCTAAAAGAGTAATTCCTATCAATTCTATACTCTAAAAGTGTCATTTTCATGCATAGAAGATGCATATTGATTATTATTATTCTTATGCATAAAGGAATAATTTTCTTTTATTGTAAAAGTGTTACTTTTATCATATTTTATTTTCATTGATAGAGGTATACATGAAAGATTATTATTTTATTATAAAAGTGTTACTTTTATCATAATTGATTTTCATGCATAGAGGTATGTATAAAAGATTATTATTTTATTGTAAAAGTATTACTTTTATCATAATTGATTTTCATGCATAGAGGTATGCATAAAAGATTATTATTTTATTGTAAAAGTGTTACTTTTATCATATTTGATTTTCATGCATAGAGGTATGCATAAAAGATTATTATTTTATTGTAAAAGTGTTACTTTTATCATATTTCATTTTCATGCATAGAGGTATGCATAAAAGATTATTATTTTATTGTAAAAGTGTTACTTTTATCATATTTGATTTTCATGCATAGAGGTATGCATAAAAGATTATTATTTTATTGTAAAAGTGTTACTATTATCATAATTGATTTTCATTCATAGAAGTATGCATAAAAGATTATTATTTTAGAAAAGTGTTACTTTCATCATAAATGATTTTATGCATAAATTAGATGCATAAAAGAAATTCTTTTTTAATTAAAAGAGTGATTTTCATCATAAATGATTGCATGCATAATCATATGCATAAAAGATATTTTTTTATATTAAAAGAGTGATTTTCATCATAAATAATTTTATGCATAAATAGGATGCATAAGAAAAATTCTTTTATTCTAAAAGTGTAATTCCTACTAAATTGGATTTATGCATGGAAAGATGCATAAAGAAATCTATTTTTAGTTCAAAAGAGTTATTTTCATCATTTTTGGTTTTTTGCATAGCCTTGCTGGTCCTCAACGGATGAGTCCATGGCTCTTTTAAATGGATCTGCTGGTTGATCTTGCTGATCTTCCACGGAGATTCCATTCTGTTATGTGAATATATTGCCGGTTACTATGAGCTAGGAACTATCGAAAAGGCCCCTGAGTGAACAGGTGGTGAGCGTTCTGGTTACCAATGATGCCATAAGTACACCGATGAATGAATGATTGAAAATATGGATTCAACCAGAGATATTGAGGATAGTGATCAGTGACATAATGGTTTCATTAAAGGATTGTTTTAAAGTTAGCTGATGCTGAGAAAAAGGTAATTTCATATTGGGTGTGTAAGTGGTGTGACTAGTTTATGTTTGCTTGAACTTCCAACTAGGGGGCCTGGGAACTCTTTCCCCTGGTACCCGGGACAAAACCTAACCAAATTCTAAATTGGATCCCATCACTATAGTGGTTGGATGGTTGGCTAACCCATGGGACTGGATGGGGTTAGGCTGGACTGATGGATCCTTAAATCGAGACTCAATTTCTGTTTAGTTCGATGGATGAAGTAAATCCCGGACAAAAATTATTCTATGGAAAAAGGATCAATGGCTGTGCCTCTCCATGAGGAAAAAAGCATTGGTCTCTATGATCCAAGTGCAATCTGTCCCTTGATCTGACTATGAAACTTACGAGTTCGGTCAGATCAATTCAGTTAATTAAGGCTTTTGACTGTGTTAGGAAAAAGTTATCCTAGTGCAATCACATGTGCTTTCCAGGCAAAGGAAATTTTTCGGGTTTGGTTTTGGAAAAACCGATGGATTAGTCTCTAGTCCGGATATCCGTGGGCGAGGCCCCGAGTGTGGGACCCTACCCCGTGCAAGAAGTGCTACTTCCGCTGCTAGCACCCCAGAACCCGTTGCACGGTGGGGACAGGGATCTCATAGATGAAGTGGTGTAGTAGACTGGGGTGTAAAGTTGTAAGAACCTCCCCTTCTATTCTTAAAATTATTCCCCTCTCTGAAATAGAAGAAAGATCTTACTTTACCCTGTTTTGGCCTAGAGAGAGAAAATGTCTACAGAGAGAACCCAAAATTGAAAGATCTTTGCATATAAAAATCCTCCTAGTGTCTAAAGTGGATTCCCCTAAAACAAAAGTTCAAAATGAACTTTCCAATGTGCATTTAGAATTAAGTAAAAATGTGTATAAAGGACCTTAGCCTAAGGGTCCACATTTTCAAAAAAAAATAGATTATAGTCCAATTAAGGTTTCAATGGGCCAATTAGATTAATCCAAGTGTGGGGATGAGATAAATCCAAAAGAATAAAACAAAACACCCAAAATGATTAAATGCTCACATAAGATGAAGAGTTGGCTGAGTACAAGGTTTATTAGTTAAAAATTATGAGATATTACAAAAAATGAGATATTTTAGAATAATGATGCAGTTTGACACCTTGGTAATAAGGAGAGGGGGACTCTTCAGGTACGCACCTATTTCACATGTGTGGAAGGGTTTTTAATTCAAAAAAATATTAGAGCTATACGTTGCCAGTATTACATTAAAATTATATAAATGGATGTTGATGTGGATGTGATGTGATGTAAATGGATGTGGATGTGGATGGGTGTGATGTGATGTAAATGGATGTGGATGTGGATGTGAATGTGATGAGATGTGGATGATATGTGATGTGATGTAAATAGATGTGGATGTGAATGTGATGAGTTGTGATGTGATGTAAATAGATGTGGATGTGAATGTGATGAGATGTGAAAGGATATGATGTGATGTAAATGGATGAGAATGAGATGTGATGTGATAGGTATGCATGTGAATGAATGGATAGATGTTAATGTGAATGAATGGATGGATGTGGATGAATGTGATGAGATGTGAATGGATGTGATGAGATATGGATAGATGTGGATGTAATGTAATGTGGATGGAATGAATGTTATGTGATATGGATGCAATGAATGTGATGTGATAAGGATAGATGTGGATGGAATGTATGTGATGTGATGTGGATGCAATGAGTGTGATGGATGTGAATGGGTGTGATGAGATGTGAATGTATGTGATGAGATATGGATAGATGTGGATGTGATGTAATGTGGATGGAATGAATGTGATGTGATATGCATGGAATGAATGTGATGTGATAAGGATAGATGTGGATGGAATGTATGTGATGTGATGTGGATGCAATGAATGTAATGGATGTGAATGGGTGTGATGAGATGTGAATGGGTGTGATGAGATATGAATGGATGTGATGAGATGTGAGTGGATGTGATGAGATGTGAATGGATGCGATGAGATGTGAATGGATGTGAATGTGATGTGATGATATCTGAATGGATGCGCTGAGATGTGAATGGATGTGAATGTGATGTGATTATATCTGAATGGATGTGATGTGATGAGAATATGATATGATGAGATGTAAATGGATGTGAATATGATGTAAATGGATGTGAATATGATGTAATGAGATGTGAATGGATGAGATATGATGTGAATAGATGTGATGAGATGTGATGTGAATCGAGGTAGATGTGAATGGATGAGAGGATATGGGTAGATGTGAATGGGTGAGAGGTGATGAGGATAGATGTGATGAGATGTAATATGATGTGATTGGAAGAGAATGGATGAATACAATGGGAATACATATGACTCGATGTGGAATAAGCAATGTGAATACAATGGGAATGCATATGACTCGATGTGGAATAAGCAATGTGAATTGATGTAGAAGAATGTGGAATAACGAGAAATGATGTGGAACAATGTGGAAAGATGAGAGTTTGTTTTAGAAACTGTGTTTATGAAACCTGTTTTTAAATAACTGTTTTATGTCAAGAATGTTCGGGAAGCATTTTGACCATCTTGTGAATCAGGTCATGGAGACCTAAGTGATAAAGTTGCAAATAGCTAATTGAGAGTCAAGGGAGGACATCTCGTGTAGCACGGTCGGCCGAGGTCTTGACCAACCTCGGTTCAATTTAAAGGGTGAGCTTCCAGTATGGTGGATGAGGGACCAAAGAAGCAGTCTGTGAGTGAAGCGCTAAGTGACCTGCGAAGGAGCCTAAAGGCTGCGGTGCTCGGGCTCTGGGTTGTCAAAGATACCCACGATGCGTTGAGGAAGAAAATGGAACAAGGTGTTAGAGTTGTTTTCTGAACTTGTGCATGGATTTGGTTTATTGGCCTTGCTAGTCCTAAACGGATGAGTCCTTGGCTCTTTTATATTGATATGTTGGTTGATCTTGCTGATCTTCAATGGAGATTCCATCTGAATTTTTATAAGTGCATATATTTATGGGTACTATGAGGTAGGAACTATTGAAAAGGCCCCTGAGTGGAGAGGTGGTGAGCGTTCTGGTTGCCAACGATGCCATAGGTACACCGATGAAGGAATGATTGGAAATTAGTATTCAACCTGGATATTTTAGAGGATTATGATTAGTGACACTATAGTTTCATTAAAAGATTGTTTTAAAGACAGCTGAATCTGTGAAATAAGCAATTTCATATTGGGTGTGTAAGTGGTGTGACTATCTTGAAGTTTGCTTGAAGCGCGGCTAGGGGGCGTGGGAACTCTTTTCCCTGGTACTCGGGAAAAAACATAACCAATTTCCTAAATGGATCATATCACTACAGTTGTTGGGTGGTATGATACGATAGATGAAGTAAATCTCAGATAGTCTTTGTTCTATGGAAAAGAATCAACGCCTATGCCTCTTGATGAGGAAAAAAGTGTTGGTCTCTATGATCCAAGTGCAAGTCTCTTCCTTGATCTGACCATGTGACTTACGGGTTTGGTCAGATTAATTTGGTTAGTTAAGGCTCTTGACTACATTAGAATAAAAATATCCTAGAGGAATCACCCGTGCTTTCTGGGCAAGGGAATTTTGTCCGGGTTCAGTTTTGGAAGAACTGAGGGATTAGTATCTTGTCCAGATATCTGTGGTGGGCGAGGCCCCGAGTGAGAGGCTCTGCCCTGCGTAAGAAGTGTTACTTCTGCTGCTAGCACCCCGAATTCGTAGGAT
This sequence comes from Cibotium barometz, assembly GCF_041138505.1. Classification (NCBI taxonomy): domain Eukaryota; kingdom Viridiplantae; phylum Streptophyta; class Polypodiopsida; order Cyatheales; family Cibotiaceae; genus Cibotium; species Cibotium barometz. The sequence continues at coordinate 38,061,198 of NC_141068.1, forward strand.
CTTTCAGCTAGTATCAAAGTGGATTGGCTAAAGTGGATCAACCAAGAAGCAAGAAATGTCAAAAATTTATGAAGTACCAGTAAAAGATTGTAATTGTGTGATGAAATTCATTGATAAAGATTCATAAATTGGTAATTCGGTCTTCAGATGGAAGTACCGCAATTGTATAGAATCCATGACTTGCTTGAATCCTAGATATGATGGTATTTACCTTATAACTCCAAGGACCATGACTAGTCGTATATATTGTGGGTATAACTGCAGCTCTTTACTAACAATATATACGAGTAAATCTAAGACCTTGAAATTATAAGCAAAAATGCTATCCAAATGATGAATTCAAATGTTGGTTGATATGATTTTAGAATTCTGGTTGAGAATTGATGAGTTGATTTGGATTTCTGTACCGCTCCACATAGTTCCTATCATAATTATGTAATGCGGTCTAAAAAAACAAAATTCACAATGTCAAACCACAAATCTAGCTAAATCAATGTCCACCGGATGATTCTTCCACTTACCTTGGACATGAAGGGATTCATGGAGAAGAGACTCTGGAGAATATATTGTGCTTGTATCATCGATCTCCATCCATAGGAGTATATTGTGCTTGTATCATCGATCTCCATCCACAGGAGTGTGAGTCTCCTTGCTTGGGCACTTGAACAGGCTTGACCTCTGATTTGTAAAGTTCATAGGCTCCATATAGGGAACTAAGAACATGAAGAAGCCTTTTGATACACCTACATAATAAATAAGCTTTCACAACAATAAAATACATAATAAAGAAGCCTTTTGATACACCTACATAATAAATAAGCTTTCACGATAAAATACATTGCCAACTTCAAGGAGCCATAGATACTAGAGAAAGGTGCTTCAAATGTTTACTTATAGGCCTAGCTTAGGATGTGATCTTGGTATTGAATTAAGAGTCCTCACGATTCTCTTATCCAATTCTATAACGGCAAGGTTCCATGGTTCCTGCAAAAGCAGAAATATCTAAAACTAAGGCATCCTCTATCTATTAGATGCATATATCTAACAAGATAGAGGAGTAACATACCTTGATTCATATGGAAAAATTAATACAGTAACCTCCAGAATGTTCAAATAGGTGAATCACTTTTGAATCTCTTGTTGTTTGGGAAGTACTCCTTCTTCTTATAGCGATGGTGCTAGCTGAGAGTTGAGAACTTAGAATGGCTCTCACGTGGAAGCTGGCACTTTATTAAACTGCAAAAACAAGGGTAACTCATTGAGGAAAAAGGGAAGAACTAAAGCAGAAGGACCATATCATTAGAAAATTCAATTCGCATACCTACTTTAAACAGATGTATAGGATAGTATGTGTGATATGTGATGTCCTATCCATCAAACTTCTGACATCCACGATGTCAAGAGAGAGCTGTCTCTCACCATCTTCCATATTCACAAAGACAAAAATGCCCCTCTGCAAGCTCCTTAGTATTCCAGGTTGACTGACTCCAACTCTTCTGTTTCTTTGATGTATTGTTCTTGTAGATTCTTTGGGTTCGTATTTACTTGTTGATCCTTGTCTTTTCTTACCTTCTGCTCTTCCTCCTCTTTGGCCTCATGTTCTGCCCTAGCACTTGTGTTAATATCATGTGTAATCTCTACAATTTTTATCTTATCCTGAGGAGCTCTTGCAAGCAAAATTGTGAGGATGTTTTTCATCTTTGGGTCTATAAGCTTTGTAGGATGTAGAAGTTTCTCATACCTCCACATAAGCCTCTTCAGTGTCTCACTATCCTTGAGCATTATAGTTATCCTATGTGCATGGAAACACAGGTCATTGAAGTACTCTATGAGAAATTCTTCAACAGCCTCGTGTAGACAGAGCAAGGCTGTCCTCTTCCACCTTATGGATAGGACCTTCACACCCTCTGGAAAGGGAGCTTGGGAACACATAACTATACAAAATTCTCCGCCTTCCTGATCTCCCTCAGAATGTAGAAGTTTTGTGAAAATCTCCTTGTTCCGGCCTACTTCAGAAAAGGGATAAGTTTTCCTTTCCTTGGCTTCTTCTGAGAGGCAGCCTTTGCGGCCAATCTAGGCCCTTACCATGTCTCCTTGCAGTGGCCTTTGTCCTTGCCATGAGCTACCAGTTAGCCTCGTAGAAAGAGACATAACACAATCTCTCTCTCTCTCTCTCTCTCTCTCTCTCTCTCTCTCTCTCTGTGCGTGTGTGTGTGTGTGTTTCTGTATGTCTTGTGTGTGTACACGTGTTAGATCGCACCAGCGAGGCCTGTATAATAATTAGTGCGGTTTGGCATGATATCAAACTTGCATTAGACATGCAAGCATCATATCGTGCCAAACTGTAGAAATACCCCTCTCTCTCTCTATTCTCTCTCTTCCTCCCTCCAACTCCCACTCCCTCTATCTCCCTCTCTCTATCTCTCTCTCTGTGTGTGTGTGTGTGTGTGTATTTGTGGATGTCATGTAAGTGTATATGTGTGTGTGGTTTGGCACGATAGAGCTCTTCAGTTTTTGCTTCAAAGTGCCTTATTATGCAAAATCATAAAAATCATGCTCTCTCTCTCTCTCTCTCTCTCTCTCTCTCTCTCTCTCTCTCTATGTAGCATTAGTGGATGAGTATGTCTGTGTTGTATGTATTTCTCCTTGTGTGTGTGTGTGTGTCATTATGTGCGTGCACGAGTGTGTTTGTGTATCTGTGTGTTCCTACATGAGTGTGTGTGCGTGCATGAGTGTGTGCAAGAGAAACACATACCAAAGCTGTCGGTGACTTGATGGATCATTGTCATAGGTCAATCGATCGCTGTCATGCTCGATGGATCTGTCTCTATCTCTATCTCTCTTTCTCTCAGGCGCACCATTACTACAAATAGAATAAAAAAAGAGTCATTTTTAATATTCACAAACCCCACGTGTCAATTGTCAACATCACACGTGTCTGTTATTACTACACACATGGGCTCGTATAAAGTTATTTAATCCTCATGCCACTATTAACAGTTCTTGTATTTGAGAGAGAGATAGAGAGCATCCAATGTTTTCAAAAACCCGAGAGAGAGAGAGAGAGAGAGAGCGACATACAGAGAGAGAATCTAGCATCCATGCCCACGTAACCAGAAAGCAATGGCAATAGGTAAGTTTACTTACTCCTCTCTCTCTCTCTCTCTCTCACACACAAACACACACACACACACAGACATGCAGGAATCTCATTCAACCACCTTGAACTTCTTCTCTTTTATCATTTCTCTTGCCATTCTTGATGTCAGGAATGGTTTTAGTTGCTTTTCTACATTAAGACTGGGATTGATATTCTCTTTGTCAGGATGTATGACAACCCTACTACAAATACATCACTACTCATTACTAACATAGAGAACATGTAAATCACAAAGAAGACCAGCAAATAAAATAATATTAATTGCTAACATAAAAGACATGTGAATGGAAATGCATTCAATGAAATCTTACCTTATGGTTTGGATTCTCTTCTTCAAGCCTCTAGAGGCAAGCCTCAAGTTCTCGACGTTTTTGAGCTTTCTTTTTCGTATGTGCCGTCCAATGATTGTGTCTTTTTCTCTATATTTACAAAGTCACTTCTTAGTTTATTTATTTGACATTCTTGTTCTTCCTATCTAACTTTATGTGTCTTGCATTAACCAGACAAGCCAAGAAGTTGATTTGCTAAGTGTTGTGAATAATGCCTCTCTTTCTTGCATATGTAAGAAATTGACTTGCAATATCCTAGTAAGCCTGTGGCGCCATCACCTGCAAAACGTAAGAGAGTTGTGGGATTTGAAAAGGGAGGATGTGAAGCAATACGGGGGTCAATAGGATAGATGGAGCCATCACGCCAAAGGCATATTTGTTGCTTCCCCGAGACAACCTCATATTGTCTTTAACATCTGAATAGTTGTCCACTTCTGCATTTTTAAATGGGCGCATACACTCTATCTAGATCAATGTGCATATGGTACTTTCTCTTAATGCTTTCATGATTAGACTCTTCATAGAATGAGTGTGTACATGGTTGTTCTCCATTGGAGTGTTTAAGGAATGAGTAAGTATACTGTATGATGCAGAGTGAAAGAATATGATTGTGGCTATGGTGAGAGAAGGCTTGTATTTGTCTTTTGAAATTGGATATGAAGGTTCTAATTCCCTCCAAACTGTCTTCCTTGCAATAATATCCTCCTGAACTAACTTTATTCTTGCAGTTTTGAATGTATCAAAGCAAAGAAGGTTCCAATGAAGACGGTCACCTGGGATAAAATTTACCTCTCTAGCTCAGAGACTACACTTTTATGACTTTTACATTCTCGTTATTTTAATATTTCAATATTTTTTCTAGAGAGAGAAAATAAGAATCAACCATTTTCTTACAAGGCCTTATGAATGACCTGCAAAATGTCCTAATGCCCACCCAAACCCGTTATTTTTTTCATAGGAGACCCCTTGTGCATTATGCAAAAAATAGCAAGTGGCAGCACACCATCCCACCCATCCAATTTTCGATGGTGGTGAAACTTTACACATAGAAGGGTAGTAGCACCACGAACTTGCTCCCAAAGTTTTACTTGCATCGGAAGTCATATGATAATAATTTCCCACCCAAAATCGTTATTTTTAGCATAGGGGACCCCTTGGGTAGCACTATGTAAAAAATAGCGGGTGGCAGCACACCATCCTGCACATTTGGTAGTGAAACTTTAGGAGTGGGGGAATAGAGATCCATGGACCGGATTGCAAAGTTTCACCCGCACTAGATTCCGTATGATAATTATGCCCTACCCAAGTCCACTATTTTCTGCATGGGGACCCCTTGGACACTATGTAAAAAATAGCAGGTGGCAACACACCATCTTGCCCATCGTTCATCCGATGGTGGTGAAACACTGCAAGTGGATGGATAGAAGTCCCATGGACCCACTCATAAAGTTTCACTTGCATCGTACATTGTATGATAATGATGCATTACCTAAACCCACTATTTTTGTAAGATCCCACTGTTCCCACCGAGCAACGGATTCAAGATACTGGCAGCGGAAGTAGCACTTCTCGCGCGGGACAGGGGTCCCACATTCAGGGCCTCACCCACGGATATCCGGATAAGAGACTAATCCGTCGGTTGTTCCAAAACCGAACCCGGAAAAACTTCCTTTACCGGAAAGCACGGGTGATTCCACCAAGAAAACTTTTTACTCTAACGTAGTCAAGATCATTTCTGATCAAATTGATCCAATTACATCTTCAAGATACTTGATTAGATCAAGGAAGAAACTTGCACTTGGATCATTGGGATCAACGCTTTTTTCCCCATTCAAGAGGCACAGCCGTTGATTCCTATCCATAGAACAATTACTGTCCGGGATTTACTTTATCTATCGTAATAACAAAAGTTGAGTCTCGATTTACGGATCCATCAGTCCAGCCTAACCCCATCCAGTCCCATGGGTTAGCCAACCGCCCAACCACTGTAGTGATGGGATCCAATTTGGAATTTGGTTAGGTTTTGTCCCCGGTACCAAGGAAAAGAGTTCCAAGGCCCCCTAGCCGGAAGTTCATGCAAACATAAAACTAGCCACACCACTTACACACCCAATATGAAATTGCCTTTTCCTTAGCATCAGCTAACTTTAAAACAATCCTTTAATGAAACCATAGTACCACTGATCACAATCTTCCAATTTATCCAGTTGATTCATAATTTCCCATCATTCCTTCATCAGAGTATCTATGGCATCATTGGCAACTAGAACGCTCACCACCTGTCCACACAGGGGCCTTTTCAATAGTTCCTAGCCCATAATACTCGAAAATATAATCATTTATAAAAATCAAGATGGACTCTCGTTGAAGATCAGCAAGATCAACCAACAGATCCATATAAAGAGCCATGGACTCATCCATTGAAGACCAGCAAGGTCAATCAACCAGATCCATGCCCGGTTTCACAAAACAACTCTTACTCCTTGTTCCCATATCTTCCTCGACGCACGCATGGGTATCCTGGGCGACCCAGAGCCCGAGCACCATATGGTCAGCACCCTCTAGGATCCTTCGCAGGTGACCTAGCGCTTCACTCATAGGCCGCTTCCTTGGTCCCTCATCCACCGTACCGGAAGCTCACCATTTTAATCGAACCGAGGCTGGTCAAGACCTCGGCCGACCTTGCTACGCGAGACGTCCTCCATTGACTCTCCGTCAGCAGTTGCAACTTTATCAGTTAGGTCTCCACGACCTTAATCACAAGACGGTCAAAATGCTTTCCCAGCATTCTTGACATAAAACAGCCATTTACAAACAGCATTTACAAACAGTTTACAAATACAATTTCTATATTAACTCTCATTTTTCCACATTATCCCTCATATAATCCACATTACTTATTCCACATTCCATTTATATGTGTACTCATCCAATCACATCATTTTCCATCTCTTCACTTCAAATTCCTTCACATCACATATCATATATTCACATCCATACATCCACATCCACATCCACATCCACATTCACATCCATACATCCACATCTACATGCTTACCTCCATTTTCACATCCTCATTTATACATCCACATCCCATATCCACATTCATACATACACATCCATATCCACATCCATACATCCACATCCACATCCATACATCCACATGCATACATCCACTATCACGTCCTCATTCATACATCCACATCCACATACATACATACATCCACATCTACATCCACATTCACATGCATCCACATCCACATTCCCATTCACATCTATACATCCACATCTACATCCACATACATACATACATCTATATCCACATTCCCATTCACATCTATACATCCACATCTACATCCACATACATACATCCACATCTATATCCACATTCACATACATCCACATCCACATTCCCATTCACATACATCCACATCCACATTCCCATTCACATCTATACATCCACATCTACATCCACATACATACATACATCTATGTCCACATTCCCATTCACATCTATACATCCACATCTACATCCACATACATACATCCACATCTATATCCACATTCACATACATCCACATCTATATCCACATTCACATACATCCACCTCCACATTCTCATTCACATCTATACATCCACATCTACATCCACATACATACATACATCCACATCCACATTCCACATTCACATCTATACAGCCACATCTACATCCACATTCACCTCTATGCATATACATCTTCATGCATACATCCATTTTCACATTCATACATCCACACTCATCTTCATGCATACATCCATTTTCACATTCATACATCCACACTCCCATCTCCACATCCACACATCCACATACATACATCTCTTATCGCATCCTATCCCTTCCCATATCTATTTATAGAATATAAGGGAATTCTTATATTTGATATAAAATTTCTTTACGCGTCTAATTATGCATAAATTCCATTTAAGGATACTAACACTTTCGAAATAAAAATCAACCTTTTATGCATCTTCCTATGCATAAATTCATTTTAAATGAGAATGACACTTTGAATTAAAATTCAATCTTTTATGCATCTTCCTATGCATAAATTCATTTTAGATGAGAATGACACTTTTGAATTAAAATCAATCTTTTATGCATCTTCTTATGCATAAATTCAATTTAGATGAGAATGACACTTTTGAATTAAAATCAATCTTTTATGCATCTTCTTATGCATAAATTCAATTTAGTAGGAATTACACTTTTAGAATAAAAGAATTTCTCTTATGCATCTAATTTATGCATAAAATCTATTTATGATGAAAATCACACTTTTAGTATAAAAATATCTTTTATGCATAACTCTATGCATGAAATCCAATTATGATAAAAGTAACATTTTTACAATATAATAATCATCTTTTATGCATACCTCTATGCAAGAATTTCAAATGTGATAAAAGTAACACTTTTACAATAAAATAATCAAATTTTTTTTCATATCCCTATGCATGAAATTCAATATGCTAAAAGTAACACTTTTGATATAAAAATTTATCCATTATGCATACTTCTATGCATGTAAATAAAAATGATAAAAGTAACACTTTTGATATAAAAACTTATTCTTTATGCATAATATAAAAATTCAATTTCTCCATGATTATAATGAAATTCTTTCAATTAATCTAGGATGATAATTCCTAGAATATGGTAGGAAGTCCTCTTTTTATGCTTTGAATGAAATTATTTTATGCATAATTTTTATAAAAATTTTGCCATAGCTCCGCTGCTATGACTGATAAATCTCAATTTTTCTAAGGGATAAAGCTTATCATTAAGGAAATAATTAAAATGATCTCTAATTGGATCATCAATACATAATGGATTGAATCATCAATATACATAAACTATAAAAGAATAGAAAAAAGCCATTAATTTGGCCTCAAGCATAGCTTAATCTTGGGTTCAGGAAAAGCTTTATGAAAAGCTTAATTTGGATTGAGAATGGGTCATGAGTATGACCATTTCTTGAGTGAGAGAGAGAGATTACATAAAAGCCATTAGAATTTAAACATAAATGGAAATTAACTTCAATAACATTTATTAAATTATGTAACTCTTCACTACTATTCACCAATTAACTTCAATAGCATTTAAAAAACCATACCAATTAAGCTTCTTAAGCTTGAGAGGGGTTGAGAAGAGAGAAACATTGAGAAATTATAGAAAAGATCAATATTCACTAATTACCTTACAAATTGCTTGATTCTTTGTTCATGGTAGAGGCCCCCAACCAATCAATTGGTTAAGTATGTTGATGGAGCCACTAATGGGGATTGAAGAAAGAGGGAAGCTCCAAAAACTAGTGAATTATTAAATGAATTCACAGTTCTTGGCTTAGGTGGAGTAGAGTAACGATGCATAAACACTATATATTTTTCAACAAGGGGGAGGCTTCTATTTATAGGAAAAATTGAGCTCCCAACCAAAAAAACTGATTCTAGAATTTTCTAAATCAGTTTGGTCAATATTTGACCATTTTTAGGTCAGTTAAGCTAACTTTTTGGAACTAGACTTGAATGAGGAGAGAGGAGAGATGAAATATCTCAATTTTTATGAGTATAAAACTCATTCAAGCATGTGAAATATGCACCTCCTTTAAAGAACTCCCCTTCCTTACATATGTGTCATAATGGAATCATTTTAATATTGCTCATAATTTTTTACTAATAAACCTTGTACATTTTCAACTCTTCATCTTATGTGAGCATTTACTCATTTTTGGATACCCAAAATATCTCATATTTTTAATATTATTCATAGTTTTTTACTAATAAACCTTGTACATTTTCAACTCTTCATCTTATGTGAAATATGCACCTCCTTTAAAGAACTCCCCTTCCTTACATATGTGTCATAATGAAATCATTTTAATATTGCTCATAGTTTTTTACTAATAAACCTTGTACATTTTCAACTCTTCATCTTATGTGAAATATGCACCTCCTTTAAAGAACTCCTCTTCCTTACATATGTGTCATAATGGAATCATTTTTATATTGCTCATAGTTTTTTACTAATAAACCTTGTACATTTTCAACCCTTCATCTTATGTGAGCATTTACTCGTTTTTGGATACCCAAAATATCTCATATTTTTAATATTGCTCATAGTTTTTTTACTAATAAATCTTGTACATTTTCAACTCTTCATCTTATGTGAGCATTTACTCATTTTTGGGTATCTTCTTTTACAAATTGGATTTATCTCCTCCCTACACATGGATTGATGCTATTGGCCCATAGGAACCTTAATTGGACCATAATCCAAAAATTTCTGAAAATCTAGACCCTTAGACTAAGGTCCTTTATACCCATTTCCAATAAATTCTAATTGCACATTGGAAAGTTCTTTTTGAATTTCTGTTTCAGGGGAACTTATTTTAATAAGATGAGATAATTTTCTATCCAAAAATATTAAAAATCTGAATATTCTCTCTCTAGGTTAAAACAGTTAGAAACAAGGTCTTTATATTTCTGAAGAGGGATTGATTACAGGGGAAGATACTAGACATCAAAAGGGGGGTTGGGGGAGGAATCTTACATTCTACCCTACTTAAAAAACGCGAGATGTCCTCATCTCGCAAACTGGGAAAATTTCGTAAGATGCACGAATTATGAGACTTAGAGAAAAATTTAAATCAGGATTAACCACCAAGAAAAAGTCTCAAAGAGAGCAAGATTCAAGATAAGAACAAGATTTAAACTTTATTCATTCTCAGAACTTATACAGTAAAGATAGAAGAACTCTTTACACTTCCATAAGCCCGTCCATCATATGATCACAAAAGTAGCACTCACAAGGTGCCCATGTATAAGGTAACTCATCTATGGGAATAATTCTGTTGGTTATTGCCGCACCTATCTCAGTGGTATGAGGTGTTCTAACAAAAGGACCTCTGAGAGGTAAGCCAAAAACGGGGTAAAGGCATATCTTCTCATGAGGAAGAAAACACGCCAGTAAGAAGACTCGCTCAGAAAACCCAAGATGTCTTGATCTCATGACGCAGTAGTATCGGGGACCCAAACCCAAGGCTTCGATAACCATGGCCAAGCGGACATTGTTACGAAAGTGCTGCTGACCCCAGGGTGTTACCCTAGTTATGTTTTGATAGGTCCGCCATTTGGTCTGAGCTACAGAAGTTCCTAGGTGAGGAAAAAGTGAGCGCTCATACTGTTCAATAAAATCTTTCTTCACAGACTCACTTGCGTCTTGAAGGTGAGAAATCATCATGGATAAAACTAATTCCTATTGCCAAGCCATGAAGGAGATTAAGAAGAAGGGAGATCGATGGAAGTAAGATTACTGTGAGCGACAGGTAAAAGTTACGACTTATATAAAGGAAGGAGCTAGCGTAACTTAGAAGCCAACGGTATCTTGTCACTGAAGTTTTACCGTCTTTCCATGATTTGGGTTTGGCACATATTTCTATGAAATACATTAAGAACTTTGAGATGAGGAGGTAAAAGAAGCTTGTAGGCTAAGTCACCTACTTTCATTGAATTCAGATATAAGGCTCACAATATCTGGGGGATAAGTTCTTATACTCCCCAAGAGATAAAGATCTTCTTTTGGGCCGTACTCGAATGAAAACCAAAACCTTGGTATCCAAAACACCGATTTTCACTTCTGAACTCATTGTTCTGAATCCTTAAAACAGCGTGACTCCTGAGAAGTATTCTAGGAAAAGGGCCTTCCTTTTTTTAAACAGAATCTTTCTTTTATTTTAGAGAGGGAATAATTATAAGATCAAAAAGGGAGATTCTTACTCCTGTATACCTCGAAGGCAGGGGAGGAATCTTACATTCTACCCCACTTAAAAAAGTGCGAGATGTCCTCATCTCGCCAAGTAGAGGACAACTCTTTTTCTTAAGATCCAATTTATTCTAGGATTCCTTATATTCTGGTCAACCCAACAAAATACGGGGATAAATATCCCTTATATAGAACTCATCATTAAATAACAATTCATTTCAGATCATATCATTCATATCTTTAACACGATAATGGTCCATCAGATCGAAAATTTTTCTTTCTGAACATTCCTCCACGGGAATTTCAGTCAAGTAAGTTTTCAATTTGTCATCCCTTAACTTGATATACCGAGTCAAGTGTTAACAGTAGCACTTTGACAGCACAATCCACTAATCTCATAGTGATTTGCTGAAATCACTATCATCATTCCAGTTATGAATATCATCACAGGAACTCGTCCCATTCATCCTCATTGAGGTTTCGCTCCTTATTACACTTCAACCAATTTTCAGGGATCATCATTTTTCAATCAGAATCCAAATCAATTTATCAATTCTCAAACAGAATTAAAAATCATATCAACCACATTCGAATTCATCATCTGGATAGCATTAACGCTTATAATTTCAAGTCTTAGATTTACTCGTATATACTGTCAGTAAAGAGCTGCAGTTATACTCTCGGTATATACGGATAGTCACGGCCCTTGGAATTATAAGGTAAATACCATCATGTCTAGGCCTCAAGTAAGTCAAGGATTCTATATAATTGCGGTACTTCCATCTGAAGACCCAATTACCAAATTATGAATTTCAGTTTGAATATCAAATTGTATGAATTATATCACACAATTACAACCTTTTTTGTGCTTCTTGATAAATTTTTGACATATTTGGTTTCTCAGTTGATCTTTATTAGCCAAATGCTCTGATACCAACTGTAAGATCCCACTGTTCCCACCGAGCAACGGATTCAAGATACTGGCAGCGGAAGTAGCACTTCTCGCGCGGGACAGGGGTCCCACATTCAGGGCCTCACCCACGGATATCCGGATAAGAGACTAATCCGTCGGTTGTTCCAAAACCGAACCCGGAAAAACTTCCTTTACCGGAAAGCACAGGTGATTCCACCAAGAAAACTTTTTACTCTAACATAGTCAAGATCATTTCTGATCAAATTGATCCAATTACATCTTCAAGATACTTGATTAGATCACTTGAGGAAGAAACTTGCACTTGGATCATTGGGATCAACGCTTTTTTCCCCATTCAAGAGGCACAGCCGTTGATTCCTATCCATAGAACAATTACTATCCGGGATTTACTTTATCTATCGTAATAACAAAAGTTGAGTCTCGATTTACGGATCCATCAGTCCAGCCTAACCCCATCCAGTCCCATGGGTTAGCCAACCGCCCAACCACTGTAGTGATGGGATCCAATTTGGAATTTGGTTAGGTTTTGTCCCGGGTACCAAGGAAAAGAGTTCCAAGGCCCCCTAGCCGGAAGTTCATGCAAACATAAAACTAGCCACACCACTTACACACCCAATATGAAATTGCCTTTTCCTTGGCATCAGCTAACTTTAAAACAATCCTTTAATGAAACCATAGTACCACTGATCACAATCTTCCAATTTATCCAGTTGATTCATAATTTCCCATCATTCCTTCATCAGAGTATCTATGGCATCATTGGCAACTAGAACGCTCACCACCTGTCCACACAGGGGCCTTTTCAATAGTTCCTAGCCCATAATACTCGGAAATATAATCATTTATAAAAATCAAGATGGACTCTCGTTGAAGATCAGCAAGATCAACCAACAGATCCATATAAAGAGCCATGGACTCATCCATTGAAGACCAGCAAGGTCAATCAACCAGATCCATGCCCGGTTTCACAAAACAACTCTTACTCCTTGTTCCAATATCTTCCTCGACGCACGCATGGGTATCCTGGGGGACCCAGAGCCCGAGCACCATATGGTCAGCACCCTCTAGGATCCTTCGCAGGTGACCTAGCGCTTCACTCATAGGCCGCTTCCTTGGTCCCTCATCCACCGTACCGGAAGCTCACCATTTTAATCGAACCGAGGCTGGTCAAGACCTCGGCCGACCTTGCTACGCGAGACGTCCTCCATTGACTCTCCGTCAGCAGTTGCAACTTTATCAGTTAGGTCTCCACGACCTTAATCACAAGACGGTCAAAATGCTTTCCCAGCATTCTTGACATAAAACAGCCATTTACAAACAGCATTTACAAACAGTTTACAAATACAATTTCTATATTAACTCTCATTTTTCCACATTATCCCTCATATAATCCACATTACTTATTCCACATTCCATTTATATGTGTACTCATCCAATCACATCATTTTCCATCTCCACTTCAAATTCCTTCACATCACATATCATATATTCACATCCATACATCCACATCCACATCCACATCCACATCCACATCCACATTCACATCCATACATCCACATCTACATGCTTACCTCCATTTTCACATCCTCATTTATACATCCACATCCCATATCCACATTCATACATACACATCCATATCCACATCCATACATCCACATCCACATCCATACATCCACATGCATACGTCCACTATCACGTCCTCATTCATACATCCACATCCACATACATACATACATCCACATCTACATCCACATTCACATACATCCACATCCACATTCCCATTCACATCTATACATCCACATCTACATCCACATACATACATACATCTATATCCACATTCCCATTCACATCTATACATCCACATCTACATCCACATACATACATCCACATCTATATCCACATTCACATACATCCACATCCACATTCCCATTCACATCTATACATCCACATCTACATCCACATACATACATACATCTATGTCCACATTCCCATTCACATCTATACATCCACATCTACATCCACATACATACATCCACATCTATATCCACATTCACATACATCCACCTCCACATTCCCATTCACATCTATACATCCACATCTACATCCACATACATACATACATCCACATCCACATTCCACATTCACATCTATACAGCCACATCTACATCCACATTCACCTCTATGCATATACATCTTCATGCATACATCCATTTTCACATTCATACATCCACACTCATCTTCATGCATACATCCATTTTCACATTCATACATCCACACTCCCATCTCCACATCCACACATCCACATACATACATCTCTTATCGCATCCTATCCCTTCCCATATCTATTTATAGAATATAAGGGAATTCTTATATTTGATATAAAATTTCTTTACGCGTCTAATTATGCATAAATTCCATTTAAGGATACTAACACTTTCGAAATAAAAATAAACCTTTTAGGCATCTTCCTATGCATAAATTCATTTTAAATGAGAATGACACTTTGAATTAAAATTCAATCTTTTATGCATCTTCCTATGCATAAATTCATTTTAGATGAGAATGACACTTTTGAATTAAAATCAATCTTTTATGCATCTTCTTATGCATAAATTCAATTTAGATGAGAATGACACTTTTGAATTAAAATCAATCTTTTATGCATCTTCTTATGCATAAATTCAATTTAGTAGGAATTACACTTTTAGAATAAAAGAATTTCTCTTATGCATCTAATTTATGCATAAAATCTATTTATGATGAAAATCACACTTTTAGTATAAAAATATCTTTTATGCATAACTCTATGCATGAAATCCAATTATGATAAAAGTAACATTTTTACAATATAATAATCATCTTTTATGCATACCTCTATGCAAGAATTTCAAATGTGATAAAAGTAACACTTTTACAATAAAATAATCAAATTTTTTTTCATATCCTATGCATGAAATTCAATATGCTAAAAGTAACACTTTTGATATAAAAATTTATCCATTATGCATACTTCTATGCATGTAAATAAAAATGATAAAAGTAACACTTTTGATATAAAAACTTATTCTTTATGCATAATATAAAAATTCAATTTCTCCATGATTATAATGAAATTCTTTCAATTAATCTAGGATGATAATTCCTAGAATATGGTAGGAAGTCCTCTTTTTATGCTTTGAATGAAATTATTTTATGCATAATTTTTATAAAAATTTTGCCATAGCTCCGCTGCTATGACTGATAAATCTCAATTTTTCTAAGGGATAAAGCTTATCATTAAGGAAATAATTAAAATGATCTCTAATTGGATCATCAATACATAATGGATTGAATCATCAATATACATAAACTATAAAAGCATAGAAAAAAGCCATTAATTTGGCCTCAAGCATAGCTTAATCTTGGGTTCAGGAAAAGCTTTATGAAAAGCTAAATTTGGATTGAGAATGGGTCATGAGTATGACCATTTCTTGAGTGAGAGAGAGAGATTACATAAAAGCCATTAGAATTTAAACATAAATGGAAATTAACTTCAATAACATTTATTAAATTATGTAACTCTTCACTACTATTCACCAATTAACTTCAATAGCATTTAAAAAACCATACCAATTAAGCTTCTCAAGCTTGAGAGGGGTTGAGAAGAGAGAAACATTGAGAAATTATAGAAAAGATCAATATTCACTAATTACCTTACAAATTGCTTGATTCTTTGTTCACGGTAGAGGCCCCCAACCAATCAATTGGTTAAGTATGTTGATGGAGCCACTAATGGGGATTGAAGAAAGAGGGAAGCTCCAAAAACTAGTGAATTATTAAATGAATTCACAGTTCTTGGCTTAGGTGGAGTAGAGTAACGATGCATAAACACTATATATTTTTCAACAAGGGGGAGGCTTCTATTTATAGGAAAAATTGAGCTCCCAACCAAACAAACTGATTCTAGAATTTTCTAAATCAGTTTGGTCAATATTTGACCATTTTTAGGTCAGTTAAGCTAACTTTTTGGAACTAGACTTGAATGAGGAGAGAGGAGAGATGAAATATCTCAATTTTTATGAGTATAAAACTCATTCAAGCATGTGAAATATGCACCTCCTTTAAAGAACTCCCCTTCCTTACATATGTGTCATAATGGAATCATTTTAATATTGCTCATAATTTTTTACTAATAAACCTTGTACATTTTCAACTCTTCATCTTATGTGAGCATTTACTCATTTTTGGATACCCAAAATATCTCATATTTTTAATATTGTTCATAGTTTTTTACTAATAAACCTTGTACATTTTCAACTCTTCATCTTATGTGAAATATGCACCTCCTTTAAAGAACTCCCCTTCCTTACATATGTGTCATAATGAAATCATTTTAATATTGCTCATAATTTTTTACTAATAAACCTTGTACATTTTCAACTCTTCATCTTATGTGAAATATGCACCTCCTTTAAAGAACTCCTCTTCCTTACATATGTGTCATAATGGAATCATTTTTATATTGCACATAATTCTTTACTAATAAACCTTGTACATTTTCAACCCTTCATCTTATGTGAGCATTTACTCGTTTTTGGATACCCAAAATATCTCATATTTTTAATATTGCTCATAGTTTTTTTACTAATAAATCTTGTACATTTTCAACTCTTCATCTTATGTGAGCATTTACTCATTTTTGGGTATCTTCTTTTACAAATTGGATTTATCTCCTCCCTACACATGGATTGATGCTATTGGCCCATAGGAACCTTAATTGGACCATAATCCAAAAATTTCTGAAAATCTAGACCCTTAGACTAAGGTCCTTTATACCCATTTCCAATAAATTCTAATTGCACATTGGAAAGTTCTTTTTGAATTTCTGTTTCAGGGGAACTTATTTTAATAAGATGAGATAATTTTCTATCCAAAAATATTAAAAATCTGAATATTCTCTCTCTAGGTTAAAACAGTTAGAAACAAGGTCTTTATATTTCTGAAGAGGGATTGATTACAGGGGAAGATACTAGACATCAAAAGGGGGGTTGGGGGAGGAATCTTACATTCTACCCCACTTAAAAAACGCGAGATGTCCTCATCTCGCAAACTGGGATAATTTCGCAAGATGCACGAATTATGAGACTTAGAGAAAAATTTAAATCAGGATTAACCACCAAGAAAAAGTCTCAAAGAGAGCAAGATTCAAGATAAGAACAAGATTTAAACTTTATTCATTCTCGAAACTTATACAGTAAAGATAGAAGAACTCTTTACACTTCCATAAGCCCGTCCATCATATGATCACAAAAGTAGCACTCACAAGGTGCCCATGTATAAGGTAACTCATCTATGGGAATAATTCTGTTGGTTATTGCCGCACCTATCTCAGTGGTATGAGGTGTTCTAACAAAAGGACCTCTGAGAGGTAAGCCAAAAACGGGGTAAAGGCATATCTTCTCATGAGGAAGAAAACACGCCAGTAAGAAGACTCGCTCAGAAAACCCAAGATGTCTTGATCTCATGACGCAGTAGTATCGGGGACCCAAACCCAAGGCTTCGATAACCATGGCCAAGCGGACATTGTTACGAAAGTGCTGCTGACCCCAGGGTGTTACCCTAGTTATGTCTTGATAGGTCCGCCATTTGGTCTGAGCTACAGAAGTTCCTAGGTGAGGAAAAAGTGAGCGCTCATACTGTTCAATAAAATCTTTCTTCACAGACTCACTTGCGTCTTGAAGGTGAGAAATCATCATGGATAAAACTAATTCCTATTGCCAAGCCATGAAGGAGATTAAGAAGAAGGGAGATCGATGGAAGTAAGATTACTGTGAGCGACAGGTAAAAGTTACGACTTATATAAAGGAAGGAGCTAGCGTAACTTAGAAGCCAACGGTATCTTTTCACTGAAGTTTTACCGTCTTTCCATGATTTGGGTTTGGCACATATTTCTATGAAATACATTAAGAACTTTGAGATGAGGAGGTAAAAGAAGCTTGTAGGCTAAGTCACCTACTTTCATTGAATTCAGATATAAGGCTCACAATATCTGGGGGATAAGTTCTTATACTCCCCAAGAGATAAAGATCTTCTTTTGGGCCGTACTCGAATGAAAACCAAAACCTTGGTATCCAAAACACCGATTTTCACTTCTGAACTCATTGTTCTGAATCCTTAAAACAGCGTGACTCCTGAGAAGTATTCTAGGAAAAGGGCCTTCTTTTTTTTAAACAGAATCTTTCTTTTATTTTAGAGAGGGAATAATTATAAGATCAAAAAGGAGATTCTTACTCCTGTATACCTCGAAGGCAAGGGAGGAATCTTACATTCTACCCCACTTAAAAAAGTGCGAGATGTCCTCATCTCGCCAAGTAGAGGACAACTCTTTTTCTTAAGATCCAATTTATTCTAGGGTTCCTTATATTCTGGTCAACCCAACAGAATACGGGGATAAATATCCCTTATATAGAACTCATCATTAAATAACAATTCATTTCAGATCATATCATTCATATCTTTAACACGATAATGGTCCATCAGATCGAAAATTTTTCTTTCTGAACATTCCTCCACGGGAATTTCAGTCAAGTAAGTTTTCAATTTGTCATCCCTTAACTTGATATACCGAGTCAAGTGTTAACAGTAGCACTTTGACAGCACAATCCACTAATCTCATAGTGATTTGCTGAAATCACTATCATCATTCCAGTTATGAATATCATCACAAGAACTCGTCCCATTCATCCTCATTGAGGTTTCGCTCCTTATTACACTTCAACCAATTTTCAGGGATCATCATTTTTCAATCAGAATCCAAATCAATTCATCAATTCTCAAACAGAATTAAAAATCATATCAACCACATTCGAATTCATCATCTGGATAGCATTAACGCTTATAATTTCAAGTCTTAGATTTACTCGTATATACTGTCAGTAAAGAGCTGCAGTTATACTCTCGGTATATACGGATAGTCACGGCCCTTGGAATTATAAGGTAAATACCATCATGTCTAGGCCTCAAGCAAGTCAAGGATTCTATATAATTGCGGTACTTCCATCTAAAGACCCAATTACCAAATTATGAATTTCAGTTTGAATATCAAATTGTATGAATTATATCACACAATTACAACCTTTTTTGTGCTTCTTGATAAATTTTTGACATATTTGGTTTCTCAGTTGATCTTTATTAGCCAAATGCTCTGATACCAACTGTAAGATCCCACTGTTCCCACCGAGCAACGGATTCAAGATATTGGCAGCGGAAGTAGCACTTCTCGCGCGGGACAGGGGTCCCACATTCAGGGCCTCACCCACGGATATCCGGATAAGAGACTAATCCGTCGGTTGTTCCAAAACCGAACCCGAAAAAACTTCCTTTACCAGAAAGCACAGGTGATTCCACCAAGAAAACTTTTTACTCTAACGTAGTCAAGATCATTTCTGATCAAATTTATCCAATTACATCTTCAAGATACTTGATTAGATCAAGGAAGAAACTTGCACTTGGATCATTGGGATCAACGCTTTTTTCCCCATTCAAGAGGCACAGCCGTTGATTCCTATCCATAGAACAATTACTGTCCGGGATTTACTTTATCTATCATAATAACAAAAGTTGAGTCTCGATTTACGGATCCATCAGTCCAGCCTAACCCCATCCAGTCCCATGGGTTAGCCAACCGCCCAACCACTGTAGTGATGGGATCCAATTTGGAATTTGGTTAGGTTTTGTCCCGGGTACCAAGGAAAAGAGTTCCAAGGCCCCCTAGCCGGAAGTTCATGCAAACATAAAACTAGCCACACCACTTACACACCCAATATGAAATTGCCTTTTCCTTAGCATCAGCTAACTTTAAAACAATCCTTTAATGAAACCATAGTACCACTGATCACAATCTTCCAATTTATCCAGTTGATTCATAATTTCCCATCATTCCTTCATCAGAGTATCTATGGCATCATTGGCAACTAGAACGCTCACCACCTGTCCACACAGGGGCCTTTTCAATAGTTCCTAGCCCATAATACTCGAAAATATAATCATTTATAAAAATCAAGATGGACTCTCGTTGAAGATCAGCAAGATCAACCAACAGATCCATATAAAGAGCCATGGACTCATCCATTGAAGACCAGCAAGGTCAATCAACCAGATCCATGCCCGGTTTCACAAAACAACTCTTACTCCTTGTTCCCATATCTTCCTCGACGCACGCATGGGTATCCTGGGCGACCCAGAGCCCGAGCACCATATGGTCAGCACCCTCTAGGATCCTTCGCAGGTGACCTAGCGCTTCACTCATAGGCCGCTTCCTTGGTCCCTCATCCACCGTACCGGAAGCTCACCATTTTAATCGAACCGAGGCTGGTCAAGACCTCGGCCGACCTTGCTACGCGAGACGTCCTCCATTGACTCTCCGTCAGCAGTTGCAACTTTATCAGTTAGGTCTCCACGACCTTAATCACAAGACGGTCAAAATGCTTTCCCAGCATTCTTGACATAAAACAGCCATTTACAAACAGCATTTACAAACAGTTTACAAATACAATTTCTATATTAACTCTCATTTTTCCACATTATCCCTCATATAATCCACATTACTTATTCCACATTCCATTTATATGTGTACTCATCCAATCACATCATTTTCCATCTCTTCACTTCAAATTCCTTCACATCACATATCATATATTCACATCCATACATCCACATCCACATCCACATCCACATTCACATCCATACATCCACATCTACATGCTTACCTCCATTTTCACATCCTCATTTATACATCCACATCCCATATCCACATTCATACATACACATCCATATCCACATCCATACATCCACATCCACATCCATACATCCACATGCATACATCCACTATCACGTCCTCATTCATACATCCACATCCACATACATACATACATCCACATCTACATCCACATTCACATGCATCCACATCCACATTCCCATTCACATCTATACATCCACATCTACATCCACATACATACATACATCTATATCCACATTCCCATTCACATCTATACATCCACATCTACATCCACATACATACATCCACATCTATATCCACATTCACATACATCCACATCCACATTCCCATTCACATACATCCACATCCACATTCCCATTCACATCTATACATCCACATCTACATCCACATACATACATACATCTATGTCCACATTCCCATTCACATCTATACATCCACATCTACATCCACATACATACATCCACATCTATATCCACATTCACATACATCCACATCTATATCCACATTCACATACATCCACCTCCACATTCTCATTCACATCTATACATCCACATCTACATCCACATACATACATACATCCACATCCACATTCCACATTCACATCTATACAGCCACATCTACATCCACATTCACCTCTATGCATATACATCTTCATGCATACATCCATTTTCACATTCATACATCCACACTCATCTTCATGCATACATCCATTTTCACATTCATACATCCACACTCCCATCTCCACATCCACACATCCACATACATACATCTCTTATCGCATCCTATCCCTTCCCATATCTATTTATAGAATATAAGGGAATTCTTATATTTGATATAAAATTTCTTTACGCGTCTAATTATGCATAAATTCCATTTAAGGATACTAACACTTTCGAAATAAAAATCAACCTTTTATGCATCTTCCTATGCATAAATTCATTTTAAATGAGAATGACACTTTGAATTAAAATTCAATCTTTTATGCATCTTCCTATGCATAAATTCATTTTAGATGAGAATGACACTTTTGAATTAAAATCAATCTTTTATGCATCTTCTTATGCATAAATTCAATTTAGATGAGAATGACACTTTTGAATTAAAATCAATCTTTTATGCATCTTCTTATGCATAAATTCAATTTAGTAGGAATTACACTTTTAGAATAAAAGAATTTCTCTTATGCATCTAATTTATGCATAAAATCTATTTATGATGAAAATCACACTTTTAGTATAAAAATATCTTTTATGCATAACTCTATGCATGAAATCCAATTATGATAAAAGTAACATTTTTACAATATAATAATCATCTTTTATGCATACCTCTATGCAAGAATTTCAAATGTGATAAAAGTAACACTTTTACAATAAAATAATCAAATTTTTTTTCATATCCCTATGCATGAAATTCAATATGCTAAAAGTAACACTTTTGATATAAAAATTTATCCATTATGCATACTTCTATGCATGTAAATAAAAATGATAAAAGTAACACTTTTGATATAAAAACTTATTCTTTATGCATAATATAAAAATTCAATTTCTCCATGATTATAATGAAATTCTTTCAATTAATCTAGGATGATAATTCCTAGAATATGGTAGGAAGTCCTCTTTTTATGCTTTGAATGAAATTATTTTATGCATAATTTTTATAAAAATTTTGCCATAGCTCCGCTGCTATGACTGATAAATCTCAATTTTTCTAAGGGATAAAGCTTATCATTAAGGAAATAATTAAAATGATCTCTAATTGGATCATCAATACATAATGGATTGAATCATCAATATACATAAACTATAAAAGAATAGAAAAAAGCCATTAATTTGGCCTCAAGCATAGCTTAATCTTGGGTTCAGGAAAAGCTTTATGAAAAGCTTAATTTGGATTGAGAATGGGTCATGAGTATGACCATTTCTTGAGTGAGAGAGAGAGATTACATAAAAGCCATTAGAATTTAAACATAAATGGAAATTAACTTCAATAACATTTATTAAATTATGTAACTCTTCACTACTATTCACCAATTAACTTCAATAGCATTTAAAAAACCATACCAATTAAGCTTCTTAAGCTTGAGAGGGGTTGAGAAGAGAGAAACATTGAGAAATTATAGAAAAGATCAATATTCACTAATTACCTTACAAATTGCTTGATTCTTTGTTCATGGTAGAGGCCCCCAACCAATCAATTGGTTAAGTATGTTGATGGAGCCACTAATGGGGATTGAAGAAAGAGGGAAGCTCCAAAAACTAGTGAATTATTAAATGAATTCACAGTTCTTGGCTTAGGTGGAGTAGAGTAACGATGCATAAACACTATATATTTTTCAACAAGGGGGAGGCTTCTATTTATAGGAAAAATTGAGCTCCCAACCAAAAAAACTGATTCTAGAATTTTCTAAATCAGTTTGGTCAATATTTGACCATTTTTAGGTCAGTTAAGCTAACTTTTTGGAACTAGACTTGAATGAGGAGAGAGGAGAGATGAAATATCTCAATTTTTATGAGTATAAAACTCATTCAAGCATGTGAAATATGCACCTCCTTTAAAGAACTCCCCTTCCTTACATATGTGTCATAATGGAATCATTTTAATATTGCTCATAATTTTTTACTAATAAACCTTGTACATTTTCAACTCTTCATCTTATGTGAGCATTTACTCATTTTTGGATACCCAAAATATCTCATATTTTTAATATTATTCATAGTTTTTTACTAATAAACCTTGTACATTTTCAACTCTTCATCTTATGTGAAATATGCACCTCCTTTAAAGAACTCCCCTTCCTTACATATGTGTCATAATGAAATCATTTTAATATTGCTCATAGTTTTTTACTAATAAACCTTGTACATTTTCAACTCTTCATCTTATGTGAAATATGCACCTCCTTTAAAGAACTCCTCTTCCTTACATATGTGTCATAATGGAATCATTTTTATATTGCTCATAGTTTTTTACTAATAAACCTTGTACATTTTCAACCCTTCATCTTATGTGAGCATTTACTCGTTTTTGGATACCCAAAATATCTCATATTTTTAATATTGCTCATAGTTTTTTTACTAATAAATCTTGTACATTTTCAACTCTTCATCTTATGTGAGCATTTACTCATTTTTGGGTATCTTCTTTTACAAATTGGATTTATCTCCTCCCTACACATGGATTGATGCTATTGGCCCATAGGAACCTTAATTGGACCATAATCCAAAAATTTCTGAAAATCTAGACCCTTAGACTAAGGTCCTTTATACCCATTTCCAATAAATTCTAATTGCACATTGGAAAGTTCTTTTTGAATTTCTGTTTCAGGGGAACTTATTTTAATAAGATGAGATAATTTTCTATCCAAAAATATTAAAAATCTGAATATTCTCTCTCTAGGTTAAAACAGTTAGAAACAAGGTCTTTATATTTCTGAAGAGGGATTGATTACAGGGGAAGATACTAGACATCAAAAGGGGGGTTGGGGGAGGAATCTTACATTCTACCCTACTTAAAAAACGCGAGATGTCCTCATCTCGCAAACTGGGATAATTTCGTAAGATGCACGAATTATGAGACTTAGAGAAAAATTTAAATCAGGATTAACCACCAAGAAAAAGTCTCAAAGAGAGCAAGATTCAAGATAAGAACAAGATTTAAACTTTATTCATTCTCAGAACTTATACAGTAAAGATAGAAGAACTCTTTACACTTCCATAAGCCCGTCCATCATATGATCACAAAAGTAGCACTCACAAGGTGCCCATGTATAAGGTAACTCATCTATGGGAATAATTCTGTTGGTTATTGCCGCACCTATCTCAGTGGTATGAGGTGTTCTAACAAAAGGACCTCTGAGAGGTAAGCCAAAAACGGGGTAAAGGCATATCTTCTCATGAGGAAGAAAACACGCCAGTAAGAAGACTCGCTCAGAAAACCCAAGATGTCTTGATCTCATGACGCAGTAGTATCGGGGACCCAAACCCAAGGCTTCGATAACCATGGCCAAGCGGACATTGTTACGAAAGTGCTGCTGACCCCAGGGTGTTACCCTAGTTATGTTTTGATAGGTCCGCCATTTGGTCTGAGCTACAGAAGTTCCTAGGTGAGGAAAAAGTGAGCGCTCATACTGTTCAATAAAATCTTTCTTCACAGACTCACTTGCGTCTTGAAGGTGAGAAATCATCATGGATAAAACTAATTCCTATTGCCAAGCCATGAAGGAGATTAAGAAGAAGGGAGATCGATGGAAGTAAGATTACTGTGAGCGACAGGTAAAAGTTACGACTTATATAAAGGAAGGAGCTAGCGTAACTTAGAAGCCAACGGTATCTTGTCACTGAAGTTTTACCGTCTTTCCATGATTTGGGTTTGGCACATATTTCTATGAAATACATTAAGAACTTTGAGATGAGGAGGTAAAAGAAGCTTGTAGGCTAAGTCACCTACTTTCATTGAATTCAGATATAAGGCTCACAATATCTGGGGGATAAGTTCTTATACTCCCCAAGAGATAAAGATCTTCTTTTGGGCCGTACTCGAATGAAAACCAAAACCTTGGTATCCAAAACACCGATTTTCACTTCTGAACTCATTGTTCTGAATCCTTAAAACAGCGTGACTCCTGAGAAGTATTCTAGGAAAAGGGCCTTCCTTTTTTTAAACAGAATCTTTCTTTTATTTTAGAGAGGGAATAATTATAAGATCAAAAAGGGAGATTCTTACTCCTGTATACCTCGAAGGCAGGGGAGGAATCTTACATTCTACCCCACTTAAAAAAGTGCGAGATGTCCTC
Organism: Cibotium barometz; assembly: GCF_041138505.1. Taxonomy (NCBI): domain Eukaryota; kingdom Viridiplantae; phylum Streptophyta; class Polypodiopsida; order Cyatheales; family Cibotiaceae; genus Cibotium; species Cibotium barometz. The sequence continues at coordinate 38,086,996 of NC_141068.1, forward strand.
ATCTCGCCAAGTAGAGGACAACTCTTTTTCTTAAGATCCAATTTATTCTAGGATTCCTTATATTCTGGTCAACCCAACAAAATACGGGGATAAATATCCCTTATATAGAACTCATCATTAAATAACAATTCATTTCAGATCATATCATTCATATCTTTAACACGATAATGGTCCATCAGATCGAAAATTTTTCTTTCTGAACATTCCTCCACGGGAATTTCAGTCAAGTAAGTTTTCAATTTGTCATCCCTTAACTTGATATACCGAGTCAAGTGTTAACAGTAGCACTTTGACAGCACAATCCACTAATCTCATAGTGATTTGCTGAAATCACTATCATCATTCCAGTTATGAATATCATCACAGGAACTCGTCCCATTCATCCTCATTGAGGTTTCGCTCCTTATTACACTTCAACCAATTTTCAGGGATCATCATTTTTCAATCAGAATCCAAATCAATTTATCAATTCTCAAACAGAATTAAAAATCATATCAACCACATTCGAATTCATCATCTGGATAGCATTAACGCTTATAATTTCAAGTCTTAGATTTACTCGTATATACTGTCAGTAAAGAGCTGCAGTTATACTCTCGGTATATACGGATAGTCACGGCCCTTGGAATTATAAGGTAAATACCATCATGTCTAGGCCTCAAGTAAGTCAAGGATTCTATATAATTGCGGTACTTCCATCTGAAGACCCAATTACCAAATTATGAATTTCAGTTTGAATATCAAATTGTATGAATTATATCACACAATTACAACCTTTTTTGTGCTTCTTGATAAATTTTTGACATATTTGGTTTCTCAGTTGATCTTTATTAGCCAAATGCTCTGATACCAACTGTAAGATCCCACTGTTCCCACCGAGCAACGGATTCAAGATACTGGCAGCGGAAGTAGCACTTCTCGCGCGGGACAGGGGTCCCACATTCAGGGCCTCACCCACGGATATCCGGATAAGAGACTAATCCGTCGGTTGTTCCAAAACCGAACCCGGAAAAACTTCCTTTACCGGAAAGCACAGGTGATTCCACCAAGAAAACTTTTTACTCTAACATAGTCAAGATCATTTCTGATCAAATTGATCCAATTACATCTTCAAGATACTTGATTAGATCACTTGAGGAAGAAACTTGCACTTGGATCATTGGGATCAACGCTTTTTTCCCCATTCAAGAGGCACAGCCGTTGATTCCTATCCATAGAACAATTACTATCCGGGATTTACTTTATCTATCGTAATAACAAAAGTTGAGTCTCGATTTACGGATCCATCAGTCCAGCCTAACCCCATCCAGTCCCATGGGTTAGCCAACCGCCCAACCACTGTAGTGATGGGATCCAATTTGGAATTTGGTTAGGTTTTGTCCCGGGTACCAAGGAAAAGAGTTCCAAGGCCCCCTAGCCGGAAGTTCATGCAAACATAAAACTAGCCACACCACTTACACACCCAATATGAAATTGCCTTTTCCTTGGCATCAGCTAACTTTAAAACAATCCTTTAATGAAACCATAGTACCACTGATCACAATCTTCCAATTTATCCAGTTGATTCATAATTTCCCATCATTCCTTCATCAGAGTATCTATGGCATCATTGGCAACTAGAACGCTCACCACCTGTCCACACAGGGGCCTTTTCAATAGTTCCTAGCCCATAATACTCGGAAATATAATCATTTATAAAAATCAAGATGGACTCTCGTTGAAGATCAGCAAGATCAACCAACAGATCCATATAAAGAGCCATGGACTCATCCATTGAAGACCAGCAAGGTCAATCAACCAGATCCATGCCCGGTTTCACAAAACAACTCTTACTCCTTGTTCCAATATCTTCCTCGACGCACGCATGGGTATCCTGGGGGACCCAGAGCCCGAGCACCATATGGTCAGCACCCTCTAGGATCCTTCGCAGGTGACCTAGCGCTTCACTCATAGGCCGCTTCCTTGGTCCCTCATCCACCGTACCGGAAGCTCACCATTTTAATCGAACCGAGGCTGGTCAAGACCTCGGCCGACCTTGCTACGCGAGACGTCCTCCATTGACTCTCCGTCAGCAGTTGCAACTTTATCAGTTAGGTCTCCACGACCTTAATCACAAGACGGTCAAAATGCTTTCCCAGCATTCTTGACATAAAACAGCCATTTACAAACAGCATTTACAAACAGTTTACAAATACAATTTCTATATTAACTCTCATTTTTCCACATTATCCCTCATATAATCCACATTACTTATTCCACATTCCATTTATATGTGTACTCATCCAATCACATCATTTTCCATCTCCACTTCAAATTCCTTCACATCACATATCATATATTCACATCCATACATCCACATCCACATCCACATCCACATCCACATCCACATTCACATCCATACATCCACATCTACATGCTTACCTCCATTTTCACATCCTCATTTATACATCCACATCCCATATCCACATTCATACATACACATCCATATCCACATCCATACATCCACATCCACATCCATACATCCACATGCATACGTCCACTATCACGTCCTCATTCATACATCCACATCCACATACATACATACATCCACATCTACATCCACATTCACATACATCCACATCCACATTCCCATTCACATCTATACATCCACATCTACATCCACATACATACATACATCTATATCCACATTCCCATTCACATCTATACATCCACATCTACATCCACATACATACATCCACATCTATATCCACATTCACATACATCCACATCCACATTCCCATTCACATCTATACATCCACATCTACATCCACATACATACATACATCTATGTCCACATTCCCATTCACATCTATACATCCACATCTACATCCACATACATACATCCACATCTATATCCACATTCACATACATCCACCTCCACATTCCCATTCACATCTATACATCCACATCTACATCCACATACATACATACATCCACATCCACATTCCACATTCACATCTATACAGCCACATCTACATCCACATTCACCTCTATGCATATACATCTTCATGCATACATCCATTTTCACATTCATACATCCACACTCATCTTCATGCATACATCCATTTTCACATTCATACATCCACACTCCCATCTCCACATCCACACATCCACATACATACATCTCTTATCGCATCCTATCCCTTCCCATATCTATTTATAGAATATAAGGGAATTCTTATATTTGATATAAAATTTCTTTACGCGTCTAATTATGCATAAATTCCATTTAAGGATACTAACACTTTCGAAATAAAAATAAACCTTTTAGGCATCTTCCTATGCATAAATTCATTTTAAATGAGAATGACACTTTGAATTAAAATTCAATCTTTTATGCATCTTCCTATGCATAAATTCATTTTAGATGAGAATGACACTTTTGAATTAAAATCAATCTTTTATGCATCTTCTTATGCATAAATTCAATTTAGATGAGAATGACACTTTTGAATTAAAATCAATCTTTTATGCATCTTCTTATGCATAAATTCAATTTAGTAGGAATTACACTTTTAGAATAAAAGAATTTCTCTTATGCATCTAATTTATGCATAAAATCTATTTATGATGAAAATCACACTTTTAGTATAAAAATATCTTTTATGCATAACTCTATGCATGAAATCCAATTATGATAAAAGTAACATTTTTACAATATAATAATCATCTTTTATGCATACCTCTATGCAAGAATTTCAAATGTGATAAAAGTAACACTTTTACAATAAAATAATCAAATTTTTTTTCATATCCTATGCATGAAATTCAATATGCTAAAAGTAACACTTTTGATATAAAAATTTATCCATTATGCATACTTCTATGCATGTAAATAAAAATGATAAAAGTAACACTTTTGATATAAAAACTTATTCTTTATGCATAATATAAAAATTCAATTTCTCCATGATTATAATGAAATTCTTTCAATTAATCTAGGATGATAATTCCTAGAATATGGTAGGAAGTCCTCTTTTTATGCTTTGAATGAAATTATTTTATGCATAATTTTTATAAAAATTTTGCCATAGCTCCGCTGCTATGACTGATAAATCTCAATTTTTCTAAGGGATAAAGCTTATCATTAAGGAAATAATTAAAATGATCTCTAATTGGATCATCAATACATAATGGATTGAATCATCAATATACATAAACTATAAAAGCATAGAAAAAAGCCATTAATTTGGCCTCAAGCATAGCTTAATCTTGGGTTCAGGAAAAGCTTTATGAAAAGCTAAATTTGGATTGAGAATGGGTCATGAGTATGACCATTTCTTGAGTGAGAGAGAGAGATTACATAAAAGCCATTAGAATTTAAACATAAATGGAAATTAACTTCAATAACATTTATTAAATTATGTAACTCTTCACTACTATTCACCAATTAACTTCAATAGCATTTAAAAAACCATACCAATTAAGCTTCTCAAGCTTGAGAGGGGTTGAGAAGAGAGAAACATTGAGAAATTATAGAAAAGATCAATATTCACTAATTACCTTACAAATTGCTTGATTCTTTGTTCACGGTAGAGGCCCCCAACCAATCAATTGGTTAAGTATGTTGATGGAGCCACTAATGGGGATTGAAGAAAGAGGGAAGCTCCAAAAACTAGTGAATTATTAAATGAATTCACAGTTCTTGGCTTAGGTGGAGTAGAGTAACGATGCATAAACACTATATATTTTTCAACAAGGGGGAGGCTTCTATTTATAGGAAAAATTGAGCTCCCAACCAAACAAACTGATTCTAGAATTTTCTAAATCAGTTTGGTCAATATTTGACCATTTTTAGGTCAGTTAAGCTAACTTTTTGGAACTAGACTTGAATGAGGAGAGAGGAGAGATGAAATATCTCAATTTTTATGAGTATAAAACTCATTCAAGCATGTGAAATATGCACCTCCTTTAAAGAACTCCCCTTCCTTACATATGTGTCATAATGGAATCATTTTAATATTGCTCATAATTTTTTACTAATAAACCTTGTACATTTTCAACTCTTCATCTTATGTGAGCATTTACTCATTTTTGGATACCCAAAATATCTCATATTTTTAATATTGTTCATAGTTTTTTACTAATAAACCTTGTACATTTTCAACTCTTCATCTTATGTGAAATATGCACCTCCTTTAAAGAACTCCCCTTCCTTACATATGTGTCATAATGAAATCATTTTAATATTGCTCATAATTTTTTACTAATAAACCTTGTACATTTTCAACTCTTCATCTTATGTGAAATATGCACCTCCTTTAAAGAACTCCTCTTCCTTACATATGTGTCATAATGGAATCATTTTTATATTGCACATAATTCTTTACTAATAAACCTTGTACATTTTCAACCCTTCATCTTATGTGAGCATTTACTCGTTTTTGGATACCCAAAATATCTCATATTTTTAATATTGCTCATAGTTTTTTTACTAATAAATCTTGTACATTTTCAACTCTTCATCTTATGTGAGCATTTACTCATTTTTGGGTATCTTCTTTTACAAATTGGATTTATCTCCTCCCTACACATGGATTGATGCTATTGGCCCATAGGAACCTTAATTGGACCATAATCCAAAAATTTCTGAAAATCTAGACCCTTAGACTAAGGTCCTTTATACCCATTTCCAATAAATTCTAATTGCACATTGGAAAGTTCTTTTTGAATTTCTGTTTCAGGGGAACTTATTTTAATAAGATGAGATAATTTTCTATCCAAAAATATTAAAAATCTGAATATTCTCTCTCTAGGTTAAAACAGTTAGAAACAAGGTCTTTATATTTCTGAAGAGGGATTGATTACAGGGGAAGATACTAGACATCAAAAGGGGGGTTGGGGGAGGAATCTTACATTCTACCCCACTTAAAAAACGCGAGATGTCCTCATCTCGCAAACTGGGATAATTTCGCAAGATGCACGAATTATGAGACTTAGAGAAAAATTTAAATCAGGATTAACCACCAAGAAAAAGTCTCAAAGAGAGCAAGATTCAAGATAAGAACAAGATTTAAACTTTATTCATTCTCGAAACTTATACAGTAAAGATAGAAGAACTCTTTACACTTCCATAAGCCCGTCCATCATATGATCACAAAAGTAGCACTCACAAGGTGCCCATGTATAAGGTAACTCATCTATGGGAATAATTCTGTTGGTTATTGCCGCACCTATCTCAGTGGTATGAGGTGTTCTAACAAAAGGACCTCTGAGAGGTAAGCCAAAAACGGGGTAAAGGCATATCTTCTCATGAGGAAGAAAACACGCCAGTAAGAAGACTCGCTCAGAAAACCCAAGATGTCTTGATCTCATGACGCAGTAGTATCGGGGACCCAAACCCAAGGCTTCGATAACCATGGCCAAGCGGACATTGTTACGAAAGTGCTGCTGACCCCAGGGTGTTACCCTAGTTATGTCTTGATAGGTCCGCCATTTGGTCTGAGCTACAGAAGTTCCTAGGTGAGGAAAAAGTGAGCGCTCATACTGTTCAATAAAATCTTTCTTCACAGACTCACTTGCGTCTTGAAGGTGAGAAATCATCATGGATAAAACTAATTCCTATTGCCAAGCCATGAAGGAGATTAAGAAGAAGGGAGATCGATGGAAGTAAGATTACTGTGAGCGACAGGTAAAAGTTACGACTTATATAAAGGAAGGAGCTAGCGTAACTTAGAAGCCAACGGTATCTTTTCACTGAAGTTTTACCGTCTTTCCATGATTTGGGTTTGGCACATATTTCTATGAAATACATTAAGAACTTTGAGATGAGGAGGTAAAAGAAGCTTGTAGGCTAAGTCACCTACTTTCATTGAATTCAGATATAAGGCTCACAATATCTGGGGGATAAGTTCTTATACTCCCCAAGAGATAAAGATCTTCTTTTGGGCCGTACTCGAATGAAAACCAAAACCTTGGTATCCAAAACACCGATTTTCACTTCTGAACTCATTGTTCTGAATCCTTAAAACAGCGTGACTCCTGAGAAGTATTCTAGGAAAAGGGCCTTCTTTTTTTTAAACAGAATCTTTCTTTTATTTTAGAGAGGGAATAATTATAAGATCAAAAAGGAGATTCTTACTCCTGTATACCTCGAAGGCAAGGGAGGAATCTTACATTCTACCCCACTTAAAAAAGTGCGAGATGTCCTCATCTCGCCAAGTAGAGGACAACTCTTTTTCTTAAGATCCAATTTATTCTAGGGTTCCTTATATTCTGGTCAACCCAACAGAATACGGGGATAAATATCCCTTATATAGAACTCATCATTAAATAACAATTCATTTCAGATCATATCATTCATATCTTTAACACGATAATGGTCCATCAGATCGAAAATTTTTCTTTCTGAACATTCCTCCACGGGAATTTCAGTCAAGTAAGTTTTCAATTTGTCATCCCTTAACTTGATATACCGAGTCAAGTGTTAACAGTAGCACTTTGACAGCACAATCCACTAATCTCATAGTGATTTGCTGAAATCACTATCATCATTCCAGTTATGAATATCATCACAAGAACTCGTCCCATTCATCCTCATTGAGGTTTCGCTCCTTATTACACTTCAACCAATTTTCAGGGATCATCATTTTTCAATCAGAATCCAAATCAATTCATCAATTCTCAAACAGAATTAAAAATCATATCAACCACATTCGAATTCATCATCTGGATAGCATTAACGCTTATAATTTCAAGTCTTAGATTTACTCGTATATACTGTCAGTAAAGAGCTGCAGTTATACTCTCGGTATATACGGATAGTCACGGCCCTTGGAATTATAAGGTAAATACCATCATGTCTAGGCCTCAAGCAAGTCAAGGATTCTATATAATTGCGGTACTTCCATCTAAAGACCCAATTACCAAATTATGAATTTCAGTTTGAATATCAAATTGTATGAATTATATCACACAATTACAACCTTTTTTGTGCTTCTTGATAAATTTTTGACATATTTGGTTTCTCAGTTGATCTTTATTAGCCAAATGCTCTGATACCAACTGTAAGATCCCACTGTTCCCACCGAGCAACGGATTCAAGATATTGGCAGCGGAAGTAGCACTTCTCGCGCGGGACAGGGGTCCCACATTCAGGGCCTCACCCACGGATATCCGGATAAGAGACTAATCCGTCGGTTGTTCCAAAACCGAACCCGAAAAAACTTCCTTTACCAGAAAGCACAGGTGATTCCACCAAGAAAACTTTTTACTCTAACGTAGTCAAGATCATTTCTGATCAAATTTATCCAATTACATCTTCAAGATACTTGATTAGATCAAGGAAGAAACTTGCACTTGGATCATTGGGATCAACGCTTTTTTCCCCATTCAAGAGGCACAGCCGTTGATTCCTATCCATAGAACAATTACTGTCCGGGATTTACTTTATCTATCATAATAACAAAAGTTGAGTCTCGATTTACGGATCCATCAGTCCAGCCTAACCCCATCCAGTCCCATGGGTTAGCCAACCGCCCAACCACTGTAGTGATGGGATCCAATTTGGAATTTGGTTAGGTTTTGTCCCGGGTACCAAGGAAAAGAGTTCCAAGGCCCCCTAGCCGGAAGTTCATGCAAACATAAAACTAGCCACACCACTTACACACCCAATATGAAATTGCCTTTTCCTTGGCATCAGCTAACTTTAAAACAATCCTTTAATGAAACCATAGTACCACTGATCACAATCTTCCAATTTATCCAGTTGATTCATAATTTCCCATCATTCCTTCATCAGAGTATCTATGGCATCATTGGCAACTAGAACGCTCACCACCTGTCCACACAGGGGCCTTTTCAATAGTTCCTAGCCCATAATACTCGGAAATATAATCATTTATAAAAATCAAGATGGACTCTCGTTGAAGATCAGCAAGATCAACCAACAGATCCATATAAAGAGCCATGGACTCATCCATTGAAGACCAGCAAGGTCAATCAACCAGATCCATGCCCGGTTTCACAAAACAACTCTTACTCCTTGTTCCAATATCTTCCTCGACGCACGCATGGGTATCCTGGGCGACCCAGAGCCCGAGCACCATATGGTCAGCACCCTCTAGGATCCTTCGCAGGTGACCTAGCGCTTCACTCATAGGCCGCTTCCTTGGTCCCTCATCCACCGTACCGGAAGCTCACCATTTTAATCGAACCGAGACTGGTCAAGACCTCGGCCGACCTTGCTACGCGAGACGTCCTCCATTGACTCTCCGTCAGCAGTTGCAACTTTATCAGTTAGGTCTCCACGACCTTAATCACAAGACGATCAAAATGCTTTCCCAGCATTCTTGACATAAAACAGCCATTTACAAACAGCATTTACAAACAGTTTACAAATACAATTTCTATATTAACTCTCATTTTTCCACATTATCCCTCATATAATCCACATTACTTATTCCACATTCCATTTATATGTGTACTCATCCAATCACATCATTTTCCATCTCTTCACTTCAAATTCCTTCACATCACATATCATATATTCACATCCATACATCCACATCCACATCCACATCCACATCCACATTCACATCCATACATCCACATCTACATGCTTACCTCCATTTTCACATCCTCATTTATACATCCACATCCCATATCCACATTCATACATACACATCCATATCCACATCCATACATCCACATCCACATCCATACATCCACATGCATACATCCACTATCACGTCCTCATTCATACATCCACATCCACATACATACATACATCCACATCTACATCCACATTCACATACATCCACATCCACATTCCCATTCACATCTATACATCCACATCTACATCCACATACATACATACATCTATATCCACATTTCCATTCACATCTATACATCCACATCTACATCCACATACATACATCCACATCTATATCCACATTCACATACATCCACATCCACATTCCCATTCACATCTATACATCCACATCTACATCCACATACATACATACATCTATATCCACATTCCCATTCACATCTATACATCCACATCTACATCCACATACATACATCCACATCTATATCCACATTCACATACATACATACATCCACATCTATATCCACATTCACATACATCCACATCTATATCCACATTCACATACATCCACCTCCACATTTCCATTCACATCTATACATCCACATCTACATCCACATATATACATACATCCACATCCACATCCACATTCCACATTCACATCTATACAGCCACATCTACATCCACATTCACCTCTATGCATATACATCTTCATGCATACATCCATTTTCACATTCATACATCCACACTCATCTTCATGCATACATCCATTTTCACATTCATACATCCACACTCCCATCTCCACATCCACACATCCACATACATACATCTCTTATCGCATCCTATCCCTTCCCATATCTATTTATAGAATATAAGGGAATTCTTATATTTGATATAAAATTTCTTTACGCGTCTAATTATGCATAAATTCCATTTAAGGATACTAACACTTTCGAAATAAAAATCAACCTTTTATGCATCTTCCTATGCATAAATTCATTTTAAATGAGAATGACACTTTGAATTAAAATTCAATCTTTTATGCATCTTCCTATGCATAAATTCATTTTAGATGAGAATGACACTTTTGAATTAAAATCAATCTTTTATGCATCTTCTTATGCATAAATTCAATTTAGATGAGAATGACACTTTTGAATTAAAATCAATCTTTTATGCATCTTCTTATGCATAAATTCAATTTAGTAGGAATTACACTTTTAGAATAAAAGAATTTCTCTTATGCATCTAATTTATGCATAAAATCTATTTATGATGAAAATCACACTTTTAGTATAAAAATATCTTTTATGCATAACTCTATGCATGAAATCCAATTATGATAAAAGTAACATTTTTACAATATAATAATCATCTTTTATGCATACCTCTATGCAAGAATTTCAAATGTGATAAAAGTAACACTTTTACAATAAAATAATCAAATTTTTTTTCATATCCCTATGCATGAAATTCAATATGCTAAAAGTAACACTTTTGATATAAAAATTTATCCATTATGCATACTTCTATGCATGTAAATAAAAATGATAAAAGTAACACTTTTGATATAAAAACTTATTCTTTATGCATAATATAAAAATTTAATTTCTCCATGATTATAATGAAATTCTTTCAATTAATCTAGGATGATAATTCCTAGAATATGGTAGGAAGTCCTCTTTTTATGCTTTGAATGAAATTATTTTATGCATAATTTTTATAAAAATTTTGCCATAGCTCCGCTGCTATGACTGATAAATCTCAATTTTTCTAAGGGATAAAGCTTATCATTAAGGAAATAATTAAAATGATCTCTAATTGGATCATCAATACATAATGGATTGAATCATCAATATACATAAACTATAAAAGCATAGAAAAAAGCCATTAATTTGGCCTCAAGCATAGCTTAATCTTGGGTTCAGGAAAAGCTTTATGAAAAGCTTAATTTGGATTGAGAATGGGTCATGAGTATGACCATTTCTTGAGTGAGAGAGAGAGATTACATAAAAGCCATTAGAATTTAAACATAAATAGAAATTAACTTCAATAACATTTATTAAATTATGTAACTCTTCACTACTATTCACCAATTAACTTCAATAGCATTTAAAAAACCATACCAATTAAGCTTCTCAAGCTTGAGAGGGGTTGAGAAGAGAGAAACATTGAGAAATTATAGAAAAGATCAATATTCACTAATTACCTTACAAATTGCTTGATTCTTTGTTCACGGTAGAGGCCCCCAACCAATCAATTGGTTAAGTATGTTGATGGAGCCACTAATGGGGATTGAAGAAAGAGGGAAGCTCCAAAAACTAGTGAATTATTAAATGAATTCACAGTTCTTGGCTTAGGTGGAGTAGAGTAACGATGCATAAACACTATATATTTTTCAACAAGGGGGAGGCTTCTATTTATAGGAAAAATTGAGCTCCCAACCAAACAAACTGATTCTAGAATTTTCTAAATCAGTTTGGTCAATATTTGACCATTTTTAGGTCAGTTAAGCTAACTTTTTGGAACTAGACTTGAATGAGGAGAGAGGAGAGATGAAATATCTCAATTTTTATGAGTATAAAACTCATTCAAGCATGTGAAATATGCACCTCCTTTAAAGAACTCCCCTTCCTTACATATGTGTCATAATGGAATCATTTTAATATTGCTCATAATTTTTTACTAATAAACCTTGTACATTTTCAACTCTTCATCTTATGTGAGCATTTACTCATTTTTGGATACCCAAAATATCTCATATTTTTAATATTGTTCATAGTTTTTTACTAATAAACCTTGTACATTTTCAACTCTTCATCTTATGTAAAATATGCACCTCCTTTAAAGAACTCCCCTTCCTTACATATGTGTCATAATGAAATCATTTTAATATTGCTCATAGTTTTTTACTAATAAAACTTGTACATTTTCAACTCTTCATCTTATGTGAAATATGCACCTCCTTTAAAGAACTCCTCTTCCTTACATATGTGTCATAATGGAATCATTTTTATATTGCTCATAATTCTTTACTAATAAACCTTGTACAGTTTCAACCCTTCATCTTATGTGAGCATTTACTCGTTTTTGGATACCCAAAATATCTCATATTTTTAATATTGCTCATAGTTTTTTTACTAATAAATCTTGTACATTTTCAACTCTTCATCTTATGTGAGCATTTACTCATTTTTGGGTATCTTCTTTTACAAATTGGATTTATCTCCTCCCTACCCATGGATTGATGCTATTGGCCCATAGGAACCTTAATTGGACCATAATCCAAAAATTTCTGAAAATCTAGACCCTTAGACTAAGGTCCTTTATACCCATTTTCAATAAATTCTAATTGCACATTGGAAAGTTCTTTTTGAATTTCTGTTTCAGGGGAACTTATTTTAATAAGATGAGATAATTTTCTATCCAAAAATATTAAAAATCTGAATATTCTCTCTCTAGAATATTTTCTCTCTCTAGGTTAAAACAGTTAGAAACAAGGTCTTTATATTTCTGAAGAGGGATTGATTACAGGGGAAGATACTAGACATGAAAAGGGGGGTTGGGGGAGTAATCTTACAATTTTTTACATAGGGGACCCCTTGGGCACTATGCAAAAAATAGCAGGTGTGATACCGCACACCGTATTTCCCATCCGACATTAAATGGTAGTTAAACTTGACAAGTGGAGAAGTAAAAGACCCACGGACTTGCTTGCAAAGTTTCACCCCCATTGGATGCCATATGATAACGATACCCCACCCAATCCCTCTATTTTTTTGCGTAGGGGACTCCTTGGGCACTATGCAAAAAAAGGCAGGGGGCAGCACACCGTCCTACCCATCTGGTGTCGAATGGTGGTGAAACTTTGCAAGTGGAAGGGTAGAATCCCCATGGACTTGCTCACAAAGTTTCACCTACATCAGGTGCCATATGATAAACTCGCTATTTTTTTGCATAGGGACCCCTAGGGCACTATACAAAAAATAATGGGTGTGGTAGCACACCGTCTTGCCGATCTGACGTCCTATGGTGGTAAAACTTTGCAAACAGAGAAGTAGTAGCTCCATGGACACTCTTGCAAAGTTTCACCCACATTATCAGAAGTCATATGAGAATGATGCCCTACCCAATCCCGCTATTTTTTGCGTAGGGGACCCCTTGGATAGTATGCAAAAAATAGCAGGTGGCAACACATCGTCTTGCCCATCCGAATGGTGGTGGAACTTTGAGAGTGGAGGGCTAGCAGCTCCATGGATCTGATTGTAAATTGTCACCCACATTGGATGCCATATGATAATGGTGCCCTACAAAAACTCACTATTTTTTGCATAGGGGACCCCTTGGACACTATGTAAAAAATAGCAGCGGTTAGCAGCACACCATCTTGCCCATCCAATTTCTAACGGTGGTTAAACTTTACAAGTGGAGAGGTAGCAGTCCATGGATGTGCTTGTAAAGTTTCGCCCACATTGGACGTCAGATATCCCACTCACTCACAAAGTTTCACCCACAAACCATTAATAGAAAGATACAAAATATATGGGCACAATTGAGAAGACAAATCATAATATATATGGGTAGAAGATACAAATTGAGAGAAAAATACAAAATGGAAGGAAATAGATACAACAAATAAGAGGGATGAGGCTACAATATCAATCCACCGCAGACTCTCTAGCTTTGAGGGTCTCCAAGATGCTCACATGCTTGTGTTGGGCTAAGGTCCACCGTGGGGGGCCTCACTTCTTGTTGTTAACTCACGAAAGTGTGAGTTTCACTTGAAGAACTAGATGAGAATATATGATCACCTCCTTGATCCACTCATACTGCACAAACTTAATGCCGCCCTTGTGCATCTGGCCCTGTGCATAGTAGTGACCTATAACTATCATGCTGTGGGCATCAAATGAGAATCCATAATCATCACTCACATCACACTCTAGGGTGCACTTGGGCCTAGTGCACCTCAAAATGTAGTAGTCCACCTCCTCCTCATTTCCCTCATGGTGGGAAATGATTGCAAAAACATCAGCCACTACACTAGTGGTCAAATGCACATTGCACCAATCCACAACATGCTATGCATCTCGAAAATGCTCATTGTCACGACACGACGGAGATGGTGACGTCTAAGGGTGCATTTAACACATGCACCCACACCATCGTGCTCCCCCTTTCCATGACCTTTCTCAAAGAAGCTCCAAATCACCTAGTAGCCTTCCATGCAATGCCAAGAATATAGCCAATAATCCCACATCTAGCAGACCATATCCACTGCCCTGTCCATGTGACTCCATGCTCTCTCAAAAATTCATCCATGACGATGGAAGAAATGTGCACAAATTGGGCGGTGTGAGAGTGAACATTACTAATGTACAAGTGATTCTCTCTCATGATGACTCACTTAGTTGCGGTGCTCGCTATCCCATCTATTGCCACCTCTGCATGCCAATAACTAATATGCACCATGATGGCCACCTAGCCAAGCACACAAGAATGAGAATTGTTAGGCTCATAGACAACATCAATTAAAATATCTTGAAGACCTTAAATTAAAAATGAGGCAATGTCTAATATAATACTTGTTCAGAGAAAAGTAGTACTCTGCCTGCATCTCCTATTGTGGTGGTGCGAATGTGTAATTATCTATGATTGAAGTCAATCATAGAGACAACAACACCAATAGGAAATTGTTGCAAGCTGGCACGAAACTCATGGTCCTACCACTTGGCACCATGAGCATGATGTATATAGGAAAAGATTGAATCTATAAATGTGTTCATGAACTTTCCACATGCCGAATAGTGCTCCACTAGCTATAATCTCCTCGGCTACCCATGTGTCACATACTCACTGCTAACCTTGCATGCATCCTTCTGAAGTCACTTTATGTCCTTACACCAATCATGCGAGGAGCACACCCACCAAACAGCCACCATGTCACAACCTGAGCCACTGAGGAATCCTCCTCGCACAAGTGAAGTATGGCCAGGATGTCGCACATGAGGTAGAAGTCCCCATGACACAAGCCATCTGATGCTAGACGGCATCCTCCATCCACGGGCATAATAGTGAGTGAATAAAATCCCTCGGGCTATAAGGCACCGACCCCCTGATGGCCAGACAATCCATGAAAGACATCATGCTAAAGCTGAAATCAAACGTGGTACCTACAAAGACATGTGTCACGCTGCCTCAACAAGTAGCGCACAAAACAAGGCTTGCAAGCCTCAAATGAATGCTGGGGCTGAAGGTGATCTCAAGGTGTGTAGACCTAAACTCAAAGTATAACTTTATCTATGTCATCTCAAGAAAGAAAGCCCCGTGCACTATGTACTCCCCAAGACAAACCCTATGTTGCAATGCCTTCTTGTACTCTAGTGATGCACAACAATGCACCTTCCTCTCTATCGTTGCCCTCATCTTAGGGTCCAATAAACGAGTGCATCTAGGTGCACGGCCACTCCTAGCCCAAATAGCACCCTCAATCCCACTATCCAAGCTCTCTCTCTTCACAAACCCTGCGTGAAGTGCTCGATGACAAATTTGTTGAAGTATGCGAGAAGTGGCCCCATGTGTACCTCGTAGGACACTACTGGAAATAAACGCTATATGTACCTAGTAGGACACTACTGGAAATAAACGTTGTAAGGGCACGTCTTGTAGCCAATCCATCTCAATGCATCTTATTCTTAACTATACTGTAGGATTCCTTAATCTCAATAGTATACGAGCACCAACCCTCCTCGAATGTGGGCTGCAAATCACGGAAGCCGTAGTATACTATGCCATGCACGAGTGCCATAGCAGTGCATCTAGCACACTACAGTGTGATGCCACATCAAGGTCAACAAAGTACTTGTCGAATATAGCATTGGCATGGTTTCATGCACTAGACCTGAAAGGGGATTTCCCACCATGAGAAGATGCCTCATAAGAAACTCTGGAGGGTGGAGTGGCAAGCACATGGTCAACAATGTCATCGACATCGCCAAAGTGAGGAGTGTCGGCGGTGCTAGGAAGGTAATGTGCACCACATCGAGGAGTGGCATTAAGGTCATGGGACACACTAGATTGAGGAGTGCTGAGCTCATAGGTGTCACGCAAGAGAGGTGAGGCAAACTTGTGGGCCGCGCTTGAGGTTCAAGAGGCACCGGTGGGTAGAGGAGTGGAAAGCTCATGGGAGTTGCCCGACAAAGGAGTGACAAGCTCCTATGGTGCACCAAAATATGGAGAGGCACACCCAATGCAGGATCGGCTAGCTCATGGTGGGAAACACCTAGGAGATAAGTGCCAAACTTGGAGGGCATGCCAAAAGTTGGAGAGGAACCGAATATAGGAGTGTCCCACCTCATGGGCGATGCCTGAGGGTGGAGTGACAAAACCGCATGGGCAAGGTGTAAGGGAGGAGTGGCAAAGGGCTCAAAATAGTGTTGAGAAACAATTGTGGGAGAATGAGGAGTGGCAAAGGGCTCAAAATAGTGTTGAGAAACAATTGTGGGAGAATGAGGAGGAGAAGGAGGTGGAGTGGGGTCACGTGGAAGAGATGGAGAATGGGTGGGGGGAGGACATGATGCCTCATTAATCGAACCCACCATGCGTTGCAGTGCTTGAGCCCTTGCTTTGCGCTCACGATCTCATCTTCTTCTATCTTCCATGTGAACCCCTGCTTGCTCCCTATGAATAAGGTGGATCGGGGGATCTTGTTGCCTATTGCTTTTTCTACTCCTACGACTTTGTGAACCCATGCTCTAAGAAGTAGGAAAAAAGAGATTAAGTATAAAATTGAAGATAATTAAAGTAATACTAGAACAAGATCAAAGTAATACTAGAACAAGATTAACCTATGATTGGAATGGATATATCTCCAAAGTTGCTAAAGCTCCAAGAAGGAGGGAGACTCCGAAAATTGGGCTATATGTACCAAGCTCGTTAGCACTTCATTGGTTAAATTAGATTATGGATAACATTTAGATTTTTATAAACAATGATATTTTTTTATAAAATACTAAAAAATATTAAAATATAATTAAAATTTATTGAAATGATGATTGAACTAATTTTTTTAGTAACAAATATTATTATTATTTATTTATTTAATAAAGTTTTTTTATATAATACATAAAATTTATTTTATTAATAGATAATATTAAAACTCCTTTAGACATAATTTAAGTTTTCTTCTGAAAAAGTATTTTTCAAAAATATGATTTTTTAAAATACTAATAATGTATTTAATTATATCATAATATTCACTTGATTGAAAAAAAATTAATATTTTTAATAGTATATTTTTATTTAATAAATAATATTTATTTGATAAAAAAATATATATATATATTTTCTTTGGAGGAGAGCCTTTAAACTATATAACATAATTTTATTTTAAATTTTTTTATCAAAATAAATTATTTTAGAAATGATTTCTTATTTTTTTGTATTAATTAAATCATGAAATATAATGGTGTGGTGGTGGCAGGCATTTTGCCACGTAGAAATTTTTTGCTTACATGGAACCTCTAGGTGGGCATTCCTCATGCTCAAGTGTGAGGTGGCAATACCATGTGTGTATATGATGTGTCATGCCATGTAAGCACAAAAAGTCAACCAAGTTGATTGTGCTGAGGTAGAGTCAACTTTGTTGACTAAGTTGAGGTGGCATGATGAGATGGCAAGACGCTTATGTGGAGTCTCCTCCATATGATGTGGCATGTACATGTAGGACTAAGCCCAAATTACCATATCTAAATTTCTTGACAATGGCAAACTCTCTAGGTTTGGTGAAACACCAAGCCTAATAGGCATCCTTTGTTTTAGACTTTGAGTGGAAAAACGTTAAAAATTTGATTAAGATGACTCGAAAATGGGCTTCTCTTACTTAAATTCACTCCAATTTGTTTTGTTAAATTCATCATGAAAGGAATTTGATCCATAAGAAATAAAAGTGTAATGAGGGTCATATGAAATTTATATAATTAAATTATTAAACTTTTGCAGGCCCTCTAAGAGATTGACCATGAGTATACCATTCCATATTTTTCCCGACAGAATGGAGTTGCAGAGCAAAAGAATCATACAATTTTTAATACAATCAGATGCATGCTTATTCATTCTTGATTATCTCGCTCTTTTTGGGTAGAAGTAGTATTGATAGCCGTTTTTGTTCAAAATCATCTTCCAACTACTGCACCTTCTGGTAAGATTTCAATCGAAGCTTGGAGAGGTCAACCTCCTTCTGTTGCACATTTCAAAGTCTTTGGGTGTATTTCTTATATTCATGTCCCAAAAGAGACACGACACAAGCTAGAACCTTCACGTTTGAAGGTTATTTTTATTGGTTATTCTGACAACTCAAAGGGTTACAAGTTTTATGATCCAAGTTCTCAAAAGGCAATTATTAGTCGAGATGCTATATTCAATGAGAAATTGATGGGAGATTCGTGGTCCTCAAATGATGCTGATGATGATACAAAAACATTACTCACTTCTTTTCCTTTTCTCCTTTTGGAAAGTGATTTGCATGATGACAACACTCTTTTGATGGATATTGGAGACAAGTCTATTGATGTTCATCCTACGGTTTCAAAGGAGACTGCTACAGATCTTGATATCTATGTTGATCTTCCTATTGAACTTGAGTACGGTGCAAATCATGTATATGATGATGATCTTGAAACCTTTAATCACGTATTGGCTGTTTGTTAAGATCCTTCAACTTATGCAGAAGCTATGTCCTCTCCACAAAAGGAACAATGGAAGGAAGCCATGGAAGCTGAATATGAGTCTTTGATCTCGAAAGGTACATGGGTAGAAAAGATCGATTTTAAATTCAAAAGTGTCATTCTCATTTAAAATGAATTTATGCATAGGAATATGCATAAAAGATTGATTTTTATTTCGAAAGTGTTAGTCTCCTTAAATAGAATTTATGCATAAATAGATGTGTAAAGAAATCTTATATCAAATATAAGAGCTCTTGTATTCTATAAATAGATATGGGATGTGATAAGATGCATATGGGATGAGTTAAGATGTGATAAGATGTGTATGGGATGAGATAAGAAGTGTATGTGATGGGATAAGATGTATATTGGTTGTGATAGGGTGAGAATGGAGGTGATGTAAAAGAATAGATGTGGTAGTATGAATGTGGATGTGAATGTGAATGTATGGATGTGAATGTGGATGTGGATGTAGATGTATGGATGTGAATGTGGATGTGTATGTGTGGATGTATAAATGTGGATGTGGATGTATGGATGTGAATGTGGTGTATGTGTGGATGTATGAATATGGATGTGGATGTATGGATGTGGATGTATGGATGTGAATGTGGATGTGTATGTATGGATGTATGCATGCAGATGTGGATGTATGAATGTGGATGTGGATGTATGGATGTGAATGTGGATGTGTATGTGTGGATGTATGAATGTGGATGTGGATGTATGGATGTGAATATGGATGTGTATGTATGGATGTATGCATGCAGCTGTGGATCTGTGAATGTGGATGTGGATGTATGGATGTGAATGTGGATGTGTATGTGTGGATGTATGAATGTGGGTGTGGATGTATGGATGTGAATGTGGATGTGTATGTGTGGATGTATGAATGTTGATGTGGATGTATGGATGTGAATGTGTATGTGTATGTATGGATGTATGCATGTAGATTTGGATGTATGCATGCAGATGTGGATGTATGGATGTGAATGTGGATGTATGGGTGTGAATGTGGATGTGGATGTGTATGTATGGATGTATGCATGTAGATGTGGATGCATGAATGTGGATGTATGGATGTGAATGTGGATGTGGATGTGAATGTATGGAAATGTGGATGTGGATGTGGATGTGGATGTGGATGTATGGATGTGAATGTGGATGTGTATGTATGGATGTATGCATGTAGATGTGGATGCATGAATGTGGATGTATGGATGTGAATGTGGATGTGGATGTGGATGTATGGATGTAGATTCGGATGTGGATGTATGTATGTGGATGTGGATGTATGAATGAGGATGTGGAAATGGATGTATGCATGGATGTGTATGTGGAATAATGAATGTGAATGTGTATGGGAAATAATGTGTCGTTGATATGAGTGAATGGATGAGAATGAGTACATATGAAGGGAATGTGGAATAAGTAATGTAGGATAATGTGGAAAGACGGGAGTTCGATATAGAAACTGTATTTTGTGACCTGTTTGTAAATGACTGTTTTATGTCAAGAATGCTGGGGAAGCATTTTGACCGTCTTGTGGATTAAGGTCATGGAGACCTAACTGATAAAGTTGCAAACTGCTGACGAAGAGCCAATGGAGGACGTCTTGCGTAGTAAGGTCGGCCGAGGTCTTGACCAGCCTCGGTTCGATTTAAATGGTGAGCTTCCGGTACGGTGGATGAGGGACCAAGGAAGCGGCCTATGAGTGAAGCGCTAGGTCACCTGCGAAGGATCCTAGAGGGTGCTGACCATACGGTGCTCGGGCTCTGGGTCACCGAATATACCCACACGTGCATCGTGGAAGATATTGGAACAAGGAGTAAGAGTTGTTTTATGAAACCGGGCATGGATCTGGTTGATTGACCTTGCTGGTCCTCAAGGGATGAGTCCTGGCTCTCTTATATGGATCTGTTGATTGATCTTGCTGATCTTCAACAAGGATTCCATCTTGGTTTTTATATGTGAAAATATTGTCGGTACTATGAGCTAGGAACCATTGAAAAGGCCCCTGAGTGAACAGGTGGTGAGCGTTCTGGTTGCCAATGATGCCATAAGTACACCGATGAATGAATGTCTGGAAATATGGATTCAACCAGAGATTTTGAGGATTGTCATCAGTGACATAATGGTTTCATTAAAGGATTGTTTTAAAGTTAGTTGATGCTGAGAAAAAGGCAATTTCGTATTGGGTGTGTAAGTGGTGTGACTAGTTTTATGTTTGCATGAACTTGCAGCTAGGGGGCCTGGGAACTCTTTTCCCTGGTACCCGGGACAAAACCTAACCAAATTCCTAATTGGATCCCATCACTACAATGGTTGGGAGGTTGGCTAACCCATGGGACTAGATGGGGTTAGGCTGGACTGATGGATCTGTAAATCGAGACTCAAATTCTGTTATTACGATAGATAAAGTAAATCCCGGATAGTAATTATTCTATGGATAGGAATCAACGGCTGTGCCTCTTGATGGGGAAAAAAGCGTTGATCCCAATCATCCAAGTGCAAGTTTCTTCCTTGATCTGACTGAGTATCTTTATAGCTGTAGTCGGATCAGCTTGATCAGTAATGGTCTTGACTACGATAGAGTAAAGAGTTATCTTGGTGGAATCGCCCGTGCTTTCCGGGTAAAGGAAGTTTTTTCGGGTTCGGTTTTGGATAAACCGACGGATTAGTCTCTTGTCCGGATATCCGTGGGCGAGGCCCGGAGTGTGGAACCCCTACCCCACACAAGATGTGCTACTTTCGCTACTAGTATCCTGAATCCATTGCGCGGTGGGGACAGGGATCTTACAAATGCTATAACTGTCAAGGATTTGGACATCGTAGTATGGATTGCCCAACTCGTTTTGGATCAAGGTTTTTGGGGTGGGGAAATCAGGGACCAAGATTCCAGACTTCAGCTCCTTCCTTCCAGAGTAATCAGGTTCCTTTTCGCCAAAATCAGGGAATTCCCAAAGGTAGACTCTCTAACCAACCCTTAGTTTCAATCCAAAGTAATGCAAGACCTCCGCCTCATAATAGGGGAAGTCGAAGAGAGATGTTTCTAAATCGACCGTCCACTTCCAAGGCAGTAACGCTTGAAGCAATTGAAGAAGAAGAAGAAGATGAAAGAGATCGTACTCCACCTTCGAGATAAGGATATCTCGTGTTTTTCAAGTGGGAGAGGATGTAAGATTTCTCCTCATCCTGAATAATGAATAAGCTTTACTTCAATCCCTGTAATCATTCCCTGTTTCTAAATATAAGAAAATATTATTTTTCCTTGTTTTTGCCTAGTGAGATGAAAATTTCTAGAGAGTGGTAATTCAATATTGAGATATTTTTGGATATATAAATTCTACAAATATCAAAAATATGTTTCCTTGAAACAAAAAATCAAAATAAATTCTCCAAGGTGCATTAGGAATCAATTAAAAATGATTTAAAAGACCTTAGCCTAAGGGTCAAGATTTTCTGAAATTTTTGAATTATGGTCCAATTAAGGTTCCTATGGACCAATAAGCTTAATCCAAGTGTTGGGATGAGATAAATCCAATGAATAAAATAAATTACCCAAAAATGAGTAAATGCCTGAAGAGTTGACTAAGTACAAGATTTATTAGTTAAAAATCATGAAATATTACTAAAAAAAATGAAATATTTTGGAGTAATCATACAATTCTGACACCTTGGTATGTAAGGAATCATACAATTCTGACACCTTGGTATGTATGGAAAGGGGGAGCCTTCAAGGAGGCACCTATTTCACACATGTGAATGAGTTTTAAACTAAAAAATATTAAGATATTTTTATCTCTCCTCTCTCTTGGATCAAACCAAATAAAAAAGGGAACCAAACTGTTCCAAATCTTGTCCAAATTCAGCCAAACTGCTGAAGCTGGAAAATTCTAGAACTTAGTTGGACTCACTAAGTGGGCTCCCTCACCTATAAATAGACCCTCATTCTTTTGTATTCTCATTTGTGAACTATACCATGCCAGTATTACCTTAAAATAAGTTTATTTTTTTAATCCCCTAAAAATCCTCTATATTTTGGAGAGATTGGAGCATTTCTCTCACTTCAACCTTCCTTGGCACTTTCCTCAACATACAATTGATTGGTTGGGGGCCTCTCCTAAGAATAGAGAATCAAGCAAAACAAGAGATAAGGTGTGACTTTATGGTTTTTCTTCATCTTCTAAATGTTTTTCAATTCTCAACCCCTTCTAAGCTTGAGATCAAGTATTCAATTGAATGGCTTTTCAATGCAAATGAAGCTCTCTAATGAATTTTAATGATTAATCACATAAAGTTTACATTTATGCTTAATTTAGGATGTTTTTTATGTATATCTCTATCTCCCCCAAAGAATGATCATTCCTATGAGCAGTTCTCAATTCAAATGATGCTTCTCATGGAGCAATTCCTAATTCTAAAATCAAACTCTATGCTAGTCAAGCTGGAGGCCAAAGAGATGGCTTTTTTATGCTTTAATGTTACATAAATTATGGTAAAGTTAGGAATTAAGTCCATAAATTGGATATTGGTCCAAATGATAGTTACTCTATCATAATCCTATTATGAAGTCTTATTCTTTTAGAAAATATTAAAAATTATCAGTAATAGCAGCGGAGTTATGGCAAAATTTTTAATTAAAAATTAACACAAAAATTATTTTTATGCATAATGTGAAAAGAGGACTTCCTACCATATTCTAGGATTAGTCATCCTATGTTAAATAAATAATTCTCATCATATCCACATGGAAAACTATTTTTTAATATTTATGTATAAATAGTTAATGAGAGAAAAAGAGAAATTTTTAGTAATTTCATTTTTATGATAAAAGAGGAATTCCCATGATAATGGAGATCCATGTATTCCAATGGAGAAAGAGAAAAATTAGAATATTAAATTAATGGATATTTTATTTAAAAATTAAAGAAGAATTTTAGATAAATTATTTTATGTATGAATAAATTTAAATGATAAAAGAAGAATTCCCATCATATTTGGAATTTAATCATTTAAATGAAAAAAGTAAAATTCTTATCATATTACGATTAATGGGATTTTTGTTTAATTTTTAAGAGAAATTTTAGTTAAAACTATTTTATGCATGTATAAATTTAAATGATAAAAGAGTAATTTCCATCATATTTGGAATTCAATAATTTAAATGCAAAAAGAGCAATTCTTGGTATATTTTGAATATTGAATATTTTTATTAAAGAAAAGAGGAATTTTAGATAAATTTATTTGATGAGAAAAGAGGAATTCCCATGGGGATGCGATAGGATGTGAATGGATGTATGTAAATGGGATGCGATAGGATGTGAATGGATGTAATAAGATGTAAATGGGATGTGATAGGATGTGAATGGATGTGAATGGAATGTGATAGGATGTGGTGTGATGAAAATGAATGTAGATGATTTGAATGGAATGTGATAGGATGTGGTGTGATGCAAAAGAATGTACTGATGATGTGTGATGTGAAATGGATGTGATGTGATATGATGTAAATTACAATAGATGTGAATGGATGATATGTGATGTGATGTGATGTGAATTGGGATAGATGTGAATAAATGAGATGTGATGTGCATGGATGAGATGTGATGGGATGTGAATCAGGATAGATGTGAATGAATGAGATGTGAGGTGAAATGGATGTGATGTGAGGTGAAATGGATGAGATGTGAATGAATGTGATGTGATGAGATGTGGATATGGGTAGATGCGGGTGGATGAGATGTGATGAGTATAAATGTGGAAAGATGTGATGAAGAAAAATGATGTGATTGGATGAGAATGGATGAAGGACGATGGGAATACATATGATTGGACTTGGATTAAGTAATGTGGATTGATGTGGAACAATGTGGAAAGATGAGAGTTTGTTATAGAAACAGTATTTTGGCCTGTTTTTAAATTTAATATTGTTTTATGTCAAGAATGCTAGGGAAGTATTTTGACTGTCTTGTGAAATGAGGTCGTGGAGACCTAAGTGATAAAGTTGCAATAGGTGACGGAGAGTCAATGGAGGATGTCTCGCGTAGCACGGTCGACCGAGGTCTTGACCAGCCTTGGTTCTATTTAAGTGGTGAGCTTTCGATACAGTGGATGAGGGACCAAGGAAGCAGCCTAATGAGTGAAGCGCTAGGTGACCTCCGAAGGATCCTAGAGGGTGCTGACCATACGGTGCTTGGGCTCTCGGTTGCTAAAGATACCCACGCGTGTGTCGAGGAAGATATTAAACAAGGAGTAAGAGTTGTTTTCTGAATTCATGCATGGATCTGGTTGATTGACCTTATATGGATCTGTTGGTTCTAGCTCATCTTCACCGGAGAGTCTATCTGGATTTTTATAAGTGAATATATTTTCGGGTACTATGAGCTAGGAACTATTGAAAAGGCCCCTGAGTGGACAGGTGGTAAGCGTTCAGGTTGCCAATGATGCCATAGGCACACCGATGAAGGAATGATTGGAAATTAGAATTCAACCGGATATTTTGGAGGATTATGATCAGTGATACTATGATTTCATTAAAAGATTGTTTTAAAGTTAGCTGAATATATGAAACAGGCAATTCCATATTGGGTGTGTAAGTGGTGTGACTATCTTGAAGTTTGCATGAAGCGCCGGCTAGGGGGCCTCGGAACTCTTTTCCCTAGTACCCGGGACAAAACCTAACCAAATTCCTAAATGGATCCCATCACTACAATGGTTGGATGGTTGGCTAACCCATGGGATGATGGGGTTAGGCTGGACTGATGGATCCCTAAAATGAGACTCAATTCTATTATGGTAAGATAAATGAAGTAAATCTCGGACAGTCCTTGTTCTATGAAAAAGAATCAACTGCTGTGCCTCTCGATGAGGAAAAAAGCATTGGTCTCTATGATCCAAGTGCAAGTCTTTTCCTTGATCTGACCATGTGACTTACGGCTTCGGTCGGGATCAATTTGGTTATAGTGTGATGACCTTGACTACGTTAGAATAAAAATATCCCATGGAAGAATCGCCCCTGCTTTCTGGGTGAGGGAAGTTTTTCCGGGTTCGGTTTTGGAAGAACCGAGGGATTAGTCTCTTGTCTGGATATCCGTGGGCAAGGCCCCGAGTGAGAGGCTCTGTCCTGCGCAAGAAGTGCTACTTCTGCTACTAGCACCCCAAAATTCGTTGCGCAGAGGGGGAAGGGATCTTTCACTTCAACTATCGTCACTTGAACATAATTGAATTTTATTATAGTCCCGAATCCATTGATCCAACCTAACCCCATCCAATCCCATGGGTTAGCCAACCGCCCAACCACTCTATTGGTAGGATCCATTGTAAAATTTTGGTTATGTTTTGTCTCTGGTACTAGGGAAAAGGGTTCCCAGACCTCCTAGTCGACTCTCATGCAAAACTTGAGTAGTCACACCAGTTACGCACCCAATACAAAATTACTTTTTCTTAGACTCAACTATTTCCAAAAGAGAATTGCAATAAAACCACAGTGTTTCCATCACAATCCTCAATATTCCAGTTCCAAGTCAAATTTCCTTCCTCGACGTACCTATAGCATCATTGGCAACTAGAACGCTCACCACCTACTCACTCAAGGGTCTTTTCAATAGTTCCTAGCCCATAGTACCCAGGAATATAATCAATATTCTATTCATTCCTTCCTCACCGTACCTATGACATCATTGGCAACCAGAACGCTCACCACGTGCTCACTCAAGGGCCTTTTAAATAGTTCCTAGCCCATAGTACCTAGGAATATAATCACATAAAAACCACATGGACTCTCCATTGAAGATCAGCTAGATCAACCAACAAGATCCATGTAAAAAAGCCATGAAATCATCCGTTGAAGACCAGCAAGGCCAATCAACCACATCCATGCCCATTGATCAGAAAACAACTCCAACTCATTTTCTTCCTCGATGCACGCGTGGGTATCCTTGGCGATCCAGAGCCCGAGCACCCTCTAGGTTACTTTGCAGGTGACCTAGCGCTTCACTCATAGGCCGCTTCCTTGGTCCCTCATCCACTGTACAGAAGCTTACCATTTTAACCGAATCGAGTATGGTCAAGACCTCGGCCGATCTTGCCACGCGAGACGTCCTTCTTTGACTTTGCGTCAGCTGTTGCAACATTTCCACTTAGGTCGCCACAACCTCATTCCATAAGATAGTCAAAATACTTCCCCCAGCATACTTGATGTAAAACAATCTTTAGAAAACAGGTTTCACATACAAATATAATTTCCAAATAAAATTTCCATCTTTCCTCATGTTACACATCCTTTCACATCATTTCTTACCATTCCACTTCATTTCTCATCATTCCATATCATTTCTCATCATTTCCACATCATTCCATGTCATTTCTCATTATCCCACATTTTTCTATATCAATTCGCCTCACTTCAATTCACATCCACTTACATCATCCCACATTAATTCACATCCACTCACATCATCTCACATCAATTCACATCCACTCACATCTTCCCACATCATTCCCACATTCGTTCACATCATCCCACATCATTTCCACATCATTCACATCATCCACACATCAATCCACACATCCCACACATCACTTCTCATCTCTCCACAACATCATTCCACACATCCCACACATCACTTCTCATCTCTCCACATCATTCCACATATCCCACACATTACTTCTCATGTCTCCACATCATTCCACACATCCCACACATCACTTCTCATCACTTCACATCATTCAACATATCCCACAAATTACTTCTCATCTCTCCCCATGATTCCACACATCCCACACATCACTTCTTATCTCGCCACATCATTCCACACATCCCACACATCACTTCTCATCACTCCACATCATTCCACACATCCCACACATCACTTCTCATCTCTCCACATCATTCCACACATCCCACACATCACTTCTCATCACTCCACATCATTCCACACATCCCACACATCCCACACATCACTTCTCATCTCTCCACATCATTCCACACATCAATCAGATTAAAAGTACAATTTCTCTACTTTTTATATTGACAAGACTTAATAAGTCTCGGCCATTATGTGGCTCAATTAAGGCAACTTTTTCTCAACTCAATTCAATTAAATCTAAATTCCCGTGTTCACTTTAGGATCCTCAATCCTTTCAAGTATTCCAGATTTCTTTCCTTGGGAATCTAGGAATAAATCAGTCACAATTATTTACGTTCATTCAACCATGCATGTTTCTAGTCTTTTTTTCAGGGAGTTCCTTTTCCCATTTAAAATGTACCCAAGATTCTATTTTTTGAGAATCTAGATGTATACCCCATAATTGCAAAAGTTATTGTGTTCATAATTTCTCTTTCTCATTAAAATTTATCCATGTTTTCTCGATGCATTCCTATGAATATTTTCACATTCCTTTCTTAATTTTCCAAAAATAAAATATGCTCAATATTCTTCTTTTTGAATAAAAGATGACTTTACGGGATCTACAAAATCAATTACACCCATATTTTCTCTTTTAGCATAAAACATTTATGCACCCAAACTAACTCATTTTTATCTAAATGAATTATTCCCATAATTCTCATAAATTGAATGAATCTAGAAAATTTATGCATAACCTTCTTTATTTTTTTGACAAATGAATAATACTCAAAACTCTACTTTTAACAAAAAAAATTATTTTGCATAATTTCATTCTCTAATGATATAATTTTTTCCATAGCTTTCCCATATTTTCTATGAAATGACAATACCCAAAATTCCACTTTTATTCATTTTCTAATGATAAAATTTTGCCATAGTTTCCTCGCATTTTCTATGAAATGAGAATGCATAAAATTTCACTTTTAGCATAAAAATTTAATTATGCATAAAATTTATTTTTTTAATGATAAAAATATGCCATAGTTTCCTCGCATTTTCTATGATTTGAGAATGCCCAAAATTACACTTTTAGAATAAAATTTATTATGCATAAACCTTCATTTTCTATTGATAAAATTATCTCATAACTTCCCCGCATTTACTATGAAATGAGAATACTTAAAAGTTCACTTTGAGCATAAAAATTAATTTATGCAAAAACCTTCATTTTCTATTGATAAAATTTTGCTATAGTTTCCCCGCATTTACTATGAAATGAGAATGGTTAAAATTACACTTTTAACATAAATATTAGTTTATGTATAAACCTAAGCTTAAACATAAACATTAATTCATCATAAATCAAGAAAAGCATGGTTTTAAGAGAAAAACCACAAAATAAAATGTTTCCCAAGCATGAGGGAGGTTGGGAGAGATTACCATTGAAAAAGAGAGAAAAACATCATTGATTTAGACTTACCCTTGGTTTTCTTGATTCTTTACCTTGCAAAAATTGTGTAACCCTCATAGAAGAGGCTTGGCCACCAAGGGGAAAGGGTAATCTTCAAGAAAAAAGAGGTTTAGTGAAGCCCCAAGCTTCTCAATGGAGACCCAATGAGGAGGGAAGAGGAAAATATACTAGACTAAAAATTACACCAACATAAAGTTACTCCAATATGAAAATACAAAGGAATGGGGGTCTATTCATAGGTGAGGGAGGCCACCAACCAAGCCCCCAACTGGGATCTAGAGGCTTCCAGCTTCATTTTGATCCATTTTGGTGGACAAGTTTTAGTCTAGTTTTGCCCACTTTTTGATCCAGTTTGGAAGAGGAGAGAGGAGAGATGAAATATCTAGCCACTTTATCATATTTAAAAACTGTCTCCTTGATGTGATTTCCAGGTGCCTCCTGCATCAGCCCTTCTCCCTCTTCCTGAGGTGTCAAAATTCCATTTTTATACTAATAAATCACATTTTTATACTAATAAACCCGAGTACTAGTCAACTCTTCATCTTATGTGAGAATTTACTCATTTTTGGGAGATTTTCTTTTATTCATTGCACTTCTCTTATTCCAACACTTGGATTAACCCTATTGTCCCTTCTTGACACTCTTTGGACGTTAATCCAAATTTTTCTGAAATTATGTACCCTTAGGCCAAGATGTCGAGTACACATAATCATTTAATTTCTAATGCACATTAGAAAACTCTTTTTGAAACTCTGTTTCAGGGGATCTCTTCCTATTGATTGGGAGAAAATACTTATCAAAAAATATTTCAAAACTGTATTGTCTCTCTCTAGAATATTTTCTCTCTCTAGACCAAAAATAAGAGAAAACAATGTTTTCTTGCATTTTGAAATAGGGGATGATTACTGTGACTGAAGGGGAGGTTCTTACACCTTTACATCTCAAAATCTCGAGGGAGGAATTTTACACATTTCTCATGGCCTCGATCTGGTCTCTTCTTTTTCTCAAGTGAAAATTGGCTTTTGTCTCAGGGTGACATTCAGCTCATTGATTGCCATTTTTCCCCCTTTTCCTCTTGTCACCCTTACACGTGTAGCTACCTCTACCTCTACCTCTACCTCCTTTTTTAGGGCCTTTGTTGTTTTTCCATCCTATTTTTGTTGTTTTTTAACTCTTTGACAAGCACCTCCAACTCTTCAATCTGGACTTTTAGTGCGGCCTCATTGTTTTCCTTTTCTTCCAGTTTCTTTGCAGCGTCCCATGCATGCTCTTTCAGTTCTTCATCAAGGATTAGGTCCATTGATGAACCTTTCCATAACACTATTTCTTTCCCCTTTCCTTTTGACTACATCGTTTTCTTCTTTCCATCTCCCTTCAGGGGCAATAAATCTTCTTTTTGACACTTCTATTTCTTGTCGCTCGTCACAAGCAAGAAGCTCCTCATTTTCACTTTAGATCTCTCTTTCCCTATTGGAGCCTCCCTCACTGCTCACAGGGGGGGGGAGGTTGGGTACTCATAATTATGTAAGCGTAGCACATGGGTTCAACAAAAAGGAATTTTAAAATCCCTTTTATACATTTTTTTCATATAAAAGGGTGCCATTTAAAGGGGGTATTCACAAGTTGAATAGAAAAAGGGTAGGTTTTATTCATGAAAAATTCACAGATAAGGGATTTTTAAAATATACCTTGAACACACGTGATACATAGGGTTTACTTATAGTGAGTCCCCAGAGCCTCATTGTTGTCAGCCTCCTTGCCTACTTGGGTGGGTGCAGGTACTTCCAAGGCTTTTGTTGACTCTAGGCTTACTTGCCAAAGTCAACAAAAGCCTCCTTGCCCAATTGGCTAGGTGTAGTTGCTTCTTGTAGGGTTACCCCCCTTCCTTAATTTGGGGAAACCATAAGATAGTCTACTAAGTTTAACTTGAGAAAATGTTTCTACTTGTCAACACCTTGACTATGTAAAGATACAAGGATACGATTCGTAGGTAAGACCTAGGTCTATCCCGCAAGGGGAGCGTGGTCTTCTAAATGACTCTTAAAATTAGATCACTCATAGAGTGACTGACCTTAATGCGGGAAACCTTTATTCTTGATTCTTAGAAACAATTCTTTTTCCCCAGCTATGCAAGGCACATAGATGTTGGGTCTAGGAGAACCCACGAACCAAAATAAATGCACCATCTTCAACTTTTTGATCCAACGAATCTGCTTTAAATAGGTGTGTGGTGAGGTTCCCAATTCAGTCCTCTCATGTAAAAAAGTACCTCGACCCACGATTCCAAAAGTGATCTCTACCCCACCCTCTTTGGATGCGAGAGGGATGAGGGAGGGACAACCTCTCTAGTATCTGCACCATCGTATCACAAAACTCGAGATTTGAGGAGTGACAAGCCATCTGGAAGATGCGTTAGAAGACTAGGAATCTCGAGTAAATGTCTCCCTCTTCCTACAATCATTCAATCACCAATTCAAACTAGTAAGGTATTTTATCAATCAGCATTATGTTAGGTAGAACTTACATTCCAAAAGAACCTCAAAAAAAATTCTTACGAACTAAGATCGGCTTTGATATAATTTGTAAGGTTCCCCCCCTTCCTAAATAGGAGAAACCATAAGATAGTTAAAAATAATTAAAAATTTGTGTACAGGTTGAATTCAGTGTTTGTTTTTTAGTGTTGTAAAATTCTATATTAGGGTAAAATCACTCAAAGATTCCAAATTTGGACTCAAAATTTTAAGATTCCAAGTGGAAATAGCTCGATTATTAAAATTGATGATTTTTACACCACAAAAGACCATAATGTTTTCTATTTAATGGACATATATTATTATTGAAGATGGGCATATTACATCCTTCCCCCCTTAAAGAGACCGAGATGTCCTCGTGTCATGAATTTAGGTTAATCTTTTAAGAGTGTAGCTTCATCTTCCCAAGTTACATCTCCTATACTGAAGAGGATAGTCACAGTGCTCAAGATTCTGATTTCACTTTCGAAGTTCTGGAAGTCCTTATTTCAGGCCTTGGGTACTCAACTTTGTTTTAGTATAACTTATCGTCTAGAGATCGATAGCTAGAGTGAGAGAGTCAACTAAATAATTGAAGACATTCTGAGAGCATATTGTGGGGACAAGAGCCAAGAAGATGGATTCAATACCTTCCTCTAGTAGAATTCGCTTATAATACATCTTATCATCAGATTATATGAATGTCATCATTCAAAGCACTCTATGGACAAGAAGGCTTATCTCCTCTAAATTTCTCCGATCCAACCTTAAGAGTTGAGGCATCCACAAAAAATGCTCGAGGACATGGAGGAACAGACCAAAGCTATGCATAAAGATATTAAAGCTGCTCAAGATCAGCAAAAGTATTATACTCGACACAAGGAGGTATGAAAGGATCTTAAAGGAAGGAGATAAAGTTCTGCTACGAGTGCAACCCAAGCATATCTCTCTCTCACTTGGGAAATATAAGAAGCTCAGCCCAAGATATTGTGGATCCTATATAGTCATCAAATGCCTGGGTAGAAGTGCTTGTAAGAAGCTGTAGCTCTCAGCCCATATTAAGGTCCACAATTTATTTCATGTAAGTTTTTTAAAGCCTTATGTACCTAGTCTTGATGAAAAGCAAGTTGTAATCCCAACTCCAAGAGTCCTTGAACTGCAGCCTAGTAGGATCATAGATTTTAGAGAAAGGCATCTCTGTAATAGAACTCTTATAGAACATCTAGTAAAATGGAAAGACTATCCTAAAGAGGATGCAACTTGGGAAGATGAAGCTACACTCTTAAAAAATTACCCCTACATCTCAATTTCTTTAATGGGGGGTGTTGGAATTAGGGTTGCAGGAATGCACACACAACTTCAAGAAGATGAGGAAGCTTGAGCACAACACAGTAGTGTATTATGAGTGCCAAAAATGAAAGATAACAAGCCCTAGAAGATAATGGGCGTATATACAATGCACGGGGGAAAAAACCTCCTAGTGAGGGAAAAAGTGCCCCGGCGGTCCTAAGTGTGTTCACACACATCACTACTATAATATGGTAACAAATCCCCCCTGGAGTGATGCGGTGAACAAGAGCTAGCACTCATGTATAGGGAAGTGTCTAGCTATGTGGACGAATCCACAAAAGGGAGTAAGCCCAAAGCTTTGCGAAAAGCTTCGAACTTCTCACGAGGCAGAGCCTTTGTGAAAAGGTCTGCAAGGTTATCCTGTGTTGGCACATAAGCCAAACTGATCTCTCCTGCAGAGAGTCTCTCCCTGACATAATGGTAGTGCACCTCAATGTGCTTCGTACGAGCATGGAACACTGGGTTCCGCGCAACTGCCAATGCGCTCTGACTGTCAGTGAAGATGGTGGTGGCAGATGGCTGCCCAACACCCAAATCAGCCATAAGGCGTCTGAGCCACACACACTCAACCGTAGCTGTGAAAGCTGCCCTGTACTCAGCTTCACAACTAGAAGTGGCCACAGTAGGCTGCTTCTTGCTCAACCATGATATGCATGAGCTTCCAAGCATGAAGCAAAAACCACTCGTGGACACGCGTGTGTCATAACAACCAGCCCAGTCAGAATCTGAAAAAGCATGTAAATCTGGCGGCAATGATCCCCCCTTGGGATAAAACAACCCAAGATGCCGAGTACCACTCAAATAGCGAAAGATACGCTTCACTGCCTGCCAATGCTTAATGCCTGGGCTATGCATAAATCTGCTCACCTGTGAGACTGCAAACTGAATGTCTGGCCTCGTAATGCATACATAAATGAGGCAACCAACAGCTGTCTGATAGAGTGTGACATCAAAGTGATCTCCAGCATCATGAAGACTCAACTTCAAACCTGTCTCCATTGGAGTAGCAATAGGCTTGCAGTCTTCAAGGCCAAATCTCCGCAACAATGTTTCAATATACTTTGTCTGACACAAAGCAATACCTCCATCACACTGCTTAAATTGTATCCCCAAATAATGATGCAAATGCCCCAAATCTGACATCTCAAAAGAGGCATTTAAATCAGCCTTAAAATCAGCAATATGACTCTCATTTGGTCCTGTGAGCAGCATGTCATCGACATAGAGAGCAACGATTAGATGTACACCATCCACACGTTTAGCATACAAAGTGCTTTCTGTTGGACTATTCTGAAACCCATGTGCAGTCAAATATGCATGTATTTTTTCATACCAAGCTCGTGGAGCTTGCTTTAAACCATATAAAGCCTTTTTTAACCTGCACACTTTGTTTTCCTGCCCTCTTTGAACAAAACCACGAGGCTGCGATACATACACCTCCTCATGCAAATCTCCATTTAAGAACGCAGTCTTTATGTCCAGCTGATGTACATTCCAACCATTATGAGCTGCTAATGCACAGATGCTACGAACAGTGGTCATACGACATGTGGGAGCAAAAGTCTCATCAAAATCAATGCCCTTCTCTTGAGCATAACCTTTTGCAACAAGCCTAGCCTTATGGCGATCCACTGTGCCATCAGGCTTACGCTTCAATTTGTAAACCCACTTAGTGCCAATGGCCTTCTTGCCAGGGGGCAAGTCACATAAAGACCATGTACCATTCTTCATAATAGCATCGTATTCTGCTTGCATAGCAGCCATCCAATTTTCTGAACTTTGTGCCTCATCAAATGAAACAGGCTCACTTTCATCGCACATACTAGAAACAGCCAATGCATAACAATCTGACGCATAAGAGGCACCATGAGAGCCAGAACGAGTGCGACTAGACAAAGGGGCATCCAACTTGCTGTCACGCAAAGTCTGCACCAGCCATCTAGGCATATTCCTAGAGCCCTCAATCTCTTGTCTCTCATCCTCAAGTGCATCATGCACATCTGCATCAGATATAGGCTGATCTGTGCCATCATTTAAAACCTGCATAGGCTGAAAAACTGCCTCATGAGGTATTGCACTTGACTGTGCACCACTGAAAAGAGGCAACAATGTATCATAGACATCACGTGAGCTGATATCTGTCTCCTTAGTACATGAAACCAAGGGCTGAACTGCATCTTCCACAAATACAACATCACGGCTAACCAAAATGCGCTTTGACTGTGGATGATACAAACGATAGCCTTTGCTCTCAGCACTATATCCAACAAAAATACATTTGACAGCTTTGTCATCCAATTTTCTGCGATGTTGCACAGGCACTAATGCATATGCCAGGCAACCAAAAACACGTAAATGGCCAACAGATGGCTTGCGGCTATGCCAAGCCTCATATGGAGTGACAACCTGTAATGCTTTGGTGGGACACCTGTTTAGTACATAAGTGGCACACATGACAGCCTCAAGCCAAAAACCATGTGGTAGACTTTGACTCTTAACCATACATCTTGCCATTTCCATGAGAGACCTGTTTTTTCTCTCAGCCACACCATTTTGCTGTGGTGTATACGGCACTGTACATTGGTGTTTTATCCCACGCTCAGCCAGAAATGCATTAAATTCTGAAGACATATACTCCCCCCCTCGATCTGAACGGAGGGTGCCCATCTTACTTTCTGACACATTTTCAGCCATAACCAAAAACTGTTTGAAGCACAAAAACACTTCGGACTTTGCCTTCAAAGGATATACCCATG
This sequence comes from Cibotium barometz, assembly GCF_041138505.1. Lineage (NCBI taxonomy): Eukaryota > Viridiplantae > Streptophyta > Polypodiopsida > Cyatheales > Cibotiaceae > Cibotium > Cibotium barometz. The sequence goes on from NC_141068.1 coordinate 38,123,246, forward strand.
CATGCCTGGTAAAATCATCAATGAAAGTCACGAAGTAAAGGTAGTTTCCAAATGATGGAGTTTGCATGGGACCACAAACATCACTGTGAACAAGCTGCAATCTGCGTTCAGCTCTCACTGATCCATCTTTGGGAAAGGAAGCACGCTGCATTTTACCCAATATGCAGCCCTCACAAACATGCTTGACAGGTGCCTCAAGCTTAGGCAAAGAAGACACCATTTCAGATTTCTGCAGGCGCCGCAAACTTGCAAAATTCAGATGACCAAAACGTGCATGCCACAGTTTTGCATTTGAAATAGCCTGCGTATCCATAATAGCACATGCTGAATCCTCTACACATTTGCCATCCATGTTGAGCTTATACAGCCCTCGACATAGTGAACCAGATGCTACAATGATGTCACCACAAGAGAGATCATGAACAGTACATCTGTCATCCACAAATTTTACAACCAAACCTGTTTTGGCAAATGCGGAGACTGACAGCAGATTCTTTTTGATCCCTGGCACATACAATGCATCAAAAAGTGTAAAGGTGTTGCCATTTGCAACATTCAGCACAATCTGTCCAACTCCTTTAACGGGATAAGAGGAGTTATTGGCACAAGTGACAGTATTCCCTGTGGGAGCAGACTCAAGGAAAGTGAATACACTGCGCTGCGAGGTGATATGCTTAGTGGCACCACTGTCAAAGTACCATACATCTGAATCTACTGCAGACATACATGTGTCATGCAAAGATGGGTCATAACTGCACTGCGCATTGAATGCCCATTCTGTATCTTGAACAACATTAGCAGATTCATTGTTAGAAGGAGAGGCATCTGCAACAGCCATACCAGCCTCTTTCTTCTTAGCCTCTTTCGCAGCCAGCTTAGGACACGCTTTGATGACATGATCATTTCCCTTACAGTACTTGCAAAATGTCTTCTGTTTGTCACCCTTCTTCTCATCTTTGTCTTCCTTCTTTGGTTGCGCAGCATTTGCAGATTTCTGCTTACTAGAAGAAAAGCCAGCTTTACCTTTCCCGCTTCTCTGACTAGCAACGAAAGCTTGATCTGCGACACGCATAATATTCCTGTTTTGCCTTGACTGGTCTTCTTGCAGCAAAACAGAAACTAACTCCTCAAATGATAAGGCATTGGGATTGCCTTTCATCATCAAGCGAAGAGTGGAAGCAAAACCCTGATAAGAATCTGGTAGACCATTCAAAACAGTTTGCACAAGTGAACTGTCTGACAGGATTTCATCTGCAGAAATGAGCTGCTCTTTGAAATCCTTGATCTTTGTCAAAAAGCTATCCATAGAATCACCTTCGTTCATATGCTCACTCTCCAACTGTTTTCGGAGGTAAGCAACACGAGCCTCATTTCTTGCCTGATACAATGTGGCAAGTACATCCCAAGCATCCTTAGAAGTCCTGCAGGAGCGAATATGTGGGATAATGGTACGTTTGACAGACAGCGCAACCAAGGCATGAGCCTGCGCATCTCTACCATCCCAACGAATCTGCTCTGCTGAAAGTGGTGGTTCTCGAACAGCTGCTACAGCACTTGTGCCTGCACCATCATCAACAGTACCTGTTTCTGATGTGTTTGCAGCATTCCCAGCCACAATAGGACGTGCATCAATTCCCTGCACAATGTTCCATAACCCCTTTGCTACCAATACATGTCGCATCATATATGCCCACAATGGATAGTTGGTGCCATCCAACTTATCCTCAGCAGCCAACATGCGGAATACATCATTGTTGTCAGCCATGGCCAATGACTGTACTACTAGATGTAAATGCTGTCTGCAAGAGGAAAACCTGTATAAAATCGACCTGTGCTATGTAGCACAGCCCAAAACAGACGAATGGGCACCTGTCCTGCAGATTTCAATCTTGACAGAAAATCTGCACAGTAGGACGATTTTGCCTGCGCAGTACTTGGAATGCAAAAACGGAGGGCGAAATGACCTCAGATCAAAATTCTGAAATGACCGAGCCCTACGGGCCTTCCCACGGCATATACTAACCTGCAGACGCTCGTGAAACCTCGTCGCAATCGGAGGAGATGAAGCGGCAGGTGCCGGTGATGCTGCCCGGGAGGAGGAAGCCTGCTCTGATACCAATTGTTGGAATTAGGGTTGCAGGAATGCACACACAACTTCAAGAAGATGAGGAAGCTTGAGCACAACACAGTAGTGTATTATGAGTGCCAAAAATGAAAGATAACAAGCCCTAGAAGATAATGGGCGTATATACAATGCACGGGGGAAAAAACCTCCTAGTGAGGGAAAAAGTGCCCCGGCGGTCCTAAGTGTGTTCACACACATCACTACTATAATATGGTAACAGGGGGGAAGGATGTAACATGCCTATTCTTCAATAATAATATATTCCCATTTGATAGATAAATTCACGGTCTCTTTATGATGTAAAAATCATCAATTTTAATAATCAAGCTATTTCTACTTGAAATCTTAAAATTCTGAGTCTAAATTTGAAATTTGTGTGCGATTTTATCCTAATATAGGATTTAATAGCACTTAAAAAAGACATCAAATCAAGCCTATATGTAAAATTTTAGTTATTTTTAATTAAAATATGATAAACTTCAGAATTAATAAATGCATGACTGGGTGTGTGATCGATGAACGGTTTGCACCCCCACGACTAGGGAAACACCCTGAACATTTTTGTCGAAAAATAATTTCACACCCGCCGGGCACTCCCACATGCATATCGAGGGTGGATGTCCCAAATTAGGGGTCCCTACCCCAAGAAGATGTCGTTCACATATGTGGGAACCTGTACTACATCTATGTAAGGACCAAAAGGCTGACCGCCCTAGCATATGGTCCACACTGGCCGACACGTGGACATCTATGCAGCCACTGACCCTAAAGGTACATGTGTACCTCATCTTTTGTCCACGTACAGGCATCATCCCTTTCCCTAGACTCATGCAGCCACAAACCGACGTACTTTCACCGTACATTCTTTGTACCCCGCTTTGCTCTCCCTTTCCCTTTCCCTGCATGAGTACCCCGTACCAGCCCCCATATAAACCCCCTAGTACCCCCATGGTCGACAACTCGACACCTGTGATGCCCGTACCCCACACTCTGTGCAGAGTCCATACCCGATAGTTTGCCTAAGCTCTTGCCCTAAAATTCGAGTTTAAGAACACCTTCCCCCCCATTGTGGGCGGGGACTTTAGTAAGGGCTCTTTGGCTCTTAGAGGTGGTTCCCACCTAAGAGTTTTATGCTCATAAAGAGAGCAAACGAATTCTAATTCATAATCTGACTAAAGCATTGCATTTGCGAGCGACGATGTGGGCTACAAGAAAGTGAAGAGAATGGCTCTTCCATGAAGACACCAAAATATCACCTCAAGAAGCGAGCATAACAGTGACCCTAGAGGGAATGCTCTGGATGCAACCCCATCTCTCCCCTTGGGAGTCCCACAAGGAATTAATGGTGGCCAGGTTAGCTTGGCCATCATTTAAGACAGATGTTTTTGATTGAATTTTTAATATTATCATTAATTAATTAAGAAAGAAGATACCACTATCCTTGCTTTGAAAAATACCAAAATCCTTGTGATATTGTTTTCTCGAGAAGATGATGTTGTTTATCGTATTCTATGGTTTAGTTTAGCAATTGTTATCTTGATTACGTGAAAAAGAACATGTATATCTTCTCCCCGCATTGTTGCTAACCCCATTTTTATGCTTTTGTAGTTGGGCGACGATGTTAGCAAGGCTCAGAGTTAGCCCAAGGTATCTCTCCTACCATTGTGAAGATGAGGTTTGCCGGTTTAGGCGAGTAATATGATGCTGCCTAGTTCTTCGGGCCCAAGCTAGTGTGGTGAATAAGCCCTCCATAGTGCGTAGACATCCCTCTAAGGAGTGGGAGGATCAATCGATGGAGCCTGATGTTTCTCGTAAACCACATTTCCTTCAACCCTCTATAAAACACAGACTTTCTGACAAATGAATTGATAAATTTCTCACTCAAACACAATCAGAAATAACTCACACATGTCAAGTTACTCTGTGAATAGAAACTCCATTTCATCTTCAAAAATTCATATTACATAAGTACATCAAAGAGGAAACACTTGACTGACAAATAACTTGACAAACAAAACTGCCAAAAAACTACCAAATTGCTTTAAAAACATTATTCTTCTTCCTTAGCGATTACATGTGTTTTAACTGCTACGCCAAAATAACTATATATCCCCAAAATCTACTTCACACGACTTTCTAACTTCCAACCAGATTTTAAAGGACACTTCACACTACATCCGATTATGACAATTTAAAAGACTAAGGTTTTAGACAAAAAATATCATCCAATATTCAGCCCTTAAACACTTGGCACAGCTCGGTGGCTTGATTTTTCAAAAAAAAAGACTTCGGACCTATAATCCCTTGATCCGTAAACTAGATAGGCAAAGTCAGGGCCGAAAAAGCCAATATAGATTGAGCAATGGAAGCTTGGAATAATTTTGCATTGGCTTCTGGGTTGAAAATCCAAATATGATGGAAATTAATATGATGGAAATTCCTCTTTTATCATTTAAATTTATTCATGCATAAAATAATTTATCTAAAATTCTTCTTTAATTTTTAAATAAAATATCTATTAATTTAATATTATAATTTCTCTCTTTCTCCATTGGAATACATGGATATCCATTATCATGGGAATTCCTCTTTTATCATAAAAACCTTTGGATTGAAAGTACGGGTTGGTTAGAGGATCTACTACCTCTGGGATTTCCCTGATTTTGGTGGAAAAAAAGGAACCTGATTACTTTGGAAGGAAGGAGCTGGAGTGTGGAATCTTGGTCCCTGATTTCCCCACCCCCAAAACGTTGATCCAAAAGGAGTTGGGCAATCCATACTGCGATGTCCAAATCCTTGATAGTTATAGCATTTCACTTCCTTGTTCAAGGGTGGAACTTCCAAAGTTGATTTCCAAGGGATTGAGTTCCAGGAAAGGGACCTTTCTTCCATTCTGGAACTTTTCATATTCTCAGCTTGACGTTGTTAGAGGCGGTGGAAGGTTGGAATCACCTTTTGGAGTTAGAAATCTTTTGAAAGACGATGGTGGTGGCTTCAGCGAGACCTTGACATCAAAGGCCTTGGAAAAATCCTTTGCCATCTGCACTCCTTCGGAAATTGGCTTGGCATTCTTCATCACTAGGATATTCAAAGGTTCATTCAATCCCTGAATGAACCTGGCCATTAGCTATTCTTCATCTAGCAGTGGTGAGTATTTGAGGAGAAGAGCGAATGTTGGTGATACACTTCAATAGTTCTGCTCCCTTGGGTTAGCTCTAAGAACTCGTTCATCTTGGTTGCCAAAAAGCTGGAAGGACCGAATCTCTTCCTTAGGTAAATTTTGAGATCATTCCATGTGTGAGTGTTCTGATCCAGAGACGGCGGTTTATCTTGCAGTGGTTACTCCATGCCACTCTAGCTGATTCTACTATCTTCAGCCTTGCAAGAGCCATTTTCCTCTTCTCATTGTACTCGGTGACATCGAAGTACTCTTCCATTTCTTCGATCCACTTCTCCACAGCCTCGCCCAAGTTTTCCCCTTCACCCTTGAAAGGTCCAGGCTACAATCTATGAAGAGTTTTACGAACATCCAAGTTGAGCTCTTCCTCATCGAGTTGGGGGTTATCATTTTCCAACCATGACGACCTCAATCCATGACTCTATCAATACGAAAATTCTTGTTAAGTCCCTTTACATATAATTCAAATCCGACTTTAGATCCAACTGATTCTGGGGTTCTTTAGATTGGATAGTCTCCCACAGAATCCTGGGATAAAGATCCCTTCTAATAGAACAACATACAGAACTCATTATCAGAGAATCATTCACTCATATTCTTAACACAGTAATGGTCCATTAAACCGAAAATTTCATCTGAACATTCCTCCACGGGGGATTTCAGTTATGCAGGTTTTTAATTTGTCATCCCTTAACTAGAGTCACTAGGTCAAGGTCAACAATAGCAATCTGTCAGCATAATCCACTAATCTCATAGTGATTTGCTGAAGTCACAATCATCATTCCATTTATTATCATCATCACTGAGATTCGTCCCATTCATCCTTATTGTGGCTTTGTTAAACTTATCTTCTTTCAACTAGAATTTAGGAATCATTATCTTTCAATCAGAATCCAAATCAACTCATCAATTCTCAACCAGAATTCTAAAATCATATAAATCCCCATTTGAATTCATCATCTGGATAGCATTTTTGCTTATAAGTTCAAGGTCTCAGATTTACTCATATATACTACCAGTAAAGAGCTGCAGTTATATCCTCGGTATATGCGACGGGTAGTCATGGTCCTTGGAATTATAAGGTAAATACCATCATGTCTTAGTCTCAAGCAAGTTAGAGATTCCATACAATTGCGGTAATTCCATATGAAGACCCAATTACAAATTTATGAATCTACATTTTGAATATCAATTTGTATGAATTTCATCACACAAAATTACAATCTTTTACTAGTGAGACCAGCAGGTCAGCTCGTCATCATACATATATATATCTTCCACGACATACGCATGGGTGTCCTAAGCATCGCAAGCCCGTGCATCACCTGGTCAGAACCCTCCAGGATCCTCCTTGGGTTTCCTAGCACTTCACTCAGGGACCGCTTCGTCGGCCCTTGCCCATCCTATCGTCGGAAGCACACCATTTTACACCATACCCAGGCTGGTCAAGACATGGGCAAGTTTTTGCCGTGTGAGCCGTCCTCCTTTGAACACTCCCCACCAGCTGTTGTTGCAACCGAACTTCCCTTAGAAAACACATATACCAAATGCTCCCTCCCAGCATTCTAGCGTAAGACAGTTCTTTAAGAAAACAGAGTTTCTATGCAAGTTTTTAGTTTTGATTTTCTTTTGAATACAATGAGTATATCTTAATTCTATATCCCAAGACTTCTAGATCACAGGTGTGGATTCCCAAGTAGAATTCCTCGAATTCTGAATTCTTGATCCTCATATCAAATTCAAAGGTCTCAACTTAGTTTTAGATTCGATGGGTGATTTGAGTGTAGATTATTAAACTGGTCGCATCGTCTTTTCTTGAAACTGATGAAGGAGTTATGTCTTGGTCATAGTGTGATTCAGGGTTTGAGTTCGCAAAGGTTCTCCCTCTGAACTATCTTTCTGGAAGGGTAATATTTCAATTACTACTTTACTGAATTTCATTCATTGAGTATTTTGCTTAACTGAATTAAAAACTAGTCCACGAATTCCTATGAGGAATTAATTAATCATTTATCTAAAATTCTGACTTCGATAGTTTTTCTGAATTTTCTCATTACCATCCTAGAGAATATGAAACGGTATAATTTTCCTTCACTGAGTATTTACTTATTCATAGGATTAAAGAAAACTCTTATTTTGATATAAAAATTATGTATGCACCTATTTATGCATAAAATCCAACTTCTATGGAAATACCACTTTTATATAAAAGAAAAATCCTTTTATGCATAAAAAAATTCAATTTTGATGAAAGCAACACTTTTATAATAAAAAAACTCTTTTATGCATCATTTTATGTATAAAAATCAATATTGGTGAAAGCAATACTTTTGCAATTAAAAAAATTCTTTTATGCATCATTTTATGCATAAAAATTAATATTGATGAAACTAACAATTTTATAATTTAAAAAATTCTTTTATGCATCTATTTATGCATAAAAATCAATATTGATGAAAGTAACACTTTTATAATAAAAAAAATCTTTTATGCATCATTTTATGCATAAAAATCAATATTGATGAAAGTAACACTTTTATAATTAAAACAAAACTCTTTTATGCATCTATTTATTCATAAAAATCAATATTGATGAAAGTAACACTTCTGCAATGGTCTTTACATTAGACCAGATGTAAAGAATGCATTCTTGCATGGGGATTTGCAAGAAGAGGTGTATATGTTGCAGCCACCTAGTTATGAGGATGTGGGTCACCCCGAGCATGTTTGCAGGTTGAAGAAAGCCTTGTATGGCTTAAAGCAAGCACCAAGAGCATGGTCTGACAAGATTTCTGAATATCTTGTCACTATTGGCTTTCATGTAGCCAATGCAGATTTCTCGCTGTATGTGAGACATGGTGATAGAGGAGTTGTGCTTGTTGCCATCTATGTAGATGACTTGATCATTACGGGGGACCATGACGCAGAGATCTTTGATGTAAAGATCTTGCTTAGACAGAAGTTTGAGATGAAGGATCTGGGGGAGCTCAGATATTTCTTGGGCATTGAGGTGATTAGGTCACCACATGGTATTGGATTACTGCAGAGACAGTATGGCTTGGACATGTTGTCCAAGTATGGTATGACAGGCTGTAAGCCTATTTCTGTGCCATTGGATCAGAATGGCAAGTTGAGTGCAGATTCAAGAGAGATCTTGGAGGATCCTACTATGTACAGGCACATAGTAGGAAGTTTGATCTACATGACGATCACCAGACCAGATTTGAGCTCTGCTATTGGGTTGGTGAGTCACTTTATGCAGGTTCCACGGAAATCGCATTTGGATGCAGTGAGATGCATACTGAGGTATGTGAAGTCTACTTTGCATTGTGGACTATTCTATGAGATTGGGACAGAGATATGTGTACATGGGTACACAGATGCTGATTGGGCTGGTAGTATCTCAGATAGAAGTTCTACCAGTGGATTTATGTTTTCTTTGGGGAGTGCCCGAGTATAGAGGAGCTGCTATGGCAGCATGTGAGGTAGCTTGGTTGAGAAAGCTACTTGCAGATTTGGGTCTATCAGTGGATAGACAAGTTGTCATTTTTTGTGACAACATTAGCAGTATATAGTTGGCCAGGAACCCAGTCTTTCATGCTCGTACGAAGCACATAGAGGTCCACTACCACTTCGTCAGAGAGAAGGTCTTGGCAGGAGATCTTGACCTTGTTTATGTCAGCACAGAGGATCAGGTAGCTGATATCTTCACCAAAGCATTGGGTACAGAGAAGCTCCGCAGATTCAGGGCTTCACTTGGTGTACATGAGATGGAGTTGAGCTCGAGGGGGAGTGTTGAGATATCGAGCTCGTCTAGTGAGGCGGTGCCACTAATGACCCGCCTGGGGGATAGACCCCACACTTACACCACCAGCGTGGTTGGTGAGATCAAGGGAGATATGCGGCTAGTGGGATGACAGGCTGTGTGACAGCCATTCTAGAAACTGGCATAGTTATAGCGCCAGCTCATTTAGTCGGGTTCACACTATAGAGAACCCGTGTATGTATTGGTTGAGTACCTTTCATATTATGGTGTACTCTTATTCTTGTATATGGTGTGTTGAGTGTTGAGTACAGAAGAAGAAGATTTCAGCCTCTCACCTTATGTGTTCTCTATTAGGGTTTTGTGAGTGTGTGTGTGTGCTTGCAAGAGCTCAAGCTCTCTTCCCCCCTGCATCTTTTTATAGCAGTGGAAGTAGCACATCGTGCGCGGGGCAGGGGTCCCACACTCGGGGCATCGCACGGATATCTGGACAAGAGACAAATCCGTCGGTTTATCCAAAACCGAAACCGAAAAAACTTCCTTTACCCGGAAAGCACGGGCGATTCCACCAGGATAACTCTTTCCTCTAACGTAGTCAAGATCATTGCTGCTCAAACTGATCCGATTGCACGTCTAACGGTACTTGGTCAGATCAAGGAAGAAACTTGCTCTTGGATCGTTGGGATCAATGTTTTTTTCCCCATCAAGAGGCACAGCCGCGTTGATTCCTATCTATAGAACAATTACTATCCGGATTTACTTCATCTATCGTAATAATAGAAATTAAATCTCGATTTACGGATCCATCAGTCCAGCTTAACCCCATCCACCAGTCCCATGGGTTAGCCAACCTCCCAACCACTGTAGTGATGGGATCCAATTAGGAATTTGGTTAGGTTTTGTCCCCGGGTACCAGGGAAAAGAGTTCCTAGGCCCCCTAGCCAGAAGTTCATGCAAACATAAAACTCGTCACACCACTTACACACCCAATATGAAATTGCCTTTTTCTCAGCAAGCATCAACTAACTTTCAAACAATCCTTTAATGAAACCATTATGTCACTGATGACAATCCTCAAAGTCTCTGGTTGAATCCTTATTTCCCGTCATTCATTCATCGGTGTACTTATGGCATCATTGGCAATCAGAACGCTCACCACCTGTTCACTCAGAGGCCTTTTCCATAGTTCCTAGCTCATAGTAACCAGCAATATATATTCATATAACAGAATGGAATCTCCGTGGAAGATCAGCAAGATCAACCCACGGATCCATATAAAAGAGCCATGGACTCATCCGTTGAGGACCAGCAAGGTCAATCAAGCAGATCCATGCCCGATTTCAGAAAACAACTCTTACTCCTTGTTCCAATATCTTCCTCGACGCACGTGTGGGTATCTGCGACGACCCAGAGCCCAAGCACCGTATGGTCAGCACCCTCTAGGATCCTTCGCAGGTGACCTAGCGCTTCACTCATAGGCCGCTTCCTTGGTCCCTAATCCACTGTACCGGAAGCTCACCATTTAAATCGAACCGAGGCTGGTCAAGACCTCGGCCGACCTTGCTACGCAAGACGTCCTCCATTGACTCTCCATCAGCAGTTGCAACTTTATCAGTTCGGTCTTCATGACCTTAATCCTCAAGACGGTCAAAATGCTTCCCCAGCATTCTTGACATAAAATAGTCATTTACAGACAGTCACAAAATACAGTTTCTATAACGAACTCTCCTCTTTCCACATTATCCACTCTCGGACCACATTACTTATTCCCTATTCCATTCAATGTGTACTCATTCTCATCCATTCACTCATATAGACTACACATTATTTCACATACACATTCACATTCATTATTCTACATACATATCCATGTTCGTACGTCCACATCATACATCCAATTTCACATTCAACATGCATCTATTTTCACATCCTCATTCATACATCCACATTATACATACATCCAATTTCACATTCATACATACGTATCTACATGCATACATCCTCATTCATACATCCACATTCACATACATACATCTACATCCGAATCTACATCCATACATCCACATCCACATCTTCATTCACATTCACATCCATACATCCACATCTACATACATACATCCATTTTCACATCCTCATTCATACATCCACATCCACATACATACATACATCCATATCTACATCCATACATCCATACTACATCCATTCTCGCCCTAACACATCCCATATACATCTTATCCCATCAGATACACTCTCTACCTCGTCCCATACACATCTTAACACATCCTAACTCATCTTAACACATTCTATCACATCTCATACACCTCTTATCATATCCTATCACATCTCATACACATCTTATCACATCTTTTCACATCTCATACACCTCTTATCACATCCTATCACTTCCCATACGCATCTTATCACATCTTATCACATCTCATACACCTCTTATCACATCCTATCACTTCCCATATGCATCTTATTACATATTATCACATCTCATTTAAAAATCAATCTTTTATGCATCTTCCTATGCATAAATTCATTTTAAATGAAAATGATACTTTTGAATTAAAATTCCATCTCTTATGCATCTTCCTATGCATAAACTCAATTTAGATGAGAATTGACACTTTTGAATTAAAAAATCAATCTTTTATGCATCTTCTTATGCATAAATTCAATTTGCTTGGAATTACACTTTTAGAATAAAAGAGTTTCTCTTATGCATCTAAGTTATGCATAAAATCCATTTATGATGAAAATCACACTTTTAGTATAAAAAGAATATCTTTTATGCATACCTCTATACATGAAATCCAATATGATAAAAGTAACACTTTTACAATAAAATAATCAACTTTTATGCATACCTCTATGCATGAAATTCAAATATGATAAAAGTCACACTTTTATAATAAAATAATCAACTTTTATGCATACCTCTATGCATGAAATCCAAATATGATAAAAGTCACACTTTTATAATAAAATAATCAACTTTTTTGCATACCTCTATGCATGAAATCCAAATATGATAAAAGTCACACTTTTATAATAAAATAATCAATTTTTATTCATACCTCTACGCATGAAATCCAAATATGATAAAAGTCACACTTTTATAATAAAATAATCAATTTTTATGCATACCTCTATGCATGAAATCCAATTATGATAAAAGTAACACTTTTATAATAAAATAATCATCTTTTATGCATACCTCTATGCATGAAATCCAATTATGCTAAAAGTAGCACTTTTATAATAAAATAATCAACTTTTATGCATACCTCTATGCATGGAATCCAAATATGATAAAAGAAACACTTTTAGATTAAAATAATCAACTTTTATGCATACCTCTATGCATGAAATACAAATATGATAAAAGAAACACTTTTATATTAAAAGAATCAACTTTTATGCATACCTCTATGCATGAAATCCAAATATGATAAAAGAAACACTTTTACAATAAAATAATCATCAATTATGCATAACATAAAAATCAATTTCTCCATGATTATAATAAAATTCTTTCAATTAATCTAGTATGATAATTCCTAGAATATGGTAGGAAGTTCTCTTTTCATGCTTTGAATAAAATTATTTTATGTGTAATTTTTATAAAAAATTTGCCATAGCTCCGCTACTATGACTGATAAATCTTAATTTATTTTGAAGGATAAAGCTTATCATTAAGAAAATGATTAGAATGATCCCTAATTGGATCATTAACCCAATAATGGGTTGAATCATCAATATTCATGAAATACATAAACTAAAAGCATAGAAAAAAGCCATTAATTTGACCTCAAGCATAGATTAATCTTGGATTAAGGAAAAGATTTATGAAAAGCTTCATTTGGATTGAGAATGGGTCATGAGTATGACCATTTCTTGAGTGAGAGAGAGAAATTACATAAAAACCATTAGAATTAAGCATAAATGGAAATTTATGTAATTCTTTACTATCATTAATCAATTAACTTCAATAGCATTCATCAAATTATGTAATTCTTCACTACCATTCATCAATTAACTTCAATAGCATTCAAAAACCATTCCAATTAAGCTTCTCAAGGTTGAGAGGGGTTGAGAAGAGAGAAGCATTGAGAAATTATAGAAAAGATCAAAATTCACCATTTACCTTACAAATTGCTTGATTCTTTGTTCACGGTAGAGGCCCCCAACCAATCAATTGGTTAAGAAAAGTTACGACTTATATAAAGAAAGGAGCTAGCGTAACTTAGAAGCCAACGGTATCTTGCCACTGAAGTTTTACCGTCTTTCCATGATTTGGTTTTGGCACATTTTTCTATAGAAGGCATTAAGAATTTTGAGATGAGGAGATAAAAGAAGTTCGTAGGCTAAGTCACCTACTTTATTTGGTCCACAATATCTGGGGGATAACTACTTATACTCCTCAAGAGATAAAGAACTTCTTTTGGTCCGTACTCAATGAAGACCATATCTACTTCTTTGAATTCTCTGACCGTCCTCTTCTTATCTGTATACTGTTTCTGTCGATCCTCGGCAACTTTTATATCTTTATGAATTGTCTGCATCTGTTGCTCTATGTCGCCAAGCATTTGACTGGTCATCTCGACCCTAATCAATGGGTCGGAACTAGTTAATGGAGTTAAGCAATCTTGTCCGAGACGGACCCTGATTAGATTGGTATGAAGGAATTGGTCTCTCAATTTGGGTTCTAGACTTCCCTGTGCCCTTTTCATGGTAGGAGTCGGGCAGTCTTTTAACTGATGACCAAAACCTTGGCATCAAACACCGGTTCTCACTTCTGAACTCATCGTTCTGAATCCTTAAAATAGGTGGGCTCCTGAGAAGTATTCTGGGGAAAGTGTCTTCCCTTTTTAAACAAAATCTTTCTTTTATTTTAGAGAGGGAAGGGAGATTCTTACTCCTGCATACCTCGAAGGCTAGGGGAGGAATCTTACATTCTACCCCACTTAAAAAGCGCGAGATGTCCTCATCTCGCAAAGTAGAGGACAACTCTTTTTCTTAAGATCCAATTTATTCTAGGGTTCCTTATATTTTGGTCAACCCAACAGAATACAGGGATAATTATCCCTTAATTAGAACTCATCATTAAATAACAATTCATTCAAATCATATCATTCATCTCTTTAACACGATAATGGTCCATTAGACCGAAAAATTTCTTTATGAACATTCCTCCACGGGAATTTCAGACAAGTAAGTTCTAAAGATGTTTGTGCAATCATTATGCTGTTGTGATAAATCAGAGTTTGTGCTCTGAATGGTGTTGAGTGAGTATTGTTTGTTAATGTCTTGTACAGAAACTTTTGGAGGCCATGTACACACCTTCCATCCTTTATGGATGAGAAGGGGCAAAGGGTTTTTTATACCTTTCGTCAACTAGTTAGCCCAACCTATAAAGATGCATTCAAACCATGGGGACAATATTATAAGGATATAGATTTCATGTATGTGACGTAGCTCATGCATGAGTGGTTCCTAGACCCACCACATGCGTTTTTTCAACTAGTGGATGGTGAATCACATAATAAATATATTCAATAATAAGAGGTCTCATACAAGGAGGTGTGTGGATGATGGTTCACAAATGTCATCCAATTGCATAATGAAGAAGTGGAAGAAGGTAAAGAAAGAAGCCATGGAGGATAATCAACACCTTCAGTAAAAAGCAACACATGTGAATCAACAGTAGTGCACAGGTACGATGTGACGAAGTATGGCTTCGAAGGAAAGCTTGCTTGGCTTACATGATTTGTAATTTTTTCTTTGCCATGAATCACTAATTTTAGTTCATTTGTCCTCTCATGAATTTCATATCTCATACATGTTGTAATTTGTTGTAAGAAAGGGTACTAGGTTGCCCCCCAATGGCCCGAGAGAATATGGACTGCAAGCATCACAACAAAGCCGAGACTTGGGAGTAGCTTAAATGAGAGGGAGTGGACATGATGTTGATATCAAACAAGCCCAAGGAAACTTAGTGAGTAGTTAAACTTGAATTTTAATTATCACCTACTTGTCTCAATTCTTATGTAGTTTTGCTTATGGCTAACTTTTTTGTATATTGATTCACTATGTAACGCAAGACAACGATGCCAAAAGTTGCAGTGATAAAAGTGGTGATGCACATGCTGAAGATGTGGGCAAGGAGAATGTTGATGAAGATGATGAATTAATTAGTTTTCATAGTCATCTTTGTCTTTTTTCATTTTTGGATATGATCAACTTATGTAATTTGCAATATAGTAGTATTGTTATAATGCCCACAACGTTGTAAATATTATACTTTTTTGTGTATTTGTATGTAATGTATGTTTTAAGTGATTAAGCATTTAAAAAAATTATGATTACTTAGTGTTTAAATAATGTGATTTAAAAAAATGGGGATAGAATGGGGGAGAGATGTGGGGACACATCTCTCTCCCATTATGTCCCCATTTCTTTTTGCAAATAGTCTGCGGATATAGCCATGCGGGGTTATATGCACTACTATGTGTGCAGTTATATGTGCGGCTATAGCCACACACACCTAGCTATGTGCATAGACATGCCTATACTCACATAAATGGATTCTTTTAACTTTACACGACTCTCAACATAGCTATTATCTTCGTATGTTGTAGTGATATTATCCTTTTGAGGTTAACCATCATTTAAGATTAGAAGGATAATTATAACTATAGATCATAATTTTTAGATTAATATTAAACAAATACAAATATTTTAAGATGTATATATTAACCTTTTGATACTTTTTTTAGCCTAAAGGCACAAAGTTAATCTTAATTTAGAGTAAAAATTGTTCTTTAACAAAGTTAATCTTGAAAGAGTAAAATTATTCTCTAATAAAGGAGGAATGAAGATATTATTCAAATTTTGAGCCTTTCAAGGACTAATAAATCATAAGTGACTCTAAGAAATTGGAAAATTTTAAACTAAATGATTCACATTTAGTCAAGATACAATTAAATTACATTGGATTTCACAATTTTAGGAAGTGATTTGTCAAAGTGGCCCACCAATCTTTCTTTAAAGATTTTATTTCATTGCATTAATTAGAGCTTATGGAATCTTCTTGACAAATGTTTTTTGAACCCTTGCATGCTCTGTAACTCCATAAAACTATGAAGATATGATTTTAATTACAGGTCAAAAAATAACAAGTTACTAATAAAAAGAGTAAAACTTCTAGTCTATGAAGGGAGATAGAATGAAGCAATTCTTTGAAGTGTGGCCTTTTGAAGGACTAATAAGTTAGAAGTTAAACTTCATAACTACTCATAACAAAACACTAGTCATAAAGTTTTTCATGCAAAAAATGCAAACCTCCACCACCATGCTCTTTGCTATTGCACCCTAGGGTGCCTGGAAGAACTTTGTTTATTATTTTTATTTTTTAAAAATATATGTGGATTCATCTCTTAGACCATGGTCTAATAATCCCTAGTTTTACATGTAAGATGAGATCTGAGACTTCTTCCAAATGCTCTCCCTTGAGCAGAAGGAGCCACGTAGGCTAGAGGTTGGCACACCCTTCCCATCATCCCACATAATAGATGGATAAGATAGCAATAGAGGGAGTTTGCATTGCAGGTATCCATACAGAGATAGCAATCAAAATAGCAGCAATACCAATGGTGGTGGTGGTGGTGGGACTGATTCTTGTACTCCACCTTTTTTTCAAGAGAGACTTGGTTGTGCTTCAATTGAGCTCCACTTTGAGTACCACTATAGGATTTGGTACTCTTATCACTCCTTATTCTTCACATGCTTGCACTCCTTGCTCTAGGGAACCTATTCGCTATTCTTACCAATGTCACATCCCAGTGACGATGGATCATCATCAAGGAGGGATGACACATGTATTGGTAATTCATATACGTTAACTATTGTTAGTTCCATTTTCCCATAATATTCTCATGAAGTTAAAGGACCAACCTGATGAGAAGAAGAGCTATATTTATGAGCAAATTGATGAAAAGAAGAACTATATCCCCATGACCAATCTGATGAGAAGAAGAGGTATATCCATGACCAACCTAATGAGAAGAAGAGGTATATCCTCGACCAACTCTATTAAAAGTTTTGATAGCCAAACAAATATATGGAGTTTGATAGAAATTGGATATTAAAGAGGATGATGGCCATTATAAGTCATCGAATGTTGAAGGTATAAGATGTGATTAAAGAGGCAGGTAGAGCACATCTCAAAGGTTTGGCGGCTTCTCATCGGTGGCACCAAAGTATTTTGTGCATACTTCACAAGTGAATCCCTCACTTTTCCTCCAAGCATTACATAGCTTGTGCCATAGCTTTTCCTCACTTTTCCTCCAAGCATTACTGCATAGCTTGTGGCATAAGTGTGCTCAATTATTAGTAATGAATGTGTAATGAAAGAGGAAACTGATCATGCCTATCACTACAATAGAATGAAGATGTAGCAACAAAAATAGCATCGCTTTTATTGCTAGAAGGGTCAGCAGATGTCAGGCTATTTTCATTGCTAAAAATGCTGCTATTTTTGCTAACAGGTTCATTACTAGGCAACAAACATAGCAACAAAATATCACTGCTATTTGCGTTGCTGAGTAGCCAAAGTACTACGTGTTAAAAAATGTTGGGACAGATTGGGGAGTCTACACAAACTCCCCAGTATGCCCTAGGTCTTATTTCTAAATTAAAATAGAGTCACAATTTTATGACACAAACATAAACATAAGAAACACATACATTGTGAAGAATGCAATTGAGCCCAAAATTTATTTTATTTCACAGTGTCTAGCCTTTGTCCATATATACAAAAATATATCAATTAAGAGGTGGCTAATTACAATCCTTATTGGATTTCGAGTGATCACCATCATTGTCTTCGTCGTCCTCTTCACTTCCTTCCACCGCTTTATGCTTGTAGTCAGGATCCTCCTCTTCCCCTTCCCCTTCATCCTCTATACATGCCATTAAGCTCAAGGTAATAAGGGAAATAAAATACAATTAGATATAGATAAGAGAAGAATTTAGGCTCACTTAACTCATCTTCTTGAGTCCCCAAAATGGACTCATCCAGGTGTATGCCTCCCGTACGTATCCACGCTAACAATTGCAGATGGGGGGCTTTGTATCCATAGGCATACTCCTCCTTTGTTGGGTCACACCCAAAAACCTCCCTCTACAAAAAATAATTAAGAAAATATACAATTAGTTCAAGAAAATGATATAGTACAAAACAAAATAAAAGGAGAAGAAATGATTTACTAAAATAGTTACTTATGAAACTAGGAATAAAGGAGGACTTTCCTCCTCCCAATCCAACGTGTGAAGCCTCTAGCTTCCATAGTTGATCGGGAAGCGCTCGCCGAAGCTTGGTGTTGAAAACCACGTGGGTTCTTTCTCACGAAGCTATGCACGTGCCTCCACTCCTCGTACGTGCAAATGTTGATCTTCTCCAAATTATTATTTACTGCTCTCTTGATATTTTCTATCCTATTGGAGAGAAAAATCTTGATTCATCTCTTCATCCACTCCTTTGAGAAACAAAGACCTGCATGTGGAATAGGGAATTTTGACTTAAGCACATCAATAATGTATTGCTTTGAAAGCTCATCTTGTTCTTTCCACTTTTTGAAGGAGTCCATGAACTCCAGGTTTTCAAGTACATGTATGCGATTCATGACTTGCTTTCCTCGTGCATCCAAGGACACCATTGACATCCAAGTTGTATGGTAGGGTGCATGGATCCAATGGTGGAATGGGTCTTCTGGGGTGGCTCATAATGAGAGTAGAGTAGATGAAGAGTCCCCCTCCTCGGGAGTTGCATCAGGATACCTATTGCTACTTTTTCCAAAGCAAAAGTAGCCTGCTCCCCCCCGCTAGCATGTCTACTAGTCCCCCTAGACTCCCTACTACATTCTCATCGTGGTGAAGATGGATGTGAGAGAGCGAAGGTGGGTCTAGTTGAGGAAGGTGAAGTGGGATTATCACAACCATACCATGATGGGCCTGCACCACTCGAACCCCTACCAATTGGACATGTGCCTATCAAAGGTGTGCTTCTCTCTACCCCGGGTAGCCAAGTGGGGTAGATAACCCCCATGGCATTGAGTGAACTGATTGTAATCCCTCCTGCATATAATATTAAACAATAAGACCTATAGAGCGCATAAAAGGTTAAATTTATGTATGTGAAAAGGTTTGATGGAATGATACCTATGTCTGAGTAAACTAAGACCAATCTTGTTGCCCATATTGTTTATTCATAATAGATATCAGATTTGTCACATCTGGGTCTTATGATAGGTTGATCAACATTGCCTATACATATATGCATAAGAGTAAATTGCTTATAGCATAAACCATAAAGGCCTTATCCATAGAGCCTTATGTACAAAGCTTGATATATAGAGCCTACGCATGGAGCCTTATGCAATCATCTTTGATATTAAATGGTTCAAGGTGATAGGGTCAAAGCATGTATTTGTGGTACCAAAAAGGGGTGTCTTGGACATTCCTCTTCACATAGTGAATTTTGGGGGAAACAATGGAAATAAAGAAAAGAAACAATTATTGTCCACAAATAATTGCAACTACATGCCCACGACCTCCTTGGTAACGACCATCTTTCACTCTCTCACTCTCTCTCTCTCTCTCTCTCTCTCTCTCTCTCTCACACACACACACACACACACACACACACACATAGAGGCATTGAGACAAATTCCATCGTTATGTGTCTCGCTTTCTCTCTCTCTCTCTCTCTCTCTCTCTCTCTCTCTCTCTCCCGTGCAGAGTCAAGAGTAGAGTCAAGAGAAATAGTCAGCTTCCTTCATTATGCATATGTATCCCATGTAGAATAACCGATGCCTAGATGCCATACATTTTTGTCGGCTTAGCTCCTAAATGAGGCATCATCGTCTACTGTAGCCCAAGCTCTAAATATTCAGCTGGTTCCTAGTACTGAGATTGTTTGAGCTACGGCGGTTAGTGACATCCATTTGTCACATTGTACCAAGGACTTAGCCAAGTGCATGGAGTCGCAAAGTCAAGAGGTTTCAAACATAATAGAGAGACATCGGTTCTAGGATACTGAGGTGTAGAAATGTAAACACATTAGAGCTACATACTAAGCTGGGTACTTAGCTGATGAGATGTCAATAGCCTTAATTTTGCATTTGCATCATGATTTCTTCATGTCATTAATGGATGGTTGTTTTTTGCAAGTTTCACCAATGCCACTGTGGGTCCACATGTGAGCATTGCAGCGCAAATTCCACAAGAACTCATACCAAGTATGAGAGATTAGAACAGGATGAGAGAAAACATCCAGGTTGCTAGAATCCAAAGAAAGAAGATTTTCAGAGCTGTGACCAAGTGTTGGTGCAAGGAAACACAAGGATTGATAGAGAAAATTAAAATAGAGATTCTTGGGAAACTCCTCCTACATCCAACATTCCGTGGGCTACGACCACCTAGTAATGGAACTAGAGAGAGAAATTTTCTCCAACATTCGCAACCTCACTCAAGTAATGAGTTGTTTTTCAAAAGGGCAACTGTGATGGCTTCTATCAATGCCAATGATGCAAAGGATTCAAAGCTCTTAAGTAGCAAAATAGTTACCAAGGCATCGGGTATACATAGGAGGAACATCATTTCTACCAATTCACACTTGCAGTTTGAAGATGACAATGGACTCTTCCCCCTATTTAACCAATGATAGGTGCATCGTACTATCACCATCACACCACAGAGATTAAAGACCTTGTATTTGATGTCCGGGCAATAGAGACCCGTATCTCCCCAAGCAAAAAAGATATATGTCAAAACAGGATTCGTAGAAAGGCTTTTGTGATGCATTCACAGTGCATCTACTTGACTTGCCTCAGGTATGCAATCTATCCTTGAATGTGATGTCAATTACCTCGGAACTCCTCTCAAATACTTTTCTAAGGTGGCATTGCACGTTATACTTTGCAATTTGCAAAGCTCGTATAGCTTTCTTATCCACTTTTTCTTCCATTTAAGTACATAAGAAATTTTTGGAGTTCTTTTAAGTATGCATGGGAGGTCTCAAGTACACTTAGTAGCTCTTAAGTACTTTTTGGAGTCTTTACAAAGTACTCACACACTCCAAAGAATTTTATAGAGTGCTCTTAATCTGAAGGACTTGTGTGTACTACCTGAAGTCCTACCTAGTACCACCCTAAGAACAGTCAATCAATGTCTAAAGTCCTTCTAAGTATTCTTAAGAACTCCCAACCACTATCTAGAGTACTCATAGGCACTTTTTGGACTTCTTTGGAGTGGTCTCAGCCACTCCCAAGCACTTTTTGGAGTGTTGGCAAGTGCATCCTGGAATTCTTTCTATGCTTGCATAGCCTATGGACTTAACCCTAATCTTGAGCACCCAAGGGTGAAAAAACACAAAGAGAAGAAGCATAAACAAAGAATGGAAAAAGAGGGCTTACCCCTTTAATGAGAAGCCCTATATGAGAGGATTGGCCTAAACACTTGTTCACTTGAATAAACCTACAAAAATGAAACATAATAAACAAAAATGTTAGTTATCATTAACACATTAGCAAGAAAGGAGAATAGGAGGAAAAAGAGGTGAGTACCCTAAACCCTACTCCTAATGAATAAGTAATTAAAATAAATTAGTTTATATTAAGCCTAAAGCCTATCTCTTGGGAGACAAAATAACACTGTTATAGTTGTTGTGTAGTAGCAAAATCCTCGGTAATTTTATGTCATAAGTTCTTGATGGTGTTGTGTGTCTCGTATTAACCCTAAATCAGTTTTGAGCAAGTTGAAGATGTCTGGCAATGATCATCAAGGGCCAGAAGTTGGTTCTGAGGCATGGTTGATAGAAAAAATTTGTTGTGTGTGTGATCAATATGCAAGGGCCAATCTATACGACAACATCATATAACAATTATGCGTCTGGATGTATGGTATTCATGAGGCATTGGCATGACCAAGTGCAGATGATGACATGGAGAAGAATCATAGGAGAGTGCTAGGTAACATGGCACACCATTTGGTGACATCACGGGTAGAGTGTAGAAGGTGGCAAGGATTCATATGGAAAGCATGGCTGAGAATGAGATGCCTCCAACATTTCCACATTAGGAGAGAAAGAGAATCTAATTATGGATGACATGGTGAATGACTTCTTTGGACGACAGGTCATAGGTGATAGTGAAGAAGCTCCAATGTCACAAGAGGAGGAAACTTTGCATAGAGAGGCAAGCACCCTTTTGTATGAGGGATGTTTGTACTCCACACTCCAAGCAAACTTAAAGATATTAAACTTGCAAACAACTTATGGATGGAGTGATGCAAGTGTCACAAGTCTTCTTTGGTAAGATCACCTCATTATATTCTCTTAAATAGAAAATGTTTCATGTTCTATATACTCTCCTTACTAGTATTTTGACATATGATTTCTTATGTTATCTTGTAGGCTTCTCAAGAAGATTCTCCCCCCTTAAAATATATTATCAAACTCAGGAGATGGGTGTCATAAAATTCTCGCACTATGCTAGGTATGGATTACACAAAAAAACGCGCATGTCCCAATCCAATGAGAATGCATGCTATTTAGAGTGGTTAAAAAGATGAAACACAATGTCTACAATGGGGGAGAGCCACTATAGGGATGATTTGCAAGGATATAAAGTTCCCCAATAGACACTTCCCTATCATTCCTCGCATCCAAAACATGTTTAATGTAGGGGGATTGCATAACTCTTGACATGGCATGCTACTCATCGCTCAACTAATAGCATCATGAGGATCATAGTAGCTGATTTATGGCATGGTAATGTGTGGAGCATCATTGGAAAGAGTTTTAAGATGAGCCCCATTACTTACGTCTTGGCTTGGGCATGGATGTTATTAACCCATTTGGCTTCAACAAGTCCACGTCATGGTCTACTTGGCCTATTATATTGTTGAATTACAACCTCCCTCTATGGGTGGAAATCAAGAAAGAAATTAATTGCATGTGCCTATTAAGTTTACTTGTCATCGATGTAGTTGAATCATTTATATCAAGGGCAGTATGTTTACTTGTCATCAACATAGTAAGTTACCTATCTCATCAGCGCAAAAATTTTACTACAAAATCAATTGTATCATAATTCAAAGGGAGCTTAAGAAGAAAAAAACAAGATCCACCCACTGAAGAGATATTAACCACATCTAGAGGTTAGTAAAGAAAAAGAATGCAAGGACTGTGTGTAGCATCCATGTACAAAGAATATTATAGAGGAGAACCATTTTTTGACTTGCACCAAGACTACAAAGAAAAACCAACAACATGCTGCACAAAAAGTACTACATCCATGGATACAATTTACATATGTTCAGTGACAAAGTGCTGTAGAGTGCTACATTCATGAAAACAAAAGTATTCAATGACTAAGTGCTGTAGAGCACTACACCCATGTACAACAAAAGTATTAGCTGATATAGGGGAGCTGACTTTACATGGCACTTGATCTACCACATTATCACCCTCTAACAACTCCCTTGCGCATCCACTCTCCATAGGATAGTATGTGAGCTCCAGAGAGCATAAGCATTCTTCTATGTGTTGCATCGCTCAGACCTGATCAGGTTGTGGTCTTGCATTGAAAACATCCTCTTCTATAAGAGGCTTGCGCTTAATTGACACCACCCACCTGTGCACAAAATCCAAAACATCCTTTCCCATAAAATTAATCCACTCTAACTCTATCTACTTCTCAAGAGTAGGCAGTATAACATATGTTCCATCTTGGTTTGTATAGCACTTGTAGTGACTATCATCCAAAAGCAGTGTGTTCTTGTTGGTGAACTCTGGTAACAAAGCCCAGAATCTCCTCAAGGGCTTGAAAAAAAAAGGGTTTTCCCTTGTATTCAAAGGAAGAAACCCCACATATTTCTTGGCCCACCCACCTGACCAACCTGTCCTTTACAGCTGGCAAAGACAAATCAATCCTTCTTTGCAAGTTTGCCAGCTTGTAGCAGCAACTCCATATGAATACCTTTTCTATTTGTCTCACAGCCCAAGATGAAGAATGCAACATCCTTCCTCACATAGTGAACCACATTGGAGTCTGGCCTCACAACATGGAAATCGGCATATGATAAGTCACGAGGCTCTTTGCTTTTGTGAATGTCATGGGTGACCATTACAACACCACCATTCAAATCCAAGATCAATGCATAAATATCTAGCATTCCTACATTTTCTATGCAAGGTTCTTAGGCTGAGGTTTAGGTAGCACCCTTTTGATATCCACATGTTCTTGGACGAGGAGGTCAGGTTTGCTACCAAATCACTTGAATGTTAACCACAAAAACAAAGGCACTTGGTTAAATGCCTTGAAAAAGGCACTTGGTTAAATGCCTTGAAAAAAAATTATAGTCATAAATAGTATAGCACGTATGTACTAACGGAGAACAAAAGGGTTTTCCAAATGGCGTACACAATGTCTGGCAAAAAAGTTTCATATGCATGCATAAAGTGTTACAACACAAGCTTCATTCTAGCCAGGAGTACATTGTGCAAGAAGCTTCATTCCAGCCAGGAGTACATTGTGCCAGAAGCTTAAAGCTTCTTGCATGCATGGGGTTTAAGAGGGTCAATAGATGTATTTTTTTTGGTTTTCGCCCTGTCGGCTACGATCCGTCAACTTGTCTAGGTGCACCCTTATGCTTCTTCTAGCATTGCATAGCAATGTCCAAACAAGGTCTCTTCCACTTGACCATCATTTTTGTCCTTCACTGCACCTACAGTTTCCACATGTCTAGAGGCATTTTCTGACATGACAATACAATCAAGTTTTTAGCATGTTATCATTCTACATCAATGCCATCATGGAGCTGTTGAGTATATACCTTCATGCTATTGTTCATGGCAAAGTTTTGCAGTCTTGTCAACCTCTTCATCCACTTTGAGTATCTCAGCTCCACTTAGTAGTTCATGGATAAACGTAGATGTGGTATTCGATTCCACATGAGGATTTTCATTTGCATTCGTGCCTATGACACAAGTTAAAGGACGTGTGCACATAAGTCACATGACATACCAATTCATTGTAACTTCATAGAGGCAAAGACTAGCAATAAAAAACTCACCACATACAGGTACCCAACAGCCCAACACTTTGCAATTTCAAGAATTTCCTCCCTAAACTTGTGGTTGTGAGCACACATAATTTTTTTCATACATAGTAACGAAAAGCAAAAAGGGTGGTACTTGTGTCTACAGGCCAAAATGAAAAGTCTTGCCATGTGGTCACTTGACAATGGGGTTCCCTACACCTAGCACAATCAATAGAACTGTAGATAGACATGTAACCACATGCGATTCTCATAGCGGGTGAGGGTGCCCAGAGAGACCTCCCCTCATGTTGTATGAACTGAATTGTTGTTCCAACAAATGCTTCGTGGTTTGACAATTCCTCAACTTAAGATTCTACAAGATCATGTTTTTCCTGTCATAATAAACACCAACCAAGGTAACACAACTTATGACTTGAAGAACTTGAAGAGTGCTTGAAAAGTGCATTTATAGTATCAAAATGAAATTGGAGTACTTGAAAAACACTCACAAGTTCTTGAGTAGTGCTTAGAAAGTGCTCAAAAAGTACTAGAGAGCACTTTTGAAATTGCTTTTTGCCAGTACCACAAAGCACTTGGAGTGCCAAAAAGCACTTTTGAAAGTGCTTGCCATACTAGAAAACACTTGAAGGACTTTAAAGTACCCCAAAGTACTTGGGAGTAACAGAAAGTACTTTACAAGACTTTACTACTTCAAAGTACTTTAAAGGACTTTTACCACCTTAAAGTACTTTAAAGTAGTGAAGTACTTACTTTAAATTGGTGAAGTACTTCAAAGTAGTGAAGGTCTTCAAAGTACTCCAAAGTTCTTTAAAGTACTTGCGATATAAACATTGAAGTACTTTAAAGTGCTTGCGATATAAATGTTAGACCTAGGAAACCACCAAGCACTCTGAAAAGTGCTTGTGAAGCTCTAAAAAGCACTTCAAGCACTTGAGAACATCTTCAGTGCTTGCCTCCTACAATGACTGCACATCCTTCTTTAGCTGCACCACATCTTCATTCACACCAACTCTAGAAAGCAGTCTATAAATCGCACTTATTTTCACCTCAATCGTCAACATATCTACTTCATCAAGGTTTGCCAATCCGTTCATTTTTTCCAATTGTGTCCACTGTTGCTCAAGCTCGATGTGTATTTCGTTAAATGCAGAAAAAAATCCTTCAGTGTTTGTGCAGCCACATGTCTCTCTTCTTTTGTAGTTCACCTTTGACCTAAGCAAGCTTTTCTTTCTCTTCATTTGCCTTGGCATTGACTTTTTTTGCCAACCCCCATCTAACAACTTCATGTAGAGGGGGTTGTCTATCCCATTGTAGGGCCTTGTCATTGTTGTCGACATTGTAAGTATAGATGTTACACCATCAAAGAGTGACAGTTCTCCACATGGCCCGTAGTCCACTCGAAATTGTTTTAGCTTTCATTGAATCCCTCCTTTCTACGTTTTAAAGTTCTCCAAGATGTTTCCACCAAATTTTTCCCATGCAAGGTAGTGCTTGGCTAGATCAGCTAACGCTGCTGCACATTCATTGTTGTCAGCTCACATTAGAAGAGGCTGCTTGATAAACCTTTTGGTAGAGGAGTCGACGCACAGATCAAGTAGTTCTGATGACCTGACCATGTTAACGTATATCTTAATCTTCTTTTGGTAGCGAGTCATGAAAGCTGACAACCACTGATCTTCAGCGAGGTCGTCCATCGATCAAATCCTTGGGCATATTTCTCTTAAGACTAAGCCTATACTCTACGTAGAGCTCCTCCGCCGAATGACAAAACTTTGTTAACTTTGGGTATGCATGATCACGAACATGTGTTGGCAAGATAAATGCAATCTACCACTTTAGTGACATATTAATCCATATAGCAAGAGGGCACAGAGAACCATAAGCTTAAAGGGTACTCACCTTTGATGGAATATTTTATGGTGGGAGGAGGTGGTTTTGTTTTCGGAGATGCACTTGGTTCTCTTGCCACCATGGACTCTCGAGGGGGAGTGTTTCTAGCTGAATTTTAGTCTTCTTGAGTCTTGGCCATAGACTTAAGAAGGTGGACGTAAAATGTTATCAAGAAGAGACTTTAAAAATAAATAAATTTGTACATGTGTTTAGTGATTAGTACCTATAAATAAGGTTTTTTACTGAGTGGCCCATGTGGCTAGATTCGTGAGCTTACCTTTAAGTTTATCTTTGAGTGGTTGGATAAACTCAAACATTTGTAGCATTGCCTCTTGGTTTGGTAATGAAGTCTAGGGGCAGGGTGGAGCTTCGTGAGTGAAGGAGGATCCATTTGGGAAAAGGGGTGGGAAAATTGAGCTTTTGCGGTTGGGATTTTGTCAAGGAGGAGGGGACTTGCCTATGCTAAACCATGTTTGTCGATTAGACAAGTACTGGTGTAGTGGGTGTGGTTTGGGAAAAATGCCGAGGGGTATGCCCTGGGATCCCAATGATGACATTTACATCCTGGAAGCCTTGGGCTTCTAAGAGACATTTGGGCACCTAATGCTGCTGTGGTGGGTGATGAAGGTTTGTGGTTGTCAAGGCTTCCGGCCTCTTTGTCAATGAGGCTTTGAGCTATGTTGTGGTTGTCGACATGGAGAAGATGCTTTTGATTTATGAATTTATGATACATAAATGTGTGTTGCCTTCATGGAAGCCTTGAGCTATGAGAACATTGTGATAGGAACCTAGTGTTGTTGGCTGCACTGTGCTTGGGGTTGCCTAACTTGTGGCTATGGGGCCTTTTGTTGTCATGGCTTCCTGGGGAGTTGCTGTGGGCAATGAGCACATGCGGCATGCTTGGGTATCCAGAGGCAAGTGGTAGCCTTGTGGTCATAGTAGGTGGTCACGAAGAAGATCCAAAGTTGAAGATTTGGCTTACAGATGGTTTTTTTTTAGCTTAGCTGGCTTTTGCACTTGGGTTTAAGATATGGCCATTTGGGGATCCATAGTTCTGTGTAGCCATTGTAGAATCCTTGAGCATCAAGAAGACTCTTAGGCACCCACCATTGATTGTCATGAGATAAAGATATGAGGTTAAGGTGCTTGCAATGTGGGTGGTCAAGGTTGTAGAGTTGAGGGGCAATGTCGATGATGACGAGGCTTGATTGTCATTAGTGGATGGTGTTGAGAGTGGCCGATCTAACAACTTTGGTGAGGCATGGGGTGTGACAATAGGGGAGAATATTGGTGATGAGGATGGGGCATGAGGGGGAAGGGTAGTCGGGGGGGCGAGGGGGTGTGTATGATTTCCTCTTAGGACATAAGAGGACTGTGGCCTTTTGGCCATGGATTTCCATGGTGGTGGTTTTTTTCATGCCAATTGATTTAGCAGCAGTGAGTGGCATCAATCCACTCTTTTCCAATTACTATTGGGCCTTAGAGTGCGCCTGCATCGATAACATGAAATCTGCACTCCAACTAGTTATTTCCAGTGGAAATTTTAGGAATCAAATACCTAACATTCATTAGACGCATTTCATGTGATATTTGAATGTAAGTGTCTTATTTTGTTAGTGCGGGTTTTCCAAGAGTTTTCCACACCTCCAAGAATATGAGATTGTTTTGGGCCATGGGATATATGTGAGCTTACCACCATTTTAGACTATTCTCGGTCGCAGGAGTCCAATCCATATTCTTCATGGTGGGTCGAGTTCTGGTGTGGTAGGGGCACTGGAAGACTTACTAGTTATGGTTGGGGGTGTAAGAGTATCCTATATGGAAGAAGTTGAAGGGGGTAGAGGATCCAAATTAATGCACTCCCCATCCTAGAGGATCATTGTTATCTTGCCCTCCTTGGGGAAGCTTGAGGGTGGCTACGTTGTCAACCGAGTTGATTGTACTTGTAGCTTTCTGGACCCGGCTACCTCCAAGGATGATTGCTTCCTTTGTCTCACTTGTTGGAACCACATAAAACTTACAAGCGAAGGGGTTAGATAAAGTATATATAGTTAGTGTAAAAGACCCAAACCCAAGGCTTTGTATTTGTTGTTTCCCACCACTAGGCAATTGCATTTTGGCATGGGAAGTTTTAAGATATTTTTTTCTTAGAGACCCGTGTTTCCCATGGCAAAAGATAGTGGCTAGATGTGGGAGACAACAGTGCACGCTTTCTTTGTATATTTCTACCAAAGGGGAAATCTATGGAGACCCTATGGGCGGTTCTTTCAGCATGTGGAGCTACACTTACACTTAGGGTTTTAAGCGAGGTAATGGATTTGTAGGGTTCATGGATGGTCTAGCCATTTGGAAGAAAGAATTGCATGCTGAGTTTGCGATGATCTAGGAGGGTGTCAAGTGTAGCAATAATTTTCAGCCAATCATGAATCGATTTCATCATCACTATTGACAAAAATTACCATGCATGGCACTTGTGCGTCATCAAGGGCTTGATGACAAGCATCGAACAAAGAGCTCATTTCTCCTGGTAGTGGTCACGAATTCTTGGAAAAGGGAGCTTTAGCCATGGGATGTGAGTGCCAAGTATATAAATTAACCTTGAGCATTTGAGACCCTTTTAGAGAGGTAGACATGATGCGTGTCCCAATCATGGATCAGTTGTGTTTGTCGCATTATGAAGGGTCTACCCAAGATGCTATCATATGTGGCATTATGAAAGTTCATGACTACAAATGTGAGGTGGAATGTCATGTCACAGAGTTTTACCTTGGAGGGCATGCACTATGCCAAGGCGTCGTGTAGATTTCCCATCCATGAGCTTTATGACCAATGGAGTATGATGGCCCCAGTTTTTCTAGCATGTTTGTGTGAGGATGCATACACGAGCAACTCCATCCAGGATGCCTTTGACCACATGTCCATTATAGGAAATGGGAAAGATTGTGTTTGTGTCATCACCTATGAAGTAGTAGCCCAGCACATTGACTCAAATCTTTGGTGTGCCTTTGGGTTGTGGGTTGTGGGTTGTGGTGATGGAGTAAGTTTGGATGATGAGGTTTAGATTCATCCGAGGAATCTTAGTTAGCTACCTCCTCCATAGAAGCCTGTAGTTTTCATTTATCCAATCCCAAAGATCATTCTATAAAGTTGGACCACCTTTCAACAAGGTTCCAATGGGAATTTGGATTTGGGAGGAAAGGAAGCCTGAGAGATTGGTTATGTCACGTTGATGAGTAGGAGCTTCTTGAGGGGAAAGGCCTTGATCATAAGGTCAACTAGTAGTTTGTGATAAGATGTAAATGGGATGTGATAGGATGTGAAAAGATGTGAAAAGATGTAAATGGGATGCAGTAGGATGTGAAGAGATGTGATAAGATGTGAATGGGATGTGATAGGATATGGTGTGATGAAAATGAATGTGGATCATATGTGATGTGAAATGGATGTAATTATGTGATATGATGTAAATTGGGATAGATGTGAATGGATGATATGTGATGTGATGTGAATCGGGATAGATGTGAATGAATGAGATGTGATGTGAATGGATGAGATGTGATGGGATGTGAATAACGATAGATGTGAATGAATGAGATGTGAGGTGAAATGGATGTGATGTGATGTGATGTGGATCGGGATATATATGAATGGATGAGATGTGAATTAATGTGATGTGATGAGATGTGGATATGGGTATGCGAGTGGATGAGATGTGATAAGTATAAATGTGGAAAGATGTGATGAGAAGGAAAATGATGTGATTGGATGAGAATGGATGAAGGAGGATGGGAATACATATGATTTCACTTGGATTAGGTAATATGGATTAATGTGGAACAATGTGGAAAGACGAGAGTTCGTTATAGAAATTGTATTTTATGACCTGCTTTTTTTTACTGTTTTATGTCAAGCATGGTGGGGAAGCATTTTGATCGTCTTGTGAATGAGGTCGTGGAGACCTAAGTGATAAAGTTGCAATAGCTGACGAAGAGTCAACGGAGGACGTCTTGCGTAGCACGGTCGACCGAGGTCTTGACCAGCCTCGGTTCGATTTAATTGGTGAGCTTTCGGTACGGTGGATGAGGGACCATGAAAGTGGCCTATGAGTGAAGTGCTAGGTGACCTGTGATTGAAGGATCCTAGAGGGTGCTGACCATACGGTGCTCGGGCTCTGGGTTGCCGCACATACCCATGCGTGCATCGAGGAAGATATTGAAACAAGGAGTAAGAGTTTTTTTCTGAATTCGGGCATGGATCTGGTTGATTGACTTTGCTGGTCCTCAACGGATGAGTCCATGGCTCTTTTATATGGAGCTATTGGTTGATCTTGTTGATCTTCAACAGAGAGTCCATCTGGATTTTTAAAGGTGAGTATATTTCCGAGTACTATGAGCTAGGAGCTATTGTGAAAAGGCCCCTAAGTGGTGAGCAATCTGGTTGCCAATGATGCCATAGGTAACACCGATGAAGGAATGATTGGAAACTAGAATTCAACAAGATATTTTGGAGGATTATGATCACTGATACTATGATTTCATTAAAATATTGTTTTAAAGTTAGCTGAATCTGTGAAACATGCATTTTCATATTGGGTGTGTAAGTGGTGTGACTATCTTGAAGTTTGCATGATGTGCTGAAAGATCCCCACCCCCTCCGCACAATGAATTCGGGGGTGCTAGCAGCAGAAGTAGCACTTCTTGCATGGGGTAGGGTCCCTCACTCGGGGCCTTGCCCATGGATGTCTAGACAAGAGACTAATCCCTCGTTTCTTCCAAACCCGGAAAAACTTTCCTCGCCCGGAAAGCAAGGGCGATTCCTCCAAGATATTTTTACTTACTCATAGTCAAGAGCCTTGACTAACTGAACTGTTCCGACTAAGCTCGTAAGTCCCATGGTCAGATCAAGGAAAAGACTTGCACTTGGATCATAGAGACCAACGCTTTTTTCCTCTTTGAGAATCAGAGCCGTTGATTCTTTTCCATAGAACAATACCTATCCAAAATTTACTTCATCTATCGTACCATAATAGAATTGAGTCTCATTTTAGGGATCTATCAGTCCAACCTAACCCCATCCAATCCCATGGGTTAGCCAACCACCCAATCACTGTAGTGATGGGATCCAATCAGGAATTTGGTTAGGTTTTGTCTTGGTGGGTACTAGGGAAAAGAGTTCCCAGGCCCCCTAGCCGGAACTTCATGCAAACTTCAAGCTAGTCATACCACTTACACACCCAATATGAAATTGTCGGTTTCACAGATTTAGCTGACTTTAAAACAAATTTTTAATGAAATCATTGTATCACTGATCATAATCCTCCATAATATCTGGTTGAATTCTCATTTCCAATCATTCCTTCATCGGTGTACCTATGGCATCATTGGTAACCAGAACACTCACCACCTGTCCACTCAGGAGCCTTTTCGATAGTTCCTAGCTCATAGTACCCACCAATATATTCACTTATAAAAAATCGAGATAGAATCTCCATTGAAGATCAGCAAGATTAACTAACAGATCCATATAAAAGAGCCATGGACTCATCCATTGAGGCCCAGCAAGGTCAATCAACCACATCCATGCCCGAATTCAAAAAACAACTCTAACTCCTTGTTCCATTATCTTCCTCGACGCATGTGTGGGTGTCTTCGGTGACCCAGAGCCCGAGCACTATATGGTGAGCACCCTCTACGATCCTTCGCAGGTCCCCTAGCGCTTCACTCACATAGGCCGCTTCCTTGGTCCCTCATCCACCGTACCGGAAGCTTCCCCAACATTCTTGACATAAAAAAGTCATTTAAAAATAGGTCATGAATACAGTTTCTATAAAACGAATTCTCATCTTTCCACATTGTTCCACATCAATCCAGATTACTTAATCCACATCCATTTCATATGTATTTCACAAGCGCTTCCCCTAATTAGTTGCAATCAATCTTGGCTTTGATACCACTATTGTGGTAACATGAATCCAAATTAGTGATTGCAATTATATAAAATATCAAGAATAAATAGAATAAATAATTACTGAAGACACAATATTGGGTCCTATTTTCCCTCACATAATAAGAGTGAGCCTATGATTCCTTTTGGTATACTTAAATATATTTTTGGAGATAGCTTTGTGATTCAAACTAGTGTGCTTTACAAATATGTCAACTTTTTCAAGAATAGCTTGTTTAAAAAGTAGCTTGCTTTAAAAATAAATTTCTTGAAAGCGCAAGCTAAGCTACTTTAAAAATAGTGTGCTTTATAAATATGTCGACTTCTTTAAGAATATCTAACTGGATTTTTTTTTTTGGGTGCATTGGACCATCCACGAGAGGAAGATTAAGACAAGAACGACATGAATGTATACATTGTCAATACATGATTCAAGACAGACATGAATGCAATACTATCGATTCACGATTCAATATTACTATCAAAATTTTATGTGTACACATATATACAAGGGAGTCCATATGTCGAAGTAGCCCATGGCTTTAGTTACAAAAATATATATACAACCACATCCTCAATATGGAATGTGATACTATAAGTGTGAGTACTACTCAGACCCAGATGATGACTCGGTGCTCCCTCCATGCTCAGATGAGCTCACATCGGTCAGAATGTCCGATGAGTAGTGCTCACGTCCACCCTCTGCAGTGACGGCGGGTGGATCATCAGTAGCTTGTGCCTATTCAAGTAATATATAGTATATAAGTATATATATATGTAATTCAATAAACCAAAATCATTCGTTTAGAGTTTTCAAGTACCTGTCGACCGTATGGTCTCATGGCCATCTCAAACTGTGCGTCCGTAAATACGTCCCTCGGCTCTAAAGATGGCCCACGTGTCACGTCTGCTATGCTGGCAAGCATACCCAGTATCGTGGGCTATGGGCTTCCTCCTCGTAACCCGTCGCTGTATCATAATCAACACAATTTGTAAGATTAAAACAATCATAGAATCAATGAATTAAGTAAACAATCAAATAAAGTGGCAAGATACTTACGAGCTCTGCCTCCCATGACTCAACGCCGCCAGATCTGAAATGCGAAGATCCAATGGTCTACATCTGGATCCGTCGTGCCTCCACATGCTGCCTGCTCTTCACGCCACCCTCTGTTCGTTTCTTTGCCTCCTTCCACTCGCATTTGTGTGCAGTGGTAGGTTTCTCGGCAGGATAGCCACCCGCAGCTACATTTAGCCCATCATCGTATGCGAGTTTTTTAAGGTGAGATCTTTTATTACTTAAGATCTCCCTTATTCGCGTCCTTCCCCATACATCCGAGAATGTAGCATGTGGGGGATTGGAGTACCAACTATGTACAGCCTCTATCACCTCCCCAACTAATCGGTTATTTTGATCTTTAAATTTAATAAAACAATTTCTATACAAGTTTGATACTACCCCACGCATGTACTCCATTACCTCTTTTCCCCTCGCATCCATCACTATCCCGCCCCTATCCGTCACATCATAGCAGATCACTCCCTCCACCTCTCTCATCTCCTCCTCATCCGAACTGTCTCCTCTAACTCTTCTCCCTCTATCTCCTCTCTCACCACGTGCCCTACTACCTCCCCCACCAAAGCACCCACGGGTGGAGTCACGACTGGGGGATTATCTACGTGACGGTGGCTGTGAGCCCTGATGTGACGGTGGCTCTGAGGGAGTACGTGATGGTGGCTATGAGCCCTGACGTGACGATGCTTGGGAGGGTGTGCGTGAGTGCGTCTGGGATGAGGTACGTCTCCTCAGTGGGCGTGGAAGAGGAGAAGCTGCATGCCGTCTCATCAGACTCATAGGCATAGACGACAGTGGAGTGCCCTGGATACTCGTGGTAGGGGTATAGACACCAGGCATGGAAGGAGGGGGATGGGCATACATGTACTCTGTAAGCTCAACTGGACCAGGATGGCGCCCAAAGGAGGATGGGCATACATGTACTCTGTAAGCTCAACTAGACCAGGATGGCGCCCAAAATGATTTAGCATCTTCATCAGCCAATTGTTGTATGCAAATGGATCGGATGAAGAACCTTGGAATATCCATAAAGAATCTACAAAAATAAAAGTATATACATGATTGCATCAAAGCACAAATGCAAGCTAGGCGCACATATGATTTTCCACCATCAAACTGACATCACTATCTAGAGAATTCACATCAACAACACTCAGAACTATAGAGTTATCCTCCTACAACTCTTCAACATCCATCTTGTGTGGTTATCTTCAAAGGTTGCACACACATTATTGCATGCATGACTATCACCATCCTCATGTACATCATGGGCTGTCCCTTGACTCACACAAATACCATCATCCAAGCCACGTATCAGCTCTAAGACCATAGAATGGGGAAACACAGTCGCGTGTATACACTCGTCCACCAAAAACGCGTGTATACACCCATCCAGAAACGCGTGTATACACCCGTCCAAAAACGCATGTATATGTGCGTGAACCGTCTGTGCAGACAGGATACACGTAGACATACACGCGTTTCTACACGCGACCTGTGAAAATTTTTTTATGAAAGCAACCGCCCTTCGACAAATCGTCCTTATAAAAGGCCCACTGTCGCCCCCTGTCACAATCGTTCACCAGATGGCAACCAGAGAAGAAGAAGGATGGAGATAATGCATGACTTAAAAGAGACAATAGCATAAACAAATCTGAGGAAAGAGACAGGGCAAAGGACAAACTAACTCACCTCTAAAAAAGTGAGTCTTCTTTTTGGTTGGTTTCCTTCACCCGTGTGTGCTCCTTGTCTGCTCCTTGCACTTAGGTTTAGTGCTCTGTTGGAAGAGGCGACGACGACGGAGAGCAGATCTATTTTTTGAAAATGTTTTTTTGGGGAAGGCGGGTTATTTTTAGGTCGAACAGGTTGTCGCGTGTAAAAACGCTTGTATAATAAATCAGCCGCGTTTATACATGCGATTTTTAGGATATAGCCACATTCATACACGCAATTTTGAGGATGTAGCCGCGTTGATACACGCGATTTTTAGGATGTAACCACGTTAATACATGCGATTTTTAGGATGTAACCTTAATACACGCGATTTTTAGGATGTAGCCGCGTTAATACACGCGATTTTTAGGATGTAGCCGCGTTAATACACGCGATTTTTATACTTTCATTAAAAACTGATTATTATTTTGTGTTTTCTGGTTTGTAAAATAGGATATCATCAACATCCTCAAGCAATTCTGGTGAGGATGAGACAATGCATCATCGTAATCGCGATGTGTGGTTGGGACAAAGGATCAAGTGTATGTGTAATCGATATCATGGATG
Organism: Cibotium barometz; assembly: GCF_041138505.1. Lineage (NCBI taxonomy): Eukaryota > Viridiplantae > Streptophyta > Polypodiopsida > Cyatheales > Cibotiaceae > Cibotium > Cibotium barometz. The sequence continues at coordinate 38,159,631 of NC_141068.1, forward strand.
CATTGTACGAGCACGTCGAATTACCTTGAATCACATCTCCATGTATGGAGAATGGAATCAAACAGGTTTAGAGGTGAGTAGATGTAAATTGATAGTATTCAAATGACTCATGGTATCCAAATTAAATTAATGGAGTTGTAATATATATACTCTAATTGAAGCAGGATGCAGTACCACACCCTAACATGGTGCCCTACGCGCGGCGAGAGCACGCAAAGCATCGACGAGATGATACTGTTTTTATGTAATATCTCTCTCACACTCAAGAAATGGTCATACTCATGACCATTTCTCAATCCAAATGAAGCTGGGATCTATTGTTAGAGATGAGTGGGAAAGGGATGACAATAGCCCTGCACCCTACGATGTTGTGGAAGAGGAAGTGTTTGATGATCTGGTGCGATATCTTTATAAGGATGATCCCAAAGGTATGGACGACGATGATATGGAACAAGAGCATCTTTACAAGGCTTCATCGACACCGATTTTTGAGGGGTGCACCTTCTCTATTTTACGTACTTCACTTGAACTACTCAATATACAAACAGTTTATGGATGGAGCAACGCAAGTCTTGATGCATTATTGAAGTAAGCATTCTAACTTGCAAATTTGAATTAGTGTTTTAGGGTATAAGGTTTAGGACTAATTGATGATATTGGATGTAGGCTATTATCAAACATGCTTCCAAAGGGAAATAGACTACCCACCTCAAGAGACATAACGAGGTGCTATGTGACATCTCTTGGAGGATTGGATTATGATCGCATACATGCATGCGTCAATGATTGCATTCTCTTTCGTGGGACGCATAAGGAGGCTCGACATTGTCTCACTTGTGGTGAAGCAAGGTATAGAACAGATGTGAAGAGTTTTGATGTACCTCGTAAAGTCTTGCAACACTTTCCTATAATTCCTCGCATCAAACACATGTTCAAGTGCAAATCCATAGCAGAGCTCATGTCATGGCATTCCTCACATCGATCGGATGATGGCATGTGGAGAATTCCCGCAGACACTCCTGCTTGGAAGCATATTGAAGATGAGTGGCCCAGCTTTAAAACAGAGCCCAAAAACTTGAGACTTGGCCTAGGTATGGATGGAGTGAATCCATTTGGTTTCAAAAGTACCGCATACAGCGTGTGGCCAGTTGTGTTGGTGAATTACAACCTTCCACCATCAATGGCGATCAAGAAGGGACATCTTATGTTATCGGAAACATAAAGTCAAGCATATGGATGTTTATCTCGAACCATTGATTGATGAGTTGGAGGAACTATGGAGAGGTGTTGCGGTGGTGGACATTAGTAGGCCTCCCTCCTCTCGACACTTTGACTTAAAAGCAGTGTTGATGTGGACAATGCATGACTTTCTAGGATACAACGATTGTTTTGGTAAGAATTCTAATACTATTGGCTATATTAATCATAAATATTGACTTTATTATTCTAACTTTTATTTATATTTTAACAGGTTTGAAAACATCAGGTAAACATGCATGTCCTGTTTGTGGCCCTTCGTTAGTACATGAGTATGCTGACGGTTTGTGTAAGACCATATTCGATAATCATCATGGATTTCTCTCGTCAGATCATCCTAAATATGTTACAGGTTTGAAAACATAAGGTAAACATGCATGTCCTGTTTGTGGCCCTTCGTTAGTACGAGTATGCTGACGGTTCGTGTAAGACCATATTCGATAATCATCATGGATTTCTCTCGTCAGATCATCCTAAATATGTTGCTAGTAAAAGTAACATTCTTCCACAAACACTTCGTGCAAAAGATTGGAAGCGTATTTGGGAGTCTACAAATATTCTTCCTCCAGATGGCATGAACAGGTATAGTAATGTTTTTCAATCTTGTTTTGTGTAGTCTCTAATTGGATTAAAGGTCACATAGAGCAATCCCTTGTGTAGGTACTCCATTTTTTTTCGGCTACCATATTGGACCCATTGTTATATGTACATTATGTGTGCTATGTTATATACACATTATGTGTGCATATACTAGGAGGCTAACCCACATTAGGCTTGTGAGCATGGGAGCATGGGAACCAGCTCTAGTGGAGCATGGGTTAGGACTAACCTTAAGGTTTAAGGTTAGGGTTAGGCATCCAAGGGTCACACATGAGGAATGGAAAGTCAAGAGTGGTCCATTTCGAGTTATATATCGGATTGGCATGGTTGCGTATGAACTAAAACTATCTCCAATTGTTAGAGTTCATCCAGTCTTTCATATCGATAGATTGAAAGGGAAACTGGGAGGTGAGGATGACACAGTCACTCCTCAAGAACTCGTTGAAGTCGATGAATTATCCTATGCATGAACCTGATAAGGTACTTGAATTCAGGGAAAGGAAACTTTGTAGTTGACTAATCCCTGAGATTAAAATTAGGTGAAAAGATAGGGAAATTGAGAATTCGACTTGGGAGTCAGTTGAGATTGTTCAGCGCAGTTCTCCTTCTTTTCATTGCAAGAGTGCAATGTTTTGAGAGAGGGGAAGTATGTTATATGTACATTATGTGTGCTATGTTATATACACATTATGTGTGCATATACTAGGAGGCTAACCCACATTAGGCTTGTGAGCATGGGAGCATGGGTTAGGACTAACCTTAAGGTTTAAGGTTAGGGTCAGGCATCCAAGGGTCACACATGAGGAATGGAAACTCAAGAGTCACTTGAGGGCCCTCCTATATAATAGGGGCATGGGGCACACTCAAGGGGGCTTGGAGGCTAGGAAGCTTGAGGCTTATGCTATGGTCTCTTGTGTAGAGATCTATATCTACTCATCTACCATTTCACACTATAGCTACATGCTATTGGATTGGAGTTATACCTCTTGATGGTATGGGACATCAAGGTAGAGGTATGATGTATTTCATTTATGATTCATGTGTGTATCCCTTGGGCTCGGGGGTGGTTGGGTGGTTGAGTTTATGCCTGATTTATGCATGTTTATGCATAACAATTATCTAGGGAGATCTTAGGGTTTTAACACCCATCTTAAGATCAACCATCTTCTTGATCACATGCACATCTTCAAGAATGTGGGATCTCGTATTTGGGAACATGTTATTGGTAAACGAGACAATGTTAGCGTACGGGAGGACTTGCGGGTCGCAGGACGTATGCCTCAAGCTTGGCCACGAGAGGCGGGTGGGCACGTTCGTCTTTCGCCTGCACCATGGATTATATCAAAGAAAGAGGAGAAGCAGGTAAAGCAGGCCATCACCACTTTGTGTACTCCCACTGGATGCATGAGATCATTGAAGGGAGCCTTTACAACCACTAAGAAAAGAGGCGTTGAGCAACTATATGGGTTAAAGTCCCATGATTGGCACAAGATGCTCCAAGTAAGTGTTTTCCAAGTCTTGTACGTTGAAATTAAATTTTGTAATGCCATAAACCATACTTACATGTGCTCTTATGTGTGCAGTTCATACTACCTACTACTAGCATCGACCATTGTGTAAATAAGAGTTTGAAAAAATGTATTTAAAAGATGGGCCAGCTTGTGAGGTATGTAAAACCCATGTCAGATCACCCTTCATTATACCTTGCAAAATTCGTTAGTGCATGAGGTATAACGTACTATTCATTTATTTTTCAGATATGTTAGTTCCAAAGCAATTGATCTAGTCACGTTGGATGATGCACGTGTTATGGCAGTAGAGGTGGTTTGTTTGGTAGAGGAGACTTTTCCGCGAACCATTCTCACAAGTCAACTACATCTCATTGTGCATTTAGTGGACGAAATTACTTTATGTGGCACTGTGCATGCACGTTGGATGTTCTTCCTAGAGCGCTTCATGAAGACCTTAAAAGACTTTGTGAGGCAAAGTGCAAGGCCTGAAGGAAGCATGGCCGAGGGTTGGTTGATACAAGAGTCTCTTGTATATATTTCAAAATTTCTTGGTCAGGTGGACAGCTCTTTGCCACGACTATGGAGCAATGAAGAGGACTTGAGGATGACCTCTATTGTGCCTCAAGGAAAAGGACAGAGTAAAGTAATTGACAGAACATTGATTGATGATCTCAATTTCACTTGCATCCTTAATAGTGATGTGATGAGCAGATGGGTTACAAGATATGAGGATGCAAAGACAAAAAGGCAAGCAGAAAGAGCTCTCTTTCGGAGGCAACATGGCTCTCGTAAGACGTACCCTAAGCATCTAGCAACACTTTTGAATGATATCCATGTTGATTGGTTGCATGAGGAAATGGAGAGAGCAGAGAGTGACGAGGGACTGCATATCACGGTGGAAGAATGGGAGTATGCACAAGGATGCATGTTAAAGGTACATAGAACTAATGTTTTGCATTAGTTGTAAGTGATTTGCTTTTAATATTTATTCACATTGCTTACACAAATATTGCTTCTATTTTGGTCTAGTGCACTATGTTCAATGCTATATGGTGTGAAGGCAAGCATTTTCAAACATAGAGAATTGATGAAAACACAAGATTGCGGTGTCATTAGTAGCTTTGAGGGAGCTAATGGAAAAATGGATGATTATTGTGGCACAATCCAAGATATATTTAGGCTTGACTTTTGTCGCTTCTTTGTGTATGCTTTGGATATCAAATGGCAAATGAACGTGGTGGAAAAAGGGCCTAATGCAACGATAAAACACCATGGAAGTGGCTATATAACTATTAACTCTACAAAGTTTTGGCCAAACAAAGAAAGATAGGCTTGTATTGCCACAACAATGTGAGCAGGTATGCATTTTTTTACTAAAAGATAAATTTAGGAATTTTGGGAATTATTCGAGTCCCATTTCTTATAGGATTGGTTGGAAACTCGATATTTTTGTGTAGTTTGAGCTAACATCTATTTGTTGGTGCACTCTTTGTGCCATTAGATTATATCTTGACACAACTATTTGGCGTATTTGTTTGTAGTTGTATAGATACATACGTCAATGCAACAATATTAGAAGGACAAGGGAAACATGACACTAAGCTTAATTGAGATTATACAACACCTTTCATATGAAGAAGATAATGTTAAATACTATCTCCACTTTGAGACATTGAAATAAAAACATGGGTTTTATTTAATTTGCCAAAAGAATTCTAAATATCACTTAAAAAGGAACCTTAGAAATAAGAGATCTAAAGAGTGTGGTGTTAGAAACAACAAAACAAAAAGTAAATCTCAATGACAGTACAATGTGCTAAGTTTACGATTGATCCACAGATAAAAATCCATCTTAGACACTATATCAAGATTATAAATCATGATATATATGCTCAAATTTGAGGGACATTGAAGTAAAAACATGGGATAATAATGCCAAAGAACACTTGGAAAAGGAACCTTAGAATTGAGGGATCTCCAAAGAGTGTGGTGTTTAGAAACACCAGAAGCAATCAAATTTCAATGAGATTGTTACATTCAAGTTTACAATTCATCCGAAGACAAAAACCCTTCGTAGACACTTTGTCAAGATAATAATTGAGTACAAATTGTATCTCAAGATTTTGAAGGTTCCCTTATTCTGCATCATCTAGTGTTTACTTTTTTGTGCAGCCACTTGCACCACACCACTCTTGCAAGGATGGGTGACCGTCTAGAAGAGCAGAGCACTTTGATTCTAATGCCATCGCTTCCAAATCATCTTTGCATAAAGCAATACATCGTCTCTTCTTTAGCAAGCTCTCCTCTAGCACAACTCCACCACAATATATCTCTATAACATAGCTATGTTCAGGACAAAACCCTGTGATGAGACCGTCAATAAAGCCTTTGTCAATGAATTCTCTATTTTGGCCACTAGAGCTTGAGATGAATACATTTTTTGTGAGAACCTTATCAATGGCCTCAAACTTGTCAACCTTGCTGATGAAAGAATAATAGTTACAATCTCAACTGTTCCAGATGTCCAGGCATTATCTTTTTGTGTGTGGATCATGCCAAATTCATAGAGCACCTTTGTTGACTGGCTAGAAATCCCTTTGATAAGCATTCCAATGGTGATGAAATCAACAAAACACACAAGAATATATTCATATTGTGAGTTTAGTGTGTTCAAAGCAACTTGGAGAAAAATTCTGAGGAGAGCTGCTCCTTTGTACCGTGTAGGTCCATGATTGCCAGTTGAAATGGTACATGCTCTTCACTACAGAAGGCTATAATCTTTGTCATATCAAAACCCACCCCCTAATTGTCCAAGGAATAGACTCTTGTTGAGATACAATAAAGTTACTACACTTTTTGGAAGTGAAGGATTTTTTTTTGAACGATTGAGAGCGTCCTAACAAAGGACTGGCTGCTGTAGCTCCTCAATTGATTATACTCATACTCCCCTAGCTTATATGTCTCACACACCTGTTCCCAAGTCATCTTTTTGGAAGTGAAGGATTTTTTTTTGAACAATTGAGAGCGTCCTAACAAAGGACTGGCTGCTGTAGCTCCTCAATTGATTATACTCATACTCCCCTAGCTTATATGTCTCACACACCTGTTCCCAAGTCATCTTTTCCCTTGTTAGATCAAAATATAGAAGGCGGTTATTGCATCTTTGAGCACTCGATCTGTTTTTAGCTTCCAAGCCATCTCCTCCATATTCATTCTTTGATGGGTTTGCTTTTCCTTCTTAAGCAATATTCTATTATCAAGAAGTGTTGTTTGAATGTCCAAAACTTCACTCTTTTGAAGGCCTAAAATGCACCTAAACGTTGGGCCTAGCGTGACTGTTCCTGGTGCCTGCTGAATTTACCCATTCTTCAAAGTTGGAAGTTAGGGATTTTGATCAAGACCTTTAGTTTGAGTTTTGCCCTTTGTATTTGGTAGCAAGCCTTTTGCATATAACCTCATGATCTTAACCCAATTCGGCCATACATCATCATCACATAGAAGCAAGTGTAAATCATTTTTTACAAAATTCTTATGTAGTGTATGCTCCGTGTGGTCTCCACAAAGGCCTGCAAAGTTGCAAAGTAAGAAGTTAGCCCCCTTACTATAGATATCACAAAATATTAGGAGGAATCATGCATCTATGGGTTTTCAATCATTTGGAGCTTATGCTCAAACTTGAGTTTGAGCCTCACTTGCCACCAGTGCTAAACTAGTATATAATGGTGATGCTTGATCTTAGGTTTGAGCGTCACCTCCGTATGAAAATCTAGCACTTGCAAGTGAGGGTCCAACTTAAGTTCGAGCCACAATTAGATATGCAAGTGCTACACCATCACATAGAGGTGAGGCTTGAAGTTCAATTTCTTTGCAAGTGATTGCTCCTCTTCTTGCACCCGAGAGCTTGCCATGTCTTCAACTGCTATTGTGCTTACATCAAGGACTTTTGTTTTGTCACCCTCCTTTTTATATTTTGAAGAAGTTGCACCAGTGTTTCTAGATGCTTCAAGTGCACTGTTCACTATGGCCCTGCCTTTTTTCTCCACAATTTTCCTAACTTGAGTTGTTGTTGTCTCCTTTTCAGGTATGGACTTTTTTCATGAATCCAAAGCCTTATTTGCATGCCTCACCGCTTTCACCAGGTCCTCCACATTATCCACCCCTGAGTCTTCTTGATTGGAAAAGTCAATGATCTTCAATCCTAGCTTTACAATAGAATTGTCATTTCCTAGTTTACTGCCAGTCATGTCTGCTGGGTGAAAAGTGTCCAATGATAAGCAAAACTTATTTGCTTTTGTAGTTTCTCCTTCTGGCAATACATTGCATGTGAAGCATAGGTTTGCTCTTGCATCCACATCATCCATAGCACCTACTACAATCCCCATATCTCCATATGATATATCACCTTGAGACAGAAACAAATGGAGGACTCCTTTAAAGTTTGCACTAGCATCGTAGCTATCCACAAACCATTTTACTCCTTGGTTACTCAATTCGAAGGTTTTATCTACCTTAATTCTAGGAGTGACACTTTTCGCTTGAGTTGTTGTTTCGAGAGCATCCAGAATAAAGATTGGTGCACCATGTGGTTGCGAGGTAGCGGGCGCTCTGCTAGCTTCCATTCCTGTGAAGCACAAAAAAAGTTTCAAAACCTTAGAAAAAAATGGATTCAAATGCTACATATCAAATCAAAACCTATCAAACTTAAGAAACTTAATGCATGCTACAATTATTGATGCTTCACTTAGTTTTCTCGAATAGCGGGGGCCTCACTTGCATTTACATAATCCATACAGAAGCTCGACTTAAGCTGGAGCCTAGATCTAAGTTGTGCACTCATATGCTAGGGGTACGCTAGCATAGAGAGACAAGGCTCAAACTCAAGTTTGAGCCTTAAGGCGAAGTTCCATGTATGGGAGGCTTGAACTTAAGCTGGAGTCTAGATCCAAGTTGTGCACTCATATGCCAGGGGTACACTAGTATATTGGAGCCTTAAGGCGAAGTTCCATATAGGGAAAATCTGAACTTAAGCTAAAGCCTAGATCCAAGTTGTGCACTCATATGATAGGGGTACACCAGCATATAGAGACAAGGCTCAAGCTCAAGTTCGAGCCTTTAGGCCAAGTTTTATTTAGGAGAGGCTCGAACTTAAGCTGGAGCCTAGATCCAAGAAGTTGTGCACTCATATGCTAGGGATATGCTAGCATAGATAGGCAAGGCTCCAACTCAAGTTGGAGCCTTAAGGCCAAGTTCCATGTAAAGTTTAGCATGGAGAATGAGCCTTAACACATAAGTTCCATGTAGGGGAGGTTCAATCTGAAGTTCAAGCCTTAAGGCTGGTGTACACTAGCATCGAGAGCAAAGGCTCCAACTCAAGTTCGAGCCTTAAGGCCAAGTTTTATGTAGGAGAGGCTCGAACTTAAGCTGGAGCCTAGATCCAAGTTGTGCACTCGATGCTAGGGATACGCTAGCATAGATACGCAAGGCTCCAACTCAAGTTGGAGCCTTAAGGCCAAGTTTCATGTAAAGTTAAGCATGGAGACAGGCCTTAACACATAAGTTCCATGTAGGGGAGGTTCAATCTGAAGTTCGAGCCTTAAGGCTGGTGTACACTAGCATCGAGAGCAAAGGCTCCAACTCAAGTTTGAGCCTTAAGGTCGAGGTACACAAGCATGGAGAACGAAGGCTCAATCTGCAGTTCGAGCCTTAAGGCCGGGGTGCACTAGCATAGAGAGAAAAGGCTCAAACTCAAGTTCGAGCCTTAAGACCGGGGTGCACTAGCATGGAGAGCAAAGGCTCAAACTCAAGTTCGAGCCTTAAGGTCGGGGTGCACTAGCATGGAGAACGAAGGCTCAATCTGAAGTTTGAGCATTAAGGCCGAGGTGCACTAGCATGGAGAGCAAAGGAGCAAAGGCTCAAACTCAAGTTTGAGCCTTAAGGCCGGGGTGCACTAGCATGGAGAGCAAAGGCTCAAACTCAAGTTCGAGCCTTAAGGCCGGGGTGCACTAGCATGGAGAGCAAAGGCTCAAACTCAAGTTCAAGCCTTAAGGCCGGGATGCACTAGCATGGAGAACGAAGGCTCAATCTGAAGTTTGAGCATTAAGGCCGAGGTGCACTAGCATGGAGAGCAAAGGAGCAAAGGCTCAAACTCAAGTTCGAGCCTTAAGGCCGGGGTGCACTAGCATGGAGAGCAAAGGCTCAAACTCAAGTTCGAGCCTTAAGGCCGGGGTGCACTAGCATGGAGAGCAAAGGCTCAAGCTCAAGTTTGAGCCTTAAGGCCGGGGTGCAGTAGCATGGAGAACGAAGGCTCAATCTGAAGTTTGAGCGTTAAGGCCGGGGTGCACTAGCATGGAGAGCAAAGGAGCAAAGGCTCAAACTCAAGTTCGAGCCTTAAGGCCGGGGTGCACTAGCATTGAGAGCAAAGGCTCAAACTCAAGTTCGAGCCTTAAGGCCAGGGTACACTAACATGGAGAACAAAGACTAAATCTAGGTCGAGCGTTAACACATAAGTTCTATGTAGGGGGTGAATGGGGGGAGACTGGAACTTAAGGTGGACTCTATATCCAAGTTGTGCACTCAGATATGTGACACATATACCATGTTTATATAGGAAACCCTTGTCATTTAGATTATATACTATGCACAAAGATTAGTTTTACAGGTTCTCGACATATGTGAAGATACAAAAGAGAGCAGCAAAACAGAAGTGCAAACAATCTACGACGAGCAACGATTGACAAATGGCACACTTAGCGTGCAATCAAGTAAGCATTTATATTGATATAGACAATCAATTAAAGAAGGACTTACTTGTTGCGTAAAGTATTCAATTAGATGAGAGAACACATGAAACGTAGATGGACGCACGAAAGTCTCCGATGTCGCACATACGTGACGGATGCTTGAAGTCCCCGATGGCGTGTGGGCATGATGGTTTTGTAGGAAACAAAGGTCGGAACCAACGTAGACGTGTCGATTGCGGGAGGAAAAGAACCTGTTTGAAACGCAGGGCTGAAATGGAAATTCAAAGTCGGGGACGCCGAGCAAGTAGTTGGGAAAAAATTCAAAATTGGGGCACGAGCGCCGACCATCAAAGGCATTGGCAATGTACTTCACGCTCTAGGGATCCTTGTAGTCTTGTTGACACCTCGTTTGTACTCAAAATCCACAAGAATTTTAGTTCTATCTCAGCACTTGCCAAAGATGGCTTGAAGATTCAGTTTTCTGATCATTGTTATGCCATTCATGACAAAATTGATTCAAATTTGTTTCTCTTGTCTGGTAAACTACACAATGGTCTATACAGGCTTGACAAGTATGAAAGGAATATTGATCCTCATTCAAATGCCTTGGTTGTTTCCATGCCACATATTTAGCATGATACTGAGCTTTGGCATGCTTGGTTTGGTCACTTGAATTTTCCATGTATTATGCACGGTATAGCATCAAGCTATGGTTCATAAGCTACTGCCTATGTAGCTCCACACAACCATGTATGCAAGGCATGTATATTGGGAAAGATGATTTGTCAAATCTTTCTAAAAGATGGCACTATCCATGCTACTTGCCCATTGCAACTAGTGCACAATGATCTCTGTAGTATTATGTGGGCTCTCTCTTTTGGTGGGCATCTCTATTTCAGCACTTCTATTAATAATATTACACATGCTTCTACTGGGTGTATGAATCGTCAGCCCTTTCTGAAAGATGGCACTATCCATGCTACTTGCCCATTGCAACTAGTGCACAATGATCTCTGTGGTCCTATGCAGACTCCCTCTTTCGATGGGCATCTCTATTTCAGCACTTCTATTAATAATATTACACATGCTTCTAATGGGTGTATGGTATGAAAGTCAAGTTTGATACCGTCTCAGCTTTCCAATAGTTTCTTGCTCTTGTTGAATGCTTGTAATTATAAGTTGCTAACATTGTGTAGCGATAGAGGGGGGGATTTTTGTCAAATGAGTGCTACTTTCATGCTGTCCCATGGCATTTGTCATCAGTGTACTACTCCTTATACACCACAGTTGAATGGTGTAGCTAAACATAAAAATCGGACACCCATGAAAATGGCAGAATTAAATGTATGCTCAAAAGCAAGGATCTACCTTCTAGATTCTGGCTCTTGAAAAGAATGGCCCTATGGCCATTCTTGGATGACCCCATGGCCATCCCAAAATGACTTTGAGGCCTTGGGGTATTGCAAGAATAGCCCTAGGACCATTCTTCCACATGGTGTGTATGAAAACAATGGACCTATGGCCATTCTTGCATGCCCGCATATCCACCCCAAAACAACCTTGAGGCCTTGGGCCATATTGTGCATGAAAAGAGGTCATCCTTGGATGCTCCATGGCCATTCCAAAATGACCTTGAGGCCTTAGGGTCATACAAGAATGGCCTTTGGGGTCATTCTTCCACCTATTGTGCATGAAAATAATGGCCCTAGGGTCATTCTTGCATGACCCCAAGGCCTCAAGGTCATTTTTGGGATGGCCATGGGAAATCCAAGAATAGTCCTAGGGCCATTCTTTTCATGCATAACTGGTGTAAGGACCATTCCTACATAATCCCAAGGCCTTAAATATCCACCATTTCATGTACAACAGGTGGAAGAATGGCCCAAGGGGCATTCTTGCATGACTCCAAGGCCTCAAGGTCATTTTAGGATCATCATGGGGCCTCCAAGAATGGCCCTAGGGCAATTCTTTTCATGCACAACAGGTGTAAGTACTAGTCTTGCATGACCCAAAAGCCTCAAGGTCATTTTGGAATAGCCATAGGGCATTCAGGAATGGCCGTAGGACCATCCTTGCCATGCACAACATGTGTAAGGACCATTCTTGTATGACCCTTGGGCCTCAAGGTCATTTTTTATTGGCCATGGGGCTTCCAAGAATCGCCTTTGGGCCATTCTTTTCATGCACAATAGGTGAAAAAATAGCCCAAGGGCCATTCTTGCATGACTCCAAGGCCTCAAGGTTATTTTGGGATGGCCATGGGGTATCCACCAAGAATGGTCCTAGGGCCATTCTTTTCATTCACAACAGGTGTAAGGACCTTTCGTGCATGACCCCAAGGCCTCAAGGTCATTTTGGAATGGCCATGGGGCATCCAAGAATGGCCCTAGGACCATTCTTGCCATGTATATGTGTAAGGACCATTCTTGCATGACCCAAGGACCACAGGAGAAAAAGAAACCTTCAGGTTCCGTCGTAGAAGGCTAGGCATGCATATGGGTTTGACATGCATACATACTATGACATAATAAACATCTATTTGTTATATAACAAATATATATATATATATTCATAAATATTTAATTATAAAATTAAAATATATCATAAATATAAACTTATAAGTTTATATTTATGTGTGTGTGTATATATATATATACACACACACATAAATATACATATAAACATAATTATTTATCTCTTATAGTAAATTTATAATAAGTATATATATATATGAATATTAATTTATTATATATATATATATATGCATATTTATTATAGAACTATATATATATATATATATAACATATAATACATTTATATGTATATTATGTAAATAGATAAATATTAAAATTAAATATTATTATTATTATAATATTTTTAAAATATATTTTTATTTATTATATAGCAAATATATAATAAATATATAGTAGACGGGTTAGGCCCACTCAAGCTATCCATCTAATTGACACTATGTTTATATCTCTAACTCTATCTCTATCTTCTATATATATATATGAAGAGTTTTACGAAGATGCCATGTGGCAAGAATTTGGGGGTTCAAGATGCAATTTGGAGGTTAGAGGGGTTGGCTCCTATTACTATAGGAAGAGCTGTAAGGTCCTATAATTCCAGAAATTTGAAAAATATTAAGTGGAGAATTATATACCTCTTCGCACGGGTTAGAATTGAGAATGTTTCTATCAACACATAGGAAAAAGTAAAGGTTAGCGCATATATATATATAAAGTAGGTTTAATATTTTGTTTGTATGAACTTTATTTTTCATACTTGTTAAAAGCTAAACTTCAGTTTCACATACATAATTTTTTAGCACATAAGCATTTGTGTAAAAGTTCTTTGTAAGAGAACCAGATCACACCATTTGAAAGTAAAACTTCACGAGCCTGAATGCGCTGGATCTGAGTAATCAGTACAGCAATATTACATACATTAAGGCGTGTATAGCTTGCTTAGAGGCCTTCTTCAAGGGACACAAAGGGATTATTGCAGCTTAGACGTCTATAAGTCTTAATATAGCTTAGACTGAACTAATATTACATACATTAAGGCGTCTATAGTTCTTATAGCTGGCTTAGACGCCTCCTCCTTCAAGGGACGCAAAAAGATTCACAAACGGACATGGGAATAAGCTTGTGTGATTCACATTCGTCGCCCCTGCTGTAGGCAGAGTACTATAACTCTGATGATGATCAGGAATGAGAAGTGGAGATGGTCGAAAAGAGCTGGTCGGGTTTGTCAATAGATTAGCATTTCTGGTTAGTTGTGCAGGGGTCACGAGGTGGTGAGATCGACGATCATTTGCGAAATGATCGTCGATAGCTAGTGTTGCAGAAGAGGGGGGCGCCATAGCTATGAAAGGATGCGAAATGACGTTGTGCACAGTCAATGGAGGAGAGAGTTGATTAAAAATGTGCAGATGATCAGCGAGGGGCAATGCCTCAGGTACTCGACTTCTATCATGATTTTCAATAAATGGGAAAGATTCGCCGGCTACGTTGATCAGCAGCTCGTCCTGCATAGGAATGCTTTGGGCGGTGCACGTGTGCGTGTCGATGTACGTGACGTCCCAATCTTCAGGGGTGACGTCATTCTCGCATTTCTGCACCTGCTTCAAGGCTAGGCAGCCTTTGTGAGCGCATCTGAAGTAGCTCCTGCAGCAAAATTATAGGCGTGATTTATCATAAAACAAAGTAAAGCTAGCTAAAAATCCACTTAATTCTGGAATGGTAGACACTATTAATTGTGCAGACTTACCTGAGTTTGCAAATTATAGGCGATTGATCATAAATCAGATTGTCTGTTTTTTTGTTTTAATCTACTTAATTAATGTTACCTCTTGTATTTGGCACCTTGGATATTCTTCTCGCCATACTTCCGCCAAATATAGCGGTCCAAGTGCTCTGTGTAGCCCACTGGAACGCGCACAGTCTGCTTCCACACAGGTTTCCTACGCTTCCTAACTAATCGACTGCTGGCAGAGCCTAGTGCTGCACCTTGCAAGTTCTCATGCAGATGAGCACCGGCTTCCAAATTCTCGACTACCACAATTTGCTTCTCGCAATTTTTCACTTCTTCCAGCTTGTCGTTAACATGATCAACTCTAACATGGTCCCGTAATACAGGAGTTCTACACATTAAGAGCTCGATAAACTGGTTCATATGCTTCACCATGTCAAGCGAGCCGTGCAGGAGTAAAAGGGACCGCATATTCTGGCTTGGGCTTTCGCCCCCCAGACTGCCCGCAGCCACCAATACCGCATTTTCTTGCAGGCTTCTCGCAAGCTTCGAGCCTTGCGTGACCACCCGCCTGAGCTTGTCTTCATAATCAAACTCTTCCATATGTCCTCCCATCCTGCTCTCAGTCTCTCTCACAAAAGGCTACCTCGGCCTCTTCAGCTGCTGCTCCTAATTAAGTCGTGAAGCCTGATCACATGGCAAGTCCATAAAAGTGCACGCTCACGTTCAGATAAATCAACGCTGGTATACATCCCCAGGCCACCCACCCGCGACTCGCGAGACAAATGTACCTCACATGAGGCCGATCCACACGGTCCAGAATCGGTCCGCTTGTGGGTTGTATGTCCTACATTTTGAAGATAGACACGTAGAAAATATAGATTTTTAAGGGTTGAGCCTTAAGCCTTGAAGAGTTCTTTGACTAACAAAAGTTGATATATGCATGCATCGGTATCAACATCAATATATATGTGTCGGTAACTGGAAAAAATAAAAATTATTTCGGCATCAATT
The DNA here is from genome assembly GCF_041138505.1 of Cibotium barometz. Classification (NCBI taxonomy): domain Eukaryota; kingdom Viridiplantae; phylum Streptophyta; class Polypodiopsida; order Cyatheales; family Cibotiaceae; genus Cibotium; species Cibotium barometz. The sequence continues at coordinate 38,175,010 of NC_141068.1, forward strand.
TTCTGAGAAAAAACATTAACAATTGATTTACATAAATTTCTTGACCGTTCATCTTCCACAAGATCCAATGCTCCAAAGAGATCAATTTCTAATGCTATCTTTGTATTCCCTACATCTTCAATGGCCAGCATATAATTAAAACGTAATTCAGTGATTCACACATCGGTGCTAAATTCCAAATTCAATATAACCATGTAATACAAAATAATTTGTTTCTACCTCATGTATTTTTGAGTGCACAGTAAAGGATAAACTATAATTTATCCTACCCTTTATTGATTGAAGGGTACAAAGGGAATAAAAATTGTTTGTGAAGGTATTTAGATGTTGTACTTCTCTTCTCCTTCTTCTTAATCATCATCATCATCATCTTACTATTTTTCTTCTATGGAAGACAAAGCATTTAAGGCCAACAAACCTACACTCCAAGTCATCAAATCATCATCATCATCTTACTATTTTTCTTCTATGGAAGACAAAGCATTTAAGGCCAACAAACCTACACTACAAGTGATCAAATCATGCACAATAAAGAGAAGTCCATATTTTCCAACAACAATATTTGTGACTTTTCTCCTATATTGAAAGTGATTCAAAGATAACATGCCCTCTTTCCAAACATCAATTGAATAGTTCTTTGCTACTTAATATGGTAAATGACCTTGATAAATATGATCATCAATGATATCTTACATGTGCAAATTAATAATATCAAGAGACTCTACTTTCACCTACATGAAGTTATTGTATTTTATAATTTCAAACGGCTTGTTTTTTTTCATGTTATCCTGATAACGATTTTTTGCATGAGTCACATGTTACATATTTTTGGTCTCAGAAATCCTTGAATTGGGTATTTTGTAGAGGTTGACAACATCTTACTATCTCTCTCTCTCTCTCTCTCTAATAAAATAACACCTTGCACACATATAAAGGGCAATAGTGTGACTTGTTAATTAATCAAACTATGAGTTACACTTGCATAAGCAAAATGTTGAAAAACAAAGACAATTGTACTTTGTGAGGAAATTTTGGCAAATTTCCTGTTGAACACATAAACAAAGTGTAATGTTGACTTGCTAATTAACCAAAGCATGCGTTACACTTAGACTAGTAATAGATTTAAAAATATTGGTGAGACCATTTTGGTATATTTCTATGCCCCACTTTATATCCTTCATGATTTAGACATTTTCACTAAAAATGAAACAGTAATGAGTATAAATAATTGAACTCAAATTAAATTAACAAAGCTACTATTGTTAGCTAGACATAACTTGTTAGAGTTTATGTCCTTGCATGTGAACCTTAGTTCAACCTCAAATTTTGCAAAGTCACACCCTAAAAGTATAAAACACTATATAAAAGAATAATATACTATGGGTAACAACCATATATGAGTTTCTCATAGAATCGAATCTAGAAACAAAACTTTACATAAAAATACATTAAGGCATTGCTAAAAAGATGTTTTTGGATTTCTTGAAAGAACAACAATTGTATTGGAATCTATGGTGATAGAGGCAACACAAATCACCTTTATCTTTCCCATACTATAAAACTAGAGAACAATAATCTTATTGGAATCTAGAGTGAAAGAGGCAACTAAAATCACCTTTATCATTCCCATAGTGTAAAATAAGGACAAACTTATAGATGGCATAGTGATGAGGAATTAAAAAGGAACAAGTTCGTACATTTAGTAGCTTTATCTTTTCATTGAGAATCATAAAATATCACATGAGGTTTCACAAAGAATAAGAGCTCAATATTTAAATGAAACTCTTTGATTTTTTTGAATACAATTAATAATTCACTTGAATTGCTAGCTATAACTTCTTTAATTACCACTTCCTTTTTTTTTTTAAAAGTAGAAATGCCATTAGGGTATCACTAAGGTGCAAATCTAGGCCTTTAACCATACAACATGCCATGTCCATGAGAGATCTCTTGTTTCTCTCAGCTACACCATTTTTTCAAGAGTATATAAGGCACCATGCATTGATGTGTTTTATGCCTCTTTGAGCCATATATGCATGAAACTCCTTTGACATATACTCCTCCCCTCTCGATCTGTATAAAGGGTGTCGACTTTACGTGTGGACACATTTTTATCCATAGAAATGAAGTGTCTAAATCATTAAAAAATCTTTGAATTTGCCTTGAAAGGATAAAAGATCATCAGTAAAAGACACAAAGCAAAGATATCCCCCAATCGATGGTGTCCTCATAGGACCACATACATCACTGTGTAGAAAATTTATGTGGATAGCCCTTACTAGTCCATCTTTTGAGAATGATACCCATTACATCTTGCCAAAAATGTACCCCTCCTATACATGTTTGACAGGGTTCTCAAGATTTGGCAATGCCAATGCCATCTCTTGCCTTTTAAGGTGCAACAAGCTACCAAAGTTTAAGTGACCAAAACGAGCATGCAGCAATAGCTCATCAATCATAGCACGTGTGGGAGTAATTGAACAAGAACTATGTACCAATATCTCATACATGTCCAACCTACCTCTAGATTCCATACCAGAGTCACTGTCTCCCATCACTTTGATCAAGAACTATACACTTGTTGATGTTTACAAGTATCACCACTAGGTCTACCCCTACTTTTGAGAGAGATATTGTCCCACCGATTAAAATAGTAACATTAAGCATAAACTTACCAAATACTTTAAATGTATATGAGTGAGTCGTTTACACATGTGGTCGTACCTCCTTGTTGCTGAACAGAGGAAACATAAATTATCACACTAAGAAATAATATTCTTGCTAGACCACTATCAAAATACTAGACATGTTGATCTGTAATTGATATACATCATGGACATAAATAATATTGTATGCATTCTCAAAGATCTCTATGAGCTTTATTCATGCATTAATGGCACTATCTTATTTATAGAGAGCCTTATACATGTATAGAGAGCCATATAGAGCATTACATGGCTCTCTGTGCATGCATAAGGCTCACTATGAGCTCTATGCATGTATAGTGCACTATACATGCATAGAGAACCATATTCATGCATATGGACGTATGCATACATAGGCCTCTCCTATGAGCTCTATACATGCATAGTGCACTCATAGAGTGCTCTCTATGCATGCATAGAGAGCAATCTGTTGTGAGATCCCTCTATGCATGCATATGGCTATCTATGAGTCCCCTATACATGGATCGAGGGCTCTACCTTATGGATAGAGCTCTCTATGCATGCGTAGAGTTCTCTATATATGCAATGACTTCTCTCGATGCATGCATAAATAGAACTCTATATAAATGCGTAGGGCTCTATATGTATGCAAAAGGATCTATGCTTGCATAGAGCCCTATGTATACATAGGGCGGGTCAATATGAATGCATAGGGCTCTCTATGAGAGCTATATGTATACACAGAGCTAATAGAGAGAATATGCAAGGCTTTATGCATTTACATAGGGCTCCCTATGAATCTATGCATGCATCATAGAGTGCTATATGCATTTGCATAGGGCTCTTTATGCCTCTATGCATGCATGGGAATGGCTCTACCGAATGTTTTTACTTATGTATGGAGCTCTATTTTAGATCTATGCATTAGTAGGTAGAATCCCTTATGCAAATGTATAGAGGGTTGTACCAAATACATGAGAGATCTATGCATTTGCATAAGGGATCTTAGCTTCTGCATACAACTCTTTTAAGCACTATGCATAAGGTAGAGCCCTTTTTGAAATATTTTGAGGGAATCTATCAAATACATGAGAGATCTATACATTTACATAAGTGCTCTTAGCTTATGAAAATGAATAGAGGGCTCTACCAAATACAAGAGATATCTATGCATTTGCATAAGGGCTCTACCCTTGCATAGAGCTCTCTTATGCATAGAGCTCTTGATAGAACTCTTCCCTTATGCATAGATCTCTCTTTGAGCTCCATGTAGAAGGTATAGTCCATATGGAAACGCTTAGAGGCCACCTACTAACAAATATATGATGGTTTAATACATTTGCATAAGGACTCTTATGCCTAGACGGAACCTACCAATGCATATAGGGATCTTATCTTATGCGTAGAGGGAACCTACCAATACATAAAGGGCTCTTATTTTATGCACATCATAGAACCTGCCAAATGTGTATGGGATTTATGAATTTGTATAAGGGATTTTATCTTATGCATAAAGGAAGCCTATGCACTTGCATAAGGGCTCTTATCTTATGCATAGAGGGAACCTGCCAGAGTGCATAGAGGGCTCTTATCCTATGCACAAAGAGCGAACCTACCAAATGCATGATGGCTCTATACATTTTCATAAGGGATCTTATCTCATGCATAGAGCTCTCTTTAACCTCTATGCATAACATAGAGAACTTATCTCGTGCATAGAGCTCTCTTTATCCTCTATGCATAACATAGAGAACTTATAAAGATTCATAGAGGGTACCACATGCATGAGAGCACTATGAATTTTCATAAATACTCTTACCATATGCATAGAGCTCTCTATGCACATATCATCTAACTGTGACCATATTAGACTACAACACATTCATGTAGGGATCCTCCGTAACTCCCACATCCCTCTAAGACCATTAAAAACCCTCAAACATGTCTCATAATAACATTGTGTTATTTCTTTTTCTATTCAACACTCACTAATGTTGTCACATAGCCCACACGAGAGTGAATCCTACTTAATAGAGTGCCAAGTCTACATAATCCATCTCCTAACCATTTGGTCACATTTGGTGATTAAACTAGGAACTTCTAGGTTCCCAAGTGCTCAGCACAATGATTACTTCTCCTATAGTGGTGGGCCCTACAAAATAGAGCTCATTTGTCACCCGCAATAACAATATGGGAGCATTGGGCTTTTATGTTTTTCAATAGTCCGACCTACCTCTTTGATCAAAATGTTGATTCAATGAAGATGATGTCTAGAAAATCTCTCCCAAGAGCCTTTGCAAAAATATCTGCCCAATTATTTATCCTTTGGCAGTGAACAAGATTCACATGTCCATTCATCCTCACGAATATATTGATATTATATCTCAATGTGCTTTGTGCAAGTAATTTACATGTAGCTCTAATTGTTGAACAACATTGATCCTTTTGAGCAACACCCATGTCTTTTAAAATCCTTCTCAACAACAAACTCTAATTGAGCAACAACATTGATGATCCCTTCTTAGCAACACCCAACAACACTCTCCAACATTGATGATCCCTTCTTAGCAACACCCAACAACACTCTCCAACACTCATGTATCTTAAAATCCTTCTCAACCAAACCACTTCGTGTGTGGAAAACATGCTACCTTCTTGCACCCAAACTTTGTAGAAAAATTTGATGTTATAGGCTAATTCTTGATTAAGGATGTAGTTCCAAACCTAATAGGAAAACATTAACCAAAAATAGATTTTCTACTATCACAATATCCTACCTAATTTCAGTAACAAAATCTCCTGCCCAATTTGAGTATATTTGAAATCTTAAAAACATTGAGATTTTAAAGCTTTTATTGATAAAGCTTTGAGACTTATTTCTTATACTTAGCTAATGTACCATCACAAGTGTACTTGTCCTTGGTGCTAATAACTTTTTTTTGCGAGACGATCCACAAGATACCAAGCATGGTTTCTGATTAAGTCATACTCTAATTGCATAGCCTCCTCTAATTTGGATCTCCTAATGCCACAAACAGCTCTATTTTTATTCCTAGACTCCTTCTTTAAAGGCTTTAAAGTGCCATTCTTCCTATCTACTTTCATTAGTCTACATGGTTTGACCACATGAACAAGCTTGTCATAGTAGAAACTCTTTACCTTTAATTTATTCTTCTTCTAAGAAGCATTGGGGTTACTAAATTCCTTCCCCTTGCCTTTCTTTGCATATCTAGGTTGACAATGCAGTGTCACTATCATCTTTGGCTTTAAAACACATCTCCTCCTCAACAACATTGTACCGAACTCCTTAAAAGTAAGAGACAAGTTGTGCACCTACGTGTTTCAGTGAGGTCACCAACAAACTATCACACCTCGGGCATAAAAATTAGATGCACATGCATGCCAAATCTTCACTAGTCTTAGTGGTGCCACCATTTAATCTTGTAGATTCTTTAGCCACAAAATTCTGTGCTTCTTCTCCTTCAGAATGCTTTTCTACTACTACTATAGGCTGATTCTTAAGATTTTAAATCCTTGTCTGATTCCTTATCTCATAAAGATTCTTAAGACCTTGCAATGCTTCAAAAGTTTTTATAGTATGCTGAATCAGAGTCATCATCGAATCATTAATTTTGATGTCAAGATGATGTCATAGTGTATCTACTCCTTATGCCAAAGCAAAAGAAGGATCTCATGGTATGATTTGTAGTAGAATCTTGCTAGATCTTAAGTATGAACTAACTTTGCATCAACCCCTTTTGTGGTTTCCCATAATTTATTTGAATCTATAATAGACCTAATCTTGAATCTATAATAGACCTAATCTTGAACTTCGAAAGAGTATAATTTCTTCCATCCAAATCTCCTTCACCAAATGTTATTTGTAAGTTAGTGGGCCATCTGTCTTAATCTTCCCTCAAATAGCAAACTACCAAAGCAAGATTTTCCTACGAGACCTAAGTTATGATACCATGTAGGGAAAGACAATATAAAAAGAACAACCTTCACAATACAAAGCACTAAATTGAAGACAGAAGTTATAATGAAGTAGATTTGGTAAGCACATGTGCATGGGGAAATGGGGCTAGGTACTTGGGCCTAGGGTCATTTACATGTATACTCTTAGGGACCTTGGGCTACATTAGGAATAGGGCTCATGGACATTGCACCTTTTTTATCATATTTTACTCTATAGACATCTATGTCTTTTTGCTACTCATGCCCAGGTGACCTTTACCCATGTATTAAATGATGTCTTGTGTTCCCAACTCCATGCTAACGAGTCATTACCTTCGTCTTGTCTTTCATTGGTATCAGCTCTTGATGCTATGGTTAGTGATAATCATTTTCAAATTACTATTAATACAATTTTTGAGAATGCATTTTCTTCATCATGATTAGTGGTTAATCATTTTTAGAATTGTTTTTTACACAATTTTTAGAATTGTTTTCTACACAGTTTTTAGACCAGCTAATTTCTTGATTTGAGAAGATTAGCAATGAAATTTATGTTAATCATTTTTAAATTTGTATTAATCACTATTCTAGAACCCTAATCCACTCTACTACTTGATTTCTTAAAGTTCTTGATCTTCCTGATCTTAATTTCTTGAAAATTTTCTTGATTTTTAAAATTAGGGTTTAGAGAAGTTTTAACAACCAGTTTTGAGTGATTTCCTTCATTATCTTGCTTAGGGAGCATACTTTTTCAAATATTAATCCTTAGATTTCTTATTTACTCAAGATTGAAACTCTAAATTGCCAAATATTTTAGTTCTTAAAGGAATATTGCAAGAAGAAGGTTGCTATTGTGTAAAATTTGGTGCTGTTTCAAGAAAGTTTATAGAATATAGCTTTCTATGTAGTTTCATGTATAGAGTTAAGATTAAAGTGTAGAGTTAAGAAATAGTGAAGACATATTTCAAGATCTAGTGCATAAATTTTAGATTACAATGCAAAAATTTTGTATTACTAGGGCAGAGTTTTCAGATTGTTGTGTAGAGTTTTGCAGGCTACTGTGTAGAGATTTCAGTTCCTGTGTAGAGTTTTGAGAGCACTTCATAGTTTTCAAAGATTGTGATGTACTTTTTTTCAAAAGTTTTGTGTGGAATAGTGCAAAATATTAAAGATTGTGTAGATTTGTTAAGAAAATGCAAAGACATAGTGCATAAATCAAATCTTGAGAAGAATGGACAACAATGAGTATTCCTCAACAACTTTCAATCTTTATCTTTTCTCTACTATTATCTTGCAAGAAAAAAATGCTATGCAAAAAAAAGGTTTTCTGAGAAAGATTTTAGAGGATAAATTACTTGAATGTAGACATAATCTTGCAACATTTTTTTGTGGTTTAAATCTTCATGCCTAGAAGCTACAATATTGTGAATCTTGCAAGGTTTATGTAAAATGCATTAAAATTTGATGCTTAAGAGAAAATTAGACAATTTTGTTAGCCAAGAATTAAGAAAATAGTGTAAGATTGGTACTTATCTTATGATAAGTGATTAACCTTGGAGAACTTAGTAAAGTTTTGTGTGTGAAATGCAAGTTAATTTGATGCATGCAAGATAATTTCCATGTATTTTTGCAGAATATTAATGATCAAAGCAATCATGTTAGATTTCTTTACAAAGGTAAATAGGTTTGTAAAGGCACATGCCTGTATGAGAGTTGAAGATTGTTGAAATGCATGTGTTATTGAGAAGTTTAGTGCATTCAAGGCTTGAGGCAAGCAAAAAGACCTGAACATTCACAAAAAAAGGTGGTGTAAAATCCATACATATATGGTATTCAAGACTCTTTCACAAGCATCATTTCCCTTGGTCAGAGGCCCACCAAGGACACTGCTCTAGTGTTTGTTGGCATACCCATTTTTGGTTTTACTACTATCACCTCAAAGGGCATCAAAGGGTCTTGAGAACACCTGGGACTTGATACTATGTTTGAAGACTTAAAGGCTTTGTTGTAGACCATACAAGATTCTAAAAGCAGGTATGGCCTACAAATCCATTGTTGAAGCATTGGTTAGAAGAGCATCAAGAAGACAGCGTTGAACTCATTGAGCTCACCGACCACACCCTATCAACCCTATTTGATGTCCCATTAGTTAGAAGGGGCTGAACAAAGGGTGGGGAGCTAAGAGGCATCACCAAGCCGCCATTCGCGGGTTTGTTCATTGTTTGTCAAGCCTACCATTTGCTCTTTTCTCGCAGAAGGGGTGTGAAGCGTATCTTTTACCCCATATGGGAAAATTCATCAAGTAAACACACTCTCTCTCTCTCTCTCTCTCTCTCTCTCTCTCTCTCTCTCTAGAGTTAAGATTCCTGCCGTTATCCCTCCTGTAGGGATTTCGGGTATGGAGGGGTCACCTTTGCTTCTCCCTCCCATGCTTGGTGGTGGTGGTGGCTGGTCTGTTACACTTCTTGAGTTGCCGGTGTCTCACTCGCTTATTCTCTCCATGCTACTTTGTGCTGTTAGGTGCTCTCATTAGACATTTATCAATTATGATTGGTTTTTGTGAGACCAATTGGCTTGATTTGGTCTTGCATGTTGGTGCCGCTTGGTTATTCTAGTCTCATTTTATCCTTTGGGCCCCTTGCTTAGCCTTGGTTGGCCTTAGCTCTACTAGTTTTGTGCTGGGATTGATACTTATCCTCTACCCCATGGTGCAACACTTTCCTCCCCAAATCTTTAATAAAGGAAAACTTTATTACTCTCCCTCTCTCTCCAAAAGGAAAGGAATTGAATGCAAGGTTTCCTTTCTGTATCTACTACAATGAAGGGTCTTTGTCCTTCCTAGAAGCATTGTACATGGATTTCCTTTTAAAAAAATATAAGAGAACTCTCCCTCTCTCCCACGTACAAGGAATGTATTTTTTGGAAATTAACTGAAAGCTACATCTACATTAACTTAGACTAGCCTTGATCAATGCGGATTAGAGAGAAAGCTAAAGATCTAGGGTGAATGTTATAAAAGTTGTCTACATATATCAATATTAATATCAAGGCTAATTCACACAAATCAAGATACTACTAATCTTGAAAAATGGTGTAAAACTTAATCCAAAAATCATTACATCTTAATCGCAAAATCTAGGGTTATACTCATTAGCATGGAGAACATACATATGCTGATCACATCATAGAGAGTAGCCACCTCAACATGGGAAGACTACCATGAATCAGCCATAGAAGCATGAGCTCTAAGAAAAGGCATAATAATCATAAAGTGGTTAAAAGTTCATAAAGGGTATAATAGTCCTAGGGCTGGTACCTTTCTTAGTCCCAAGGTCTATATGCCCTAACACCACACATGTGTAAATTCCCCTAAGTCCCATGTACCTAGGCCCATCCCCCATGTGCATATGCATCCTAAAATTGCCTAGATTAGGCTTAATTAGCATGAACTAGAGAGAAAACAAAAAAACTAAAGATCTAGGATAAATGTCATAAAAGTTGTGTAAAGATATCAAATGGTCAAAAGGTCATAAAAGAGTACAATAGTAATAGGGATGGTGCCTTCTATAGTCCCAAGGTCGATATTCCCTAGCACCGCATGTGTAAATGTCCCTAAGCCCCATGTTCCTAGGCCCATCCCCCATGTGCATGTGCATCTTAAAATCCGCTTTGTTACATTAACACTTTCAAAAATTTAACTAGCACTTCACCTTATGCATGACTCTCTAGACTAGAACGGTAGGGGGGTATCATTTATGCATGAAAAGGATGATCAAGATCCTCTACATGTGCATGTTCTATATGACTAGCTATTGCCTAGCCATACTTTTCATACATTTTATGAAAACCATAGATGTTTGGGGCTAAAGTCCACTTTGGAATTTCATGCTCCTTTTCTCTCTAGAACTATTTAATTGAACTTGCACTAAGTCTTAAAAAATTTCTATTTTTTAATTTCTAACAATTTTTATTTCATTTAGGGAGATTTGACACACAGTGCCTTGTCCAAATTTCAAGGATTAACTGCAAACTTTAAGGTGCACATACATGTAGATTAGGTATATAAGTACATACAGGCAAGGTTTATACATATGTGCACAAATTCTTTAACTCTTATTTATATATTTTTAACATTGGGTGTCTGGGTGCGCCTACACCACACCTATCCTCGTATATATGGAGAAAGACTTTAAAGTTTAAGGTTAAGGTCCATACACTTCTTGCATTATTGTAGGGACTAAGGCTTGATTAAATATACACATTAAGTTTTAGTTCAAGCTCTTAAGGCTATCTTTTTTATATCCAATTATGGGCATGTATATACATATGTGTCCGTGTGTGTATTTTCATTTAATTTTCTAACAATAGGGTTAAGTCTACATATATATTTAAGACTTTGTAACATTTGAAGAGACTAAGCCTATAATCCAATTTATAAACTCTAAGGCTAAAGAGATTAAGAGAGCTTACATCTCTTTTTATATAGGGTACTAAGGTCTTTGTCTTGTCTTTAGTATATATAATGCTAAGGTCTTTGCCTTTTCTTGAGTTTATACAATGCGAGAAGGTTATTTATTTATACGTAGGCTACTAATGTCTTTGTCTTGAGTATATAAAATAATAAAGTTATGTGAAAACAATAGAGGGTACTAAGACCTTTGTCTTGAGTATATACAATGATAAGGTTATGTCGAGAATATATATAAATCTCTTAAAGTTTTGTTTATATATACAAATCTCTTATGGTTTCAAAGATTTTAAGTCCCAAAACCATGTGTGTGTGTGTGTGTGTGTGTCTGTAATCTCTAAGGTCTAAATTATACATATATAGCACTAAGGTCTAAGACTATATATAATATATTTACTAAGGTTTAAAGATTATGTTATCTAAGGTTATTTAAAAAAGACCTTTAAGGCTATACATACATACATACATATATATATATACATATATATATACACACATACACACACACACACTTATGTCTATCACTCTAGGATTTACTATATATATAAGAGCTCTAGCTTTAATACATTAGGGGCCTTCCCTTTTTATGCCATATGGGAAAATTAACAAAGAAAAACTTTATATATACATATATATATATATGAAAAAGAGTTACGCTTCCCCTTACCCCTCACATACGGGATTTAGGTTCAACTTGGCTTCTCTCTCCCACGCTTAGTGGTGGGGTCACTAGAGGTGGCCGATGTCTTTCTCTCACTTCTCCCCTTGTTTCTACTTTGTGCTATCATGTGGTTGATAGCTAGCTATCCGGTGTCTCACTGGTTGTTCTCGAGCCGGTTGGCTTGGTTTGGCTTTGTGTGTTGGTGGTGGGGCGGGCTGGCCATGCTAGTTTGGTTTGCTACTAAGGTCTTTGTCTTGTCTTTAGTATATATAATGCTAAGGTCTTTGCCTTTTCTTGAGTTTATACAATGCGAGAAGGTTATTTATTTATACGTAGGCTACTAATGTCTTTGTCTTGAGTATATAAAATAATAAAGTTATGTGAAAACAATAGAGGGTACTAAGACCTTTGTCTTGAGTATATACAATGATAAGGTTATGTCGAGAATATATATAAATCTCTTAAAGTTTTGTTTATATATACAAATCTCTTATGGTTTCAAAGATTTTAAGTCCCAAAACCATGTGTGTGTGTGTGTGTGTGTGTCTATAATCTCTAAGGTCTAAATTATACATATATAGCACTAAGGTCTAAGACTATATATAATATATTTACTAAGGTTTAAAGATTATGTTATCTAAGGTTATTTAAAAAAGACCTTTAAGGCTATACATACATACATACATATATATATATACATATATATATACACACATACACACACACACACTTATGTATATCACTCTAGGATTTACTATATATATAAGAGCTCTAGATTTAATACATTAGGGGCCTTCCCTTTTTATGCCATATGGGAAAATTAACAAAGAAAAACTTTATATATACATATATATATATATGAAAAAGAGTTACGCTTCCCCTTACCCCTCACATACGGGATTTAGGTTCAACTTGGCTTCTCTCTCCCACGCTTAGTGGTGGGGTCACTAGTGGTGGCCGATGTCTTTCTGTCACTTCTCCCCTTGTTTCTACTTTGTGCTATCATGTGGTTGATAGCTAGCTATCCGGTGTCTCACTGGTTGTTCTCGAGCCGGTTGGCTTGGTTTGGCTTTGTGTGTTGGTGGTGGGGCGGGCTGGCCATGCTAGTTTGGTTTGCTCCTTTATGCCTTGATTAGGACCTTTCTTGGTTACTAGTTTCACATGCAGCTTGATGCTTGTACTCTCTTCTTGTGGTCCCATTGGGCACAATGCAGTTCTCTCCTCCCTGAATATTTAAGGAAAGGAAACATTTCCCTCTCTCTATCTAAGGAAAATAACTAAATTCAAGGTTTCCTTGAACTCCCTACTACAATGAGGTCCCTCTCCTTACCAAAAAACTTTAATAAGGATTTCCTTAAAATATAAGACAACTCTTTGTCTCTCCTTTGTCAAAATTTAACATGGCTTCTCAAGCATGCATGGCTATAGTATGCTTAACCCTAATTACTATGATTAAAGAAAACTAATCCTATGGTGGGTGTAGCCTAATTAACAACATAATGATGATCCTAATGCAGTTCTCTCCTCCCCGAATATTTAAGGAAAGGAAACATTTCCCTATATCTCTCTCTAAGGAAAATAATTAAATTCAAGGTCTTCTTGAACTCCCTACTGCAATGAGGGGTCCCTCTTCTTACCTAAAACTTTTATAAGGATTTCCTTAAAATATAAGAGATCTCTTCATCTCTTCGTTGTCAAAATTTAACATGGCTTCTCAAGCATGCGTGGCTGTAGTATGCTTAACCCTAATTACTATGATTAAAGAAAACTAATCCTATGGTGGGTGTAGCCTAATTAACAACATAATGATGATCCTAATGAATTAGTCAAGCTTGAATCAAACACAATTATGTTACAAGATGGAAACTTTTACTCACACAGAGAGGCTTACTATGATTAAAGAAAACTAATACCATGGTGGGTGTAGCCTAATTAACAAGATAATGATGATCCTAATGACTTAGTCAAGCTTGACTGAAGCACAATTAGGTTACAAGATGGAAACTTATACTGTCATAGAGAGGCTTGAGAGATTCTTGTTTTTTCATTTATTGAAAATGCCCCTTTTTATATGAGGAGGGTACACCTCTTACAAATGCACTCATGTGGGAATAATGTCCAAGTTTGATGTGGATGCATTCTCATGATATTGGTCCTCTACAAATACCTTCCCCTCACTGGCACCACAAATTTAAACACCCCCTTTTGGTGCCATGATGTATAGTCTATTGCAAGGTGGTTAGATGTGAATTACCAAAGATGACTTCCCGTTAGTGCAACATGCTACTCAAGGTGGTCAAGTGTGGTAATACAAGATGTCATCACCCCCTTGGGTGCATAAATGGCTATTCTCAAAGTGTTCAGGTGTGATAAGAAAACATAATACATAGGACAAGGTCTACTCCTCGATGACCTTTCACAATCATGGGATAAGGTGGTGAGGTTTGTCGATGTAGCTTTGATGTAGAAGAGATTCTCATTCAGAGATCTTCTCTTTACTTGATGAAGCCTCCACATAGTTCACCTCTTTGTTCTTCAGTTTGCATTCTTCTTCCTTATGCACGAGGTTGTTGTAGTGTCCACATTTAGACTTGTGTTTGAGCTTGCATTTGCTTTTGAAGTGTCCTTTCCTTCCATAGTGGTAGCATTATTTTATGCCCTTGGTGGTGTAGAATGCTTGTTCCCTTAATGTACTTTGTATTCCATTCTTTAACAACTTCTCTTCTTCAAGTAGTGATGAAATACAACCCTCAAATGTTGGTTCAGGTAAATTCTTTTGAATGGTTGCTAGAATCTATCTTTACATATCAATGCCATCCAACTTGGTCATGATACTTCTCATTTTGCTTATGAATTGTGCTCGTGACTCATGAAAGTTCATTTTTAAGCCATAAATTCTATTTTCAAATGGATTTCCTAACTTTTGGCCTTGGAACCAAATATTAAATTTAATGCATCCCATGCTTCTTTTGTCATGGATTTGGAATCAATGTGATGAATAAGGTTAGTGTCCAAGTGGAATCAAATTAATGACCATGTATGCTCATCTTTTTTAATCCAATCCTCAATTGGATTTAGCGGGTGCATTTTTCTTAATTAATTTTTATGCATGAGAAGATATTTAATTTGTGTGGCCCAAGTATGAAACCCTTCTCTAATAAACTTCTCAGTACTGATGAAATGTTAGTGGATGCCATTTGCAAAGGTCTTACCAGTTGAGCTTTTGAGCTTCAATATGACAGTGTCTAGTTACATATAGTTTGGTAGTCAAAATGTGGTAAAATGTGATTAACTCCTTTCAGTCTATAATAATAAAAGTTTCAAATGATTGATTTTGATCCTCATGAAAGGTTAATATGACCCAAAGAAACTAATTTTGACCTTAAATTGAACCAATTTCTACTAATGACTCCTTAATGATAATGTTTAAGGTGAAAATAGTGATTAGCAACAACAATTTGATGGATCAAATTTAGCTCAAGGAATCACTTAGGTATTTCACTTTATATTTATCCCCCTCAATAGGTGGCAAGGTTCAAGGTTAAAAACGTTGCTTAATTGTGGAAAACTGGTGCAATTTGATCAAAACTGCCAGACTAATTTTCTACTTGCTACATAGTGCACACGACTTCAAACTTCAAAACCTCTAGGCTAGGAGTACATTATACCAAGTTGGTCCTATCGCTAAGAGGCTCCATTTCCTTGAACCACTCACCATGACTTGTCATGTGGTTCAAAGCATGTGAATCAACATACGATACATCATCCTTAGATCATTTCCAGACACAACATTAACCACATGTTGCTTCTCAAACAACCTCTCATTATCCTCACATTATTTTTGCTAGAGGACACATAGTTGTTTTGTTGCACTTTTCCATTTCGCATGTCACTCTGTTTCTTATAGCAATATGCCTGTACATGCCCAAGCTTACCATAGTAAAAATAGCCTCATGTATCATTATGCTGTCTTTACCAATTACCAAGACCTCTTTGACTCCCCATGCCTCTAAATTGGTCTCTTCCACCTGTGTGTTGTTGTTGTGAATCCTCGGACTACTACCACTATTGACCATAATTCTGAGTACATGTTTGGCCACCACCTTGGCCACGTCCACGTCCACGACCTCTACCTCGTCCTCTACTTGCACTTGTTCAGAAGGCTTGTTGCTTTGAACTTGTTTTTTTTGTGAAGATTGTTGATCTTCACCCAATGTCTTCTCTTTAATGATCAGCATTGACACCAAATCTGTGAAATTGATAATGTTCTCCCGAGTCTGAATAGACATCTTGAACACCTTGTATTGTGGATCGAGACCATGTAGACACAGTTCCACCTTATCATCATCATCATCAATAAAAACACCAATTGATGTAAGGGATTCCATAATTCCCTTGATCTTCAAGGCATAATCATTCATAGACATATTTTTCTTCTCCATAGTATGAAGCTCATTCTTCAAGTGAATCTTTGGTGCCTTGGTGTTAGTTTCATATAGCATCACCAAGGTGTCCCATGCCTCCTTACGTGACTTGGCATCCTATATATGCCCAATCTTTGGTGCCTTGGTGTTAGTTTCATATAGCTTCACCAAGGTGCCCCATGCCTCCTTACGTGACTTGGCATCCTATATATGCCCAATCATGGTGTCTTGTATACTAATAGAAATCCAATACATGACTTTCCTTTCTCCTTGATTCCAATTCTTGAATTCTTTTACATATGTAGTAGTTAGATTAATCTTTGGTATCTCTGATGCCTCCTCAAGTTCACCTTCAATGTATTCCCAGTAACCTTTTCCCATCAGGAAATTTGTCAGTATAAACCTCTAAGAATGAAAGTTATTTTTTTCAAGCTTCTCTATAACAATCTGCTTTATTCCATCATTCAACATCTTGTTTGCAACACAAATTTACCAAAAACAACACTCTTGTTTGACCTACACAAACTGTTGTATTCTTTGAAGTGGTACTATATTACACCAAATTGTCACAACAACAACCAGTGACCTCAATTTGCATACATACACCCAATGGCAACTTCAAGACCTATTTGCAATACACCCAATGTTTACATAACTAATCACTCTTCCTACATTTCCAAAAATAGAGTTCTGTAGAGAATCGAAACTTACCCTAGTGTCCGTCGCCGTGAACACCTGAGAACTGAAAAACAGAGGTCTGGATGCATCGAAAACGTGTTTTTGCCTAAAAAATTCTATCCAACAAAAATTATCGTTTCCTTGTAGCTCTTCTCCCACGAAGAAAGCTCCTCAATCGGAGTTCGTTTGCCGGAGCCTCTTGAAGAGCTCTCTTGTGGATTAGTGCTTAGCATGCAGGCTCTGATACCTTGAAAAGATTTAGGGAAAAAGAGAGCTTGAGCTCTTGCAAGCACACACACACTCACACACAAACCCTGGAAAAGAACACACAAGGTGAGAGGCTGAAAACTCTTCTTCTTCTTCTTCACACAACAAAAGAGGTCTACAAAGAAGCTAAAGTGACTATAACACATAATAGAGTATATAAAAGCATTCCATAATGTGAACACGCTAAGTGGAGTAGGTAGGTGTGGACTAGTCGGTGGAGTCCACAGCTTTAGAATCTCTCATGAGATATGTCAGTGTGTAAGGTTCCCCCCTTCCAAAATAGGGGAAACAATTAAGATAGTCTACTAAGTCTTAAGTTGGAGAAAAACTTTTTACTCGTCGACACCTTGACCATGCAGAGATTCAAGGATACAATTTGTAGGTAAGACCTAGTCCTATCCCACAGGGGGAGCGTGGTCTTCTAAAAATCAAATCACCCATAGGGTAAATGATCATAATTTGCACAACTACTAATCTTGATTTCCTAGAGACAACGCTTTTTTCCTCATCCAAGCAAGGCACAGTCATTGGCCTAGTCTTCTAGAATAGAGTTGCCCGAGAATCTCTTTATCTAGCGTAGGACTTTCACTCAATCTGTTGGAAATCTACCCGACTAATCGGGTCCACCAGTCCATAGAGGATGGTGCCATCAGGGCATTCCATCCTACTCACGCATCAATTTGTTTTCTAACTAATCCTACCACAATGTTTGACATAAATAAACATGTTCCTTAATTAAGGCCTTTCACAAGGTTTGTTAAAACAGTCTCTTTCCACAATATAATAATGCCAAAGACAAGATTTATAAAGAAAAGGTTTATACAAGAATCAATTCCATACAAGCCAAACCGGCTCTCTTATCTTTTCCTTTATACTACCGAACAATGATCTAGAATTTGACAGAACTAGCAAATAACTCTCTAATAAAAACTCAAAATATGGTCATGTAGCCACTCAAAAGAACCAAAACATATCTAGTCTACAAGCCAACACTAGTAGAATAGGCAAAAAACATCTTTATATAGCTAAAAACGCACCATGTTTAGAAACACGTTGCTTTTCCACATTTTTAGTATGCAAGGACTCTAAATATATAAAATTACTCTAGGTATGATCTGCTATCACCTAAATTCGAATTTCTATTTTTGGAGATACTTATCTCTTAATAGAACTATTCTTGTCTTCTTATTTCTTTTAGGATTTTTTTGGAGCTAATATTTTTATTCTATCCCTTTCTTAATGTTTCTAGCCTTATTGTCTCACTCTTCTCTAAGCACACTCTCTTTCCTTCTTAAAATCTATATTAAAGGAGACACATACATGGCTTGGGAGGGACCTTAAAATCTCCTCCACTTAAAAGATTCGAGATGTCCTCATCTCGCGAGCTAGGGTAGGATTTAAGTAAATCCTTATGTCTCTTCCAAAATGGTGTCCCCACTAGGTATAAATCTTCTTTTATCTAAACATTGTTCCTAAAGAGTCCCTTATTTCATGTGTTTGGCTTGTTTTGTTGTGCCCCCAAAAGGTCTTTATTATTCTAAAGTTAATTGGCCTTATTATTCTAAGTTCATGCATCCATATACCTCTCATATGATATGAATCTTCTTTTTTTAAATTAAAAAAATCATAATCCTTCCTTAAGAATTTCTTATTCTATATCCCCATGTAATATGGTACTCAACAAATTGTCATGGAAAAACGTAAGGGAATCAATCCTTTACGCAATCTAACCTATGATAGCAATTGCATAATCTTAGTATCGTCTTCTAGAATACCTCTATTCATCATGTACATTACTTCACATGAATATTGCACCAATCCTCTTCTATTTACTCATAGAAATACTTGTTGAATTTGATTATCTTTAACCCTGCTATCCCTATTTCTTGACCTAATTTTGATCTAGCTCATGATTCCTTGTAGCCAAGGGTGGGCTTGATGTTCCTCTTGAAGTAGGGGACCTCTTCTTGATTAACATGGAAGGACTCATGTCCTTCTCGACACTTTCTATATAAAAAAACTTTATCATAGTCTCTGGCTATAATTATGGCTTCTGAAATAGAGGATGGTTTTGCATTCTTGACGAGGTTATTCAATGGTAGATCAAGCTTCCAAATGAATCAATGGAGAAGAGTTACCTCATCCATCTCTGGAGCTAATCAAAAAAGTTTAGCAAGATTTTTGGTGGTATTCTTTTGGATTCTTCCCTTCTTGGGTTAGCTCCAAAAATTCATTCATTTTATCCTCTCAAAATCCTAGAGGACAAAATCTTTCATGAAGGTGTGCTTTCATGGCATCCCATAACTGATTCTGGTTCAAGTGGTTAGATTGACAACAATGCTTCCAACTAATTCGGCATTTCTTATGATTTTTAGACCAGAAAGGGTGAACTTTCTTATTTCATTCTATCAATGAAAAGTTCAAACCTATCAAATACTTATCATAGCACCACATCTGAAGGCACTCATCAGGATTAATGCATCTGAGATCTTCATTTTTTGAGAATTACACATCTGGTGCCTTGGAATTGACACATCCAAAGGTTATCAAGATTAACATGTCTGAGATGATTAGTTTTCTAAAAATTACACATCTAGTATCTTGGGATTAACACATCTAAGAGCATGATCCTCTGGGAATAACACATCTGAAGTTAGATACATGTTTGTCTGAGATGGGTTCCAGATCTTGGATGATTGTCCTAGTGTAAAGCATCCAATGGATGGTATTCACATGTTAACTATTAAAACCTTAATGGAGTTATAATCTTAATAATTTATAATATGCAAATTAATGAGATATATCCTGAAAATTTCTCTAAACAAAGTTTGTCTATCTCTAGTAGTCATTCAATCTCTCACTAGTTTCTTATTTTGATCACCCTATGTTTTTCCTCAAAAGGTTTCCTCCCCAATCTTATTTCTAAAATTTATTGTACAAGTATCTTGCGTGTGTACCCCCAAGATACAAGCACAATTTCATAGGATGATTTTCTCAACATGTAAGGATATTCAAGCCATTTCTATGGCCAATAGAGATGATTCATTCATCCTCATATGACAAACAAACACTTGTTTTAATCCCTTTATAGTTAGCCTTGCTCTGATACCAATTGTAAGATTCCCCCCTTCCAAAATAGGGAAAACACTTAAGATAGTCTACTAAGTCTTAACTTGGAGAAAGTTTTCCTACTCGTCTCGACACCTTGACCATGTAGAGCTTCAAGGATACGATTTGTAGGTAAGACCTAGTCCTATCCCGTAGGGGAAGCATGGTCTTCTAAAAATAAAATCACCCATAGGGTAAATGATCATAATTTGGGCAACTACTAATCTTGATTTTCTAGAGACAATACTTTTTTCCTCATCCATGCAAGGCATGGCCGCTGGCCTAGTCTTCTAGAATAGAGTTTTCCGAGAATCTCTTTATCTAGCGTAGGGCTTTCACTTAATCTGTTGGAAAGCTACCCGACTAATTGGGTCCATCCGTCCGTAGGATCGTGCCATCGGGCATTCCATCCTCCCACTTTGCATCCTACTTACGTGTCAATTTGTTTTCTAATTAATCCTACCACACTGTTTGACATAAATAAGCATGTTTCTTAATTAATGCCCTTTCATAAGGTTTGTTAAAACAACCTCTTTCCATAATATAAAAATCCAAAGACAAGATTTATAAAAAAAAGGTTTATACAAGAATCAAGTCCATACAAGTCAAACCGTCTCTTTTATTCTTTTCCTTTATACTGTCAATGATCTAGAATTCGGCCTTCCAGCCTCTACATGCTAGGCAAAACCCTCCGGGACCATACACCTCATCATCGACTGGCAAGAACTTAAGCCAGCCTGTCGTCCCCTCAGGCTCCGTCGCTCAATCCTCCCACCCCTAAGAGGGATGTCTACGTGCTAGGGTGGGCTTATTCATTCACCGCACTGGCCTAAGCCCTCAGGACTAGAGATCATCACAATCACTCGCCTCAATCAGCAAGCCTCATTTTCCCAATGGTTTGAGGGATACCATGGGCCTCTAGGCCTTACTAACGTCTTCACCATCCGGCTTCACTTATGATTGAAATCATCTAATCATCTTTAAGCGTTATCTTCTCTTACTCGTTATCTGACTTTTCTCTCTTTCGAAGGTCTATGGCAAAGTAGCCTTCTCTTTTTGCAGGGCTACGACATACTATTCTTTCTTTTTTTTAAAAGCTATGGAGTATTAGTCTCTTCCTCATAGAGGTAATAGCAAGCTAGCTTTCTTTTCCAAGAGATTAGATAAGAATGAAGGGATATATGCATCTCAAGGTCTAGAATCACCTTGGGTCTACTAGCTGCAATCTTACAGTTTTCCTATGTAGAGACCTTCACAAAACTAACGAATTGTTTTGGCCACCATAACTCTCTGATAAAAACTTAGAATATGGTCATGTAACCACTCCAACGAACCAGAACGCATCTAGTGTACAAGCCAACGTAGGTAGAATAGGCAAAAATGTCTTTATATAGCCACAAATGCACCATCTCTAGAAATGCGTTGCTTTTCCACATTTTTAGTGTACATGGACTCTCAATACGTAAAAGTACTCTAGATACGACCTCCTATCACCTAAATTTGAGTTTTTATTTTTGGAGATACTTCTCTCTTAATAGAACTATTCTTGTCTTCTTATTTCTTTTGAGATTTTTTTGGAGCTAATGTTTTTATTCTATCACTTTCCTAATGTTTCTAGCCTTATTGTCTCACTCTTCTCTAAGTGCATTCTCTTTCCTTCTTGAAATCTATATCCAAAGACACACATACATGGCTTGGGAGAGACCTTACACGGTGCGAGGTACCAATCCCGCCAGTGATGTAAATGTCGAATGGTCATGCAAGCGCCTCGTGAGTGTCAATGCATGTTGAGCTTTATATCTCAATATCAACTTGAGTCAATTTCCCAACAACCAGTACCGCCCCAAGTCCCCTTTACCCGTGCACAACATAATACCCATTTAGCAATCCTACCCTAAATCCCCCAAATAGAAAGGGCAACCCCAAAAGGCATGTCTGCTATCTTCAATTGTTTTTCTATATCTAGGACATGTTCTAGATACATAAAGTGCCTTTGTAATAGTTTTTATCCAATAGGAAGAGATCACATATAGACCCTCCACAAAAAATGTATGATCCTTCATAGGAATATCTAATTCTTGTAGTAGTTTCCATCCCTTCATCCAAGTATTAGGGTTCCACCTTACTCTAGATTTTGTTGCAGTATAACACATTAACCTCACTCTTGCTCATCTCTTCATACAAACTCCTAGTGGTCACCCTATCCAACTTAACTCCATTGAACCAAGACCAGTCTTTCAGCCAACGAACCTCATTAAAGGCAGTGGAAAACCATCTCTTCTCAATTTCCTGTAGGGCATACGTTACCACCTTATGTAGTTCCTCTATTGTACCACAAACTCCTCCCTTATTTTTCCCAGCTCCTTCCACCCAACTTGAGAGTCCCAGCAGTCACCCAGCCTTCTGAATCCTCTATTATTCAATTTCCTAGACTAAGCCAAGGGAGGGGTGAATTTGTGTGTCCATCATAAGTTAAGACTAAAGAAAGAGTTCCCTAATGGCCTAGTACATCCATCCCACTTCAGCAGTCCCATCACTTCCGTCCAGTTCAAGCATAAAATTTACAAAAGGGGAAAGTCATAATTTTCAATGGGGCATAGGACAACAACTTAGTATTCCAATCCATCCTAAGCCACTTTCCTTTGAACTAAACATTGTCCAATCTTCAATCTTTTCTCTAACCATCCTAGCCTAGATTACCTCTTACTGGATACATTTAGGTAGGCAAATTGATACCCTTGCTTTGGCATGAATAGGAAAGTGTAGAATCCCAAGTCCTCCCACTTTTTAGGTAAACTTACTTTCTCCGAAGCCAAGCAAGCTAAAACCTTCCTATCATCTTGCAGTTTTACAATATGAGCTTTCTAACTGGGGCCATGATCTTCTTATATTGGAACTTTCTAAAATCTATCATAGGACAAAGAAACATAACATATGCATTTAATACTATGTTAGCAATGATCACCCTTTCAGGAAAGGGTACCCTAATCCCGTCCAATTTCTTTACTTATCAAAAAACCTTTCAATTGCCGAATTAGTTACATCCTTGCTTGTTAGCCCAACTCCAAAGGGAACCCCTAGATGTCTAATAATATATCCCTTCTTTATAACCTCACACCCCCATCTTCCATGTCAAAGTCATCCTCCTCAATGAAGCTAATAGCCCTAGATTTTTTGATGTTGCATCTAGATCCAGAGGCATATGCAAACAATTGGACTACCTGCAAGGCATACCTCCAATTATCATTATTATCAGCCTTACGGAAGAGAATTGAATCATCATTAAAAAATTGAACCATGATCCTCGTACTCGGGTTTTTTTCTCTCCACAAGTCTTGACTTTTTCTAGTCTTTACCGTCATGAGGACTCCATGTGGAAACCACTCTTTCATCCTCGACCCTTGGGGGTGCACTACTAGAAAACCCTAGGTATCACATGCATTCAAGTGGTATTTTAAAAACCCCTTAACTAAAATTTTCCCCCCAATTAAAACAACCCCTCTTTACTTATGAACTAAATGATTTTTTCCTAAAATTGAATAACAAAACCCCTCTTGTTAATGTAATTGTGTTAATTTTTCTCAATGTATCTAATTAAAAACCCCTCCTATTGAACTCATGTGGTACACTAACATTTTTTGAGTTGAACCCCCCCCTGAGACTTGACCAAGGCTGCCGTTACTTTCTTATCCTTTTCAAATGTGGATTTTTAGCTTCTTTCTCTATGATTGTTGCATCATTAGATGCCTCCACTCTGGTATGCAACATTGTCGGCAGCCACCTAGCGTGCGGACAACTCAAAGATCTTTTGTAGGCAAGCTTCATTGGTGGGCCAGCAAAGATCATAGACATTCATCCTCTTGTACATGGATACTATCAGATTGAGTTTGACTTGCCAATGGTGGCAACGTCCGATTGAGTCATGCAGCTAAGCGTTGTTGCATTGCATTACGACACATGACTTGTTTGCATGATGGCAGCACGGCTTTGACCCCACATATGGCCCACTAACTGGCATATCAGGCTTCCTAGTGACAATCTTTTTACCAACCCTATGGAGGAATACCTTTCTCTTCTCTCGATGATTGGTGGATCCATTGGGAGATTAATGAAATCCCCCCCCACTGATGTGTTGTCTCTTACACGGCCGAGATTCCATCCCTTCGCATTTGTACTGCCTTGCGAGAGAGTGCCCCATGTCATATCTATACCATGCCTTTGGTGACCCTACCATTGAGCGAGTGGATTACTGAGGCTTCCCATGATAGTGTTTTATTTGCCAGCAAAATGGGCCACCTTGCCAAAGCTTTCCCTAGATGCTAGGCTCTAGAAGACCCCCTCTAGTGGTCCCCTCGATCCCCGTGCAGATCCTCACTAGTAGGGGATGAGAGAGAGGCCCTCAACAGCACTCCTGCCGCCCTCCAGCAATGGTGCCCAACTCGGAGCGGAGGCAGCCGATATGCTTTCTTTGCCACTTAATCCATAGATTCTAAGAGTCAGTAGAGGTGACCATCGTCGATTCCCCAATGAAGAATCTCCCACATTAGTCCCCAGGAGGGCCCTAAGATCTTGGGGCTCTCGGTGGATTATAGTTTCTTTTGCTAACTTCTGGTGGAAGGGACGCATCTTTTTGAGGAGAAAGCTATGCCCACTTGAATATGTGTGTTGTTCCATCATTCTAGACCTTCTACACTTGAGAGTGACATGATGATCTTAGTGCAACCCTCGAGATGGAGTGGAATTGAGAGTCAATGGTGGTTGCCACCATTTAGGGACATGCAGGCAAGTTTTCACCTCATCTCCATGATCTTCACATCACTGATGTGGTCACCTACCTCTAGCACCCCTTAGCTAGGATGGAGCTAGGAGCCTCAAGCCATAGGGACCAAGATGAGGAGGTGGTAGCCTCTCTTCAATACTTTCTCTCAAGTGTGTTTCTCAACTCTCTCAAGTGTGTTTCTCAACTCTCTCAACCCTAATGGCTTCACATGACATTACCTTCCGCTTCAAGAGGTAAAATTTCCACACTTGGAAAACTCGCATCAAGCTCATTCTCATGAAGAAAGGCCTGTGAAGCATCACAAATGGAAAGGAGAGGAAGATAAGAGACCAAGCTACTATTCCAGGATGGGAGACTAGAGATGAAAAAGAAAGATCCATCACAACTCTTGAGTTGTGAATGATACATGCATTCATGGGATCAATTGGATACTTTGTTTGGGGCTCAATCTAGGAGCTCTAAGTTTGGTTTGCTTATTGAGTTTTTTAAACTTGACATGATGCCCACAACTTCTCTTACATCTCATCTTAATTATATGCAAAGTCTTATAACCCAACTTGCAAGCATCTCACTACTTTCTACTTGTTTTGATAAAACCACTAGGTGGTATTGAATGGTAATCTATCAAAGGGAACTTTTCCTATGAAATAATCAATCAGCCATTTTTCCTATTATTGTTCTCTTTTCTGTGGTATACATCATTTTACAATATTCTTCTTTATCATGTTTTTTTACCTAGCACTAGTATTTAATCCACCATAGCCAACTTGCACATGGCTTTCAATATTTCAACAAGCCTTTCCTCTTTGAATCGATCCATGACACTCAAAGAGGTTTTATTCATGATTGGAGCATTCTGGATAACATCTTCACCTTCTAGGAGGCCACTACTTTTGGCTAGGATGTGGTAGTAGGACATCATTATACTACTCCTTGACTTTGAGAAAGCTTATGATAGGGTTGATTGGAGCTTTGTGGAGGGCAGTATGACTCGGATGGAATTCCCAGTGGAGTGGATCCGTGGGGTTTCAATATTTTACTTAGACTCTCATAGCCAAGTTCTCATTCAAGGAGCCTGTGGTGGGGCGACACATTACCCCTTTCCTACTCAGTCGAGCAGGTCTCTCCTCTGGCACCTTACCTTTTCCTATTCATTTCCAAGGCCATGAGAAGTATCCTCACAACCTAGGAGATAGGGCTTCAGGGATTGCGTCTCCCCCTCCATTCACATGAGGAGCTTCTAGACCAAAAGTTTGTAGATGACACAACCACTTTTCTTTCTGGAGATGTTGGGAATCTCTAGAGATTCACTAGGGCAATCGAGATCTTGTGTTGTGCATCAAGATCACATATCGACTGGCACAAGTCGTGTGGTTTTTGGGTAGGCTCTACACCCACCCCCGACTTGGCATCTAGTTGAGGTTTTCCAGTGGATCTCATGGAGCACTCCAGTTTGCTATCTCGGATGCGAGGTGCGCATAGACATCTCTTTGGAGGAGCAGCTCCAAGCCCTCTTCTTCTGAGCATTGGGAAGAAGCTTTTGTACTGGACCTCTACAAGACTCTCCCTGGTGGCTGGTAGAGTGGTGGTGGCGAACGAGGTTCTTCTTACCACTATGTGGTATATCACTTCTTGCTAGGCCTTCTCTTAAGCATGTATTGGCCATGTTCAATGCTTTATTTGGAACTTTTATGGGCTGGCACTGATGGGAGGCATGCCAAGGCTAAGCTGGCATGGACAGTGATCATTCAAGGTGCGGAGAGACCCTCTGCATAGCCTATTCACTTGTCATTTAAACTTGTAAATCATTACTCAAACCATCCAAACGTTGCAAACTCTCCAAATATTTTGCATCTTGCAAACTCATTACAGTTATCTAGGTGGAAACCCACATGGTCATCATCCAAATATTGGTTGTTATCTGCATCAACACTCTCATCACCGCAAAGAACCATCCCATTTAGGCCTTCCTCAACACTATCAAACAAGGAACCTAAGTGAGCAACCTACACTATGTCTTGTAGCTTCCTCTCCTTCTTCACTCCACAGTCTACTGACAACACTCGCTCCTCATTATTGACACACTCTGCAATATTAACAAGGACACCTGCCTACTCAACACCTCTTAAATCCACAGCTCCTTCAAATAAGTTAGAGACACCCTCATAGGCATCATCCATCACATCATCCAACATCCATATCACTTTTTATAAATTCAAGCACATAAGAGTACCCAACCCTCCTTCAAATAAGTTAGAGACACCCTCATAGGCATCATCCAACATCCATATCACTTTTTATAAATTCAAGCACATAAGAGTACCCAACCATGCCAATACTCTCAACCTTTGTGTTAACAAAGAATGGAAATTCTAATATCCCCTCTTCCTCACACTCCACCTCTTCACAAAACAGACCTGTAGATTCCACTTTGGCATCCTCTCGCCTAACTCCTCCTAAGGTTCCTGTAGCACTCCCAACATACTAGATGCTTTATGCTCCTTTATTG
Source organism: Cibotium barometz (assembly GCF_041138505.1). Classification (NCBI taxonomy): domain Eukaryota; kingdom Viridiplantae; phylum Streptophyta; class Polypodiopsida; order Cyatheales; family Cibotiaceae; genus Cibotium; species Cibotium barometz. Next base: position 38,202,528 of record NC_141068.1, read on the forward strand.
TAGATTCTCCAACCTTTGGGCATCCCTCCATTCCTTCACCAGCGCCTACTATCCCCAAGTCTGGGTCCACGACCACATAACTTGTGCTTTCTGTAGCTTCACAAATAGGCTAATCCATTGCACTCACATCTTCAAATACATCAATTACATAATGATCCACTACAGGCTCACTGCTTCTAACAAGAAACACATCCATCAAATATAAAACACTTCAACTCTCTTGGGCCTAAGGGGTGGCATGCTAGCCTTCTGCCTCATTTCCTTCTCTTGGTATATAGCAGCCTCCAAACAGCTTCAACAAATGTCAGTGCATCCTTAAGCTCTGCCCTTCTCTCTGGTCTTTTTAGTCACAATCTTAGAAAACTTATCCTTTTTTTAAAACTCGGGAGGAGCCTGGTTCTCTCCCAAGCCCTTCACCATCCTCCTCCAAGTAGCGTAAAATCTTTCCACCACAAAATCTAACACTTCCTCATCTTCTCTCTCGGTTAGCTTACCACCCTCTTTCCATAGGTCCTTTGGACTAACATCTTTACCATACTTCCTCTTTACACCTTCCCTTTAACCATCCTAGCTCCCTCTATCATCATCAATTTCCTCATACTCAAACCAATCTATGGCTGTATCCTCCAACAACAGAATGACTAGTCTCAACTTGAAGACATCATCATCTCTATTTTTGCTCAACTCCTCCACTCAATCTTCCTTGGGAATAGAGTGAGATCCTCACTCGTCTCACCTCTGAACACTTTATATCCAGATATAGCCATAAGTCTTGAGCTGACCAACAAATGGCTTCCAAAATGCTAACCAAATCCCTTCACAAAACCCTTTTGATCCTTAGTGGGGGCACCAAAACAATGTGTGGTGGCTGAGTGATGGTGTCTATACACCACCAACATGCACACAAGACATATTATCTTTCCACAAGTATTTGCAGACTCCTCTAAGCCCTCAAGAACCTTTGAACTTGTAAGGATATCATCTTAGATGCTCTTTGATGACTGTAGCTAATCTAGAGCTACCTCTGAAACATCTATCCTCTTAAGGATAACAAAATTGACTCATCTGAGGTAGAATATCTCTCCCATGTGTCAGTAGAAACCTCTAGACCCTCAAGGCACTAAAAATAGATATGGATCTAACCTTATAAATCACTGGGTTGATCAGATGAGTCATATCTGCCTCAAAAGAAGAAGTCACAGCTCACTGACCACTCTAATAGCAGCAATTGATTATTGACCTCTAAAAGATATTTGTCTATCAGCTCTGGAACTCACAATTTGTTCACACCTACTCAGATAAACCATAACAAGGTTCCCACACCATTAGCTGACAACTCTAATGCTGCTTAGCTGACATAGATCATACTCTATACATTAACCTCTAATTGTGATATAGAAACAATCATCAGACTAGCATATACAGATACTTTATCTCCTCAAAATCAATGAAAAGAACTCTCCCACTATAACACAAACAACAAAACCAAAGACTATATACCCAAACACTTAGTTTGCTTTAGATATACAAGAACTCAACACTGTCTCAACAACCAGCACATATCATAAGAAAATCAAAATATATAAGGACCCCCTTGGGTGAACCTTGGCAACATATCGTCAAAGCTATTGAACCTCTGTCACACATGACACACCACACCTAACAATGCTCAGCCAACATGAAGCAGCTACATTCAAAGAAGAATAAGTCCAGATCAAGTCTCTAACGGTGGTGCTACACATAAGATATGGGGACACACAACCTACTAGTAGACTTTGGTTCTCAGCTCCTCCCCCCACTCTGACCAAAACAGATCTTCCACACTGCACCTAAATCTTTACTGTAGACTTAGAAATACATGCAGGAACTCTATCCTGCAATATAAGAAGTCCTACAAAGAGACACCCTCAACCGCAAACTCCTGTCGATGGTCTCTCAAGCCTCACCGCTATCAAGCACATCTGCAAACTACCTCAATTCTCGTTTTTCAAGCGTGTCACCTCCTTTCTCTCTTTTTGGAACATGTGTTTCCCATCACCTTTTATTCAGCATGTGCCTTCTAGCTTCCTTTTGTGTGCATGTTTTTATCCATGCAGATGTCACACCCCTCCTACCATTTGGGATCCTTTGCATACCATCATATAGCCATCTCATCTATCTACATTCCAGGTTTGGGGTGGGCTCATTTACTCCTCACAATGTCCTCTCACATACCTCGAGTGGTACCTAGGAGAGTGGACTTGGCATGACCCTGCTGATTTGGAGGAGACACTCAATGTCCCCTTCTTTGCATCTACATCACAACTAGCCGTAGGATTCAAATGCCAGAGATTGATGGCACCCCCGTAGGTAGCACATTGGCAGTCATAGGGCCTCTCATAATGTTTCCTCTTAGATTTTTGGAAGAGGATCTGGGATATTTTTGGCCTAGAAAGAGACTCTATTTCTTTGGTTGATGGCACACAAGAGCTTAGCAGGGTTGGAACATGGTTGGTAGTTGTAGGTCAGCCACAACATCTTCCCCGATATGCGACCACCCTCACAGGAGTCTCAACAACAACATTGTCTATGGGATTTACAATGGATAGGGCCTCAACTCGGATCATTACATGGGGATTTGTAGCTTGGGATAGAGAGGCTAAGGTGGTCATGACTTATGCAGAGGATGGTGGACGGCTAGCCCTTCAGGTCTCTCACATCTGCATTTTGGCAAGCCCCATCTGCTGACCATTGATGGCTGAGCTCATGCCATAGATGGGAGATTTGTAGTAGCATTGTAGCCTTGCACATTTAGTGAGCTAGATGTAGCGAGGAAATAGAGGGTACCCAAACTCCGTCTGTTGAGTCCAACAAGAGCATTTGGCTCAACATCATTCATACCCTCCACGTGGTTAGTGGAGGAAGATGCAGGGTGGTTCTGACCACATATGTGGAAGCAGCAAGAGGCTTTCCTTTCTTGAGGCTCTAGCAACTTGGCCTTTTGCTCACAGGTAAAGGTGGTTACCCCACTTGGCATTACAGACTGACTATGTGGTTTTTCCCCCCCTCCCCCTGTATGAGATAGCCTTCTCCTCATAGAGCCGCCAACGAGAGGAGAAGTGCCTCTTTCCCCACTTTTGATTATTTTCTCCCCACACCATACATGAGGCGAGTTGGTATCCAGCCTTTAGTGGTTGTAGTTATCCCTCTGGCTGTTTTTCATTAACTAATAGAAGGATCTTTTTCACCCAAAAAAAAAGCATCTCCAAGATCCATCCATGCCCCTTACCTCTCAATCTTCAAATAGCCTCTAGGGAAGTGAACAACTCATCCTTTAGTTAAAGATTATTCCCCCTCACCTTCCTTGTGGGAAATTGTATGAGCTTATCTTCCCCCCATTTAGCCACATGCTACCCCCATTTCAAGGGCATATGATCTCATCAGGTAAAACAAGACTCTACTTTAGTAAAAAAGATATGAGGAATCCTGAGGTATTATGTTTGATGAAGATCCTATCAATTCTATGATAACCCAAAGTATTGAAGGCTAAAGTACGTATGTAGGTTCAGATCCTCGACCCCCCAACTCCCATGTATTAACAAGACCCATCTCACATCTAATAATTTTCCACTTATTTTTTACTTAACCCATAAAAATTGTGTTCCCCCACACCTATCAACATGTTTCTCTCTCGTATTAAATCCCCCATAATGATACAAGGGCATTGAATGTCCAACTTAGTAATCCATTCCCACATCTCCCCTCTAACCTTATGATTATGATGAGATGAAGGATTTGGGAGATCTCTGCTACTCTTTGGGAATTGAGGTCATTCGCACACATGATGGTATTTGGCTGTCCACAGAGAGTATGTAATGGACATGTTGTCCAAGTATGGGATGGTTGATTGTAAGTCAATCTCAGTGCCATTAGATCAGAATGGCAAGCTTAGTGCAGATGCAGGTTATGTGTTGGAGGATCCTCACGATCAGCAGGACATATTTGAGTTAAATTGTTGGCTTACAAAGCCAATTTATGTAGGTTTTGCGCGCAAAAACATCTTGACATTATGCACTTCGGTATTTGAGGGGCACTATTGATTATGGAGCAGGTGTACCATTGGAGCTATATGGGTACACAGATGGAGATTGGGTAGGTATCATCTCAGACAACACGAGATATACCAGTGGATTTATGTTTTCATTAGGGAGTGCTACTATGACATGGAGCAGCAAGAAGCAGCCTACAGTTGCCTTGTCGAGTACAGAGGAGCTGCAGTGGCAGCGTGTGAGGTAGCTTGGTTATGTAAGCTACTTTTGTTAATTTGGGATTGCATGTGGAGATAAAGGTTGTCATATATTGTGACAATCTTAGTAGTATATAGTTGGCCCCAGGAACTGAGGTTTCCATGCATGGACGAAACACATTGAGGTACATTACCACTTTATCAGGGAGAGAGTCTTGGCAAGCAACATCGACTTGGCCTACGTCAACACATAGGATTAGGTTGTTTGCTTTCATGAAGGCCATGGGAGCTGAGAAGCTCCACATATTTTAAGATATGCTTAGAGTTCATGAGTTGGAGCTGAGCTTGAGGGGGAGTGTTGAGATGTCAAGCTCAACAAGAGCTGGCACTCACGAGGTGCCTGCATGACTGTTCGACATTTACATCAATGGCGGGTTTGGTAGATGGCACCAACAGATCTTCGCTAGAGATTCTACAGTTCATGTGGACTACACTGACAAGTCCACACCTACCCACTCCATGTAGCGTGTTCATATTATGGACCACTTGTATATACTCTATTATGTGTGTTAGTCCCTTTATCTTCTTTGTAGACCTCTTTTGTTGTGTGAAGAAGAAGAAGAATTTTTAGCCCCTCACCTTGCGTATTCTCTTCTAGGGTTTGTGTGAGTGTGTGTGTACTTGTAAGAGCTCAATCTCTCTTCTCCCTTCTTGCATCTTTTCAGCTAAAGGGGCTATTAATCTAGTATTTAATCTTATTAGATATTGCTGCCTTTGGGAGATTTGGAACTCCATGAACTGGCCAGTGTTTCAAAAAGGACCAAGTTAGGGGGATTGGATGTCATAGAGGTGATGTATAAATGTTGTTACAAATCATGGATCTAGCAAGTAATTGTAGACATGATTAACGAGAATAATGAGGTTATTAAGAAATTAAACAAATTATTAACATCAAAATGGTATGCTCACAAAATGTCACATAGTCTCATCACTTAGCTTGATCCAATTATATCCTTTTATAGCCCTCATCATTGAGCTCCCACCAACTCACAAGATGTGTACATCCTTGTGGCATACATGTGTCCATAAATACTCACATTCCATGTGCCCCCTTATACTTCCCATGTACTACCTTTTTGACCTTTGACTTCACCTTTTACAAGCTAGGTAACTCAAAGGCTCTTTTTTCTTGATTACTCTCTAGCTCAGAGTTTATTTTAGAGATAGTTGGGTTATTTTTCACTCCCCCATGGTGGTACTTTGGCTACTCTCTAGTGGTCAAGTATTACAACTTTTTAGCTTGGGTAGTGAGAGTTTTTTTACGTACTCATTTGGCTACTCTCTAGTGGTCGAGTATTACAACTTTTTAGCTTGGGTAGTGAGAGTTTTTTTACGTACTCATTTGGCTGCTTACATTCCATTTGTTTTACTCATGATCAATCACATATGATTGATCATTTGGTGATGAAAAATTACAAGGGTTAAATGAATAATTTTTTATGGTGTTGTTGCGATCCACGTTGGTGTTTCTTGGTGATGCCCATAATGCAATGCAAAAGCCCAAAAACACTAGAATATGGTTGGCCATGTGAACACTCTCTTATGAATGGCTCTTTTGTACCACACCTTTTATAAAAAAGCCTTAGGGATTTTTTAAATTATTTTTTGAACAAACCTTATCTGTAATTATCGTGGCTTTGCTGTTATCATCATTGGAGTTTGTCACCTCTGTTTTTCTTCGCTCTTCTTGCCTCACAGAATTGTGACACTCTAATTCTCTTCATGTAGAGACTCACAGTTATCGACCGAGCTGCATTGGTTGGAAACTTTCTCCTTGTTGAGCATGCTTGACTCACCTCTGCCTGCAAAGCATCTGTTGCATGACTTCGTTGAATGATGTGTCAATGGCCTCTGTGCCTTCCTCTTGCCGATTTACTATTGCGCTATAGATGTACTCAGGGACAACTCTCTCTCTCTCTCTCTCTCTCTCTCTCTCTCTCTCTCTTATTATGTTGTGAAGTCGGCTCTACCAAGGAGGATGCGTTGCTTGCTTGAACTTGGCCGAGGTGCTGCTTAAATGATTCTGATGGTTGCCTTGGATCTCTTTCCCTGACATAGTGTATAGGCCAAGTTATATGTTCAAACTTTGTATGGCATCTTTGAGCAGCACACATGTTCGGCAAGATCTCCTTCACACAGATGCTACTGAGCTTGCTACTTTTTTCTTACTCTTCACTTTTCTACCCAACTAGCAAAAAGGCACCTTTAACACTAGCAAAACATATAGAGAGCACACAACAAAGACAAGTGCATCAACAAGTCCCTGCAACTCAACAAGAGCTCTCGTAGAAAAACTTTTCAAAGCAAGAAAAAGATTGTGATTTGCCAAAATAGAATCACAAAGTATGGTCATTTTTTTCAGTCTGTTTTTGATGCAAGCATAACTCAAAGTTTGATTGATTAGTGAGTCATTGTTGCACTTTATATATGAATAAGGTGTGATTTCATTTTTGAGAGAGAGAGAGAGAGAGAGAGAGAGAGAGAGAGAAGAAGAAGAAGAAGAAGAAATATCCTCTCAACATCTACAAAGGGCCTGAAAGGGTCCATGAGACCAAAAAGATATGATGTCAAGATAAAATAAAAATAAAAGATAAGCAACTGAAAGGAATGAAAAAGACAAATGTACTAATGTAGGGCCTCTGAATACAATAGAGTAGGTAGGAAAAATCCCTATGTGTGTGCAATACAGTAGGTAGCCAAAGACTCTACATGTATACAATAGACTAGGTAGGAAAAGACCCTAAATGAGTGTTTTTGTATGTATGTGTTGTGTGTGTGTGTGTGTGTTAAAGAGAGAGAGAGAGAGAGAGAGAGAGAGAGAGAGAGAGAGAGAGAGAGAGAGAGATCACATGAAGCTCTAACATTGCTTAGTAGATGGGACACTTAAATCTAATATTTGGCCTTTTGATTTTGTATTATAATGGAAAGGTGAATTGTTTTATCATGTCACACTCTCTACCCTTGATATGAAATTTATACATACATTCGTTCTTCTTATGTGCAAAATTTGGATAAAAATTCTCTTCAAAACTTCTTTTCAAGGATAGGTAGGGAGTGGTATTGGATAGCACTTTAATTATTTTAAAGTTTTCATTTGTGTACTTCTTTTATGAGAAATTTTCAGTACGATACAAACATTGATTAGTAAGATTGATTAAAGTACTTCAAATAGTGGGCCCATGGGGGCTTCTAATAATGATAGTGAGATGTTGCTGCATACTTGTAAAGGTTCTAACCTTAATTTAATCTTAAAGGTCAAAGGACATCTAATTTGAAAGTAAGGGAGAAGATCCTAGAGGGATGTCCTTCCATACTGCATAATGTAACCTAAGAGAGCCTAGTTTTCTATCATCAAAGAGTTGGTTTTTTAGTTGGCTTAACTTTCCTACTGGTCACACAACTTGTATGTTTTAGGGGTTGAATTGCTGCTGGGAGTTTGTGCTATACTCATTTGTATTGATTCTCCCAAAAAAAGTGTCAACATAACTATCTTTATTTACATAGTAAAAAATGTTCCTTCCTATGGGTTGTAAATGAGGGAAAAACATTTGGTAGAATTTCCTCAATGTCACTTTTCAATCATGTATGATCTTCTTACCTTTAGACATCGTTGTGAATACTAGGATGACTACTAAAATTTTGTGATGGAGTTCAAGTCATAAGAAATAGGATGAAAAGATAATAAGAAATAGAATGCAAAAGAATATACCATCTAAATTTTGTTTGCGATATAACTTGGAAAAACATTTTGAATACAGTCACGTAACAAGTGATGTTATCAAACTAGTGTCAAAGAGGTCCTAGTTCTCCAGTGGCCATGGGTAAACCTCACTTCACCCACACAAAGCCTACAAACACACACATGCGAAAAGAGTTTGTGAAACCAATGCTCGATACATATAACCTGGTTTGTACTATAATTTTCCTTGCTGAAATTCATAAATCCTGGTTGGAATTTGATATTGCCTTTGGGGATGGAATTTGGACATTTTAGTTAGAAATCCCTTGCATTTGTAGGATTTCTAGTGATTTTCAAGCCTAAATCCCGGTTAAACCTAAGCATTGCCTTTAATTTTAAGGGTTAAGAATTGCCTTTAATTTTAAGGGTTAAGAATTTGTAATTTTTCTAGAGCACTGCTTACAATGCTTAGCCGTCGGACCGTGTGGATCTGGCCTTATTTAAGGTACTGATTTGTCTTGCTAGTGGGTGGCCGGTCTGGAGTGTGGACATGTGAACAGCGTTGACTTGTGTTAACGTACTGGTAGCTTCTAATGGGAAGTCAGGAGAGCCGCCTGAGGCAGCCTTCTGTGAGAGACTGAGAGCAGGTATTCGAATAATGGATCGTGAGGAAGAGTTGTCCTCTGAAGACGAGCTTAGGCAGGTGGTCGCGCGGGGCTCGGAGCTGGCAGGAAGCCTGCAAGAAAAGGTGGAATCAGTGCCTGCGGGCAGCCTGTTGGGCGAAGACCGAAGCCAGATGCGGTCCGTTTTACTCCAGGGCTCGCTTGAGATTGTGGAGCATATGAACCGCTTTATCGAGCTCGTAATGAGTAGTAGTACTTCTGTATTAGGGGACCATAGTAAGGGCAAGTTGGAAGTCATGAAAAATCGCGAGAAGCAAATTGTGGTAGTCGAGAATTTGGAAGCTGTTGCTCATCTGCATGAGAACTTGCAAGGTGCAGCACTAGGCTCTGCCAGCAGTCGATTAGTTAGGAAGCGTAGGAAACCTGTGTGGAAGCAGACTGTGCGTGTTCCAGTGGGCTACACAGAGCACTTGGACCGCTATATCTGGCGGAAGTATGGCGAAAAGAACATCCAAGGTGCCAAATACAAGAGGTAAGTAAATATGGTGAATATATATTGTTCGAATCTCATGCAAACAGCTGCTCGCCATGGTCTGCACATTTATCTAAGATTTTAAGTGGATTTTTCAATAGTTCTGATTCGTAAAATCTCGCCTATAATTTTGCAGGAGCTACTTCAGATGCGCTCACAAAGGCTGCCTGGCCTTGAAGCAGGTGCAAAAATGCGAGGATGGTGTTACCCCTGAAGGTTTCGACGTCACGTACATCGACGCGCACACGTGCGCCCAAAGCATTCACATGCACTTAGCATCTTTCCCATTGATTCATAATAATATTAATAATAATCAGAGACGAGTACCTCATCAGACCCTCCCCCTCGCTGATGACATTTTTAATCAACTCTCTCCATTGCCTTTGCTCGATATTTCTGATCCTTTTCTCACTACAGCGCCTATGACCACCTCTTAAACATTACCACCCATAATTGATCCCTATATTAGCAACAGATTAAATGATCCCCCATCGCACCACCTCCACTTGCCTTCTGCGCAATTTATAACCAGCAATTATACTGATCTGTTGACGACGACTAACGCCAGCTCTTCATTTCTCATTTCTAATCATCAGAGTACTCTAAGCCCAACTACAACAGAGACGGTACAGGTGAACCACACAAGCTTAATCCCATTCCCGTTTGTGAATCCTTTCTGCGTCCCGTCTAAGCTAGAAGAATTATAGACAACACGCCTTAATGTAATATTTCTGTACTTATTATTACTAACTTTACTTCATATCTCCTTATGTTCTGCTAGACTCAAATGCTGTTTGGGGCTCATTCCTCCCCTCACGTCTTTGCATTTTGACAGAACTTCTTGCTGTATCCCTAGGAATCTCATTTGTTTGTGCATCCTCATATGTTCTGTGTGGGTGGCTGGGTGCGCGCGCGCTTTGGTTTGGGGATTGGTATCTAGCCACCAGTGACATCTCATATAGTTTTGAGCTACGCTACCATAAGCCTTGAATCACACTGGTTTCATCATGCTACATTAATTGAATTTGTATAACTAAGGTTTTTATTAACAAAGATTAGACTAGAAACTATTATTAGATTCGGCTGTAGCGCACCCAAGCTAGTGATATTTTAAGTACATTTTCAATTTAAACTAGCTTAGCAATGCTTCTTGTGAGAAACGATCGCCTTGCAAATGTTGTAAAGCGACCGTTGTACAGATGCTTGTTGTTGCGCAACCTGGATTTGGTCTCGTTGAGAATAATCTCGTACGTCAAATCATTTGAATATTTAATTCGCAGGCTTCTGTTCTCTAGCTTCCTCCTTTGCACGCATTAATGGAGGACACCAACATCGCTACACACGTGACACTACAAGACTATCATCTTTATTGTTGGTCCTGTGTGTCCTGTGGTGAAACCAGGATCCACACGACCAACAACATCATGTTTATTATTGGTCCTGTGTGATCCTCTGTTGAAACCATCATTTCTATTGTTTTGGTTATTGTTTCTATTGTGTGTTTCTTACTTGAGAGTACTTATTATTTGATTTGTTTTGTAGCCTCCTGTCCTTTAAATATCCTTAAGGTAAGTTTACTACGCTTTATATGTTTCTTTTTTCTATGGTTAATTTCATTTTTTATTTATTTCTTTCTTCTTTTGTTTATATGAGCATAGATGAGCTTTATGAATAGGGCTCTATACATGTAACTCTATGTATATATGGTATACATAAGAGCTATATATGTAGCTTATTTATTTTAGCATATACCCTTGACGACAACATTCACATTCAAATTTGGATGTGATATTTTTTAAGCTTTTATATATAGTCCTTGTATATGTTTTTATGATCACCCTTTGATTTCAAGGACGGAATTTTTATAAGAGGGGATGGTTTGTAACAAAGCAATTATACATGGACATGCAAATGCACATGTATGGGTCTAGGCCTAGGCACATGGACCCATACATGTGCATGTGAATGTATAATTGTTTCATCACATCTATGTACACAAATAGAGCATACATAATTTTGTGCATGCATAAATAGAGTATACTCTTTGTACGCATGCATAAAGCTATGTATGCTCTATGTATACATAAATAGAGCATACATTGCTCTACACATGTACTACAAGGGAATGCTGGAGAATATATCGGTGCCAGAACATGGCATTGTAAATGATCCAAGCGTCACTATTTATGCCGGTTTTATATTCGTCGGTAGGGCCATTGGTATAGGTGTTGCTATGTTCGGTAGAAGTATGGCAAAAATAATATCTAAGGCATGAAATACATGAGGTAAATACATTAGGAACAATCTAAGATTCTAGAATTAGGTGGATATTTTAGTAGTTCTAATTCATGATAAATCGCATATTTGCAGGAGCTACTTTCCAGATGCTCTCACAAAGGCTACCTAGCTTTGAAGCATGTGCAAACATGTGAGTATGGTGTCAACCCTGAAGGTTTCTATGTCACATACGTCGACACGCATATGTGTGCCAAAAGCATTCATATGCAACATCTCAAATTAGAATCCTTATCATTGATTAATAATCATAGATTACCTTGAACCCTCGTACCCTCCCCTGATCACATTTTTATTCAATCCTCACCATTGCCTTTGCTTAATATTTCTCATCCTTTACAGCTATGCCCACCTCTTCAATATTACCACCCTTAATATATACCTATATTAGCAACACAAATAATCCCCCATCACACCACCTCTTACCTCCTGCACAATTTATAACTAGCAATACTAATTTGTTAAATGAATGCTAATTGTTCATTTCTCATTTCTAATCTCATTAGAATACTCTAGTGCCTAAGTAAAGACACATGTGAACCACACAAGTTTAATGTCATGCCCATTTGTGAATCTTTTTGTGTTCCATAAAGGAGGCATCTAAGCTAGAAGAGTTATAGGTGTGGCCTTAATGTAATATTCTTGTACTTTTTACTAAATTTACTTTGAAATATCACTAAAAAGTAACTTCTTCTTATTTTTTGTTAGACTCAAATGCTATTTGGGACTACACATAAAGACAAACCAAGATAACTAGCTCCACAACGACCAATGACACTAGACAATTGGCTGACGTGCACACAATGACATAAAGCAGCAACAAGGGGAGAAGCAACTTAGACACTAGACCCACTACTAGAGAAGCAGAGAAGTCACCACCACCACCAAGTACTAGAGAGAGAAGTAGAGGTGAGTCCCCCTCCATATCTCGAATCCCTGATGAATGAGCAATAAGGGAAATCGTAACTCTTTTTCATATATATATATATGAAGGGTTTTCTTGGTTAATTTTCCCAAATGGGATAAAAAGGAGAGGATCGCATGTATTAAAGATAAAGAGCTTATCTATATAGTAAATCTTAGAGTGATATACGTAGGTGTATATATATAGCCTTTAAACATCTTATTTTTTAAAGGTCTTGTTTTTACAACCTTAGACCACATAATCTTTAAACCTAAGTAAATATATTATACATAGTCTTAGACCTTAGTGTTATATATTTATAATTTAGACCTTAAATATTTTTGATGCATATATATATATTATATTTATAGTTTTGGGCCTTAAAAGCTCTCTGTGTGTGTGTATAAATTCATTAATCTTTTGAAACCTTAAGAGCTTTATTTATATATATATATTTAACATAACCTTAGCATTGTATATACTCAAGATAAAGACCTTGGTACTATATATATAAACTATTATAAGCTCTCTCCATGTGTTAAGCCTCTTAGAGTTTATAAATTGAATTATAGGCTTAGTCTTTTCAAATGTTAGAAAGTCTTTAATCTATATTTAGGCTTAATCTCTCATAATCTCTTTATCCTTAGAGTTTATAAATTAAATATAGGCTTAGTCTCTTTAAATTTTAAATAGTATAAAATCTATCCTTAGACTTAACCCTAGCATTAGGTAATTACATGAGAATACATACATACATACATACAAACACATATATATATAATGTAAAATGCACCCATATAAATTAAATATAGGCTTAGTCTCTTTAAATTTTAGATAGTATAAAATCTATCCTTAGACTTAACCCTAGCATTAGGTAATTACATGAGAATACATACATACATACATACAAACACATATATATATAATGTAAAATGCACCCATATAAATTAAATATAGGCTTAGTCTCTTTAAATTTTAGATAGTATAAAATCTATCCTTAGACTTAACCCTAGCATTAGGTAATTACATGAGAATACATACATACATACATACAAACACATATATATAATGTAAAATGCACCCATATATATAGACCCATGATTAGAGTAAAATAATAGCCTTGGGAGCTTGAATTGAAACCTAATGGATATATTTAATCAAGGTAGCCCCTAAGATTATGCAAGAAGTGTATAGTCAGAGGACCTTAACCTTGGACTTTAAATTCTTTCTCCATATATAGGAGGAAAGTGTTGTGTAGGTGCACCGAGAATCAATGTTGGAAGTATATAAATAATACGTAACCTTAGTTTCTAAGAATTTGAGCAATGTAATAAGACTAAACCTTACATGTATGTATTTATATAAGTGAGCAATACCTCATGCGAATTAAGCTGAAATTTGTGAAATTGAGCCTATGCCTTGTGAAATTGAGTCTATGCCTTTGGAAATTTTGGAAGGCTAAACGTATATTTAAGACAAGCATATATAAGAGCATACTTATATACCTCATGCACATGTATGTGCACCTTAGAGGTTAGGGCCGCTCCTACAAATTTGGACAAGGTATATATGTATAATTTACCTAGAATCGTGCTATATACACATATGTGTGTCAAATTACCCTAAATTAAATAGAAACTATGAGAATTTGATATAAAGAATTCCTTTAAGACTTAGTGCAAGTTTAACTAAAGAGTTCTAGAGAGAGAAAGCCTTAGAAAGAGCATGAAGTTAGAATTTAGCCCCAAACACCTATGGTTTGTATGAAAAGTATTGCCCAACTGGCCACTCATATAGGCCATGCATATAGAGAGGCTCTGTGAGATCCCACTGCCCCCTCAACGCATCAGATTCTCGATTACTGGCAGCGGAAGCAGCTCCCTCTTGCACGGGGCAGGGTTTCCCGCTCGGGGCCTCACCCTTGAATGTCTGGGCCAACGAGACTAAATTGGTGGTCATTCCGAAAACCAAAATTAGAAAAATTTTCCATGCCCAAAAAATAGGGACAATTCCGTCATTTTTATTTTCTTAACGAATTTTTCTAATGAGGTCAAGGTACTGAACTAACCTTCATCTGATTAAACCAAATAGAAGGGAAACTATTACAGACTTAACTTGAAGGAATCAACGTTTTTTTTCTAATTGAATCAGGCACAACCATTGATCTATTCATTAGAGAAGTCTTCAGGCTTTTATTTAACTACTTGAGTTCTAAGCGTATTCCTATTAATCAATTTTATTATTAAAACTCTACTGATTCTAGCCACCCCATCCGACCCATGGGCACCACCCAACCACTGGAATTGGTAGAACTAGACAAGTACTCACCCACCCATAATTGAATGCCTTTCTTAACTTTTTCTTTAGAATACAGATACGCACACACTCCTCTTTAAACTTTAATTTATAAGACAGTCCATTGACAAACAATTATTGGTTACAAATGTCATAGCTTAAAATTTTTATCCAATCCTTGTTTCTCACAAGAAACAGTATCACTCTGGACTGTCCGTTGTTGAGACCAACTGATCAACGAGATCCAGTAAAATAGATTACAATAAACATTGGTCCATCATACAATATCTTCCACGACATACGCATGGGTGTCTTAAGCACTGTGAGCTCATACATTGCCTGGTCAGAACCCTCCAAGATTCTCCTTAGGTGTCCTGGCACTTCACTCACGGACCGCTTTGTCGGCCCTCGCCCATCGTACCGGAAGCACACCATTTTCACCATACCGAGGCTAGTATGGACATGGGCAGGTTTTTGCCGCATGAGCCATCTTTTGAACACTCCTCGCCAGCTGCAACCGAACTTCCCTTAGAAAAACACATACCAAATTCTCCTTCCAGCATTTTGGCATAAGACAGTCCTTTAAGAAAACAAGGTTTCTATGCAAGTTTTCAGTTTTGATTTTCTTGGAATATAATGAGTATATCTTAAATCCGTATCCCAAGACTTCTTGATCGTAGGTCTGAATTTCAAGCAGAATTCCTCAAATTCTGTAACCTTGATCCTGAGATCAATTCAAAGAATCTCAACTTAGTTTCAGATTTGGTGGGTGATTTGAGTGTATTTTCGTGAACTCGTCACATCGTCTTTCCTTGAAAAACTGACGGAAGAGTTTGGTCTTGGTCAAAGTCTGATTCTGGGTTCGAGTCTCGTAAGGTTCTTCATCAATTGCTTTTCTCGAAAGGGAGATATTTCAATTACTATTTTACTAAATTTCATTCATTGAATATTCACTTAACTGATTTCTAAACTAATCATTCACGAGTTCCTATGAGGAATAATTTAATCAATTTATCTAAATTTCAAACTTCGATAGGTTTTTTGAATTTTCTCAATACCATCCGAGTGAATATGAAACGATAGAATTTTCTCTCATAGTCACTTATTCATTTATCCATTATTCATGGAAATTAAACATAGAATTGAAGAGAATCCTAATTTTGATATAAAAATCATTTATGCATAAAATCAATTTTGATGAAAGTAACACTTTTATAATAATAAAAATTCTTTTATGCATCACTTTATGCATAAAAATCAATATTGGTGAAAGTAACACTTTTATAATAAAAAAATTCTTTTATGCATCACTTTATGCATAAAATCAATTTTGATGAAAGTAACACTTTTATAATAATAAAATTTCTTTTATGCATAAAAATCAATATTGGTGAAAGTAACACTTTTATAATAAAAAAATTCTTTTATGCATCACTTTATGCATAAAAATCAATATTGGTGAAAGTAATACTTTCATAATTAAAAAAATTCTTTTATGCATCACTTTATGCATAAAAATCAATATTGGTGAAAGTAACACGTTCATAATAAAAAAAAATCTTTTATGCATCACTTTATGCATAAAAATCAATATTGGTGAAAGTATCACTTTTATATAAAAAAACTCTTTTATGCACCACATTATGCATAAAAATTAATCTTGATGAAAGTAACACTTTTATAATTAAAAAAATCCAATATGCATCTGTCTATGGATAGAATTTAAATCTAA
Source organism: Cibotium barometz (assembly GCF_041138505.1). Classification (NCBI taxonomy): domain Eukaryota; kingdom Viridiplantae; phylum Streptophyta; class Polypodiopsida; order Cyatheales; family Cibotiaceae; genus Cibotium; species Cibotium barometz. The sequence continues at coordinate 38,218,873 of NC_141068.1, forward strand.
TGAAAATCACACTTTTATAATAATAAAAAATATCCAATATGCATCTTTCTATGCATAGAAATTAATTCTAATGAAAATAGCGCTTTTATAATAAAATTATTTCCAATATGCATCCTTCTATGCATAGAAATTAATTCTAATGAAAATAACGCTTTTAAAATAAAAATATTTCCAATATGCATCCTTCTATGCATAGAAATTAATTCTAATGAAAATAACACTTTTACAATAAAAATATTTTCAATATGCATCTTTCTATGCATAGAATTTAATTCTAATGAAAATAACGCTTTTACAATAAAAATATTTTCAATATGCATCCTTTTATGCATAGAATGAAAATAACACTTTAGAATACACAAACGGAGGGGATTACTCTTTTTGAATAACATAAAAATAAAACTTATTTTCACAAAATTTAAGAAAATTTTACCATAACCTCCTTTGTATGGCTGACCAATTTTGAATTTTTACATCCTAAATCTACTAAGAATCTACCTCAAGATGAATTTAACACTCTAATCTAATTAATTCTCATTTTTTTAAGAGTAAACAATATAAAAAGTTTAACTCTTTTTATTTGATTACACATCTTGGATAAAGAAGGACTGAATTCACAATGAAGAGAAGGAGAAAGCCTTTCCATCAAGGCATAACATACAATTTCAATTTAAAAGAAGCAAGAATTCAAAAAAACCATAGAATAGAATTAAAAAAAGTAGAATTTCTAACTTACATGGAGTTTTGTGAGCTTTCCTTTGACTTGAGGGATTGAGGGTTCTACTCTTGCTTGGATCAAGAGTGGCCACCAATTCTTTGTAGAGGAATTAGTCAAAAACAAGTGAATTATCAATGAATTCAATGTTTTTGGCTCTAGGGAGGAGTAGAGTAATAGTGCATAAAACACTATTAATATTCTACAAAGGAGGAGGCTTCTATTTATAGGAAAAAATGAGCCTCTAACCAAGAAAACTTATTCTAGAGTTTTTGAGATCAGTTTGGTCAATTTTTGACCATTTCTCGATTAGTTTAGTTCACTTTTTGGATCTAGTTTTGAATTAGGAGAGAGGAGAGATGAAATATCTAATTTTAATGGTTTAAAATTGAAAATCAATGATGAGAAAAAGGCATCTACTTCATGAGGGAGAATCCCTATCTTAAGGTGTCAAAAATCAGTTTTTTAACTATTTTCTTGGTCCTTAGTCCACTCTTCATCTTATGTCAACATTAACTCATTTTTGGGGGGGTTTTATTCTATTTTTTAATTTATCTACTCCCTACATTTGTATTAATCTTATTGGTCCATAGGAACCTTAATCTAAAATTTTCAGAAAATCTGGATCCTTAGGCTAAGGCCTTTGGAACAGGTTATAATTTATTTCTAATGCACCTTCTAAAATCTTTTTGAACTTCTGTTTTGGGGAAATTTATTTTAATAAGAAGAGATATTTTTCCATCCAAAAATATCTAAAAACCGAATAACCTCTCTCTAAGCCAAAATAGGTAGAAACAAGATCTTTTATTATTCTAAAGAGGGGATTGATTACAGGGGAAGATACTGGACATATTGAGGGTTGGGGAGGAATCTTACAAGCTCTAAATCATCCTTTTCATGCATAAATACCCCCCCTTTCTAGTGTAGAGAGTTTTGTATAAGGTGAAGTTCTAGTTAAATTTTTAAGAGTGTTAGTTTTTTAAAAATGTATCTTTCTTCTTGTATATGAGGAGATAGGGAAAGAAAAAAAATTTGTATTGTAGGAAAGTTTTGGTTTTGGTCATTTTCAGGTAGTCATTTCTGTGAATGATTTTTTATTAGGCTAGAGGTGGAATTAAGCGAAGTTTTGTATGAGAGAGTTTTTCTTTTTTGTACATATAAACATTTTTCTTAAGTGAAACCTTTGTGATTCACATTATTTCATATCCGTTTGGTGACTCTAAAGTGTGTTTTAAGTGGTTTTGTGCTAAAAATGTGCCTAGATTTTCGTATCAAGACATTGCAAGTCCTAAACAGAGGTCATGAACAAAGATTTAGCCTCGGATGAAGAGATACAAAGTCGAAGAAAAGGATTCAAGGTTCGAGATGAGCTACTGATGAGCATCGTCATCGGATCATTGAGATGCAAATGGTTCACCACACGAAAAAGGGTTGTTTTCCCAGTGTTAATTTACCAGTGTTAATTTAAAAAAAATGTAATCTCATGGGAATGATGATTGCGTATGAAGAAATATTCCCGAACACACGCTTTTTCCAAAAAGGGAGACATTACAAAAAATATGGCATGTGGATCGAGAAAGATCAAAAATGGATAATTTTGGCTTTTGGATGTGAACAAGAAGAATACATAGAAAATCAAAGAACAGATTGAGAGTGAGAGTGTGAGTGTGAGTGTGAGTATGAGATTTTCATAAGAGTGTGAGTGCGAGTGAGATAGCTTGGGGGTGGTCAGGTGGTTTGAACTCTTTCCTTCAAGAGTGCGTCATATCAGATTATTGTAAGATTTCTTGATATATTCAGAATTGTTCTCTTTCTGCGTCAAACAAGATTATGCAAAATTCTATTTTTCTTGAATCGTATTATGGTTATTGAGTGGGAACGTCATAGGGAAAGAGTGGTCAGACCCATTATTAGCCTACATCCACACATTAGTACCATAGAAATGGCTACATATTTTCCTTACAATGATGATGTAATCATGTAAATGGTTCATGTGGCTAATTAATTTTCGAATGATAATAAGATCAAAGATCCCCTTATAATGATGATGTAAACATGTAAAGGGATCATGTGGCTAATCAATCCCCAAATGATAATGAGACCAAAGATTTAAGAAAGCTTCAAACTTGTCCTATGAGAGAGCCTTTGAAAACATATCTACCACATTGTTGTGTGCAGAGACATAAACACAACTAATCTCTCATGTAATGAGATTTTGTAAACGTATATACCACATTGTCATGTGTAGAGACATAAGCTAAGCTAATCTCTTGTGGAATGAGCCTCTCCTTAGAGTGATAATGTACCTCAATAGGCTTTGTGCGAGCATAAAACTTTGGGTTGCTCGTAAATAGTTTAATACTATGATATTTGTCAAAAGGTATCTCAATTATACACACTCCATAGTAATTGTAAAATTTTCCTTGTACTCACCTTCATAGCTAAAAGTTGCTAGCAACCGACTACTTCTTATTGAACCATGCTATACATAAATCACAAAGATGAAAACAAAAGACACTAGTGGAATACTAGTGGCTTACATCTAGCCCAATCGAGAATCACTAAAAGCATGCAACTGAATACCTCCCCCCTTAGCATAGAATAGGCCAATGCTTATTACTTTTGAGACTATGTATAAGCCTCCTCAACTAGCCTCCTCAAGTGGGAGGCTTACATCTAGCCCAATCAAGAATCACTAAAACCATGCAACTCAAAACCTCCCCCCTTAGCATAGAATAGGCCAATGATTATTACTTTTGAGACTATGTATAAGCCTCCTCAACTGGGAGATCCTAAACAGAATGTCTAGCCTCCTACAATAGCCTACTAAAGCCTAACACCTTTCTCTAGTGGTTTAGCAACATGCCTATAGTCTTTAAAACCAAACCGTGTAATATAAGCATCCTCTAAACATACTTTGATTGTAATATCACAATATCATCATCCATGCTACATAAACTATACGTCAAAATGATGCTAAATTTTTCTTCTCACATGAAACATGTAATTCAACCTTAAAGGCTAAAATCTTCTCCTCTTATTAGGGCTTGCGAGCACATCATCCCATCAATGTATAAAAGGATGACCAAAAACAATATTTACTCCTCTCATTACATAGAGGGTACTCTGAGTTGGGGACTATTTCAAAAACCATTTGCAACTAATAATGCATTTATTTTCTCATACAATGCTCTGGGAGCCTGCTTAAGGCCATATCATTTCTTAACTTGCATACTTTAGATTCCAACCCCTTCTCAAAAAAACCATGAGCTTGAGATATATAAACCTCCTCATGAAAATCACCAATCAAGAAGGTAGTCTTGATATCCAAGATGTACTTTCCAACCATGAAATAATGGTATTCATATCAAATGTGGTGTAGTGTAAATCTCTCATCATAATCTATACCCTTTTCTTGACCATAATCCTTTGCAATAAGCCTTACCGTGTAGCAATCTCATGATTGTACTTCTGCTATTGTGTTTTCTAACATGGTATCATAACTTAGATCTTAAGCAAAGCTTGTTTTAGTAGTCTACTATTTGAAGGAAAATGTAGAGAGAGGGTCCACCAATTTACAAATAACACATTTTCTTGTGTCGATCCTCCATTTGGTGAAGAAAAGTTGGATGGGAAAAGTTACACTCTCTAGAAGTTCAAGTTTAGGTCTTTTCTAGATTCATATGAATTATGGGAAATAGAAAACAAGGTTTGATGCAAAGTAGATTCATACTGGAATGACCCAACAGAAAACCATTACAGATCATACTGCCAAATCCTTCTCTTACTTTGGCATGAGAAGCAAATACGCTATTTGCCATCATTGCCACTAGCATCAATGATTCGATGATGTCCCCAATTTAGCATCCTAGAATAGCTTTTGAAGGTCATTATTAGAATGTGTATGAGACAAGGAATTGGACAAGAATTTCAAACCTTCAGAATCAACTTGTAGTAGAAAATCATTCTAAAGAAGAAGTAGCAGAGAAGTTCATATCATGGGGATAAAGAATATCCAATTTCAGATGATGGCATCACCAAGAGTGTTGAAGAAATAGCATGTATATGCATCTAATTTTTACCTTTTAAGTATGATAGCTTATTGGTGACCTCACTAAACATGCAGGTGTGTAACCTATCTCTTACTTTTGAGGGGTTTGGTATAATGTTGGTGGAGTAGGAGATATGTTTTAAAGCCAAAGATGGTAGTGACATTAAATTCTCTATATATGAAAAGAAAGGAAAGGGGATGGACTTCAATAACCCTAATGCTTCTTAGAAGAAGAAGAAAGGAAAGGCAAAGTTTTTCTACTATGACAAGTGGTAAAATCATGTAGACTAATCGAAGTACTTTAAAGCCTTTAAAGAAGAAGTTCAAGAACAAAATTCAAGTTAATCATGGCATTAAGAGATCCAAACTAGAGGGGGCCTATAGAGCCACAATGTATGACTCAATTATGAGAAATCACACTTCGAAGCCTATGGATTATCTTGCAAAACAAAAATTAATTAGCACCAAGTCCAAGTAGAAGTGTGATGGTACATTGGATAAGTATAATAGGTAAGGCTTATGGCTAAGGATTTTTCACAGGTTAGAGGGTTTAACTTTCAAGGAGACATTTTCCCCCAAATCTAGATTTACCATTATTTGTACAATACTAGCCTTTGTTGCTTATGGTAAGTGGCTGAAACTACAGATGGATGTGAAGTCAACATTTTTTTAATGGCCATCTCAAGGACGAGGTTTATGTGGTGCATCCACCTTGGGGCTTGAGATACCTAGTTTAGAAAACAAGTATGCAAACTCCTATAGGCATCGTATGGGGGGTTGACAAGCCCCTCGGACATGGTATGAGAAAATGGATAGATTCCCCTTAAATGCCATTAGTATGTGTCTCATTCTCTTATCCATTTCTATGCTTTCCATGAAGATGAAACCTCTGATGGGGATAGTGACAATTATGAAGATTCAACATGCATGGATAATGATCAATACAATAAAGACTATGAGTATGATATTCAAGGGCATTCGGAAGTTATAGAAGATGCTTATACCTATGAGAATCAAGTTGGCTATGATTCTTCCAATGGGGTCACCCATAGCAATGATGATTGGTTCCAGGAAGGTGAAGTTAAATCTCAACTCAATCAAGGTGGCTAAAATTCTTCCTATGAAGTCACTTATAGAAATGGTGATTGGAACCAAGGAAGTGGAGTTGAGTCTCGACTCAACACCCTTGAGAGTGATGAAGAAGATGACTATGATAGTTTTGATGGAATGCAAGCAAGGCACTATGTATTGTTGAAGCCTAATGGTGGAGGAGAAATGAGCACTTGTATGTCCTCTAGGCAAGACTTCTTTGATAGATATTGCCAGGAGATTCAATTTCTCCAATGTTGCAAAGCTCTCGCAATCCCATTTTAATGATAATATTTTTTCGTGCCATGCATTTACAAGTCAAGGGTAAATAATATTGAGAATCTTTTGGATCGTTTGACGAATATGAGTGTAAGTTTTGGGATACCGTACACAACTAAAAACCTCACTAGCCAAAGAATAGCCTTACCTTGCCTATCCAATCACCATAACATGATGCAAGGGATTCTCCCTCATTCTTCTCCACAATATGCAACTGTTATTTCCTTATTGTTTCCCTTCTTACATCAAGCTTCTTGTTCAAAGAAGTTGTCATTTGAACCCATGCGACCATGGACATTGATTAGGTAGTTAAAAAATCTTATGAAGGAGAAGCATAGACAATCAAACAATGAATACAAAGTACTTAAATTGTAAACAAACTTTGCTAAATATCTTTGTGTCAATGGATACCAAGGCTCAGCACCCTTGGTGTACTTCTTCCTAATCTCCATGATGAGCCTCCAATCCCTTTCCGGCAAGTCATGCATGAGTCCATAAGCTTGTGGTTTGATTACCAAAGCTTCATACCTTTGTCCACGTGAAGCCCCTGTGGAATCAAAGGTGTTATAGTTGTCTATATTGGAGGCATGTAGGGCTACTAAATCCATTTATTCTATGAATTGATCATTGTGGATAATGTGCTAATCTTTTTTTCTTGTGTAGTTTGGATAATGTGTTAATCTGTTGTTCTTGTGTAGTTGGATAAGCACGGAAGTCTTGCTCAAGAATATCTTGTATTTGACAAGAGACATCTTGAAAGAGCTTGTTGACATTCCGGGGGGCTTGGTCTTACCTATGGACTTTTCCTTGTCAGAATATCCTTATGGATCTCTTGTTAACACTTTATATGCAAAGAAATACATAGCTTTCAAGCTAATTTGCAACAAGGTGATTGGAGTTGTTGCTCTATTATTAGGAAGAATAATTCACTTCCACCATTGTTGATGCATCAAGAGGGAACAAGTGCATTGAGTATGCCTATGCAACAAGAGGGAACAAGTGCATTGAGTATGCCTATGCAACAAGGTGGGACAAATGAGTTTGATATGCCTATGTATCAAGTTAGTGCAAATGTGTCGAGTACACCTATGCAAGTTTTATATTTAACGCAAGAAGTAAGAGGAAATGGGTTTGAAGTAATACAAGAAAAATGTGATGGTTCTCTTGAAACAAGTTAAATCACTTATGGTGAATCATTTAGTAGTCTAATGATATCATTTAAAGCCTCTCAAGAAGAGTTGTGCAAAAAATGAAAGGATATACAATATACTTTATCCTTGCCTAGCAATGAGGCACATAGTCAAACACCATTTTCTTCAAAGGGAGTGATTGGAAGGATGCAATTTGAAATGATTGATGTTAAAAACTCTACAAGTGAAGCCAAGATAAAGAAGGGTAACATATGTGAATTGTTGGTACTGGTACTTTGGTCTTCGTCTTGCTTTGAGTGGGAATAGAAGATCTACTATTTACTCAATGTTGCAATATTTTGGATTGAGTAAATAAAAAAGAGGACTTCCATTCACTATCACATTTATTCATTGCATAGAGTATGATTATGTGGGTCTTTATGCACACATTGTGGGTGTTGAAATGGATGAGACACTTGCTAAAATTTGTAGACAGTGAGTAAATGAGGGTATCTTGATGCCGGTTCTTTCTCGACAAGTCATCACCAATGCATCCATGGTCAATGAGAATACACAAGCTGAAAATGGAAATGCTTGGACCACTTTCATAAGTGCTTTAATTGATGCATTTTCATCTTATGATATGATGCCACAAGATCATGAAAACATGATCATTGAGGATGTTTTAGATGTGTATGCAACTGTTGTTGACACAAGGGATGATGAATCGTGTATTCATGATACATGTGATCACTATAATTTAGATAATTATTCATTGAGTGACTTGTGGATCTATGTGAATGCATTGTATGATCCATTCTTGAGTCCGTATTGGACGACATATGATGGTCTATTATTTTACTATGGGGACTTGAAGGATGCGGATCTTAATGCATATATGGGTGGTACACATGTTATTCATGGAGATGATAATAGTCTTGAGGTGACATATTCTACTTCTATTGATCATGGCTATCAAATGGATGTTACACATGTTGACGATGAAGTATACATTGGTAGAAAACATGCCGATCCTTGAGGATGACATCTATGTTCATGGGGATGATAGTTATGAGGCATGTGCCTTTATATTTTGTGGATGCCGATATGATTCTATGATCTATGCGATGATCTATGGGAATGGGGCATTCACTTTCATAGGCATATTATGTCACTTGAGATGCAAAATATATGATTATGTGGCACGCCATGATACACCATAGCATGGTGTGGCTATTAGTTACGATTCCTACTACTATGAGATAGGAGGATTTGGTGTAATGACTATGAATGATGTAGTTTCTCTTACCAATGTGGTGCTGGTCAATTTATGTTCCAGATTGTTGGATGCACCGTTATATTTTACTTTTGATCCATGAGGTCACATATTTGTTTCATGGTTGGATGATTGATATTGTGGTTATCCATTCAACCTAGTAGGATTGGCTACTTGCATCACGGACAAGGGATTTCTACATTTTTTGTTTGAATCTATCCACACTACTAGTACAATGCCATCATGCATTGTCTATCTACTATTGATGGCAACAAGCAATGAGATTTTCACCTACCTGGATCATTATAAATGCCTATTTTATATGCAACTATACTGATACTGAACAAGAGAGAACAACTTAGTGAGTAAAAGCCACCTGCTAAGAGTCAAAGAGGACGAGGAAGACATAACAACTACCAGCCCAACAATAACAACAATGATCAAGGTACTTATTATTCTAATGGTAGAGGTGGCTATTCCTCTAGAGGTAGAGGTAGAGGAAGAGGTAGAACGTCCCATAACTCCATTCAATGTACTTACTATACAAAAAAATTTGACATTTCTAATGGTAGAGGTGGCTATTCCTCTAGAGGTAGAGGTAGAGGAAGAGGTAGAACGTCCCATAACTCCATTCATATACAAAAAATTTGACATTTTGAGAAAGACTAAGGAAAAAGCAAGCTGATCTGAAAGGTAAATTAGTCAACTATGCTGAAGATGAAAGGTCTCAAAGCTTCACAAATGTCAACACTTTTCTCTCTATTGAAGAGTTCAAACAACCATGTAGACCATGGTAGCAAGCATGAACCCTGGTGGATTGATAGTGGGGAAATCTCCCACATGACTTCTCATGCTGAATAATTTTCTAAATTGGATTCTACTCATGATTGTTTGATTTACACTACAAACAAAACTTCTAATTCTATCACATGTAAAGGATACGCTTCCCTTGAGCTGAACACAAGAGAAAGGAAGTAGCTTGGAGATGTCCTCTTGGTGGCTTCACTCACCAAGAACTTACTCTCAATTGGATCCATGATGTGGATAAAAGCTTCAAAGTGGAATTTGAAGGTTAGCAAAGCTTCAAAGTGGAATTTGAAGGTTAGCATAGTCTAATCAAACATCCTCAACATAGGTACAAGTTCATCATTGTGGAAGAGGTCAGAAGCATGGAAAATTCTTCAAGTTGAGTGGATCAAGAAAAAAATTATCACCAATGCAAGCTGATAGGTCAACCTCCTTACCTCCATTAGAATTACAGCACAAAATTTATGGTTACATGAATTTCAATAGCATTTGTTGCTAAAATCAAGAGGGCATGGTTTTGGGCATACCATTCCTGCAAAAAGTTGATAAAGTATGTGAAGCCTTCTGCATTAGCAAGCAGACTAGAGCACCATTTTCTAGAAGCACAAGTAGAGCAAGAGGAGTCCTTTGTCTGCATTCACAGAGATGTTTGTGAATCAGCCCACATGCCTTCACTTGGTGGAAATACATACTATGTTTCCTTGATAGATGATTCCTCTAGATACACTTGGGTTTTCTTCATGAAGCCTCTAAAGCTGAAATATTTGGCATTTTCAAAGAGTTTCATGTTATGATTCAAAACATGACAAGTAGAAGAATCATTCTTCGGCTAGATAATGGAGGGGAATACACCTCGCCAAAATGGAGTTACTGAGAGGAAGAATAGATTCTTGTTTGAGTCAGCCATGTGTATGCTAAAGGAGAAGAACCTCTCCAACACCTATTGGGCTAAAGCTATCAACATAGCATGCTACCTAATGAACACACTGATCCCCAACTGAAGCACTCCCCGGCATCACCCTATATGAAGCCTTTCATGGACTCAAGCCTTGCACACATCATCTTAGAATATTTAGCTATTTAGCTTTTTCTCATATTCCAGATGCAAATAGGAAGAAACTTGATGACATGTCAAGAAAGTGTGTGTTTTTTGGATATAGTAGTGAAGCATATGGCTTACAAACTCTATAATCTAATAAAAAAGGAAAATTTTGTGTCAAGGGATGTGATCTTTGACAAGACTGATAGCTGGAATTCAACTCATCCATCAGATGCAAACACCCCTTTTTTCAAAAGATGGACCCTCAAGCACGCACGGCTATAGTGTGCTTAACCCTAATTATTGTGATAAAGAAAAACTAATCATATGGTGGGTGTAGCCTAATTAACAACATAATGATGAAAACATTATGCTAACTAACTTTAAGACTCAACTATAATTAGGTTACAAGATTGAGACTTATACTCATAAACAGGCTTGAGAGAACACTTTATATTTCATTGCTTGAAATGGCCCCCTTTTATATGAGCAGGTTCAATTGGGCTTGTACAACAATGTGAGATAATTTAGTGTTGCTCACATGGCTTCTTGCTAGACTTTGCTCTTGCTTAGCTACTCATACTCACTTCTTGTCTCTTCCTTATTCTCTTTGGAACCACATTTCTCAACACTCCCCCTTGGAGCCAAATCTTTGGGATACTCAAGGTGGTTGGATGTTGGTTACATCATATTTTCACCCTCCCTCATTTTTAACTTGGTTGGATAACTCAGAGGCTCTTTGTCTTGGTTACTCTCTAGCTCAAAGGTTACTTTAAATATGGTCACGTTGATTTACACTCCCCCAGGGTGCTACTTTGGCTACTCTCTGGTGGTTGAGTGTTTTACATTTGCATATCAATTTGCCTACTCATTTGGTGGCTTTTACAACATATGATTTTGGTTAGGGTAGTGGATGGTAGATCCTTCATTGTTTAGTGCTTTCTTGATATCTCCTTACTTTTGCTTGATGAATATCCCTTGTTGCATCCTTCATTTTTCATATCGATATGGTGTCCTTTTTCTTCTTTGCACTGCTTGACGCTTCTTGGCTTTTGGTCTTTGGTCTTTGGTCTTTGGTCTTTGTCTTGATTCTTGGCTCTTTGACAACTCCTTTGGTATGGATATTATTCTTCTTGTTCCCACTTGATCCTTGTGCTTAGTGCTTTGATTCTTCTTCCTTAAGTGTCATTGTGCTTCATTACATATGCTTTCATGTGTGAGTTCCATGCATGTGGTTAGCTCATGTGTATGAGCTTTTGACATGCTTAGGAGAATGTCTTGTGCCATGTTTGTATTTTCCTTTTGAGGTAGTCTTACCAGAGTACTATTCTCAGTAATGTCTATGCCGCAAAATAATTTTTTATTTACAATGATTTTCTTCAAGCTTATTGCAAGGATAACAAAAGTTATGTTTTTATTTTGTAATGATGAAAATGCTAATGCAAGATTAATAATGCTCTAAAGGAATAGCACAACACATCTAACATAAGAACCTATATCCTAGTATCATCATATGCTCATGGGTATCTTGTGGAGTATCTCTAACCTCATGTGTAATTGATGAATACTCCAGATCCTCTATTTAATAAATTGGTCCTCACTATGATCTCTAGAGATGTTAGTAGACATACATACTAGATGTATCGTCATCTACAATTCTTGATGTACTTGATGCCATCCTTGCCCTCAAGATCACTCCCACATGATCTAGCTCGCACACATCATTATCACATACATCACCATCATGTGCATATGTGTCCATGTCATCATGTGCACAAATATCACTATCATTATGTTATATGCACATTATGTGTGAATATACTAGGAGGCTAACCCACATTAGGCTTGTGAGCATGGGAGCATGGGAACAAGCTCTAGTGGATCATGGGTTAGGACTAACCCTAAGGGTTAAGGTTAGGGTCAGGAATCCAAGGGTCACACATGGGAAATGGAGAGTCAAGAGTCACTTGAGGGCCCTCCTATATAATAGGGGCATGGGGCACACTCAAGGGAGGGCTTGGAGGCTTAGGCTATGGTCTCTTGTGATCATATCTACTCACCTACCATTTCGTACTATTGCTACATGCTATTGGATTGGAGTTATACCTCTTGATAGTATGGGACATCAAGGTAAAGGTATGATGTATTTCATTATAATTCATGTGTGCATCCCTTGGGCTCAGGGGTGATCGGGTCTGCCTAATTTATGCATGTTTATGCATAAAAATTATCTAGAGAGATCTTAGGGTTTTAACAGTGGTATCAGAGCAATCTCTAGTTATTTGTTGTCATGTTTTCTTTTTTATTATAACTTTTTGTATTTTTAAAAGTAAATTTTAATATTTACTAAATAAAAATGTTATTTTGTTGATTTGTGTTGATGATTTGCACATGGATTGTCGACATGGTGATTGGAACACATGTTGCTACTGTTCAATGGACAAATCGATGTTGCAAGGGAATTCCGTGAGTTTAAATCTATTTTTTCCTATTTTTCATAGTTTAAAATAAGCATTAATGGAAATTTTTACAAAAATACCACATATTTTATTTGTGGATATTTTTGGTAGAATGGATTCCCTAAATTTTTTTAATTTTTAGGAGTTTTTTCTAATTTTTGTTGAGCATTTGTATGGTCAAAAATGTATTTTTAATGCATTTTGCGGGTTTTTCGTGGGTATGTTTTCGATTTTCTGCCAATTTTTGGCTGAAAAGCAGTGTGGGGCAGTCAATTCATGCATTGGGTTTTCTCTTGTGCATGTAAAGTTTGTGTCTTCCCCAAAATCCGGAGATTCTTTCTTTTTTCCTCTCCCGCGTGTGAACTCCTCTCATAAGTGCCATTTTTGTGGTGCAATAATTTGGAAGTGTGAGGCATCAAGAAAGCTTGGAGAGTATGTTGGCAAACACTGTTATGGAAGTGGGAATTTCTTTTACTACCATTGGAAAATCCACCTCCTTCATTGGTGGAGTTGTTACGTAATGATAATGCAAGCAAGGAATACAGAAAGAATATATGCTCTTATAATAATGCCTTGGCATTTGTTTCATTGGGTGCTCACTTGGATAGTCAGTTCACTGGGATTAATTTTTAATCATAATTAACTTTTAATTATGATTAATCAAAACTTCATCAAGTATTAACCTCTCTGATTTAACAGAGAAGAGAGAAGAGAAGGAAGAGATAAGGAGTGAAATGTTTTTGGAGAAGGAGAGAGGAGAGTGGAGAGGGAGACCCTTCTCCCTCTCTCTCATTTCTGTGCGCAAGCAGGGGGTGGGGGGGAGAGGGGGCTACGCAGTAGTCGTCGAGCAAAAATCACCTCCCCCCCTTAGATTTTTTTTTATTAAGCTTTTTACAAAGCTTAATTAAGCTTATTTAAACTTTTTTTAATTTAAAAAAAGTGTTTTTTTATATTCCAAAAAAACTTGAAAAAAGAGTCAAATTTGAGAAAATTTAAAATCTGACAAAAGAATATTCTTTGAAAATTTATGGTGCCTTTTGGTGCCTTTTGGCTTTTCATCTTCTGTGAAATCTTTTGGCTTTCCGCATTCCCAGGAAACCTTTTGGTTTTCCAAATTTCGGAAAATCTTTAGACCTTTCGGATTCCCGAAACTTTTTAACCTTTCACATTCTGATTTTTTTTTCGTCTTTTCATTTTTCCGAAACTGTTGTCTTTTCGTATTCCAGGAATATCATTGGGATTCCGAAATTTTTTGATAGTTCGTATTCTAAATGCGTTCGGGATAAATAAAATTTTAAAAAAAACTCTTAAAAATTAGTGGAAAATTAGACAAAGGTTATTGTAAATTTCTAGAAAATGTGAAGTTGGTGATTGGCATGTGGTGTGTCCATTCGGGTGCCCATGACCATTCAAATTCCTTTAAAAATATATTTTTGACCTAGAAAATTGAAAAATCCATTAAAATTAAAAATTTTCATTGGATTTGAAAATTTTCAAGCGGAATTGGAAATTTCGTGAACGATGGGATTCTCACAAAAAATTAGGAATATTCTAGAAATTATTTTTAGAAATCTTAAAAATTGGTATTTTTAGCAAATCTATTTGGTGATTTTTTTTGAAAAAATATAGGTTTGGAATGCCATAAGATAGGTTTGGTGGAATTCAAAATTATCATATTTTGAGGCCCTATAAAATTAGAAAAAAAATTTTAAAAAATCATGATAATTCTTTTTCTCTAGAATTTATTATTTTTGAGGGTTATTTAATATTGCGGTACATTTTCTAGTTTTGATATTGGATATATGCGGGTTATTCGCATATTATTAATACGATTGTACCTCGTATTAGTAGATATTTTTGTTTGGATTTATTCGAAACGATGTTTTCATGATTTTTTACCTTTGTTTAGCCATTCTTTTTGGACATGTTTCTTAAGTTTTTCAATGATGGCTATAATCTGTGTTCAAAGTTTATTTCACCTTTGACACTTTTCTATGATTATTTATTTTACACTTTTTTAAGTGTGGTCTATGCTTAATTTCCTAAGCCTAAGACAAATTCTATCACGGGTTAGTTGATCGGTTTGTTTTGGTGGATTTTATTGGATGTTTTCCAAGTTTTATATGGACTCATCAGGTTCTGCGTAGATCACTTGTATCTAGGGGTATTTTATTGAGTGTTACACACATGTGTTTCACTTGCTTACTTTGAAGTCTTGCTTACACACATGTGTTTCACTTGCTTACTTTGAAGTCTTTCTTACTTTGAAGTCTTGCTTGAACGACACCACGTTCATATACTCCACATTAATGAGTTAGCCCCCACCACCAATTTTAATGCTTCTTTTGGCATGATTAATGACCATTAGATGGCATGCATTGATTGTTATGATCAACTATGATTTTCATGGATTCGAGAAGCTTTTATGCTTTTATCCATGGTTTTATAAGGATCTTTTGATCTTTTGGATAATTTCATATGCTTTGAAGGTAGCATTTGCCTTCTTTTTTTGCACATAATTTTGGGGGAGTATATTGCTTGTACTCTTGTACATATTCCAACTCGGATACCTAGTTGCTTATATATCTAGGTGAGTTATTTTTCTACCCTAACTTTATTGCGTTTTGGGTAGTTATCATTAGAAAGGTGCCAATAATTCAATTTGTTTTCTAATGATGTACTCGAAAAGAGTTATTCCTTGAGGTAGTCTCAGGTATATAGAGACACATTTTAGTATGTGAAAGTCTAGGATAAGGCCATTTTATTCCTTTTATACAGGATTTTATTCATATTTCCTTGTGGCGGCATACTAGGGAGTTTCAAATTGGTAAGGTATGTATAGGTGGTATCATGGTGGTATGGGATGCTAGCGATCCCTCACATATATTATCTTATGGGATAATTTGGGCTCAAGATTGTTGCTTTGCTTACATCACTTAGCATGTTGACCTCAACATTCAAAGATAATCTCATTTTCTAAATTCACTAGAAGTTATAGTGTGGGCATTCTCTAGATAAACTTCTTTTATCTATAGCCTGCATGTTTTGATGAGGGTAATCTCGTCGGCATATTCACTTGTTTCTTTAGAGTTCAACAAGTTTATCTTGTTGTGTTCGGATTAAGAAAATTTAGATTTTTCCTTTGTTGGAATTTCTTTCTCTAGTTCCGTACTTTAGGTGATTTATACAATCAACTTGATGGTCTACGGATGGACATATGTGACTCATCGAGACGTTGATGACTCTCTATGTTGATATGGGTAATTCGGGACACCGATAATACTATGTGCAAATGTGGGTATGTCAGGTCACCGAGATGGATACCTGGTTCCTGCTATTATAATGCCATGTTTTCCTACTTTATTCCGAATGGTTTACCTTGCGTGATATGCAGGAAATGCTGAACGAAACTCGTGATTCTATCAGGAGTGCTCAGGATAGAGCACGGTTCTATGCTAATAGAGAACGCTCAACTTGGTCTTTTGAACCAAGAGCGTTGGTTTATTTAAAAGTAAAGATCTTTAGAATTTTTCAAAAGAAAAATGCTCGAGTTTATCTCCTAGATATTGTGGTCCATTTTGATTTATACATCGGATTGGCACGGTTACGTATGAACTTAAACTACCTCCACATGTTAGAGTTCATCCAGTCTTTCATATCAATAGATTGAAAGGGAAACTGGGAGGTGAGGATAACACAGTTACTCCTCAAGAACTCATTGAAGTTCAAGAATTATCCTATGTTCCACATGAACCTGATAAGGTACTTTAATTCAGGGAAAGGAAACTTTGTAGCTAACTAATCCCTGAGGTTAAAATTAGGTGCAAAGATAGGAAAATAGAGGATTCGACTTGGGAGTTGGTTGATATTGTTCAGTGTAGTTCTCCTTCTTTTCATTGCAAGAGTTTCTCCTTCTTTTCATTGCAAGAGTGCAATGTTTTGAGAGGGAAAGTATGTTATATGCACATTATGTGTGCATATACTAGGAGGCTAACCCACATTAGGCTTGTGAGCATGGGAGCATGGGAACAAGCTCTAGTGGAGCATGGGTTAGGACTAACCTTAAGGGTTAAGGTTAGGGTCAGGCATCCAAGGGTCACACATGGGAAATGGAGAGTCAAGAGTCACTTGAGGGCCCTCCTAGATAATAGGGGCATGGGGCACACTCAAGGGAGGGCTTGGAGGTCTAGGTTATGGTGGTCTCTTGTGTGTAGACGATCATATCTACTCACCTACCATTTCACACTGCTCAAAAGTTAACAGTAGCAATCTGCCAGCACAATCCACTAATCTCATAGTGATTGGCTGAAGTCATTAACGTCATTCCAGCTAGGAACATTATCATAGGGACTCGTCCCATTCATCCTCATTGCGGTTTTGCTCAACTTATTACATTTCAACCAATTTTCAGGGATCATCATTTTTTAATCAAAATCCAAATCAACTCATCAGTTCTCAACCAGAATTTAAAATTCATATCAACCACATTCGAATTCATCAACTGGATAGCATTAATTCTTATAATTTCAAGTCTTAGATTTACTCGTATACACAGTCAGTAAAGAGTTGCAGTTATACCCTCGGTATATACGGGTAGTCATGGTTCTTGGAACTAGAAGGTAAATACCATCATGTCTAGGCCTCAAGCAAGTCAAGGATTCCATACAATTGTGGTACTTCCATCTGAAGACCCAATTACCAATTTACGAATTTCAGTTTGAATATCAAATTGTATGAATTTTATCACACAATTACAACCTTTTAGTGCCTCTTGATAAATTTTTGACATATTTGGCTTCTCGGTTGATCCTCATTAGCCAAATAGCTCTGATACCAACTATGAGATCCCTGTTCCCACCGCGCAATAGATTTGGGGTGCTAGCAGCGGAAGTAGCATATCTTGCGTGGGGCAGGGTCCCACGCTCGGGGCCTTGCCCACGGATATCCGGACAGGTGACTAATTCCTCGATTCTTCCAAACCGAACTCGGAAAAACTTCTCTTGCCTGGAAAGCACGGGCGATTCCACCACGATAACTTTTCCCTAACGTAGTCAAAAGCCTTACTTAACTGAACTACTTAACTGAATTGATCTGACCCAACTCGTAAGTTCCAAAGTCAGATTCAAGGGACAGATTGCACTTGGATCAAGACCAACGCGTTTTTCCTCATCGAGAAGAGGCACAGCCGTTGATCCTTTTTTCCATAGAACAATTTTTGTCCAGGATTTACTTCATCTATCGAACTAAACAGAAATTGAGTCTCGATTTACGGATCTATCAGTCCAGCCTAACCCCATCCACAGTCCCATGGGTTAGCCAACCGCCCAACCACTGTAGTGATGGGATCCAATTTAGAATTTGGTTAGGTTTTGTCCCGGGTACTAGAAAAAAGAGTTCCCAGGCCCCCTAGCCGGAAGTTCATG
Organism: Cibotium barometz; assembly: GCF_041138505.1. NCBI lineage: Eukaryota > Viridiplantae > Streptophyta > Polypodiopsida > Cyatheales > Cibotiaceae > Cibotium > Cibotium barometz. Next base: position 38,237,141 of record NC_141068.1, read on the forward strand.
CAAACATAAAAATAGTCACACCACTTATACACCCAATATGAAATTGCCTTTTTCTCCGCATCAGCTAACTTTAAAATAATCCTTTAATGAAATCATTAAGTCACTGATCACAATCCTCAAAATCTCTGCTTGAATCCATATTTCCATCGGTGTACTTATGGCATCATTGGCAACCAGAACGCTCACCACCTGTTCACTCAGGGGCCTTTTCGATAGTTCCTAGCTCATAGTAACCGGCAATATATTCACATAACAAAATGGAATCTCCGTGGAAGATCAGCAAGATCAACCAATAGATCCATATAAAAGAGCCATGGACTCATCCGTTGAGGACCAGCAAGTTCAATCAACCAGATCCATGCCCGGTTTTAGAAAACATCTCTTACTCCTTATTTTAATATCTTCCATGGCGCACGTGTGGGTATCTTCAGGGACCCAGAGCCCGAGCACCGTATGGTTAGCACCCTCTAGGATCCTTCGCAGGTCACCTAGCGCTTCACTCATAGGCTGCTTTCTTGGTCCCTCATCCACCGTACCGGAAGCTCACCATTTAAATCGAACTGAGGCTTGCCAAGACCTCGGCCAACCTTGCTACGCGAGATGCCCTCCATTGACTAGTTACAACTTTATCAGGTAGGTCTCCACGACCTTAATCACAAGATGGTCAAAATGCTTCCCCAGCATTCTTGACATAAAACAGTCATTTACAAACAGGTCACAAATATAGTTTCTATATTGAACTCTCGTCTTTCCACATTAATCCATATTATTTAATCCAATTCCAATTCATATGTGTATCCATTCTTGACAAGATACATCATTTTCTATCCCATCACATAGGATTCATTCACTTCACATAACATCCATTCCTATCTTTCTTAATTTACATTACGTCTCCTCACATCCATTTCTCATTATATCTCATTTGTTCAAATCTTATATTATTCATTCACATTCTGATTCACATGACATCTCATCTCATCCATTCGCTTATATCGACTTCATATCCATTCACATTCATATTTGCATTCATTATTCCACGCACACATCCATATTCGTACATCCACACATCCACATTCATATCTACATTTATACATCCATTTTCACATCCACATTTACATACATCCATTTTCACATCCACATTTACATACATCCACATCCACATTCACATACATCCACATCCACATTCACATTCTCATCCATACATCCATTTCCACATTCCACATCTATATCATTTCTTTCACATACATATAGCTACATCTATTCTTTCACATACATACATCTCCATCTATTCCTCGTTCATTTTCATCCAATTGATTCGTTTCACATCCTCATATCTATTTATAGAATACAAGAGAATTCTTATTTTCGATATAAGATTTCTTTACGCATTTATTTATGCATAAATTCCATTTTAAGGAGACTAACACTTTCGAAATAAAAATCAATCTTTTATGCATCTTCCTATGCATAAATTCATTTTAAAATGAGAATGACACTTTTGAATAGAAAATCAAATCTTCAATGCATCTTCCTATGCATAAAATCAAAATTGATGAAAATAACTCTTTTGAACTAAAAATAGATTTCTTTAAGCATCTTCCCATGCATAAATCCAATTTAGAAGGAATTACACTTTTAGAATAAAAGAATTTTTCTTATGCATCCTATTTATGCATAAAATCATTTATGATGAAAATCACTCTTTTAATATAAAAAATATCTTTTATGCATCTAATTTATGCATAAAATCATTTATGATGAAAATCACTCTTTTAATATAAAAGAATTTATTTTATGCATAAAATGATTTATGATGAAAGTAACACTTTTATAAAAAAATAATCTTTTATGCATACTTCTATGCATGAAAATCAAATATGAAAAAAGTAACACTTTTATAATAAAATAATAATCTTTTATGCATACCTCTATGCATGAAAATCAAATATGATAAAAGTAACACTTTTATAATAAAATAATAATCTTTTATGCATACCTCTATGCATGAAAATCAAATATGATAAAAGTAACACTTTTATAATAAAATAATAATCTTTTATGCATACCTCTATGCATGAAAATCAAATATGATAAAAGTAACACTTTTATAATAAAATAATAATCTTTTATGCATACCTCTATGCATGAAATTCAATTATGATAAAAGTAACACTTTTTAATAAAAACATAATCTTTTATGCCTAAAAAATCCATTTTGATGAAAGTAACACTTTTATAATAAAAAAAAATTATTCCTTTATGTATAAAAATCTATTTTGATGAAAGTAACACTTTCATAATAAAAGAAAATTATTCCTTTATGCATAAAAATCTATTTTGATGAAAGTAACACTTTCATAATAAAAGAAAATTATTCCTTTATACATAAAAATCTATTTTGAACACCATATTAGTGAATTTGGGAATTTTCCAATTCCCATTTTTGAATACTTAAAAAAGGGGGACATGGATAACATGTTTGTATGTTTCTCAAAACCCTATCATATGACCTATCATTGGAAAGCGCTTGAAAAATAGAATCTAAAGAGCTATAAAGCACTCATTTTGGATTAGTGGTGTTCAAGTTATGGTTAATCCAAACTTTTGACCACGTGTCCCAAACTTGTGGGAAATTCCCATATTCCCCAATATGGTGTTTTTGATGAAAGTAACACTTTCATAATAAAAGAAAATTATTCCTTTATGCATAAGAATAATAATAATCAATATGCATCTTCTATGCATGAAAATGACACTTTTAGAGTATAGAATTGATAGGAATTACTCTTTTTTCATAATAAAAGATAATTCTTATTTCCAAAAATTTCACCATAACCTCCTTTGTATGGCTGACCATTTTTCAAATTTTCCTACTTAATTTTGTCTTAAAAATTAACTCTAATTGATTTAAAGTAATCCATACTAATCAAAATTTACTTATAAAAGAGAAAACATTATAAAAAGTTTAATTCCAACAATTTTTACTTAACTAGGATAAAGAAGGGTTGATTCTAAGAAGAGAGAGGAGAAAAGCTTTTCGATCAAGGCATAACATCCATTTATCACTTCAAACAATCATAAAAATAAAAAAAACATAAAATCAATAAAGAAAAATACAAGAATCTCTACTTACATAATTTCTTGGAGCTTTCCTTTGGCTTGATGGTTTGAGGGTTCACCTCTTGTTTGTAATAAGAGTGGCCACCAATCTTTGGAAGAGGGAAATGTAAAAAACTAGTGAATTATTAATAAATTCACAGTTCTTGGCTTGGGAGGAGCAGAGTAACAGTGCATAAAACACTATTAAGTTTCAACAAAGGGGAGGGCTTCTATTTATAGGAAAAAGTGAGCCTCTAACCAAGCAAACTGATTCTAGAATTTTCAGGTCAATTTGGTCAATTTTTGACCATTTTTGGGTCAGTTTTGGTCACTTTTTGGATCTATTTGAAACATGAGAGAGGAGAGATGAAAATATCTCATTATTTGGGAGTTTAAAACTCATTCAAGCATGTGAAATAGGTACCCTCTTCATGAGGGGAATTCCCCCATGCAGAGGTGTCAAAAATGCATCATTTCACCTAAATATCTCTCCTTTTTAACTATTAACCTTGTCCTTAGTCAACTCTTTATCTCATGTGAGTATTTACTCATTTTTTAGGGATTTTTCTTTTATTTCTTCATTTATCTCCTCCCTACATTTGGGCGAATCTTATTGGTCCATAGGAACCTTAATTTAAAATTTCGAAAAAATCTTCACCCCCACGAAAATGCCTCTTGAACAGATTATACTTAATTTCTAATGCACCTTCTGCTTCTGTTTCAGGGAAAATTATTTTAATGAGATGAGGTATTTTTCTATCCAAAAATATTTAAAATCTGAATATTATCTCTCTAGAATATTTTCTCTCTCTAGGCCAGGTAGAAACAAGATCTTTTATATTTCTGAAGAGGGGAATGAATTACAGGGGAAGATACGGGACATCATGAGGGCTGGGGGAGGAATCTTACATTCTACCCCACTTAAAAAATGCGAGATGTCCTCATCTCGTAGGTGGAGGATGATCTCTTTCATCTTCTTCTTCTTCTTCAGATTCTCATCACTTCTATTCTCATCACATCCATTCTCTATTCATTCTCATCTATTTGATTCATATCACATCTTATCACATCTATTTATAGAATATAAAAGATTTCTTATTTTTGATATAAAGATTCTTTACGCATCCATTTATGCATAAGAACAACTTCAGTGGGAAATAACACTTTTATAAAAATCCGTTTATGCATCTATATATGCATAAATTCAATTTTAAGGCGAATAACACTTTCGAAATAAAAATAATTCTTTTATGCATCTTTCTATGCATAAAATTAAAATTGATGAGAATAACTCCTTTGAAATAAAAATAAATTTCTTTATGCATCTTTCTATGCATAAAATCAAAATTGATGAGAATAACTCTTTTGGAATAAAAATAAATTTCTTAATGCATCTTTTTATGCATAAAATCAAAATTGATGGGAATAACTCTTTTGGAATAAAAATAAATTCTTTATGCATCTTTCTATGCATAAAATCAAAATTTAATGAGAATAACACTTTTGGAATAAAAATAAATTCTTTATGCATCTATCTATGCATAAAATCAAAATTTAATGAAAGTAACACTTTTATAATAATAAAAAAATTCTTTTATGCATTTATTGATGCATAAAAATCAATTTTGATGAAAGTAACACTTTTATAATCAAAATATTCCCAATATGCATCTTTCTATGCATAAAAAATAATTCTAATGAAAATAACACTTTTATAATAAAAAAATATTTCTAATATGTATTTTTCTATGCATAGAATAAAAATAACTCTTTTAGAATACACAAGCGGTGGGGGTTACTCTTTTTGAATAATAAAAAGATAAAACTTACTTCAAAAAATTTAAGAAAATTTTGCCATAACCTCTTTTGTATGGTTGACCATTTTTTAAATTTTTCACTCTAAAATTTACTAGAAATTATCCAAGATGATTTAAATCATTCTAATCTAATCTAATCAATTTTCACTTTATTAAGAGTAAACAATATGAAAAGTTTAATTCCATCAATTTGATTACACATCTAGGATAAAGAAAGGCTGAATTCAATAATGAAGAGAAGGGGGAAAGCCTTTCCAGCAATGCATAACATCCATTTTCATTTTAAATAAAGCAAAAAATAAAAAACCATAAAATAGAATAAGAAAAAGTAGAATTTCTAACTTACTAGGAGTTTTGTGAGCTTTCCTTTGGCTTGATGGTTTGAGGCATCTACTATTGTTTACAACAAGAGTGGCCACCAATTCTTTTGAAGAGGAAATGGTAAAAAACAAATGAATTATCAATGAATTCATTGTTTTTGGCTCTGGGGAGAGGAGTAGAGTAACAGTGCATAAAACACTATTAACCATTTACAAAGGGGGAGGCTTCATTTATAGGAAAAAGTGAGCCTCTAACCAAGCAAATTGATTCTAGAAATTTTTAGATCAGTTTGATCAATTTTTGACCATTTTTAGGTAAGTTTAGCTTACTTTTTGGATCTAGTTGAAGCAGGAGAGAGGAGAGATAAAAATATCTCATTATTTGTGAGTTTAAAACATGTGAAATAGGTGCCTCCTTCATGAGGGGAATTCCCCACACTGAGGTGTCAAAAATGCATCATTTCTTCTAAATATCTCTTGTTTTTTAACTCTTCATCTTATGTGAGCATTTACTCATTTTTGGGGATTTTCTTTTTTTCTTCCATTTATCTCCTCCCTACATTTGGATTAATCTAATTGGTCCACAGGAACCTTAATTCAAAAATTTCAAAAAATCTAGACCCTTAGGCTAAGGTCCTTTTTACCTGAATTTAATTTATTCCAATTGCACATTGGAAATTTCTTTGTGAATATCTGTTTCAAGGGAAACCATTTTAGACACTAGGAGGATTTGTATATCCAAAAATATCTCAATTTTAAATTACCTCTCTCTAGATATTTTCTCTCTCTAGGCCAAAACAGGATAAAACAGGATCTTTTTTTTATTTCAGAGAGGGAAATAATTATAAGATCATAAGGGGAGGTTCTTACACCTGCACACCTCAAAAGCCGGAGGGAGGAATCTTACATCCTACCCCACTTAAAAAACGCGAGATATCCTCATCTCGCAAAATTAGAGGAGAACTCTTTTCCTTAAGATCTAATTGATTTTGGGGTTCCTTATAGCCTGGTGAACCCAACAGAATCCTGAGATAAAGATCCCTTATATAGAACTTATCAGATAATAATTCACTCAGATCGTAACATTCAATCCTTATCACAATAATGGTCCATTAGACCGAAATTTCTATCTAAACAGTCCATGGAAATTTTCAATTATACATATTTTTAATTTGACATCCCTTAACTTGATCCACTGGGTCAAGTGTTAATAGCAACAATCTGCCAGCACAATCCACTAATCTCATAGTGATTTGCTGAAGTCATTAACGTCATTCCAGCTACGAACATCATCACAGGGACTCGTCCCATTCATCCTCATTGTGGATTTGCTTAGTTTATTACATTTCAATCAAAATTCAAGAATCTTCATTTTTCAATCAGAATCCAAATCAACTCAACCAGAATTTAAAATCATATCAACCACATTCGAATTCATCATCTGGATAGTATTAATGCTTATAATTTCAAGTCTTAGATTTACTCGTATATATACTGCCAGTAAAGAGCTGCAGTTATACCCTCGCTATATACGGGTAGTCATGGTTCTTGGAACTATAAGGTAAATACCATCATGTCTAGGCCTCAAGCAAGTCAGGGATTCCATACAATTGTGGTACTTCCATCTGAAGACCCAATTACTAATTTACGAATTTCAGTTTGAATATCAAATTGTATGAATTTTATCACACAATTACAACCTTTTACTACTTCATAAATTTTTGACATTTTTGGCTTCTCGGTTGATTCTCATTAGCCAATTCGCTCTGATACCAACTGTGAGGTCCCTATCCCCACCGCGCAATGAATTTAGGAGGTGCTAGCAGCGGAAGTAGCACTTCTTGTGCGGGGCAGGGTCCCACACTCGGGGCCTCGCCCCCACGGGTATCTAGACAAGAGACTAATCCATCGGTTCTTCCAAAACGAAACCCGAAAAAACTTCCCTTGCCCGAAAAGCACAGGCGATTCCTCCAGGATAACGTTTCTCTAACGTAGTCAAAAGCCTTAACTGACTGAACTGATCTGATCGAACCCGTAAGTCCCATAGTCAGATCAGGGAAAAGATTGTACTTAGGTCATAGAGACCAACGCTTTTTTCCTCATTGAGAGGCACAGCCGTTGATTCTTTTCCAGAGAACAATTTTAGTCTGGGCTTTACTTCATTTATCGAACTAGAACAAAATTGAGTCTCAATTTAGGGATCCATGAGTCTAGCAGCCTAAGCCCATCCAGTCCCATGGGTTAGCCAACCGCCCAACCACTGTAGTGATGGGATCCGATAAAGAATTTGGTTAGGTTATTCTGGTGGGTACCAGGGAAAAGAGTTCCCAGACCCCCTAGTCGGGTATTCATGCAAACTTAAAACTAGTCACACCACTTACACACCCAATATAAAATTGCATTCAACAATCTTTAAAACAATCATTTAATGAAACCATAGTGTCACTGATCATAATCCTGTAATTATCCAGTTAAATCCTTATTTCCAAACATTCCTTCATCAGTGTACCTATGGCATCATTGGCAACCAGAACGCTCACCACTTGTCCACTCATCAGGGGCCTTTTCATAGTTCCTAGCTCATAGTAACCGGCAAGTATTCACTTTAACAAAAATGGAGTATTCGTTGAAGATCAGCAAGATCAACCAACAGATCCACATAAAAAAGCCATGGACTCATCCGCCGTTGTTGAGGACTAGCAAGGTCAATCAACCAGATCCATGCCCGAATTCAGAAAACAACTCTTACTCCTTGTTTCAATATCTGCCCCGACGTACATGTGGGTATCTTCGGTGACCCAGAGCCCAAGCACCGTATGGTCAGCACCCTCTAGGATCCTTCACAGGTCACCTACTAGCGCTTCACTCATAGGCCGCTTCCTTGGTCCCTCATCCACTGTACTCGAAGCTCACCATTTAAATCAAACCGAGGCTGGTCAAGACTACGGTCGACCTTGCTACGTGAGACGTCCTCCGTTGACTCTCCGTCTTAGTAGTTGCAACTTTAACAGATAGGTCTCCACGACCTCATCCACAAGACGGTCAAAATGCTTCCCCAACATTCTTGACATAAAACAGTCATTTAAAAACAGATTTCACATATAAATACATTCCAACAATATTTTCATCTTTTCTCATCACTCCATATCCTTTCACATTAGTCCCCATCTTTTCTCATCTTCCCACAAATTTTTTTCTTCATCGATCCCTATCACATCACATCATTCCCACATCAAATCACATCCAATTGCATCATCCACACATCAATCCACATCATCCATACATCCATTCACGTCAATCCACATTACCCACACAGCAATCCACATCATCCACACATCCATTCACGTCAATCCACATTACCCACACATCAACCATACATCCATTCACATCAACTAAATTATTCACACATCCATCCACATCTTCCATACATCCATCCACATTATCCATACATCCTTTATCATTCATTCACATCCCGATTCACATGCTATCACATTCATTCACATCCTATATCATTCATTTACATCCTAATCCACATGACATTGCATCTCATCTATTCATTCACATTTATCTGATTCACATCACATCTCATCTCATCTATTTACCTTTCATTCTCATCACATCCATCCATCCATCCATTCCCATCTATCTGATTCGCATAATAGTGCATAAAATACTATTAACCATTTACAAAGGGGGAGGCTTCATTTATAGGAAAAAGTGAGCCTCTAACCAAGCAAATTGATTTTAGAATTTTCTAGATCAGTTTAGTCATTTTTTGATAATTTTTAGGTAAGTTTAGCTTACTTTTTGGATCTAGTTGAAGCAGGAGAGAGGAGAGATGAAAATATCTCATTATTTATGAGTTTAAAACTCAACCACACATGTGAAATAGGTGCCTCCTTCATGAGGAAAATTTCCCACACTGAGGTGTCAAAAATGCATCATTGTTTCTAAATATCTCTTCTTTTTTAACTAAAAACCTTGTCCTTAGTCAACTCTTCATCTTATGTGAGCATTTACTCATTTTTGGGGATTTTCTTTTATTCTTCCATTTATCTCCTCCCTACATTTGGATTAATCTAATTGCTCCATTGGAACCTTAATTCAAAAATTTCAAAAAATCTGGATCCTTAGGCTAAGGTCCTTTTTACCTGATTTCAATTTATTCTAATTGCACATTGGAAATTTCTTTTTGAATATCTATTTCAAGGGAAACCATTTTAGACACTAGGAGGATTCTTATATCCAAAAATATCTCAATTTTAAATTATCTCTCTCTAGGCCAAAACAGGATAAAACAGGATCTTTTTTTTTATTTCAGAGAGGGAAATAATTATAAGATCAGAAGGGGAGGTTCTTACACCTGCACACCTCAAAAGCTGGAGGGAGGAATCTTACATCCTACCCCACTTAAAAAACGCGAGATGTCCTCATATCACAAAATTAGAGGAGAATTCTTTTTCCTTAAGATCGAATTGATTTTGAGGTTCCTTATAGTCTGGTGAACCCAACAGAATCCTGGGATAAAGATCCCTTATATAAAACTACTCATCAGGCAGATGATAATTCACTGAGATCGTAACATTCAATCCTTATCACAATAATGGTCCATTAGATCGAAATTTCTATCTAAACAGTCCTTCATGGAAATTTTCAATTATACAGATTTTTAATTTGACATTCCTTAACTTGATCCACTAGGTCAAGTGTTAATAGCAGCAATCTGCCAAGCACAATCCACTAATCTCATATTGATTTGCTGAAGTCATTAACGTCATTCCAGCTACGAACATCATCACAGGGACTCGTCCCATTCATCCTCATTGTGGGTTTGCTTAGTTTATTACATTTCAATTAAAATTGAGGAATCTTCATTTTTGAATCAGAATCCAAATCAACTTATCAGTTCTCAACCAGAATTTAAAATCATATCAACCACATTCGAATTCATCGTCTGGATAGTATTAAAGCTTATAATTGCAAGTCTTAGATTTACTCGTATATATACCGCTAGTAAAGAGCTGCAGTTACGGGTAGTCGTGGTTCTTGGAACTATAAGGTAAATACCATCATGTCTAGGCCTCAAGCAAGTCAAGGATTCCATACAATTGCGGTACTTCCATTTGAAGACCCAATTACTAATTTACGAATTTCAGTTTGAATATCAAATTGTATGAGTTTTATCACACAATTACAATCTTTTACTACTTCATAAATTTTTGACATTTTTGGCTTCTATTCTCATTAGCCAATTCACTCTGATACCAACTGTGAGGTCCCTATCCCCACTGCGCAACAAATTTAGGGGATGCTAGCATAGAGGAAGTAGAACTTCTTGCGCGGGGCAGGGTCCCACACTTGGGGCCTCGCCCACGGGTATCTGGACAAGAGGCTAATCCATCGGTTCTTCCAAAACGAAACCCGAAAAAACTTTCCTTGCCCGAAAAGCACGGGCGATTCCTCCACGATAACTTTTCTCTAACGTAGTCAAAAGCCTTAACTAACTGAACTTATCTGACCGAACCCGTAAGTCCCATAGTCAGATCAGCGAAAAGATTGTACTTGGATCATAGAGACCAACGCTTTTTTCCTCATTGAGAGGCACAACCGTTGATTCTTTTCCATAGAACAATTTTTGTCCGAGATTTACTTAATCTATCGAACTAGAACAAAATTGAGTCTCAATTTAGGGATCCATGAGTCTAGCAGCCTAACCCCATCATCCAGTCCCATGGGTTAGCCAACCGCCCAACCATTGTAGTGATGGGATCCGATAAAGAATTTGGTTAGGTTGTCCTGGTGTCACGTAGGCTGTAATGCCTGTGACCGACGGCGGTAGACCGGATGGCTATATCCGGGGTTCAGTGGGAGAGGACGCCCATGCGGAGTCATGGGCGGCCAGGCTAGTGTGGACGGCAGGTCACACACTATATAGCCTGGGGGATGAGGGGCAATCCTCATTCTTCCTCTATGGCTGGGTGGTGAGCCAAAGGCCGTCCCCTAGAGCAGCCCCATTGTCTTGTGTGTGGGGGGGGGGCGAAGACCACCAGCCCACAATGCTGTGAATGACCAGCAGCGACGGCGTTTTCGTTGACCTGTGTGTGGGGGGGCGAACACACGACTGTGCGTGGGGTGGAAAAGGGGCCAATCTTCGGTTCTCCGCAGGCAGCTTTCGGTCACGGATTCATTCATGTCCTAGGACTCTCTGAGCTGTCTCCAAAAAGCGCGTCTGTGGACGAAGTCCAGCCAGCCCCAGCGTAGCCACGACGTGTACAGCGGCGCCTCCTTCGCCAGCGCCGTCTACAAGACTACGAATATTTGAGGGCCGTCTAAGGGGGGCCAGGCGGCCAACCAAAGGCCAGGCCAACCAAACCTAGGCGGCCGGCCAGCCAGCGGCGGCGGCGGCCAGCCAGCGGCGCGGCGGCCAGCCTTAGGCGCCCGGCGGGCGACCAGCCAAAGGCCAGGCGGTCGGCCAGCAGAACGGGCGGCCAGGCGCCATCAACGACCACTAGCGACAGCAGCAGAAAAAAAAAAAAGAGAAAAAAGGGTTAAAAAATCTATATATTTTTTAAATATATTTCTATTGTTCATTTTTATGAAATTAAAAATGAGACAATTTCAAACAAATCCTATCTTGAATGGGGAGGAAAGATCTGGCAGGGCACAGCCTTTCAACCATTTTTTATTTTTTTATGAAGACTCTGGGAGCGTAGCCTCGCCAGATTTCAATTTCCACTTTTGCGAGCGTCGTCTTGCTAGAGTTAAAGTTTTGTTCGGACAAATTTGTGTTTGTTCTGTAGTGACAAACAAATGTGTTCTTCTGTAGACACACCCCACGAAACAAACCCAACACGGTCGTCGCGTCGTGTGGCCATAGTGACCCACCGCACACGGCCGTAGCGTCGCGTGCTAAGAGAGAGACAAATCCCACGGCCGTAGTAGTGCCAAGTCCTTTGAGAGAGACGTTCTATGGCCGTTGTGCCTAGTGAACACGTCTATGACCGTAGCACCTCGAGAATAACACATGTGGTGATCACACATTTGGTTCGGAGAGACTAAATGAAAGCGGAGCATACACTTAGTATTGACCATCAAAGTCATGTAGTTTAGCTATAGTGTAAATGTGAAACCGCGGTGTGTTTACTTGGGCTAAGAAGACCGGCAATGGCGTCAGTTGTGCCCAAATTAGACGGAGTGCTTATCACGAGAAATCAAGGTAAGCCTAATTGAGCCGTAGTGCTCATAACCCTTCACAATCTTTTAACAGATGCTAGAAGATTGTGATAATCTTTGGCAAATGAGAACCATGTACAAGCGTAGTCTTGATGTGGTTATGCCTTGTGTCCAAACAAGTTGCTACTGTTTGTAGCAACAAAAGGCTTTGGCCCGTAGAGGCAAGCTGGCCCTTGTTAGTAGTAACAAAATAGTGTCACTACTTGGGCCTAGAGATGACTAGTTTGATTTAGTCACGTGATTGCCTGATAAAAGTAATCCCTGAAATGTGTATTACTTGGGATAAAGTGGCTAGCAGTGTTGCTAGCAGTACTCAATTTGGTTTATCTAGGAGTATTAATCTGAGGGATTACATACGCCTAGATAATAATAGCAGATTTAGGATTGATTTGTAAAATCAAAGGTAAATCTGAAGGGGTATAGTCTTGAGATGTAATGCTCAATACCCTTATAGAAGTTGATCGAAGAGAACTGTTCTTAAACTTACTAAGCATGGTTTTCTCTTCTTTTTATTGCCATGCGTCGACATCCCACTGCTCGAGAGTTTGTGGTGATCTTTCGAGGGGGGAAAGAGCCTTTTTATATGTCACATCAATTGGTTTGGCGGTAATTTGATGGTATGGGACATCAAATTCTCACGGAATCGATTGTAGTCTTGGTGGAATGGGACGCCAAGGCTTGTGCATGTAACTTGACTCTTTGGCAGGTTGTATGTACACTTGTCCGTAGTGATAAAGTGTGCAAGATAAAATTTGAACTTTGAAAATTACCAAATATAGCCATAAGTTGGGATAAAACCCAGTTTTACAGAGTTCGGAGAAGCTCTAAGTAGCAAGACCATGATGGTGAACTAGTGCTAACAGAGTGATTTAGTTCCGGAGTGATCTAAATCTAGAGATTAGCAGTAAAACTAGTTTAATGGACAGTTTCATGCATGGGGGACGCCCTATAGCACTTTGCAAGTGTAGTCTTGCCTATGTTCAACATAAATGTGCGATTGTGAGCACATTTTAGTTGCTACCATATGAATTTGGAAAATATATTACTTTCCTACATAAGCAATTGTAATATTGCATGACAGGCTATTTTGCTTACAAAGTTCACGTGCGTGTAAACCCTATAAGTCGTATGATCCCTGGGAAATGAGTGGAGCATTTCTAGGATTTAATAAGGTTTTACATGGCAATAGTGAGTAGTATCTCACTCCAGATGAGCCTGGTTGTTGTTAGTATCGGATCCGACATATGAAGTGTACATAAACTTGGGCTGAGTTAGGATAGAAGGCTAAGCCGGAGAGCTTAGTGGTAAATCCTACTGTATCTGGTGAGTTTTGACTTAACCGGAGTGTTAAGAAGTAAACTCAAAGTCTGGGGCTGAACCGGAGTGTTCGGAGGCAGACATATCTTTTGTTAAATCGGAGAATTTAGCAAAAGATGAGCTTGGGGTGAACCATGGTACCCAGGAAAAAAGCTCTTCACACTAAAATAGTGCACAATAATTTTAGGGTGATAAAAATCCATCTCGCAGGAATGTTTTACAACTTTCCATAGATGATAGATGAAGACCATGTACTTTACGGAGTTAAAGTACATAGGTGGTGACTTCGGCGCCACATTTTTTGTAGGAAGTCACCAGTGGTGTGGTTAGGTCGGCCGAGACTCCACAAGACCTATGCACTAGTTTTTAAGTTGACCTCTATGATAAGGACGTCCAAAAATTCGTGTTGTAATACCAGAGATTGTACTGCAATGTGCAATGGAGGGGTCAATTTGTGTAGTCACTTCTTAGCAGCAAGTGACTTAAACATCTTGTTATAGATGGTTGTATATGGTACTCCCACTCGGGGGAGGTACGACATTGGGTACGGAGTTACTCACAGACTAGTATGGAGCTACTAGTGTGATGATAGTGGGTACGTAGTTACTCACTACTAATACATAACTGCTAATAACATTAAGATCCTTGAGTGAAAGATACTCTAGATCAACATTTTAAATTACTGAACCACAATCCATGAGTATTGAGGTACTCATAAATATGTTGACGTTGCTCAAATCGAGGGACCGATTTGTTCGATGGTATGGAATAAGCAAGGAGAGTGGAGTAACTTAAAAGTTACATATCACTAGTCCTAGTGAATTGTCGAGGTCATCCGTAGTTTGATGATCCCCTCTACCTATCAGATAACATTAAATTTTGCAAGCCCTGACATTTAATCCGTAGTGATTATGAGTTTGGTGTGAGATATGGTAATGAAGTTCTTACAAGAGTACTCGTTTATTTGCTAGTCATTGGTTATAGCTTGGTAGAGATTGCCACCTGTGATGATGGGTAGGTAGCTTTGCCGCTATAATGAGGAGGCAGCAAATAATGTTCTCATAGTTATACTTCATACCAACACCAAACATGGATAGGATGAAATTCCTAAGTTCATCATCACGAAGTACTGTGATGTTTGCATTTATATTGAATGTATGATGTAATAAGACATTGAATTGTGTAATTACCATCAATTATCTAGCAACCTATGGCTTCGCAGCAAGCTCAGTCATTATCTGTGGATTGATAATGTGGTTATTAGTAGTTTGGAATTTTTCTTGATAGATGGTACAACCCACCCATGTAATTCATAAGTGTGTAACCACTTATGAAGGGTAATAATATGCAACAATGAAGCACTTTGTTACAAGTGTGAAACCACTGATCTGTTGCAAAGCAGTTTATCAATAGTACCACCATATGTGCGTAGACACTATACCACATCTTCGTTGCAAGATGTTTAAAATTTTCTTGGAAGGACTCAAGAATAAAAATATATTAAACACGGTCTAGACTTGTTCTTGGACCTAGAACACTAGCGCGTAGTCCGCTTGAGAGTACAGTTTTTGAGGACAAAAACCTTTCTTGAGGGAAAGGAGGGATATCCTCAAATATCACATAAACTCGAATAGTTGTGTGAGTCCAGACAATACTTGAAGGGATATGTCTGGTAATAGCAACAAAGAGTTGTAAGTGAATGGATGTAATTCCAGACACCCGTAGTGGTGCAAGAATCTTTATCAAACATCTCCACATACTATATGGTCTGCCCGCATATATAGTATGGCATAAGAGATAGGAAGTTTGATTGTTATATTTGAATGGAAATTTTCAAAACTTACATTTACTCTGAGTTAGAGTAAAGTTTAACCATCCGTAGATTGATGGTAGTTAGAAATTCAACAAAATTCTAGAGCATATGCTTGTGCAACGATGTTACTCTAAGAGAGAAGTATCTCTCAGCTTTGGAACTAATCCTTGTGATGCATGATTAGATTGGCTCTAGTTTATTTCTCCTATGGCCGTAGAGCTTTCCAAGGAGAAGTTTTAACACGTTGGTGAAGCAACATAGTAGCGTAGTCTACAAATATCTAGTAGCATAGTCTAACAACTTGCGCTACTAGAGTGCTCTCCAGTACATTAGCTTCTGTGCTAATGACATGATGCAAAATCAAGGCATGAAATTTGCCTTGGGGTTTTGGTTGAAATACCAAATCATGGCTTGTGTGAGCATGATCATGGCTTGTGTGAGCATGATTCTGTCTTTACAGAGGTCTGGTGCGCTGTACGCGTACGCACTTTGTCACAGCCGCGCCCACCTTCCTCGCCGACACGTAATGCTAGTCCGGAGAGACTGGCCGTAGGTGCGGCAGGTAGCGAGGCGAGAGTTAGTCCGAAGAGGCTAGCCGAGTCTTCGGGGTATAGTTTTGATAGTCCAAGTGCGGATCATCCTGGGATTCAGAAGACCTATGCACTAGTAAAAAGACGGTTTTATTGGCCTAGTTTGTTTAAGAACGTCCAGACTTATGTGCTGAAATGCAGTAAGTGCCATGTCAATAAACATGAACGTCTTAAGTTTGGAGAACTACTCCATCCGTTGGAGATTCCTCAAGGAAAATGGGAAAGCATTTCCATGGATTTCATTACCTGTTTACCCAAGACGAGTCGAGGGAATGACTCGGTGTGGGTGGCAGTGGACAGGTTAACTAAAATGGCAAAGTTTATTGCCACGAAGAAAAACTGTAAAAATGCCAGAGTTGGCAAAACTCTTTATTGAACATCTCTACAAGCTATATGGCCTGCCCGCAGATATAGTGTCGGATAGAGATAGAAAGTTCAACAGTCATTTTTGGAGGGAAGTCTTCAAAAATTGGATACTACTCTGAGTATGAGTATGGTAGATCATCCGGAGTCTGATGGTCAAACTGAAAGAGTTAACCAAATTCTAGAGGATATGTTGCGTTCTTATGTTAGTAAGAAGTAATCTAATTGGGAAGAGTACTTTCCCTTATTGGAGTTTGCTTATAACAGCTCCAAGCATTCACGACTGGATTTACACCATTCATGTTAATGTATGGATTCCAGCCGAGATCTCCGATGGCTGTAGGCCTGGAAAAGGAGAAGTTTCAATCTGTCAAGAATTCCCTTGAAGATATGAATGATATGCTCAAAGCTGCACGCGAGAGCATTCGTAGCGCAGGATCGCGCTAAAACATTTGCCGATAAAGGACGCAGACAAGTGACCTTTGCAGAAGGTGACTTTGTATTTTTAAAGGTTCCTGCGCAGTCAGCAACCATGAAAACGGGAAAGTGTGATAAACTTTCTCCTAGATATTGCGGTCCTTTCAAGGTCCTTAAGAAGATTGCGGACGTAGCCTACAAACTTGAGTTACCGGAGAGTTCTCAAGTTCATCCTGTCTTCCATGTTAATAAACTGAAGAAATCAGTTCACGGGTTAGAGAACGTAGTTTCTCTAGATATTTTGGTGGAATTGATCACTCCACCAAAGATACCACATGAATCGGAAAGAAATCTTGGGTATCGAGACGACTGACAAACCCGACATAAAGTGTACCAGGAGGTACTTGTTAAATGGATAGATAGGGATGAGGAGGTAGCTACCTGGGAATGCCGTAGTGCAATTTCCAAAAGGTTTCCCCAGTTTGTTTTCGAGGACGAAAACTCTTCTTAAGGGGGGGGTAATGTCACGTAGGCTGTAATGCCTGTGACCGACGGGGGCAGACCGGATGGCTATATCCGGGGTTCAGTGGGAGAGGATGCCCATGCGGAGTCATGGGCGGCCAGGCTAGTGTGGACGGCAGGTCACACACTATATAGCCTGGGGGACGAGGGGCAATCCTCATTCTTCCTCTATGGCTGGGTGGTGAGCCAGAGGCCGTCCCCTCTTGTGGTAATGCCCGTAGCGGCGTTACGGGAATGTAACACCTAGGTACCAGGGAAAAGAGTTTCAAGGCCCCCTAGCCAGATATTCATGCAAACTTAAAACTAGTCACACCACTTACACACCCAATATGAAATTGCCTTTTTCACAGATTCAACAATCTTTAAAACAACCATTTAATGAAACCATAGTGTCACTGATCATAATCCTGTAATTATCCAGTTGAATCCTTATTTCCAAACATTCCTTCATCGGTGTACCTATGGCATCATTGGCAACCAGAATGCTCACCACACCTATCCACTCAGGGGCCTTTTCATAGTTCCTAGCTCATAGTAACCGGCTCACTTTAACAAAAATAGAGTATTCGTTGATAAGCCTTCATGTACTAATCGGGTCGAGTCCTCGGATTGACATTGTGTTTCTTAACACATTTGTTGATCGGTAGTACTCTATGAGCACTATATTGCACGGTAGAGAGAACCGCTCTACAATGGCGCTGCTGCCGAGGAGCGAGTGCCTACATTAGTTGAGCACCATACACACACTACCACTCCTTGTTAAGCTCCAATTGGTTGCAAAACTGTTGGATAGGAGAGCAGGCTTTGGGACTAATTTTGGTATTTATTTAAGACTAATATGTTGTTAAATTCTCTTTATTTGTCTTGCAATTTGAGTGCGATTGGCTAGCTAGGCTTCTCCCTTGAGGCCAGGATAAGGATTCAACACACGAGAAGGATTGGAGGTATTGGAGGTAGGCGCTAAACCTGCAAATTTCAATTTGTTTGCGAAAGAGAGAGGCCTGTTTTTGCATTTCTTTCATTCTGTTTGAGGATAATTTTTACAGTTTCAATTTTTTGCATGTTCGTTTTATTTTCTGTTCTTAGCTTAGTTTAGTTTTCTGCATCTTTAATTTTGTGCATTTTAGTTCTTTGTTAAACCTGCACCTATAGAGAAACTAAAATCTGTACACACACACATGAAGACTGAACATTTCGAATTTGCTGCAAATCTCACAGCTGCACACGCATTTAGTTCACTGCGCACACACTTAAAAAAAGGGGAAAAAATAATAATAATAAAAGAGGGCGACTGTGCATGAACAGCGCACCGCGCGGAGAGACCCACACACTGCACCATAAAGATTGCCACCGCACCGAATAAGGGGGTGCAAAAAAAGTGTATGGAAAATTTTTCATTTTCTGCCGCAAAAATTTGGGAGGTTATCTAACTTTTCGAGAGGAGTTAGAAAACACCCATCGTCAAAATTTCGGTCCCGGAACCATTTTCCCATAGTGAGTTAGTATGGGAAACTGGTAAATTTTAGGCGATTTTTGATCCGAAAAAAATACGCTATTTTTTTGGCCTAATGTGTTCGAGGGGGTTCAAAATGGGTTCTGGCAAAGTTTGAGCCAACTTGAAAATTTTTGGATTAAAAAAAATTAATTAAAAAAAACTTTAAAATTTGATCTTATACACTTGCAGTCGGGACGTCATATAGACACTGCCCATAGGGTCTAGGGCACCTTCTAGTGTACCTACACAGGAAAGTGGGACCCAATCGGTAGGAAATTTGGCAGATATTGCTGAAACCTTTTCTGAATCCCAACTAGCTCATTGTCTATGGACAATCTAGGGCCGTCAAATAGTCATCCCTTAGCCCCAAATAGGACACCCACAAGATCTTTTAATCCATTTGAAGCCGACACCATGGGGTTACCACTCAATGTGAGACTTCAATATGTCTACATGAATGCTCAAGGAGCTGAGATCTTTAGGGATCCACAACAACGGTATCTCGTTAAGATCAGAGACTTTTTCTCGGAGCTTGATAGAGCACCTCTAGTCAATGACCAGGGTAACAGGTACATGGGTGGAGATGGTGTTCGCTTCACCTATCATCCAGAGAATGTAGACAAATTAGGGGAGCTCTCTAAAAGTGAGTTCTTAGACTTATCAAAGCCTTCCAGAGCAAGGGAGTCTAGAGATGATTGGCTCATTAAGACGGACATGCCTGGACCATCCAATGCCCAGTCCTTAAAGCCATCCATAGATGATTTACTTTTTGTAGATCTAAATTTGGAAAGGGACAGGAAAGGCAAGAGCAAAATGGATCAAGGGGCTGACAACCAATGGGAGTTTGTACGACAAATTCCAGTGACAAAGGTCTTTCAGGATGACCCACTTCAAGAGGTCTAGAAGGACTCTTTAGAAGGATATTATGCCACAACTAGATTGCCAGAGCTAGATCTTCCTCTAGCACTTGTGGTGGTAGTCGAGAAGCTTGCAGTATACAAGATCCGAATCGTTGTTGATAAATGGGCCAATGAATACCGAACCTTAGATTGGAAGGAGATTCGTGAGCTCACGTGGAAAGGACAACCATGGAAGTGTTCTCAACAAATATAGCTAAACCAGGAGAGACAGCCTTTCTTGGAGAAACTGTTGCTCCTCCCCTACGAGAGTTCACTAGAGAGGGACCCTCGACATCAAAGTGGACCACTGCAAGTAGCTCAACTCTAGCACCAAGATATTATCCTACACCAAAAGTGCGACCACAGATCACACCACAACAACGTTTCTCTCACTATGACAATCAGAGGATAGGGGAGCCAACTCAGTCTCCCATAAATGCACCTCCTGAAATGCAGGTAACAAGATCTTTGGAGGGGGTTGGTGAGGCAGGTAATAGGAGACCCACACCAATTTGGGATGCATGTGGACCATCTTACCAAAGAGAGGAACAAATCCCACTGAGAGTGAGAGGCCGTAGGCCCGATGATGTGTATTCAAGACGAGTAAGGCCATCAACTCTTCAGAAACTGGTAAAGAAGTACGAAGGGTCGAGAGATCCATATGACCATGTAGCAACATTTAGGCAAGCAGTTCGAGCTAAGCAAGTGACATACGCAAATTGAAGGATTTGGGCTCACTCTTGAGGGAAAGGCCCTTGCTTGGTTTCAGGCACTAGAGGCTTCAGACAAATCTTCTTTATGAGTTTTGGAAGAGAGATTCATTGCTGCTTTTTCCTTGATGGGGATTCAGCATGACACAATAGCAAACATCTACTCTTTTAAGCAAGGCGAGACTGAGAGCGTTAGAGACTGTGTAAATAGGATGAAGCAGTACATTAATCGTTGCCCAGAAGATGAGAAGCCCACCCAGAGTCGATTAATTTCTCTCTTCTTAAAAGGACTTAAAAATTCAACACTGCACACACATCTCTATGCAAAGAAGCATACAAATTTCAATGAGTGTTGCCATGATGCTATGGATTTCACAGATAACTTCAAATTCCAAGATGGTACTGGCCCTGAGTTGCAACCTAGAGATCAGTGGGGTGATGACCAAAGTTTAGGGTCTAGCGCACTAGTAAATCGAGACCATACCTAGTACTAAGGAGATTGGGACAAACCTATCTCCCACCCATGTAGCCACAACAACAGCAGGCAGCGAATGAGTGTACTACCTATAGGTCCTCATCTTTGTTTGTGGAGCATGTGGCGGTAACCATAAAACCGAAGAATGTAATACCTTTTCTCCTCTAGTCACAAACCAACCCACAAAGAAGTGGTGCCAGGCCTGTGCTTGGAATTATACCCACACCACATAGGAATGTACTCACATTGCAAGAATGAGATAGGAGGGTGAGCAGCAAAGAGGTGCAGTGGCTCCACAAATGCATCAACAGTATACTAATTTTGAACGTAAGCCATCGATGGCACAAGAGCAACATTAGGAACTCAATGGAGTCTTTTTGGGCCCTTTAATTTGCCATGAGGTTATGGAAACGTTTAACTTTTTGACAAATAGGAGCCCGCCATGTAAGCAAAAACCAATGGTTTGTAAGAGAGGTGCAAGAGTGGTCAAAGGGTGCACTTTTTCCCCCAAAAAGGGGAGGGGGCAATTTTACAATTTTCGGACCTCCATAACTTCTACATACAAGCTCCGATTTGAGCGGAGATTACAGATCTGTGATCTACGCATCAAGAGCTTTCCATAGATATGTTACATGATATGGTTTTATCCGCTAGATTTTAAATTCTATTTTCCCTCCAAAATTCAAATTCGAATAAAGTAGCCGTTTTAAAGCTACAAATTAGAAAACGTTTCTTCTTAAGAGAAAAGGTTTGACTCCCTTAAACTGCCAAATAAAAGGGCCCAAGAAGACTCCATTGAGTTCCTAATGGCACGACCTATACTTGGAGCTCAACCTCCTGCTCCTGGGACTGCTCCTGTGAGGTTTGTTGACTATGACAATTCAAATATGTGTAGAGACTTGGTAAACCCAAGCTATGTGGAGGAGGAATATGCATCATATTCATCCAAGGAAAATCTCTTTGAAAGTCCCGCATATCCAAGCCAAGCACTGGCCGGGGGGAACAAAATTCTTTGATGTTGCTAGGCGGCTACCAACCTAGGACTCCAGGCCCCTCAGGTCAATGGCAGCAAAGGAAAGTAGAAGCCAAGGAAAATCTCTTTGAAAGTCCCGCATATCCAAGCCAAGCACTGGTCAACGGGGGAACAAAATTCTTTGATGTTGCTAGGCGGCTACCAACCTAGGACTCCAGGCCCCTCAGGTCAATGGCAGCAAAGGAAAGTAGAAGCCAAACTAATGGGCCCCTGTTATGAGTGCGGAGAACCCCATTGGGCTTGTGATTGTCCACATCGCCCAAGGCAAGCAGCTCGATCCAATACAACAGTACCACAGTTTCGACCAATTGAAAGATATTGTCTAGGGTGTTGTGTAGAACACTTTCCAAAGGATTGTTTGTGGTGAAACCACTTGAGGAAACTACCTCTCAACCAAAGGTCTCACTCAACTTTGTAGAGGCAGTTCCATCGCCACCTTCATCAGAGAATGAGGATGTCGTGCCACTTAGAGTCATGACTAGATCACAGACACGAAATGCCGAAATGCAGACTGATGAGACACCTCGAACTAGGGATGCAAAGGAAAATCTAGTGGACAAGACCCTACATTCCAATAGAAAAAGGACCACTAGGAGGAAAAAGAACCGCAACAAGCAAACTAAGAGTGCATCCACTAGTTCTCAAGAAGTCTCTAAACAAAACATGAAGGATCAAGCTTTTACATCCCAAGAAGTGCATGAGGAGCATCAACCTCAACCTGGGCCTAGTGCTAAACAAGATGAGGCTAGTACAACCGAGGATAGCTCTAGGGGTTCTATTTTTGTAGATAAGGTGAACGAGACTCTAGATGCCAGCATTGATGCTCAAAGAAGTCACATTGCAGCTTTATCTGAGCTACCCAAGAAGCTTCAAGAATACCCGAACCCTCGAGAGGAGAAGATCAATCTAGCTGTACATTAGCAACTCATTAGGCAAGCTTAATCAATACTCCAGGGCCCAACTCCACCTATCCCTCGGGGCCCAGCCTCTCTTAAGCCAACATTAGAAACCATACCAGAAGTGTCATCAAGTTGGGAAATGAAAAGTGAGCTGATCTCACAAGCTCATAGTAGCGAGCAGTCTGCACCAATTGACACCCCATTGAAAGAAGGCATTCTGCCACCACCTAGCCTTGCCTTCCCATGCAATGATGAAGTTATTGATGCTAACGAGGACATGGCAAATGAGATGTGGGCAGCAGTTCATGAGAAAGTTAATGAGAATATGTCCTCTATTATTTCACCTCCATTCTCTGAAGTGGATTTTACCAGAGGCATAGAAAACAACTTTAGATGCCCAAGCACCCAGGAGGAAGTTCAAACAATTGTTTCTCCTAGAAGTAAGCATACAATGAAAACCTTACCATCTTATTTGGGAGAATCTGAGAACTGTTCTCAAACCTTGAGGATACCCTCCATGCATAGAAGGTTGACAAAGGAGATGGATATGGGTATCGTGCAAGCTATTTTGTCAGCACCAATGGCTTGTACCTTACCTTTGCTTGATTTGATAAAGCTTCGACCAGAGTTGTGGAATGATATTGCCACATGTTTGTCAGAGCAGGTATTGCTACAAAAGGGTCACCATCATTGTACTATACACCCTGAGACAAAGCATGTTATGCCAGTTCCTATCAACAAAGTAGGAAAATTTTGTGAGGACGATCAGGGAAATGCTACCCTCCCATTAGAAGTGCAGAAAGTAGCTTCAACACTGCAATACTTGACAGTGGTGCAGGAGTGGGCATTGTGACAAGGTCCATTTGGGAAAAGTGGGGCAAACCATCTATTAGGAGTACCAAGATGCGCTTGCAGCTAGCAGATGGAAGCTTAGAACATCCCATTGGGCTGCTAGAGAACATATTGGTCACCACATGTGGGATTGAATATGAGCACACATTTGCAGTAGTGGATTTTGGAAAGCATCCAAACTATGAAGTGATATTGGGTAGACCATTCATGCGACAATTTCAAATGATTCAAGATTGGGAATACAATTATTTGTACCTCCGACATGATTCTGTCATCACAAGGGTCAACCTAAATAATCACTCATATCGTGATGTAACAAGGTCTCCAATAGATGAGTTTGATTCTGCTTCATCTGAGGGCTCAAGAGTTACATTGTCAGATGGGCGAGAAGATCTGTGGATGTGTGGAGCCTCATGTAAGGATTTCAACACTGAGAGACTTAAGGGTAATCAAAGTGTATCAGATGAGGCATACATTCCACAACCCTTCTCTTAGCACTTAATTGATCCCCTAGAATGGAGTCATGTTCTTGCAACATTATCGACATGTGCTTTACCTAAGCCAATTCAATTTTGTGACTCAGATGGATATGACATTATTCCTATACAAATGGTACAACCACGTGACCTTCTAGATGATTTGTACTATGGGGATGCATCCACAATAGCACTGCATGTAGAGGAAGTCTCAGTGGAGGATTTAACACTCGAATCTGCTAATGATGCTGATAAGGAAGATGGATGGGACTCTCATTTTGATGATGATGAGATAATCCCCGAGGAAGAGTTAGGAAAGGCACGCCTATTCTTGCGAGGAAGGGAGGTTCAAGTGGAGATCCCTCGAAGCCAACCGTCGCTAACTATCTCAAGGGTGACAGACCCTTTTCTTTCTTTTTGACATATATAAGGAGTACCCCATGAAGATGAGGGCATCGGTCTCGAGGGTCCATAATGTACCCCAGAGTCCTACCAACATCTATCAAGGCGATAGAGTCTTTCTAGATGATTTGTACTATGGGGATGCATCCACAACAGCACTGCATGTAGAGGAAGTCTCAGCAGTGGAGGATTTAACACTCGAATTTGCTAATGATGCTGATAAGGAAGATGGATGGGACTCTCATTTTGATGTTTCTTTCTTTTTGACATATATAAGGAGTACCCCATGAAGATGAGGGCATCGGTCTCGAGGGTCCATAATGTACCCCCCAGAGTCCTACCAACATCTATCAAGGCGATAGAGTCCTTGAAGGTCTTCTTCTTAATCTTTTAGACGTCAGTGTTCACCCCCCAAGGTATCCAAAAATATCTCAATTTTAAATTACCTCCCTTTAGACATTTTCTCTCTCTAGGCCAAAACAAGGTAAAACAGGATCTTTCTTTTATTTCAAAGAGGGAAATAGTTATAAGATCAGAAGGGGAGGTTCTTACACCTACACACCTCAAAAGCGGGAGGGAGGAATCTTACATCCTACCCTACTTAAAAAATGCGAGATGTCCTCATCTCGCAAAATTAGAGGAGAACTCTTTTTCCTTAAGATCCAACTAATTTTGGGATTCCTTATAGTCTGGTGAACCCAATAGAATCTTGGGATAAAGATCCCTTATATAAAACTCATCATCATCAGATAATAATTCACTCAGATCGTAACATTCAATCCTTATCACAATAATGGTTCATTAGACCGAAATTTCTATCTGAACAGTCCTTCATGGAATTTTTCAATTATATAGACTTTTAATTTGACATCCCTTAACTTGATCCACTGGGTCAAGTGTTAACAGCAGCAATCTGCCAGCATAATCGACTAACCTCATAGTGATTTGCTGAAGTCATTAACGTCAATCTAGCTACGAACATCATCACAGGGACTCGTTCCATTCATCCTCATTGTGGGTTTGCGTAGTTTATTACATTTCAACCAAAATTCAAGAATCTTCATTTTTCAATCAGAATACAAATCAACTCATCAGTTCTCAACCAAAATTTAAAATCATATCAACCCCATTCGAATTCATCGTTTGGATAGTATTAATGCTTATAATTTCAAGTCTTAGATTTCCTCGTATATATACTGCCAGTAAAGAGCTGCAGTTATACCCTCGATATATATGGGTAGTCATGGTCCTTGGAACTATAAGGTAAATACCATCATGTCTAGGCCTCAAGCAAGTCAGGGATTCCATACAATTGCGGTACTTCCATCTAAACCAATTACCAATTTACGAATTTCAGTTTGAATATCAAATTGTATGACTTTTATCACACAATTACAACCTTTTATTGCTTCTTCATAAATTTTTGACATTTTTGGCTTTTTGGTTGATCCTCATTAGCCAATTCGCTCTGATACCAATTGTGAGGTCCCTATCCCCACCGTGCAACAAATTTAGGGGGTGCTAGCAGAGCGAAAGTAGCACTTCTTGCATGGGGCAGGGTCCCACACTCGGGGCCTTGCCCACCATGGATATCCGGACAAGAAACTAATCCATCGGTTCTTCCAAAACCGAACCCGAAAAAACTTCCCTTGCTCGAAAAGCACGGGCGATTCCTCCAAGATAACTTTTCTCTAACGTAGTCAAAAGCCTTAACTAACTGAACTGATCCGACCGAACCTGTAAGTCCCATAGTCAGATCAGGGAAAAGATTGTACTTAGATCATAGAGACCAACGCTTTTTTCCTCATTGAGAGGCACAGCCGTTGATTCTTTTCCATAGAACAATTTTTGTCTGGGATTTACTTCATCTATCGAACCAGAACAACAGAATTGAGTCTCAATTTAGGGATCCATCAATCCACACTCCCATGGGTTAGCCAGCGCCCAACCACTGTAGTGATGGGATCCAATTAAGAATTTGGTTAGGTTGTCCGGGTACCAGGGAAAAGAGTTCCCAGGCCGCCCCTACCCGGATATTCATGCAAACGCAAAACTAGTCACACCACTTACACACCCAATATGAAATTGCCTTTTTCATAGATTCAACAATCTTTAAAACAATCATTTAATGAAACCATAGTGTCACTGATCATAATCCTGTAATTATTCAATTGAATCCTTATTTCCAAACATTCCTTCATCAGTGTATCTATGGCATCATTGGAAACCAGAACGCTCACCACCTGTCCACTCAGGGGCCTTTTCAATAGTTCCTAGCTCATAGTAACCGGCAAGTATTCACTTTAACAAATATGGAGTCTCCGTTGAAGATCAGCAAGATCAAACAATATATCCACACACAAAAGCCATGGACTCATCCGTTGAGGACCAGCAAGGTCAATCAACCAGATCCATGCCCGAATTCAGAAAACAACTCTTACTCCTTATCTATTTATGCATAAAAATCAATTTTGATGAGAGTAACACTTTTATAATCAAAATATTCCCAATATGCATCTTTCTATGCATAAAAATTAATTCTAATGAAAATAACACTTTTCTAATAAAAATTATTTCTAATATGCATTTTTCTATGCATAGAATAAAAATAACACTTTTAGAATACACAAGCCGTGGGGATTACTCTTTTTGAATAATAAAAAGATAAAACTTACTTCACAAAATTTAAGAAAATTTTTCCATAACCTCCTTTATATGGCTGACCATTTTTCAAAATTTTCACTCTAAAATTTACTAGAAATTATCCAAAATCAATTTCCACTTTATTAAGAGTAAACAATATGAAAAGTTTAATTCCATCAATTTGATTACACATCTAGGATAAAGAAAGGTTGAATTCAATAATGAAGAGAAGGGGGAAAGCCTTTCCAGCAACGCATAACATCCATTTTCATTTTAAATAAAGAAAAAATCAGAAAACCATAAAATAGAATAAGAAAAAGTAGAATTTCTAACTTACTAGGAGTTTTGTGAGCTTTCCTTTGGCTTGATGGTTTGAGGGATCTACTCTTGTTTGCAACAAGAGTGGCCACCAATTCTTTTGAAGAGGAAATGGTAAAAAACAAATGAATTATCAATGAATTCACTGTTTTTGGCTCTCGGGACGAGTAGAGTAACAGTGCATAAAACACTATTAACTATTTACAAAGGGGGAGCCTTCATTTATAGGAAAAAGTGAGCCTCTAACCAAGGAAACTGATTCTAGAGTTTTCCAGATCAGTTTGGTCAAATTTTGACCATTTTTAGGTCAATTTAGCTTACTTTTTGGATCTAGTTGAAGCAAGAGAGAGGAGAGATGAAAATATGTCATTATTTGTGAGTTTAAAACTCAACCACACATGTGAAATAGGTGCCTCCTTCATGAGGGGAATTCCCCACATTGAGGTGTCAAAAATGCATCATTTCTTATAAATATCTCTTCTGTTTTAACTAATAACCTTGTCCTTAGTCAACTCTTCATCTTATGTGAGCATTTACTCATTTTATGGGGATTTTCTTTTTTTCTTCCATTTATCTCCTCCCTACATTTGGATTAATCTAATTGGTCCATAGGAACCTTAATTCAAAAATTTCAGAAAATCTAGACCCTTAGGCTAAGGTCCTTTTTACATGATTTCATTTTATTCCAATTGCACATTGAAAAATTTTCTTTTTGAAGATCTGTTTCAGGGGAAACCATTTTAGACACTAGGAGGATTTTTATATCCAAAAATATCTCAATTTTAAATTACCTCCCTCTAGACATTTTCTCTCTCTAGGCCAAAATAGGGTAAAACATGATCTTTCTTTTATTTCAGAGAGGGGAATAATTATAAGATCAGAAGGGGAGGTTCTTACACCTGCACACCTCAAAAGACGGAGGGAGGAATCTTACATCCTACCCCACTTAAAAAACGCGAGATGTCCTCATCTCACAAAATTAGAGGAGAACTCTTTTTCCTTAACATATCCAACTGATTTTGGGATTCCTTATAGTCTGATGAACCCAACAGAATCCTGAGATAAAGATCCCTTATATAAAACTTATCATCAGATAATAATTCACTCAGATCGTAACATTCAATCCTTTATCACAATAATGGTCCATTAGACCAAAATTTCTATCTGAACAGTCCTTCATGGGAATTTTTAATTATACTGATTTTTTAATTTGATATCCCTTAACTTGATCCACTGGGTCAAATTTCTATCTGAACAGTACTTCATGGGAATTTTTAATTATACAGATTTTTAATTTGATATCCCTTAACTTTATCCACTGGGTCAAGTGTTAACAGCAGCATAATCCACTAATCTCATAGTGATTTTCTGAAGTTATTAACATCATTCGAGCTATGGACATCATCACAGGGGCTCGTCCCATTCATCCTCATTGTGGGTTTGCTTAGTTTATTACATTTCAACCAAAATTCAAGAATCTTTATTTTTCAATTAGAATCCAAATCAACTCATCAGTTCTCAACCAGAATTTAAAAGCATATCAACCACATTCGAATTCATCGTTAATGCTTATAATTTCAAGTCTTAGATTTACTCGTATATAAAGAGTTGCAGTTATACCCTCGGTATATAATACGGGGGTAGTCACGCTCCTTGAAACTATAAGGTAAATACCATCATGTCTAGGCCTCAAGCAAGTCAGGGATTCCATACAATTACGGCGGTACTTCCATCTGAAGACCCAATTACCAATTTACAAATTTCAGTTTGAATATCAAATTGTATGAATTTTATCACACAATTACAACCTTTTACTGCTTCTTCATAAAGTTTTTGACATTTTTGGCTTCTTGGTTGATCCCCATTAGCCAATTCGCTCTGATACCAGCTGTGAGGTCCCTATCCCCACCGCGCAACAAAATTAGGGGTTGCGAGCAGCGGAAGTAGCACTTCTTGCACGGGGCAGGGTCCCACACTCGGGGCCTCGCCCACCACGGATATCCGGACAAGAGACTAATCCATCAGTTCTTCCAAAACAGAACCTGGAAAAACCTCCCTTGCCCGAAAAGCACGGGCGATTCCTCCAAGAAAACTTTTCTCTAACGTAGTCAAAAGCCTTAACTAACTGAAGTGATCTGACCAAACCCGTAAGTCCCATAGTCAGATCAGGGAAAAGATTGTACTTGGATCACAGAGACCAACGCTTTTCACCCTCCTGGGTGTGGCAGCTTTCACACTTATGCCAGTGGCATAGTTGGTGAGATTATCATCGATATCCCGCCAGTGGATGTGTGACAGCCACTTTAGAGTATAGAGAGTTATGGCATAGTTATAGCGCCAGCTCATGTAGTTGGGTTCACACTATAGACTGACCATTTTGTATGCTATTGTAGGAATGCACTTTCCCTTTATGTATGTACTCTTATCTTTTAGTTATATGGCTGTAGAGAAGACAAGAAGATAGAAGAGAATTCAGCCATCCATCTCTCTTGTGTGTGTGTGTGTGTGTGTGTGTGTGTGTGTGTGTGTGTGTGTGTGTGTGTGTGTGTGTGTTTTCTTGCAAGGAACTCAAGCTCTATCTCTCCCCCACATTCTCTTTAGCTTGCATGTAAAGAACATTGAGGTGCATGATCATTAGGTTGTTAGGAAGAGGATCATTGCAGGAGAGATCAGCCTAACTTATGTCCCTACACATGACATTATTGTGGCAGATATGTCAATGAAGTCTCTATCATGGGAGAATAGCCATTTATGTGGTGGTGATGTGTGGACGAGCAAATAATGGGCCGAAATGTTTTTTCCCTCCTTAGGTAGTTTTTTCTCCCAAGCATATGTACACACTCTTATGAGTGTATGTAAGTGACCTTATCATGTTCACTTCATTTGTGCTTCACTCATTCTCATCATCAATTCACTCTGAGTGTTATGCTTCTCTCCATCTTTCTAACTTGCTTGCTCCATATGTGTGAATGTTTCTACCTTTGTCTTCACTACAATAACTTCTTCCTTTTTAAGTCCTCATCACGATGCCATCTATAAGTTTATCTTATCTTTAGAAGGGGTTTGATAAAGGTTAGTTTTGTTTCTTCTCACAAGGAGTGTCTGTGGCAAAAAATCCTAACTCTACACTTTTACACTCCACAAACATTACCTTCACATTAAATGTGTTGGAACAGTAGAGCATTTGAATGCCACAAGGACAAAGCCTCAGCATTGACACAATCCAGTGTTGTTCCCTCCACATTAACATCCAATTTACCACCACAAGATTCTCCATCATTAAGCTCCACATCTCCAGCTATCTCTATATAGAACCGACAAGGCATCAACAAAGGGAAGCCACAACCTACCCTTAAGTGGGTCCCTAAAGCTTTTCTACCACTTCTCACTCGCCAATGCCCTATGAAAAAAACCAAGAAGCACCACAACCAAATTAATCCAAACCACATGGATGTTACCTCTCAATAGATTCCAGCTCATCTTCTTCAAGCTCAAGGCTATTATGAGGGTGACTGTATGGTCCTCGCCCTAGCTGGGCCAAGGGGATTATTTTAATAGTTGGCTAGGTCCCCTTGTTCGACGACAACTTGATGTCTCGAAAATACAAGGATACAAGCAAATAGAGGGACCTAACTCTATCTCGCTAGGGGAACGTAGTCATTCTAATAGGAATCTATTCCTCTAATGGAACGGCACTCAATGTGCATTATCGAGGATGGAACAAGTCCACACTTGGTTTATAGAAGCCAACACCTTTTTTCTCTTTTCCTTATGAGGCATGGCCGTTGGCTCGTTCCCCTAAAATGGAACTTGTTTAGGCCCTATTCTTATCATGAATCATAATAAATAAATCTGTTGCAAAGTTACCCAACTCATCGGGTCCACCCATCCATAGGATGGTGCCATTAGGGCATCCAGCCACCCCATTTTCACCCACTTAGCCATTCATTTTTGTTATCTAATTAGGTTCTACCACATTGTGTGTTGAGATATCGAGCTCATCTAGTGAGGCGGTGGACACTGATGACCCGCCTGGTTGATAGGCCCCACATACACCACTAGCATGGTTGGTGAGATCTTGGGTGATATGCGGCCAGTGGGATGACAGGCTGTGTGACAGCCATTCTAGAGACTGGCATAGTTATAATGCCAGCTCATTTAGTCGGGTTCACACTATAGAGAACCTGTGTATGTATTGGTTGAGTACCTTTCATATTATGTGTACTCTTATTCTTGTATATGGAGTGTTGAGTGTTGAGTGTTGAGTGAAGAAGAAGAAGATTTTCAGCCTCTCACCTTGTGTGTTCTCTATTAGGGTTTTGTGAGTGTGTGTGTGTGCTTGCAAGAGCTCAAGCTTTCTTCCTCCCTGCATCTTTTCATGGTATCAGAGCCTGGTTCGTGCTAAGGGCTGAGCTGTAAGCAAGAGAACCACAGGAAGCGGTACGAGGGTAAGAGCTTCAACTACTCTTCCCTATTTGTGTTGGTGACTACACCCTCGTCGGGAGCTCTACGGGAGGCACCGGCAAACGATCTCTGATTGAGGAGCTTTCTTCGTGGGAGTAAAGCTATAGGGCAACTATACTGTCCTATCGACTATCGGACCACAATTTCTGGGCCGAAAACGCGTTTCGGGCGCGTTTGGACCTCCGTTTTTCAGAAAGTAGGCGATTTCGAGCACTGCGGGTAAGTCATCGATTCTCTGCAAAACTTTGTTTTAAGAATTGCAGGAAGACAGATTGACTGTGCAGACACTGTGGGTGTTGCAAAGAGGTCTACAGTGCACATTGAAGTCATTGGTTGTGACATTTGAGAGTACTAGAGTACCGCTGCAGAAAATACAGCAGTTTGTGCAGAACTGCAGGAAGACAGATTGACTGTGCAGACACTGTGGGTGTTGCAAAGAGGTCTACAGTGCACATTGAAGTCACTGGTTGTGACATTTGAGAGTACTACAGTACCGCTGCAGAAAATACAACAGTTTGTGCAGAAAAACCAGAGTGCTGTTTCTGGTAAAATTGTGTGTTTGGCAAGATGTCAAATGATGGGATAACCCAGATTGTGGCTGAGAAGCTTGATAAGAATAACTTCCATGCTTGGAGGTTCAGGTTGACGAATTTCCTGATGGGAAAAGGCTATTGGGACTACATAGAAGGTGAGCATGAAGAGGCACCGGAGATACCGGATATAAATTCGACTACTGCAGATGTGAAAGAGTTTAAAGACTGGAACCAAGGAGCCAGGAAGGTTATGTATTGGCTCTCCATTAGTATACAGGACACCATGATTGGGCACATTCAGGATGCCAAGTCCCCCAAGGAGGCGTGGGACACCTTGATAAAGCTCTATGAAACAAATACCAAGGCACGTAAGATACAGTTGAAGAATGAACTTCATACTGTGGAGAAAAAGAGCATGTCTGTGATGAATGACTATGCGCTGAAGATAAAGGGTATTGTGGAATCCCTTGCATCTATTGGTGTGTCAGTTAGATGATGATGACAAGGTGGAAGTCTGTCTACGTGGTCTCGGGCCACAATACAAGGCATTCAAGACGTCCATTCAGACTCGAGAAAACATTCGCAACTTTACAGATTTGGTGTCTATGCTGATTATCGAAGAGAAGAGCTTGGGTGAAGACCAACAGTCTTCACAAAGCAAAAACAGTCCAGAGCAATAGGCCTTCTACACGAGTTCAGGAAGAGGATGAGGTAGAGGAGGCCGTGGTGGGTGGATGCGGTCAAGGAGGTGGCCGAACAAGTAATCAGAATTATGGCCAGCAGCAGCGGCAACAACAACAGTCCTTCCCAGAATCAACAACAACAACAACATGCAGGTGGAAGAGGCAAATTCAAAGGCAGGGGGAGTCAAAGAGGCCGTGGAAATTGGCAAAGGCAATATAATGATGCACGTGAATGCTATTATTGTGGTAAGCCTGGACATGTGTAAGCAGAATGTTATAAGAAGCAGGCTAACATTCAAAATGGGAAAGTGCAGCAAAACAACTATGCATCCTCAAGCAGAAATAATGAGGATAATGAAAGGTTGTTTGTTATGCAGCATGTCGTGAATGCCATGTCTGAAAATGTTGATGCAGCACAAAAAAGATAATGTATGGTATGTGGATTCAGGCGCTTTGAACCACATGATGAGTCATGGGGAGTGGTTCAAGGAGATGAAAAACCCGGAAAGACCAGGTTTTGTGGAAACAGGGGATGACACTACTCATCCAATTGCCCATGTTGGAGATGTGCCATTGTCTATGCAGGATGGCAAAGTGAAGTACCTTGCAAATGTACTTCATGTACCGAACATAACAAAGAATCTAGTTTCAGTTGGCCAGATGATTGAGCAGGGTTTGCAGGTTCGGTTTAACCCTGATGGTTGTTATGTCGAAGACTTCAAAGACAAGTGCAGGTTGGTTGCAAAAGGCAACAGAGTGGGCAGAATGCTTACGTTGAATGTAGACATGCCTAAAATGAGTGCTGCGATGTTTGCAAATGGTTCAGGAATTGTTGCAGACATAGACATTTGGCATAAAAGGATTGGACATGTAAATGTGCAGAGATTGAAGTCTATGCAGACAAAAGAAATTGTGACAGGGATGCCAAAATTTAAAGTGGAAGGTATGCAGAAAATATGTGAAGCATGCCAATTTGGGAAGCAAACAAAGCATGTGTTTCCACGTAACAGATATGTGAGCAGAAATGCACTAGATGTTGTGCATTCAGATGTATGGGGTCCTACGAAGACCATATCTATGGGAGGCTGCAGGTATTATGTGACTTTCATTGATGACCACACAAGGAAAGTGTGGGTATATTTCATGAAAGAGAAGAGTGAGGTGTTCACTCACTTTCAGAATTTCAGAGTTTTGGTTGAAAAGCAAACAGGGAAATATGTAAAGTGCCTAAGGTCAGATGGAGGGGGAGAGTACTTCTCCAATGAGTTCTCTGAATTTTTGAAGAAGAATGGTATTCGGAGACAGTTTACATGCAGATACACTCCGCAACAAAATGGAGTTGCTGAGCGGAAAAACAGGCACATTGCTGAGATTGTGCGAGCATTGATGGAAGAGAAGAATATGCCGCATAGCTATTGGGCTGAGGCTGTTTCTACAGCAGTATACATCATGAGCAGGACTCCAACTGTAGCCATACATGATGTAACTCCAGAGGAGAGGTTTACTGGCAGAAAACCAGATTTGTCTCATCTGAAAGTCTTTGGATGCATTGCATATGTGCATGTGCCAGATGAGCTGAGAACTAAGCTGGATCCAAAAGCTGAAAAATGTGTGTTTATTGGATACTCCCTTGAGCAAAAGGGTACAGGCAGTGAGTTGAGGGTAAGCAGGGATGTTGTCTTTGATGAGATGAGTAGCTGGTATGCTGCTGAAAAAGAAGCTGTTGGGGCTGATGTGAGTGTAAGTGTGGTTGCACAGAATGCAGGTCAGCAATCACACTCTTTGAGTGGACCAAGAGATTAGTGGGTCTGTTGATAGACCATGGAGTGGCAGGTTGCGTCATAATACCAGTCCTGCAAATGTGATTAGTACATCACGTAAAGGAAAAGAGAAAGTGGTTGAGCCCCTTGGTATGCCTGACATTTTTGCAGGGCATTCTCATGTTGATGGAGAGTCTAGTGGCTCAGATATGAGCCTTGATGAGGAGCTTGGGATCCCAGCTATGAGAACACCTGGTGTAAAGAAGGCTATGGAAGCCATGAATGAAAAGTTGCGAAGATCAAGGAGAGTGAAGAACCCTGTGTAGAGATTTACATATGATGGTTATGTGGCACATCACTATGCATATATGGCAAAGGTTGTGTAGGTTGTAGAGCCCACATGCATTGATGAGGCTGTTGGAAATGTGTGTTGGGAGAAATCTATGGATGAGGAGATGGATGCACTATATGGAAATGAAACTTGGGATTTAGTGCAATTGCCTGAAGGCAAGAAAGCCACTAGGGATGCAAGTGGGTGTACAAAGTTAAACATAACAGTGATGGAAGCATAAATAGATACAAGGCTAGATTGGTAGCCAAAGGATATGCGCAGACATATGGGATTGATTATGAGGAAACTTTCAGCCCAGTTGCCAAGATGGCAACGGTGAGAGTTGTGATAGCAGTGGCTGCATCAAAGCAATGGTCTTTACATCATCAGATGGATGTAAAGAATGAATTCTTGCATGGGGATTTGCAAGAAGAGGTGTATATGTTGCAGCCACCTGGATATGAGGATGTGAGTCACCCCGAGCATGTTTGCAGGTTGAAGAAAGCCTTGTATGGCTTAAAGCAAGCACCAAGAGCATGGTCTGACAAGATTTCTGAATATCTTGTCACTATTGGCTTTCATGTAGCCAATGCAAATTTCTCACTGTATGTGAGACATGGTGATAGAGGAGTTGTGCTTGTTGTCATCTATGTAGATGACTTGATCATTACGGGGGACCATGATGCAGAGATCTTTGATGTAAAGATCTTGCTAAGACAGAAGTTTGAGATGAAGGATCTAGGGGAGCTCAGATATTTCTTGGGCATTGAGGTGATTAGGTCACCACATGGTATTGGATTACTGCAGAGACAGTATGGCTTGGACATGTTGTCCAAGTATGGTATGATAGGCTGTAAGCCTATTTCTGTGCCATTGGATCAGAATGGCAAGTTGAGTGCAGATTCAGGAGAGATCTTGGAGGATCCTACTATGTACAAGCGCATAGTAGGAAGTTTGATCTACATGACGATCACCAAACCAGATTTGAGCTATGCTGTTGGGTTGGTGAGTCAGTTTATGCAGGTTCCACGGAAACCGCATTTGGATGCAGTGAGACGCATACTGAGGTATGTGAGGTCTACTTTGCATTGTGGACTATTCTATGAGACTGGGACAGAGATATGTGTACATGGGTACATAGATGCTGATTGGTGGGCTGGTAGTATCTCAGATAGGAGATCTACTAGTGGATTCATGTTTTCTTTGGGGAGTGCTGCTGTGACTTGGAACAACAAGAAGCAGCCTACGGTTGCTCTATCGAGTACAGAGGCCGAGTACAAAGGAGCTGCTATAGTAGCATGTGAGGTAGCTTGGTTGAGAAAGCTACTTGCAGATTTGGGTCTATCAGTGGATAGACAAGTTGTCATTTTCTGTGACAACATTAGCAGTATACAGTTGGCCAGGAACCCAGTCTTTCATGCTCGTACCCCGGGGGGTGCACCTAAAAAAATGTAAGTGTAGCACGTGAGTTCATCAAGAGGGTTTTTTTAATTGACAAAACCTACAGGATTACATCTACAAGAGGGGGTTTTTTATTACACTTTTGAAAAAAACCCGTAGGTTCCTTAAGAAAGAGGGGTAATTTTATTAGTTGATAGCATGTAGGTAGAGGGGGTTTTTTATTACCCCTTGAACGCACGTGATACATATGATTTCTTAGTGGTGGACCCCCCGAGGCTCGTACGAAGCACATAGAGGTCCACTACCACTTCATCAGAGAGAAGGTCTTGGCAGGAGATCTTGACCTTGTTTATGTCAGCACAGAGGATCAGGTAGCTGACATCTTCACCAAAGCATTGGGTACAGAGAAGCTCCGCAGATTCAGAACTTCGCTTGGTGTACATGAGATGGAGTTGAGCTCGAGGGGGAGTGTTGAGATATCGAGCTCGTCTAGTGAGGCGGTGGACACTGATGACCCGCCTGGTTGATAGGCCCCACACTTACACCACTGGCATGGTTGGTGAGATCTTGGGTGATATGCGGCCAGTGGGATGACAGGCTGTGTGACAGCCATTCTAGAGACTGGCATAGTTATAGCGCCAGCTCATTTAGTCGGGTTCACACTATAGAGAACCCGTGTATGTATTGGTTGAGTACCTTTCATATTATGTGTACTCTTATTCTTGTATATGGAGTGTTGAGTGTTGAGTGAAGAAGAAGAAGATTTTCAGCCTCTCACCTTGTGTGTTCTCTATTAGGGTTTTGTGAGTGTGTGTGTGTGTGCTTGCAAGAGCTCAAGCTCTCTTTCCGCCTGCATCTTTTCATTGTGGAACATATAAAACCAAGTTCTTTAATTAATGAATTTTTGTCATCTAATTAGGTTCTACCACATTGTGGAACATATAAAACCAAGTTCTTTAATTATTGAATTTTCAAAATATTTACATCAAATAGTTCAACAAAATGTTCACAAAAGAGGCCCTGAAGTCGACGAGTGAGCACATTAGGGCCAATTTGGATGAAAAAAGGGCTGTTTAGGGTTTCTCTATTCTTGATCTAAGGGTCAAGGAGGAGCCATGTGTCAAGAAGTATGGCATTTTTGTACACGTGTCAAGATCTCCTTCACTTACTTTTGGAACATTTTGCACTATTTTAGCCATAACTTTTACATATGAACTCCAAATTTAGCGCTCAAATGGTCCATAGGTGGCGCTTGATGAGCTCTATCCAATGAGTACCCATGTTGAATAGTTTTGGTAAGATCTTCATGGTCTTTTTTAAGTTGCCCCTTTTTAGATCCTTAGACAGCCCTTTTCTTGTCCAAATTGGCCCTAATGAACTAGATCCAGGATTCCATATCCATGTCCATAGACATATTTAAACAAAAACTAAACCACCAATGATCTAAAATTCATACTTTCAGCCTTAAGCAGCTGGGCATACCCCATGAACCACACTCCCTCATCGTCGACTAGTCTCTCGGTGAGCGCCAACCGAACCTATCACCGCACTAGCTTGGGCCTGCAGAACTAGGCAACATCCATAATCACATGTCCACTCTTGTAAGGTGAAAATCCAATTCCTAGTGGCATAGGAGGGATTGGCCAACTCCCAGGCTTACTTACTGCCTCTGCCTCCTCTGTCGACTACGCAAGCAAGAGAGCTAAGTAGGGAGAAGATGTACCTATAGAATAGCAATGAAACCAACAAACATATCCATTAAAACCAGGAAAACATTCTTTTCTTTTCAATAACTCATTGAGAAATAAGAAAATAATAATAGACACAACGATGATCTTCTTAGCTATAATACTCGTCCAACAAGAAAAAAGCACCATAAGGTATTCTAGAGTAAGATTACTCACTCACAATTTTGCTTACTAGCCTTTCTTAAGGGCATATGCTTAAGGTCATATATGAGGACAAAAGTTATAATTCTCCATATTGTAGCCTTTATCCTTTTGGCTGCTTAAATTAAAAGAGAGGTATGATGCTTCTACACTGCTAGTCGTAGTCATTATAGGATTAACCAATAGAGATGTAATCTTGCTAAGCCTGAAAATCTTAACTTTATGACCTAAAAGAAGAAGTTGCTCATATTTAAGAGAATTAAAAATGGCCAACTTTGTTGTCATTTGCATGAGGATTCATTATGGAAGAGGCAAAGTCGCTTGGGTGGATGCGTGCTTCCTCATTTTTGCCTTGAATGTTGTGCAATTCTTCGATTCGACATCATTTCAGTGCCATAGTAAGGCCCTTATTTAGGAGAGAATAGAAAGAGAGTGGGGTGAGCATGAAATGCTAGATATCACTAGGAGAGAGAGATGATTCTAATGAATGAAATGGATTTGGAAACAAACACCATTTGGGCTTCCAAAAGGTTGTCTAAAATCCTAAAGAGAGCAAGGCTTAAGCTCACCCTTAAGTCTATTCACATGGGGGGATTTTGGAGAGGGTGTCCTTAGCCACCAGAGGGCTCACAAGAGAGAGTGAGGGTTTGGTACATCTAGCCTTGGTTGGGAGAGGCCAAGAGGGTGACTAAGTCTATTCACATGGGGAGGGGAGAAGAGTGTAGGACATGTCCTTGTGAAAATTGGTATTAGGATTCGAAGAAGTAGCAGTAGCTATGGAGGTTCAAAGATCACCATGGTTGTGTGTAGAGATATGAGAGAGAGTGAGATGTGATAAACTCAAGAGAGTGACAAGATATGCATAAATCAATGAATGATTAGAATTGATGATGATGTGTAAAGTGGGATAAGGCTAGAAGGCCTATATCATTGTATGGTTCATTGAGATATGCAATTGTTGAGTGTGCCATTGTTGAGTGTGCAATCTCTCTCTTTCTCTAGTCATAGAGTTTTGTTAAGGTTGCCTTAACTCACTCTCTAGAGAACATGACACTTTTGAAGGCTCAACAAAAGAGAGAGTGTAGGGCTCACTTACAGGTCGAGGGGGATGATGCAATGCTAGTATGTCTTGAGCTTCCCCTATGGGAGACTCTCCAACCCCTTAAGCAGAGGCCTATGCTTCCCTTTCTCCCAATGTTTGTCACACCAATGTAGTTTATGTAGCACCTCTTGGACGGCCCCTCTCATAGCTTGGTAGATATGGTAATGCAAATCGATAACTTGCAAGTGCACCCCTCCACACTCTCGCTCACACACACTAGCAAAAGATAAGATAGCAAAGGTGCACAAGAGCTCTTGTTTTTGCACAAGGAAACCATCCATTTTTCTTTATATATTTGTTATATATATAAAACCGTTTAAAAATGGTCGGGGACCCAAACTTGAGAGAGATTATGGACTGCCCCTACTCAACACACATCAGCAACACTACCAGCCCAGAGTGGAGTGACATTGCCTACTAGCTCACAACACTTCTTGCCACCTCTAGGCTTCACGTGCGACCTTTTTGTACAATAAAGACCAAGTGCTTCTATACCTAATAATGTATATGTGAATTGGGGCCAGCCGACACTCCTTGTTTACATTGTGATATGGGAAAAATATATAAAATGTTCATGAAAAGCTAAAAAACCCGTGCAGGTGATAAGTGGTCCCCTTGAAAAGACCTAATGGACTGGTGACCACTTACTTTGATTTGCCCATCAAGTGATTGCTTCAGACACCCCAGTTTCCTTCAATCAAACTCAATTAATACATGCAATTGTCCACCCCAGTCACCAACACAGACTTTTGACACCTCTGAACATCTGCCTAGATGGCTCTGCTTACCCCAGCCAACCAAAATATCACTTAATTGATGCTCAGCTTTGACTGCCGCCACTGATGACTGCTGACACAGAATCCAAAATTTTGGTTGGCTCTGCTTACCCCAGCCAACCAAAATATCACTCAATTGATGCTTAGCTTTGATTGCCGCTGATGAGACTGCTAACACAGAATCCAAAATTTATTGTTGTCCCCAGTCAGAAACACGTCCAACCAGGCTTTAAATTTGGCACCCGTACGGGAGCCTTTCACAATTTCAAGTGCCAAATGGCACCTCCGTTTTCTGGTAAAAGTGCCAACGTGGCACTTTGAAAAAACAAGGGAAGTGCCCAATGGCACCTAGCCTTAGGGGTCTAAGTGACCAGGGGTATATATCCTATATAATATATATAATATAGTAAATATATATAATATAGTACACAATACATAATAAATATGGAAAGTCTTCAATAACTTGAAAGTCTTCAATAATTTGAAAGTCTTCAATAATTTATGATGCCTTTAAAAATTCTCTTGCTATAATGTATTTTGTGTGATGAGAAGACGTCTATTGAATTGTGAAAGCTTAATGCACTTACAAAACTAATATGTTTTCATTACTCAAAGTAAAGTGGTTTGTTATTAAAAGGGGCACTCAAAATTTTAGCCAAAGGTGACATTTTGGCACCCATGGTTGATGGCAAAAGTGCCACTTGATTTTCTATGGCACCTAGACTTAGGTGCCAAATTTAAATCCTGCGTCCAACTAGATCCTAGAATGCCTCTCTAGGTCAGCATTCCTCAAATACATTCCTTGGATCTTCTCAGAACATGTGAGCTACCCTTAGCTTACTCATTTTTGACACAACCTGACAGTGGTGCTTCCGACTTAGAGCTGACTGCTGATTCAATTGGATTTGCATCTCCAAAAGTTCAGTCATTCTTTCTCTCCTAACCCCACCTTACATCCATAGGCCTTTAGGCACCTTTAAAATCAAGGGATTTCACATTACAAGCACTCCGCTGACAAAAGTTGTCCCCACAACTTACCTTGATTGATTGTGCTGACTACTCTGATTCGGACTCAGCTGACTCTACTGAGACTGTTGACTCCTGTCTATCAGTTGAGTGTCAGACTTGACTTTAGATCGCTACCCTTCTATTCAAATAGATTATATCTACCCCTCTAGCCTATCAGCTGACCATCCTTGATGCACAGCTAACTGTTTCTGACACTAAACTCGCCTAGTTATTTTTGAATTCTATTGAGAGTGGATGACTATTCAACAGCAATGGGTCAGCCCTGACTTCCTAAACTTCAGAAATGAACTTACTATTATGAGCTTTGTAAAGGACCAAGAACTTACTTACATATAAATAACAAGCTTTGAAAGATCAACAATATAAATTTCAGTCTTTTAAAGATCTAGTCCATAAAAATATTAATTGCAAAGTCTTTTGATCCACATCATACTTATTGATATAATTACATATATACACATACATATATACATTTATTGGTTCTAAGTATTATATGTATCTTTTTATAATAGTTTTTTATATGTAAGTAATCTTTAAAATGAAAATAATATGTAACTGTCTATAGGCCCTATTTAAATAGTAGACGATTATTATTATTGACATCAAGGTTTATAGTTCGAGTTCCTATATTTATCTCCTATATGTATCTACATCTAACCAAACTAAAGAAA
Source organism: Cibotium barometz (assembly GCF_041138505.1). NCBI lineage: Eukaryota > Viridiplantae > Streptophyta > Polypodiopsida > Cyatheales > Cibotiaceae > Cibotium > Cibotium barometz. The sequence continues at coordinate 38,279,476 of NC_141068.1, forward strand.
TAGGATGGGCCAAGTGAAAAGTAAACTAAGTTAAAGCCTTGGTGAATTTGCAACAAAGAGTTGAACCCCTTAGGCATGTGAATTAAGGAAACCACAAACAGAACTAGTGCTAAGCCTCAAGAACTAATGCAAATCCTCCCAATAGAGAAGAAACCCACAAAGGAAACAACCTTCCAAGTCAAAGCCCCAACCATCTCGACCACAAATAGAACTAGTGCTAAGTCTCATGAACTAGTGCTTGCTAAGCCTCTCGATAAAGAAGAAACACGAAACAATACCTTAAAAGTCAAAGACCCAACCATCTTGAATGAAATGGGTAAAGAAACATCTTTTGTTACAATCTCAAGATTACTGTGAAGGAAAAGAGGTGGTGTGGATACTCTCAACTCAACTGGCGAACGCATCTGTGAACTTCGAAGGGGTACTTTGAACGGGTAAGGTACTTCTCTTTCTTGAAAATTTCTTGTTGCTGTTCTTTGTTGTTCTCTTTCTGAAAATTTAAGAGCCGGCGACGGTGTTAGAGGTGGCAGCAGTGGAGAAGATGGCCCGAACGCTTAGAGATGGGGGCGGGCGGTGGCCATGGTGAGGGAGAGGGCGATGTGGATAGAGATGGAGGTGGAGGGCGGCGGCGATTGTGAGGGAGAGGGCGAGGTGGAGGTGGAGATGGAGGTGGAGATGGAGGTGGAGAGGGCGAGGTTGAGATGGAGGTGGAGATGGTGAGGGAGAGGGCGAGGTGGAGGTGGAGGTGGAGGTGGAGGTGGAGGTGGAGGTGGAGGTGGAGGTGGAGGTGGAGGCGGTCATGATCTCCCCCCTTGTCCCCCGTTACTCTGGCCACTCCAGGAACCCGGCAGAGCCGGGGGCCGGCTCTGCCGGGTGCCTAGAGTGGTCGGAGCAATGCGGGAAAGGGGGTAGATGTGCAGTGCAGATGAGGCATTCACAGTAATGGAGGTGGCAATTTGAGGGCCGACGACGGCGCTGGAGGCGTAGGAGGCGCTGGAGGCAGAGATGGAGGTGGAGATGGAGGTGGAGGTGGAGGTGGAGATGGAGGTGGAGGTGGAGGCGGTCCAGGCGGTCATCAGGCACCCGGCAGAGCGGGGCCGGCTCTGCCGGGTGCCTGGAGTGGTCGGAGCAACGCGGGAAAGGGGGGAGATGTGTAGTGCAGATGAGGCATTCACAGTAATGGAGGTGGCAATTTGAGGGCCGACGGCGGCGCTGGAGGAGGTGCTGGAGGCAGAGATGGAGGTGGAGATGGAGGTGGAGGTGGAGGTGGAGATGGAGGTGGAGGTGGAGGCGGTCCAGGCGGTCATTATCTCCCCCCTTGCCCCCCGTTGCTCCAGCCACTCCAGGCACCCGCCGACAGAGAGCCGGGGGATGGTCTAGCGCAAACCATCCCCCGGCTCTGTCGGGTGCCTGGAGTGGCCGGAGCAACGGGGGGTAAGGGGGAAGATGGAGAATGGAGATGAGGTGATGGTGAGGGGGAGGAGGCGGTGGTGTTGGATGCGGAGATGGCTCTGTTTAGCTCCTCTTGCATGGGTTGGGCTTCTTGGTCCTGTCTGGACATGCTTTTTTATTGTTTCCACCTCTTGTCCTAGCCCTTTCTTGGCCTCTTGGATCTCTGTTAGCTACCTTTGTAGGTTTTCCACTTGATTGGATTATGCTCTCCTCAAGATTGTGCATAATTGAGGAGCTAGCACAATCTTGCTCTTCCTATAGTGGTTCTTGCTAGCTCCTCAATTCTTACGTGACTTTGTGCTCTAAGAACATGCCACATCTTTTTTCCTGATTGTTTGTAGTTTAGACATTTATTTGGGGACATTTGTCATGCATTTATTCAAGTAATCTAATACTCCCTACATCCAGTCCAATTCTATGGTTTCCAAAAAACTAGATGGGCTTGGCACTATTGGGGCTGGTTTGGGCATGGTGAATCCCCACCGTCTCGCTGAGGGATCTGCATCTCTAGTTGTATTGTAGTGGTGGATTCTAGCACAGTTTTTCATAATGTTTCTCTTAAATAAGTAGAAAAATGTTTAGTTTAGAATGATTTAAATACTCTTGGTGCACTTCTTATTAATTTTAGAGACTTAAAAATTGAAAAATGGTTAGCCATACAAAGGAGGTTATGGCAAAATTTTTCAAAAATTTGGAAATAAGTATTATCTTTTATTATTCTAAAAGAGTAATCCTTATGATTTCTATATTCTAAAAGTGTCATTTTTCTGCATAGAAGATGTATTTTGATTATTTGTATAAAAGAAATTTATTTTTATTTTAAAAGTGTTACTTTTATCATATTGATTTTTATGCATAAAATAATGCATAAAAGATTTTTTTTATTTTATTTTAAAAGAGTTACTTTCATCATATTGATTTTCATGCATAAAAGTATATTGATTTCTATGCATAAAAGAATATTTTTTTAATTATAAAAGTGTTACTTTTATCATAAATGATGGGGCCCAATGGGTGAATGTTTCTTTCCTAGAGGTTTCTTGTTGATGTTGCTCTAGTCTCTGGGGTCAACAGCATGGATCGGCCTAGTGTAGCCAGATCCTCTTCCATCTATTGACTATTGGGCACCTCCATTTCTCCACTAGAACCTCCTTTAAGGAGTTTCCCCTTCTTGGTGATGACCTTCCTTTCCCCAAACTCAAACAATCTTTTCTTACCCTATCCTGTGGTGGTGGCTGCTGGTTCTAGGGTCTTTCTAAATGGCTTAGTGATTTTAGGCTTCCCATGGGCATGTTCCTTTGTGCCTTTGACTTTTTCTCTTTTTACTCTTGCTTGAACACTACCTTTGAATAGGGCCTCGAGATACGGCCCGATCTTGGTTTTGGTATCTGGCCTTGTGAGCTTACTGATCTACTCTTTGAAGTTATGTGCTAGCCTCTGGAGCTTTCGCCATCCTGAATGTTTTCTTAGACATGTAGCAGGGTTTGTGTGTGAGGTTGATGTTTTCCTATAGACATGAAGTAGGGTTTATGTGTGAGGTTGATCATCTCTACTACAAACCTTGTCTGCTTTTTTCTGTCCTCATCAACATTCCCTATTATTTTGTATTCTTTTGATTTGCCTTCTAGCGATCCAAACTCCATGATAAGATCTTCGTTCTACTGGCTTGTGCAATAGTAGTAGAGATTCATGACCTTTTGTCTCCTATCTGTCATTCAGCTCAAACTGTTTGCTACTCATATTCAAGGCAAAAAAGAGAGAGATGGCTCCAAGAAAAGCAAGAAAACAACAGGCAAATACTAAGAAAGGTATATGATGTGAATAGCCAAGATTCTACTGAGATTGTGTTTTAATGTTTTTAGATATGCTTACTTAGGCTTGGTGTGTGTGTCTTACTACAGACAACAGGGGATACTCACTTAGATCTGAGCGTGTTTGTTTGACTCTTAGCGAGGAAGCTCAATCACGGACACCTGTGCCCTCACATGTATCTCCTGTTAGAGAGGAAACAGAAGTGTATAATTCTCTTGTTCATGAGAAAGAAGCACTTGTGTTGTTGGAGAACGAAATTGGCTCAATGAGCTCACCTCCTCCAACTCACAGGGAGATTCCTGAATCTAGTACTGGTTAAGGGGAGACCCATAGAAGGCTTCTTGGAAAATCTATTGAATTGGGATTGCTTGGTGATGTATTCATCACTAAGTTTTTTGTGCAACGTAATTCCTCTACCCCATTGGTCCCTTTATGCAGGCTGATTCCAAATGAAGCCATCCGTACAGTTTCTAGCCAACTTGAGGTGTTTCGTGATTCCTTTGACTGCCATGGCTATGTCGAAGCATCTCCTCCTTTTTTAGTTTCACTTACACGTCCCAGAAGCTCCATGTATTTCGCGGTCACACAAATAGACTTGCAAGAATGGGGACCATACTGGGTGGTACAACATGAGAGATTTGAGGATGAAATCAAAGGAACTGAGTGGGAGGATCTCAGTTGGTAAGAAGTTTCTTGTTTAGGATGGCAATCATCATCGTGTGAAGGCATGGATGTCTCGAGTGCGTGAAGGTATGTTCTTTTAAAAACCATAGAGTGATTTTATGCAACATTAAAAGTAATATATTGTAATATCTTTATTTTGTTTTCTCTAGCTTGGTCTCATAGCCCCTCACGCCATGTCCGGGTCAAATGTCAATTTTTGGTTGTGGACAAGAAGCAAGAAGGAGAATTGCTATTGGCTTTGTGATCTCAAAATGAGTAAGTGATCTCTCTCTACTTAATTACAGACATTATGAAGTCATTGTGAAGTTCTTGGCTCATTGTGACTCTTTACAACAGATTGGTGCGCACTAGTGTTACACCCACATTGTCACATGAGATCATGTTTCAACGATTTGGAATGGTAGACAAATCATCCATATTGGACTACCTTGGTGAAGACGTAAGGAGGTGGGCTTTAATGGAGCTTAGTTTGGAGCGATTAAGTGGAGAGCAATGGTACAATGCTCCAGCTACAATCTTGGCACAACTTGTGTGGAAGGTAGTGTTTGCATTTCCCATCTTTTATTAATAAACGGATTATCAATGTTTTTTAATCGTGTGAGTGATAATGAGTTCTTTTCGTTATATGTAGACATCGTTTGAAAATGCGGTGAAGCAAGCTATATCATGCATTGATAGACATGCCATGGGGTTACAAGAATATGAGACAAAATGTGAGAAAGCCAGACGTGGTGTAGAGCAAACATTTCGAGATAGAGCGTACAAGATGCTCATAATTGCAAACCCATCCAATGGTGATGCATTCTTTCAACTCGTATATAACTATGATTGGTCTAAGAAGGGATTGGTTGCTCTGACCAAAGAAAATCTCTACACAGTCATCATATCTCGGATTTCAACTCAAAGGTATGTCACATGTCAATAAACCTCCCTTAACATAAACTAACCTTAACATCTAATCTCTTATGGCTTTGGTATGATGCTGAAATAGAAAGACGGAATCGCTTTAAATGCTTATGACCGGGAGGGCAAAGGATAAGGTAATTTTTCAGAGATGTTTGGGGATAACAAAAAGACATTGCTGCAGAAGAAAGAGTTGTATTGGGAAGAGCTAATAGGGGAGGCGGAATCTATTTTGGAGGGTTTATTGGTATATGATGATGTTATCTACATCCCACCATTTATGCAATGGGTGCAAGAGGAGCGATCAAAACACATACCATGGGTCTTCCATGAGGTGTGGGCAAAGATTGGAAAAGTTAAGGAAGGCCAAAAGCAACCTGAGGTGGAGAATGCCGCAAAGAGGATTGTCTACAGGTATATATCTTCTAATGTCATTCTATTTTTGTAAAAAATACATATACACATTAAAAAAAATATTTTAGTGCTGTTTGTTTTATTTTGGATATGTAGGTGGGTGCAGCTACTCATTGGCCAAGGTCTAATGGATGAAGAGACGAAAGTAATCAAAGAATGGGCAGATCCAAATTCCTCGGAAACAATGTACCCAAAGGAATGGGTTGAGAGAGGGGCTTCTGATTGGGAATATAAGAGATGTCCTTGGTGGTTGGACTATCCTCTAAATCATGTGCCTCCAAGTGAGAAGCTCCTAGACAAAGGTACTTTTTTGCTTTCTACTGAATTATATGCATGTAAATGTATATGTATATGTATATGTAAACCTTCCTACCTATACATACATATAAATATATATAAACTATCCATATGCATATACATATTAGATACATATACATACAGATATATACATATACAAATACATATGTAAACATATATGTACATATACATATGCATACATAAATACATACCTACATACATACACTAAATTATATACTAAATTCCTACATACATACAAAGTTCATGTTACATTTAAGATTTGGCATGTTAGAAACATTGTTAAGTTTTGAAGTTTATTTTGGGATTTTTTAGAAAATGCAAATGAGATGCTGTCCAAATTTTTTACAAATTTGTACATACATACATACATACGTACATACATAGTTCATGTTACATTTAAGGTTTGGCATATCAGATTTTAAAGAAACGTTGTTAAGTTTTGATATATACATACCTACATACATATACATATACATATGCATATACACATACATATATGTGTACATATACATATACATATGTTTTATATATATATATATATATATATATATATATACACACATATACACATATACATACAGATATATATATATACATACATATACACATATACATACATATATATATATACATGCATATAAACCTACATACATATACATATACAAAAAGGTCTGGGGATTTCTACCTTTTTACTAAATTATCTTGATCTATTTCTTGAAGAATTTAAGAATTACCAATCTGAGCTTGAAAGAGAGCCCCCAACTTAAGAAGACTCTAGAATACCTTCCTCTCAGAGCCAACAAACTTGACCCAGTCTCCAGTAGTTGGATCCTCGTGCGTGGCCCCAAAACCATCCACACCATTGTCACGAGTGCCACAATCACACCAAGAGCATACATCTACATCGTCTCAAGTGCAACGTGAGAGGCGAACAAAGAGACATCTTGACATTATGCATGATGTTCAAGAGGGAGACCCTACAAATGAAGATCAAGAGAGAGACCCTCCAGATCAAGAGGGGGAGGTGTCAGGACAACGTCACATCATGGACATGACTAGTAAGAGTACTTTCCATCGCAAATTTATTTTGAGAAGTGTGTGCTTTCGAAATGCATCTCATTTTTTGTCTTGTTTACTTGCAGGTGAGAGATGTTCTTCACACATATTGCTGGTAGATGTCCACACTCTTTCGGAGGGCTCAGATAGGTAAAAAGAATAATTTCACCCCATATAATTAGTTTTCCAAGTTATACTTACCAAAACCAAACATCATAAATCTTTTATGTAGTGTGGAAGAATTCTTGATGAAGATTCCCAAGGCTCTATCTCATAGAGGTGCTCCCTCAGATACAGTGGCTCGCCTCATATGGGCTGACTTTCCTACAGGTTTACAGGTTGTTGATGTAGATACAGATGGGTGTCCCTCATGGAATCAAGTTTCTTCATCATTGATACGTGCCACACTCAGTTTTGTTGGTTTGTTTGTGGCTGATGAGGGTTGGTTTGTGTGTTTGAGTCTAATGGATCAACTTCCTAAAATATATTCCATGGGAAAGAAAGTTGGATTGGTCATGCATCGAACAATGTCTGCTCATGCGGAATCAAGTTATTTGTATGAGAACGGAGAACAGGTAGGTCATAATCTCTCAAATATTTCCCTTTATGTATACATGTTAAGTGGTATGGATATCCAAACATAATGTTTTCTCGTTATGGTAGGTGGATACATTAGTGCTTAGTATGTTCTATCGAGTAAATTGCCATGTCCCTATTATTGATCGCGAGACTGGGCAAAATGTTTCAAAGAAGTTATTCAACGCTCAACAAAATTTCATTTTTAAGAAGAATAAGAAGCATCCATTCCAACGCATGATGGTCTTGGAGCACTACATTCAAGTTGGTACAGAAAGATCTCCTATGTTCTTTAGGTGAGACAATTTTCATTCTGTTCATTTTCATAGCTACTTTTTCAAAATACTTAGATGCACGTTTATGATTGCATTTCATTGTAGGTGGCTAATGGAGACCTTCTCAAGTGAAGGAGATGGTGTCTTGGACATTTTTGCGGGATGTGGAGGTTTGGGACGTGCATGTAGAGAGTTAAAAAGGCACTATATGGGGATAGAGAATGACATGGAGGTAGCCAAAGCATGTCTGGGATGTGGAGGTTTGGGACGTGCATGTCGAGAGTTAAAAAGGCACTATATGGGGATAGAGAATGACATGGAGGTAGCCAAAGCATGTCTGGGAGATTTCTCATCATTAGGTCAGGATGACACGTAGAAGAATGCTATAATTTGTGGATCAAAAGACTTTGCAATCGAGATTGTCATAGTTTGGAATTTTAAAGATTGATATATACATTTTTTATCTTTAAAAGATTGTGTTTTATATTTAAGTAAGTAAGAAAGTATGTATGTAATGTATGTATATATGTTAGTGCATAGGTAGCTCTTGTATGTATGTATGTATATGTATATTTAAGTAAGTAAGAAAGTATGTATGTAATGTATGTATATATGTTAGTGCGTAGGTAGCTCTTGTATGTATGTATGTATATGTATATGTATGAGGTGTATGGATTTAGGTAGATATATGTATATATATAATTATATCAATAAGTATGATGTGGATCAAGACTTTGTAATCGAGATTTTCATGGTTTGGAACTTTAAAGATCGGTATATACATAGAGCTATGTATGCTCACTAGAGCATAGATAGGGCATAAAAAGAGCTTGGCATAGCTCGTATTCTCATTAGAGCATAGATAAGGTAGAAATAGAACTTACATAGCTATGTATTCTCTTTAGAGCATAGATAGGGTAGAAATAGAGCTTACATAGATCTATGTATGCACACATAGATCTATGTATGCTCTATTTATGCATATTTATACCTCTATACATTAATACATAGAGCACACATAGTTATATGTATTCGATAAATGCATACATAGCTTTATGTATGCATACATTTAACTATGTGTTCTCTATGTATTCATGCATAGAGGTATACATGCTCTATGTATGCATAAATAGAGTATACATACATCTATGTGTACATACATAGAACTATGTATGCATAAATAGAGAATACATATATCATACATAGAACTATGTATCCATGTATGCATACATAGATTTATGCATGCTATCTATGTGCAAAAAGAGCAAACATAGCTCTATGTATGCATACATAGAACTATTCTTGATCTATCTATATGTAAATAGAGCTTACATACCTCTATGTATGCATACATAGAACTATTCTTGCTCTATCTATATGTAAATAGAGCTTACATGCCTCTAGGTATGCTTTATACATGCATTCATAGAGCTATGCATGCTTTATGTACACATAAATAGATCATACATAGCTCTATGTATGCATGCATAAAGATATGTATGCTCTATGTATGCATAAATAGAGCATACATTTCTTAGCTCTCTGCATGCTCTATGTATGCATGCATAAAGCTATGTATGCATAAATAGAGCATATGGTGCTTAGAGAATACGTTGCTCTGGGCATGCACTATAAGGGAATGATGGTTATCGATGCATATACCGATGCTAGAACATGGCATTCTAGATGCCACGGCATTGCTATGCACACTAGTATATGCATCGGTTCATATTCACCGGTACAGTCATCAATATAGGTGTTGGTATAGGCGTCGATATAGATGATAGTATAGGCATTGTTGAGATATTGAGCTCAACTAGTGCTACGACAGTGGGGACATTGATGACCTACCTGGGTGATAGCTTCCGCATCTACACCACTGGCATGGTTGGTGAGATTAAGGGTGATATTCGGCCAGTGGGATGACAGGCTGTGTGGTGATAGCCATTTTGGATTACTAGAGATTGGCATAGTTATAGCGCCAGCTCATTTAGTCGGGTTCACATTTATGGACCGAACCTTGTATGTTATAGTAGTTGAGTACTAACCCATATAGTGTGTACTCTTATCTTTATGTTATGTTAGTTGAGTAGAGAAGAAGAAGATAGAAGAAAATTCAGCCATCCATCTCTCTCTTGTGTCTTGCTCTCTCTTGTGTGTGTGTGTTTTGCTAGGGTTTGAAGCTCTCCCTCTCCCCCACATTCTCTTTATGGTATCAGAGTCTAGTTTGTGTGAGAGCTATCGAACAAAATGTTTGTGGACAAATTCGCGCTTCAGGCGCGTTACGGGCCCCGTTCCGTCTCACTACTACAAGAGGGTATTTTTGGAAGTTCTGGTAGAGAATTGTTTCTACTCTCAAAATCTAGTTATTGCAGTAGTGCAACAATGCATTTTGGAAGTGCAGAAAGGATTTGCACATGTATTGTTGATACTGGGTGTATGTAAATATACTCTGGTCACATTTGGTGACACACAGGCTATGCTGAAGTACCGGTGCTACAACAGTTTACAGGAGATATTGCTGTATTACAGGTTGCATACAGAAGTCTGTTTCCAAGTTATTTGATTGCTGTATTACAGGTTGCATACAGAAGTCTGTTTCCAAGTTATTTGATTGCTGCAGGAAAACATGTCTAACCAAATTAATCAGATTGTTAGTGAGAAGCTAGATAAGAATAACTTCCATGCTTGGAAGTTCAGAATGACCAACTTCCTAATGGGTAAAGGATTTTGGGATTATGTAGAAGGAGACAATAAGGAGCCTTCAGAGTTATCTGAGGAGAATGCCACTCCTACAGATATAAAGGCATCAAGGATTGGAATCAAGGTGCAAGAAAAGTCATGTATTGGCTTTGAATTAGTGTCATAGACACTATGATAGGATACATACAGGATGCAAACACTCTAGCAGTAGCTGCATGGCAGAATCTTGTTCAGATGTTCCAGACTAACACAAAGGCAAGGAAGTTGCAGTTAAAGCAAGAGTTGCATACTGTGGAAAAGAAAAGCATGTCCATCAATGAATATGCCTTAAAGATCAAGGGCATTATTGAATCCCTTGGGTCTATTAATGTATCAGTGGAGGATGATGATTTGGTGAGTGTCTGTCTGAATGGGCTTGGCAAAGAGTACAAGCCATTCAAGACGTCCATTGCAATTAGGGAGAATATTCCCAACTTTCGAGACTTGATATCTATGTTGATCATAGAGGAAAAGGATTTAGCTGAGCATTCTTCTTTTCATAAAGCAAGAACACATCATAACAAGAGGCCTTCTACTCTAATTCAGGTAGAGGTAGAGGTAGAGGCCGTGGTCGAGGCCAATGTGGTGGCCGACAAGGAAATTAGAACAGTCCAATGATTCATAGGAGCAATCATAGCCGAGGTGGTTGGCAAAGAAATAAAAGTGTAAATAGCATAGAGTGCTATTACTATGGCAAACCAGGACACATGGCCAAGGACTGCTATACAAAAAGCAGAATGACATTAAAAGTGGAAAGTTGCAGAGCAAGGCAACTATGCATCATCTAGCAAACATGGAGGTGATTATAGAAGTGAGCAGGTGTTTGTGATGCAGCACATGCTTAGTTCCATAATAGGGATGTGTCAAGATCTTAAGATATATGGTATGTGGATTCTGGCACCTCTAACCACATGACCAGTCATGCTGAGTGGTTTAGAGATATGCAAAAACTGAAAAAACTAGGTTATGTAGAAACAGGTGATGATATTGCGCATCCCATTGCACATGTTAGTAAAGTGCCATTGTCTATGCAGGATAGCAAAATGAAGTACTTGGTTGATGTACTTCATGTTCCAAATATTACAAAGAACCTGGTTTCTCTTGGATAGGATGGTTGAGTAGGGTTTGCAAGTGAGGTTTAATCCTCAAGGATTTTTTGTGGAAGAGTTCAAAAATAAGTGTCGCTTGGTTGCAAAGGTTGGTTGCAAATGGTAACAGAAATGGTAGGATGTTTACTTTGGATGTGAATATGCCTGAGATAAAGGCGAGGATAAAGGCAGCCATGTTTTCTTATGGAACAGGTGTCATTGCAGATAATATTGACATATGGCACAAGCGTATTGGTCATGTGAATGTACAGCGACGATTGAAGTCTATGCAGGCCCAAAATATTGTTGCCAAAGTTTAAGGTTGATGGTATGCATAAGGTATGTGAAACATGCCAACTTGGTAAGCAAGCCAAACATGCTTTCCCACATGAAAAGCATGTCAGTGCAAGCCCATTGGATTGTTAAAAGAACGGTAGAGGAGGAGGAGACACACACACAGGAGCAAACCCTAATGTATATTCCAAACCCTAACCATAGAGGAAAGCCATGTCCACTCTCACACAAAGCATAATGCACTAATCCATAATCCACACAACACACAATGAGTTGTGTCCACACTCTACTAACCCTAGCTAATGTCCACACACTATGACCAGCTGGACACGCGGTCATTTATGTCTCACACATGTTCCTACCTAATCTGCCAGCACATAGCATAGCTGGCTCACACTGACATCGAGCTTGAATCTCAACAGCCCCTCTCAAGCTCATGATGTACTGCCGATGAAGATGTAGATGAGCTTGGGATATCAAGACTCTCAACACTCCCCCTCAAGCTCATCCCATGTACTCCCAACATAGTCCGGAAGTACTCAAACTTCTCCCTGCTAAGTGGCTTCATGAAGATATCAGCCACCTACTCATCAGTCTTCACATAGTGAAGATCAACTGTACCATCCAGCACCTTTTCTCTGACAAAGTGATAATGGACCTCTATGTGTTTGGTCCTCGCATGAAATACTGGATTCTTTGCCAACTGCATACTGCTCATGTTGTCACAATGTATGACAACTTTGCCATCAAGAGGCTCACATAAATCTGCCAAGAGACTCTTTAACCATATAGCCTCACAAGTAGCAATGGCTGCACCTCTGTACTCAGCCTCTGTACTGGATAAAGCAACTGTAGGTTGCTTTTTGCTACTCCAACTCACCACAGCACTGCCAAGTGTAAAAGCATATCCACTAGTAGACCTCCTGTCATATGCGCTACCTGCCCAATCAGCATCTGTGTAGCCATGTATGTCCAAGCTTTTACCACTCTCATAGAATAAACCATAATGTGCTGTGGTTTTCACATATCTCATGATGCGTCTCACTGCATCCAAATGTGGTTTCCTGGGGCTCTGCATAAACTGGCTAACTAGCCCCACTGCATAACTCAAGTCCAGGCATGTGATAGTCATGTATATGAGACTACCAACCATCTTCCTGTACATAGAAGGATCATCCAATTCCTCGCCATAATCAGCCCGCAACTTTACATTTTGCTCCAATGGTGTACTCATAGGCTTACACCCTGTCATGCCATACTTTGCCAACATATCCAATGTATATTGGCGCTGTACTAACCAAGTACCTACATGATCTTTCACCACTTCAATGCCAAGGAAGTATCTCAACTCACCAAGATCTTTCATGTCAAATTACCCACTCAAAGCTTTCTTGACATGCATCACATCTGCACTATGATCACCTGTAATAATCAAGTCATCCACATAGATGACTAGTAAAACAATCCCATGCTGTGTCTTCTTTACATAGAGTGAAGAATCTGCTGTAGAAATCTGAAAACCAAGTGAGATAAGATATTTGCTCATCTTATCACTCCAAGCACGAGGTGCTTGCTTTAAACCATACAATGCCTTTTTCAACCTGCATACGTGAGTGGGATATCTAGGGTGTACATACCCTTCTGGTTGTGCCATGTATACTTCCTCTTGTAGATCTCCATTCAGAAATACATTCTTAACATCCATCTGATGCATTTCCCAGCCATTAGCTGCAGCCATAGCAATGACTGCTCTCACTGTGCCCATCTTAGCCACTGGACTAAACGTCTCATCATAATCCAATCCATGGGTCTGTGCATAACCCTTTGCTACCAATCTAGCTTTATGTCTCTCAATAGAACCATCAGATTTGCACTTCACTTTGTAAACCCATTTACATCCAATAACATTCTTTTCCTTTGGTAGTGCAACTAAATCCCATGTATCATTATGGACCAATGCGTCCATCTCCACATCCATTGCGTTTTCCCATACATGCTCTCCAACAGCCTCTGTATAGCATGTAGGTTCCACATGCTTCACCATAGATGTCATGTATGCATAGTGCATAGCGAAATCTCTGTATGTCAACCTGTCAACAGGATATCTGACCCTCTGGGATCTCTGTAATGCATGCGGGTCACTCTGTACACCTGTGACTCTAGCATGTGGTGGCACATATCTGTCCTGTCTAGCACCAGGTGTGCGTAAAACAGGTATGCCAAGCTCCCCAAACTTTCAGAACTGGATGACTCATATCCTGTGATTCCAATTCCTTCGACTTTCTTTTTGCCTTTATCCATAGCACTACTCCCAGTGCTTACGCTCTCATGCCTCAAACGTCCTGACCATGGACGTACACTGCTACTCTCAGCTTCTGCTCTGCTGGCCCAGACATAGTAGTTGAACTAGAACTTGCTTGTGATGGCAAGTTCACAGGCACATCTGCTTCCAGTGACTCAATAACACCTTCATCTTTTGCTTTATACCAACTAGCAAGCTCATCAAACACCACATCACGTGAGATGACCACTTGTCTAGTTTGTGGATTATAACACTTGTAGGCTTTTCGATCCTGTGCATATCCAACAAATATACATTTCTCTGCCTTAGGATCCAACTTCCTTCTTCTTTCATCAGGCACATGCACATAGGCTATGCATCCAAAAACTTTAAGATGTCCAATGTCTGGCCTGTAACCTGTGAGCCGCATCTCTGGCGTGCTTCCATGAATGGCTGCTGTAGGTGTTTTGTTCAATATATAAACTGCAGTAGCACATGCTTCTGCCCAATAGTAATCTGGCATGCTCTTTTCATTAAGCATCGCCCTTGCCACTTCACATATAACTCTATTCTTTCTCTCAGCCACACCATTCTGCTGAGGTGTATACTTGCATGTCAATTGTCTCCTTATTCCATGCTTCCTCAAGAAATGCTCAAAAGCTTTTGAGGTGTATTCACCACCTCCATCTGTCCTCAGACATTTAATCCAACAGCCATACTGCTTTTCTGCAAAAGCTTTGAAATCCATGAATTTTTCCAATACTTCACTCTTCTCCCTGAGAAAGTATATCCATGTCATCCTGCTAAAGTCATCAATGAATGTAACATAGTATAAACTGCCTTTGATAGATGGGTTTTGTGCAGGACCCCATACATCACTATGTACGATCTCAAGTGGCCTGTTACTCATATTTCCTTCTCTAGGAAATCTCAACCTTGCCTGATTCCCAAACTGACAGGCTTCACAAACATGCATATGTCCATCATATTTGAACCTAGGCAATCCATTGACAATGCCTCTTGTTTGCATGTTCTTTAATCTCTGTATATTTACATGGCCAATCCTCTTGTGCCACATATCAATGTCCTGTACCACATTCCTGCTCTTTGAGAACATGGCTGATTTTAGCTCAGGAATTCCAGCATCCAGCTAAAACAATCTTCCTTCTTTCTTGCCTTTAGCAATCACTCTACATCCATGTTTGAAGTCTTCAATGAAGCATCCATGCTCATTGAATCTAACCTGTAATCCCTGTTCTACCATTTGACCAACTGAGGCCAAGCTTTTAGTGATCGAAGGCACATACAGCACATCTGACATAGACTTTGTCTGACCATTATGCATGACCAATGGTACACTTCCAACATGTGTAATGACATGCTGGGTATCATCACCTGTTTCCACATAGCCTTTTACATCCATTGGCTTCATGTGCTCAAACCATTCACCATGGCATGTCATATGATTTGATGCTCCTGAGTCCATATACCATGTATCATCATTCTCAGCATTTGTCGTCATAGAACCCACAACATGCTTCATGGCAAACAAATGATTTGCAGTTCCATCATTGCTACTTGATGCATAGTTGCCACCATGTTGTGCATAGTTTCCACCATAATGACCACCACGTTGTGCTCTTCCCCCTCTCAAATCATTCTGTTTGCGAAAGCAATCTCTCGCCATATGACCATATTTGCCACAATAATGGCATTCCACATCTTGCATAGAATTTTGTTGGCCTTGCCAACGTCCTCTTCCACGGGGGTACCTCTGCCTCGCTGAGGTGCATAACCACGACCACCTCGAGCACCATAAGAAGGCTAAAAATTCTGTTGTGGAGGTCTATCCTGCCATCCACGACCATTACCACCACGTCCACGTGATGCGAATCTCCCCCTGCCTCTAAAGCCTCTCTGCGAGTAGAAAGCCTGATTTCTGCCATCATCATGGCTAGAAGATGCATCCAAAAATGAATCACTGAGCTTGATTTCCTCAACCAACAAGAGGGAAACCAACTCATCGAAGTCGGGTAAACCTGTACTCCTCACGGAGATAGATGTATCAAAGGATTTGTATTCCTTGCCAAGACCACGCAAGGTAATATCCACCAAATCATCATCAGGCATGGGGGCATTTATTGTGGCCAATGCATCTGCAAACTTCTTGATTTCTTGCACATAATCATGTATGCTCCTTTTATTCCTTTTCACATTGTGTATCTGCTGTCGCAATTGAGACTTGCGAGCACTCGTATCTGTATCAAACATCTTGACCAAAGTATCCCATGCATCTTTGGGATTCTCAGCATCCTGAATGTGTATGCGCATAGCATCAAAAATGCATATAGACAAATAATGCATCACTTTGAATGCTCTCTCTGACCATTACTTATGAGCAATAAGCTACTGCTGTGTAGGTTGCCGAGGTAGCTCAGGCTCTGGCTCAGCACCTGTAATAAGATTCCAAAATCCTTTCCCTTTCAAGAAACTCTTTATCCTGTACTTCCATGCCTGGAAGTTCTTCCTATCCAGCTTCTCACCAACAATCTGAACTGGATTGTCCGACATGTTGCTCAATGCATACACCTTCCGCACACTTCAAATCTGTAAATGAGCCTTCCTCAGCTCAACCACACTCCAATTAATGTTCCAGATACTCCAAGGTAGCCAACAAACTCCAATTTTGATGTAGAAAATCAACCTGTAATCATCCAAGATGAACTGACTCACGCAGTGCGGAATACCCTGAATTGACACGCCTTCCAAGGCTCCAAATAGCAATGTAATGGTGCAATCAAGTCTAGGCAACTTGCATTGACACCTAATGAACCTCAATGTTGAGTATCAACTCCATCTGACATGTGTAATTATCAATTTTTGAAAACCCCTTTTTCTGTTTTTGGAAAAACCAGAAAAACCAGAAAAACCAGTAATGATTTGGCTCTAATTCCTTCAATATTTCACCAAATTGAGCAACCAGGCATTCATTAGCTTAGCAATAGTGTCCATCATCTCCATGTAAGAGGAATTTGTCCAATTGTAAAACACCAAAGATTAATTGCTCGATTAAAATGCTCTGTTTCTCTGCAACCAGTGGACAGCCTATTTTAATCAGCTCATTCCCAGCTCAATTAGGCATCATTGACCAAGAAAATCACGTGTGTGTATGTGTGTATGTATATGTTTGTGTGTGTGCATGTACCCACACACACACACTGAATTCTTGTGCCATTTAGCGCGATATTTAGACCTTAACAATGTTGGAACGTAATATGTGCGCTAAATGTCTCGTTGCTGACCCTGTTGGTCTCAACGAAGAGTCTAGAGTGATATTGTTTTGTGAGAAACAAGGATTGAATGAAAATTTGAAGTTATGACATCTATAACCAATAATTATTTGTGAATGGATTGTTTTATAAATTAAAGTTTAAATAGGAGTGTGTGCGTATCTGTATTCTAAAGCAAAAGTTAAGAAAGGCATTCAATTATGGGTGGGTGATTACTTGTCTGGTTCTACCAATTCCAGTGGTTAGTAACCCATGGGCCAGATGGGGTTAGGCTAGAATCAGTAGAGTTTTAATAATAAAATTGATGAATAAGAATACGCTTAGAACTGGAATAGTTAAATAATAACCTGAAGACTTCTCAAATGAATAGATCAACGGCTGTGCCTAATTCAATTAGAAAAAAGCGTTGATTCCTTCAAGTTAAGTCTGTAATAGTTTCCCTTCTATCTAGTTTATTCAGATGAAGTTTAGTTCAGTATCTTAACCTCGTTAGAAAAATTCGTTAAGAAATTTAAAATGGTGGAATCATCCCCATTTTTTGGGCATGGAAAATTTTCCCAGTTTCGGCATGACCACCAGCTTAGTCTCGTGCACGAACATTCGAGGGCGAGGCCCCGAGTGGGAAACCCAACCCCGCATAAGAGGGAGCTGCTTCCGCTGCCAGTAATCGGGAGTCCGGTGCACGGAGGGGGCAGTGGGATCCCACTGTGGGATCAAACCTTGCCCCGCGCAAGAGGGAGCTGCTTCCGCTATACTGCCAGCAAAATTGGGAATCCGCCGGTGCACGGAGGGGGCAGTGGGATCCCACTGCCCCCTCCGTGCGCCGGATTCTCGATTGCTGGCAGTAGCGGAAGCAGCTCCCTCTTGTGCATCCCTCTTGCCCAGGGCAGGGTTTCCCACTCGGGGCCTCGCCCTCAAATGTCCGGGCACGAGACTAAGCTGGTGGTCATTCCGAAAACCAAAACCGAAAAAATTTCCCATGCCCGAAAAACGGGGACGATTGCACCATTTTGAATTTCTTAATGACATTTTCTAACGAGGTCAAGATACTGAACTAACCTTCATTTAAATAAACCAGATAGAAGGGAAACTATTACAGACTTAACTTGAAGGAATCAACGCTTTTTTCCTAATTGAATCAGGCACAGTCATTGATCTATTCATTTGAGAAGTCTTCAGGTTATTATTTAACTATTCCAGTTCTAAGCGTATTCCTATTGATCAATTTTATTATTAAAACTCTACTGATTCCAACCTAACCCCATCCGTCCCATGGGTTAGCCATCGCCCAACCACTGGAATTGGTAGAACTAGACAAGTAATCACCCACCCATAATTGAATGCCTTTCTTAACTTTTGCTTTAGAATACAGAAACGCACACACTCCTCTTTAAACTTTAATTTATAAAACAATCCATTGACAAACAATTATTGGTTAGAGATGTCATAACTCCAAATTTCCATTCAATCCTTGTTTCTCACAAAATAGTATCACTTTGGACTCTCCGTTGAGACCAGCAGGGTCAGCAACGAGATCGAGTAACAGATTACAATAATTTTCTCGTCATCATACATATATATATCTTCCACGACATACACATGGGTGTCCTAAGCACCGCGAGCCCGTGCATCGCTTAGTCAGAACCCTCCAGGATCCTCCTTAGGTGTCATGGCACTTCACTCAGGGACCGCTTCATTGGCCAGTGTCCATGGTACCGGAAGCACACCATTTTACACCATACCCAAGCAGGTCAAGACTTGGGCAGGTTTTTGTCGCGTGAGCCATCCTTTGAACACTCCCTGCCAGCTGTTGCAACCAAACTTCCGTTAGAAAAACACATATACCAAATGCTCCTACCCAGCATTCTAGCATAAGACAATCCTTTAAGAAAACACGGTTTCTATGCAAGTTTTCAGTTTTGATTTTCTTTTGAATACAATGAGTATATCTTAATTCTGTATCCCAAGACTTCTAGATCATAGGTCTCGATTCCCATGCAGAATTCCTCGAATTTTGAATTCTTGATCCTCAGATCAAAATCAAAGGTCTCAACTTAGTTTCAGATTCGGTGGGTGATTTGAGTGTAGATTACTGAATTGGATACATCGTCTTTTCTTGAAACTGATGAAGGAGTTACGTCTTGGTCATAGTCTGATTCAGGGTTTGAGTCTGGAAAGGTTCTCCCTGAACTATCTTTATTGAAGGGTAGTATTTCAATTACTACTTTACTGAATTTCATTCATGAGTATTTTGCTCTATTGAATTCAAAACTAATCACGATTTCTTATGAGGAATAAATTAATCATTTATCTAAAATTCGACTTCGATAGTTTTTTTGAATTTCTCATTAACATCCTAGAGAATATAAAACGGTATAATTTTCCTTCACTGATTCATTTTCCAATATTCATGGGATTTAAACATAGGATTGAAAAGAATCTTATTTTGATATAAAAATTTTGTATGCATCTATTTATGCATAAAATCCAACTTCTATGGAAATAACATATTTATATAAAAGAAAAATCCTTTTCTGCATCTATTTATGCATTAAAAAAATTAATTTTGATGAAAGTAACACTTTCATAATAAGAAAAATTCTTTTATGCATAAAAATCAATATTGGTGAAAGCAACACCTTTGCAATAAAAAATTTCTTTTATGCATCATTTTATGCATAAAATTTAATATTGATGAAAGTAACACTTTTATAATTAAAAATAATTCTTTTATGCATCTATTTATGCATAAAAATCAATATTGATGAAAGTAACAGTTTTATAATTTAAAAGAAATTCTCTTATGCATCTATTTATGCATAAAAATCAATATTGGTGAAAGTAACACTTTTATAATTTAAAAAAATTCTTTTATGCATCATTTTATGTATAAAAATCAATATTGGTGAAGGCAACACTTTTGCAATAAAAAAAATTTCTTTTATGCATCTATTTATGTATAAAAAGCAATATTGGTGAAAGAAACACTTTTGCAATAGAAAAAATTCTTTTATGCATCTATTTATGCATAAAAATCAATATTGATGAAAGTAACACTTTTATAATAAAAAAATTCTTTTATGCATCTATTTATGCATAAAAATTAATATTGATGAAAGTAACACTTTTATAATAAAAAAAATTATCCAACATACATCTTTCTATGTATAGAATTTAAATCTAATGAAAATCACTCTTTTATGATTAAAAAAAATAATCAATATGCATCTTTCTATGCATAGAATTTAAATATAATAAAAATAACTCTTTTATAATTAAAAATAATAATCAATATGCATCTTTCTATGCATAAAAATTAATTTTAATGGAAATAACACTTTTATAATAAAAATATTTCTATTATGCATTTTTCTATGCCTAGAATGAAAATAACACTTTTAGAATACACAAACGATGGGGATTACTCTTTTTAAAAGATAAAACTTAGTTCACAAAATTTAAGAACATTTTTCAATAACCTCCTTTGTATGGCTGACCATTTTTCAAATTTTCCTATCCTTAAATTACTTAAAAATTATCCCCAAATGGTTTAAAGCATTCTAAACTAATCAAATTCCACTTTTAAAAGAGAAACAATATGAAAAGTTTAATTCCAACAATTAGATTACTTATCTAGGATAAAGAAAGGCTGAATTCAAGAATGAGAGAGGGGAAAAGCCTTTCCACCAACAAGGCATAGCATCAATTTATCATTTTAAAGATAACAAAAATTAGAAAACCATTAAAAGAATAAAGAAAAAGTAGGATTTCTAACTTACATGAATTTCTAGGAGCTTTCCTTTGGCTTGATGGTTTGAGGGATCTACTCTTGTTTGCAACAAGAATGGCCACCAATTCTTTAGAAGAGGGAATGGTCAAAAACTAATTAATTATTAAGAAATTCACAGTTTTTGGATCTGGGGAGGAGTAGAGTAACAATGCATAAAACACTATTAAGCTTCAACAAAGGGGGAGGCTTCTATTTATAGAAACAAGATCTTTTATATATCTGAAGAGGGATTTGATTACAAGGGAAGATACTGTACATCTTGAGAGGATGGGGAGGAATCTTACATTCTCTCCCACTTGAAAAATGCAAATGTCCTCATCTCACAAACTGGGGGTACTCTCGTAACAATTTAGCTTCTTTCTCTCCCAAGTGGCATCTTCATCAAAAGGATAGAACTTCCATTTGACCAATAATTCTCTCAGAATTCTGTTCCTGAGAACCTATTCTCGAACATCAAGGATTTCTTCAAGTTGGAGTTCCATCTGCGCTTAGGTTGAAGAAGTTAAGATTTCATCAATCAAGCACATGATTTGGGCTTGGTATATACTTTTTAAGAAGGCTGACATGAAATGCATTATGTACTTTGAGATGAGGAGGAAGAAGAAGCTCGTAGGCTAAGTCACCTACTTTCTTTGTAATCAGATATGGTCCACAATATCTGGGGGAGGGATAACTTCTTGTACTTCCCAAGAGATAGAGAACTTCTTTTGGGGCGTACTCGAATAAAGACCATATCTTCTTCTTCGAATTTTCTGTCTGACCTCTTCTTATCTGCATACTGCTTCTGTCTATCCTGGGGGTAGCTTTTATATCTTTGCAAATTGACTACATCTACTGCTCCATGTCATCAAGCATCTGTCTGGACATCTCAACCCTAATCAATGGGGCGGACCAAGTTAATGGATTTAAGCAATCTTGTCCATACAAAGCTTTGAAAGGGCGCATCCCAATACTTCTGTGAAAGAAGCATTCTAGGCAAACTCGACTAGGTGCAAATAGCTTAGCCACTTCTTGGGTTCCCTGCCACATAGCATGACCGAAGTATATCTTCGATTACTTGGTTCACCCTTTCAGTTTGACCATCGGTCTCGGGGTGGTAAGCTGTGCTGAGATTCAAGAAAGTTCCTACTGCATCAAAAAATGCACTTCAGAATCTTGACGTGAATTTGGGATCTCGATGACTTACTATTCTTCTGGGTAGGCCATGCAATCTGAAGATTTCTTTGAGGAACACTCTGGCCACATCCACTTCAATGTAGTTTTCTTTTATTGGAATCAGATGGGCAACTTTGGTTAGTCTATCAACTACCACGAAGATGGAGTTGTAACCTGATTGCACTGAGGGTAATCCAGTAATAAAATCCAACTGATGTATTCCCACTTCATTTGGGGGATGTAACTTTCCAGGCATTTTTTCTCTCTCGGCCTTGACCATCTAATGGATGTAACTTTCCAGGCATTTTTACTCTCTCGGCCTTGACCATCTGACAGGTCAGACATTGACGTACATGATTAAGCACATCTTTTTTTAGACCAGGCCAAAAGAAGCTTTTCTTCACAGACATGTAGGTTTTGATGAAACCTGGATGTCCTCCAATAAGGCTTTCATGGGCTTAATTCAGAATTTTACCCTTAGTTCCCTCATCATTGGAAATGCATAGCTTGCAATTATAATACATAATTCCATCATCCAGGCTGTACCCTTGAACTCGGTTCAACTCCTATGGAGTTTTGCTTTCCTGCATAAGTAGGTAGCAATAGGGCCAAAGAATCTATCCTGCATGATCTTCTCACTTGCTTCAATAATCAAAGGATTTGACACTACAATAATTGCAAGCAAAGAGGCTTTTCTACTGAGGGCATCTGCTACCATATTTTCTTTGCCAGGGCGGTACTTGATTTCAGAATCAATTTCCTACAGGAGGGTCTGCATCCACCGTCTTTGGTGCATGTTGAGATCCTTATGAGTGAAGATCCACTTTAAGCTCTGATGATCTGTCATCAAAGTGCTTTTTCGATAGTTATTTCGACGCATATATCGACGGTGTGTAGGTTTTTACAATAAAACAGAACCTTGATTTCTTCTACGTTTTTATTCGCGCACGTGCATTTTGCTACCTCATGAGGTAGCCATCAAGGATTGCCTCAACAATGACATTGGAGCAACAATTTATCAAATTGGTGCAGTTGTGCACTGTTGGATATCAAGGAAAGAGATTAGTAGAGAAACATTGAAAGTAGCACGGTTAAAGTCCATCGAAATGGCTGAGAAATACTTTCCAACAAGTATTTTAACCATTCAATTGCACTTGCTAGTTCATGTGGTTGATGAAGTTGCTGTAGCTGGGGTTGTCCATAGTCGATGGGGATGTTTTTCTTGGAGATATTTATGAAGGCACTTAAAGGATTTATTCGTCAAAAAAAGCTCGTCTTGAAGGTAGTATGGCAGTGGGATGGCTTGTTTAAGAATCACTTGTATATATAACTAAATTTCTCAGTACGTCTGATCCCGATATGCCAAGATTATGGACACAAGAAGAAGATGATCGACTAGTTGGGGAAGAGCCACAAGGGAAAGGCCTTGTGAGAACAATGGATGTAGCATTACGTGAGAAGATCAATAAATTTTACATCCACATCCATTCTTTCACATACACATCCATATCCATTCTTCCACATTCACATCCACATCCATTCTTCCACATACACATCCATATCCATTCTCATCCACATCCATTCTTCCACATACACATCCATATCCATTCTCATCCACATCCATTCTTCCACATACACATACACATCCACATCCATACATACACTTCCACATACACATCCACATCCATACATACACATCCACATCCATTCTTCCACATACACATCCACATTCATACTTCCACATATACATCCATATCCATTCTTCCATATACACATCCACATCCATTCTTCCACATACACATCCACATTCATACTTCCACATACACATCCACATCCGTTCTTCCACATACACATCCACATCCATTCTTCCACAAACACATCCACATCTATTTTTATTACATGGGTGTATGCATAAATAGGTGGACTTAATACCTATGTCCGGGGACACAGCTAGTACACTGATAGTAACCATCTAATACAAAGCAAAAAGTGGGTTGTTTAAAAAAAGAAAAAGAAGAAGAACCGTTTTTCGGTTACAAAGCAAAAAGTGGGATGTTAAAAAAAAGAAAAAGAAAAAGAACTGTTTTTCGGTACTCCCCATGTCCTCTCTCTCTCTCTCTCTCTCTCTCTCTCTCTCTCTCTCTCTCTCTCTCTCTCTCTCTCTCTCTCTCTCTCTCTCTCTCTCTCTCTTTGTGCTGTGAACAAGCTTCCCTGGCGACTTCATGTCTGTGTATGTCTTGTGATTAATGGTAAGGCTTACCCTCTATAGCAGAATCTCTCTCTCTCTCTCTCTCTCTCTCTCTCTCTCTCTCTCTCTCTCTCTCTCTCTCTCTCTCTCTCTCTCTTGCCATGAACAACCTTCGATGGCGACTTCATATGTGTGTGTGTGTCTTGTGATTGTTGCTGGTGGTAAGCCTTCCCCTCTATAGAAGAATCTCTCTCTCTCTCTCTCTCTCTCTCTCTCTCTCTCTCTCTCTCTCTCTCTCTCTCTTTAAACAAGCCTCCACGGTGACTTCACGTCCATTGCAGGTTTCTTGGATTTCTTAACTGAGGGCCCAACAAGCCAAGGCTCGGCCAAGGCACCAACCAAGCCAGGGCGGCCCAAGCCACCAGTCGTCTCGTAGCCCGCCAGATCGAAAAAATAGACAATGTTACAAGCAGCCCTTCTCAGAAATTAGAAGCATTGCTGTGTACAGGGCTTGTGGACAGCTACCTTCATCTCATCTTACAGTATCTTCGAAGTTTTGATTCCAGACAGGTCTGACTCTCTTAAGAGCCTCATGCTATCCACAAAGTGAGCACATTCGACTTGTTGAACTGATCAAAAGGAGTTTTTTCAACATGGAAATAGTTCTAATTGCACAAGCAGAAGATGTTCAAAGCAGCTTATGTACATGTGCTAGCTCCTTCAAGTGTGCACCATGCAAATCAAAATTAATCAGGGAGTACGAAACAGGCCAGAAGCGTGCTTATCGTGAGAAGTTAAAGTCAAGGAAGTCACCAGTGAAACAACTCAAGCTCAGCATCACAAAACAGAAGGTGATTACTTCAAAAGTGATTAAGTGTTTCATAGATTACACACAGGGTCTTGACAATAAAGCAAAGGGTGAGATCGTCACAAGTATACTCAACCATCGAGCTTTAAGAGATGTGCAATTTAATTGTGTATCTCTTAATTGTCACAAAGTTGAGGAATCCACACAGGATCATAAGATCTTGCTCCATGGATTACACAATACCCTCAAGGCTGTCAAAAGACCAAAAAGCTCTAGGGAATTGTTTGTTAAGCGGGCAAGTATCATGATGGTCATGAATTCCACAAGTAGAAAACCAAATATAGCAGCTGCATCAAGGCTACTTAGAGTTCATCGAAGGAATTTTTATGCAGCTAGATCTCAAATAAAGCAACATGACTCACACAGCTGCCATTGCATTTGTGTGAGCGACAACGACAACATAGAAGTATATCACAGAGGAAGTGAAAGATTTAGTCATTGCATATTGGATAAACAATACGCGTGTGTCGCCGAACAAAAAGGATGTATGTCGAAAGCGTGTTGGACGAAAGCTGTATGAGAAGCATCCCGGTGCATCTGCTTGAACAACCTCAGGTTTGTGTTCCTTGTTATGCCATACTTTTTAAATGTCCCTAATTACCTCTTGGTTGTACATTGGTTCGGTAGTGCAGGGCTGAAGTTAGGCACTAGCTTCATAGTGTGTAGTAATACTAGTCTACCATGGTAACCCACTTTCAATTACAGTTTCATCCTCATAAAGGTGGCTAGCAAAGGAAGCTACCACTTTCAATTATAGTTTCATCCTCATAAAGGTGGCTAGCAAAGGAAGCCACGAAGATGGTGGTAGGCTCACAGATTGGTAGCAAAGGTTTTGCTCAAGCTGATATGTTATTAGGCCAGCAGCTAGAAGCATCAGGTTAGGATTTCTATCATACCAATGAACTCCAAGCCTAGGAGCTGATAAGAGTGGTATCTTCATGGTAGGTACTATGTTAAGAGTGGTATCTTCATGGTAGGTACTATGTTAAGAGTGGTGGCTCCTAGGCTTGGAGCTCATTTACCAAGCTTGGAGCTCATAGGCATGAGGCTGGGAGTGACAGGTGGTATCTTGATGATAGGTACTATGCTAAGAGTTAAGGTAGCCACCACTGTTTACATTGCAGCTACTGTTCCAAAGCTGGTAGTTACCTTTCTATCCCTAAAAGCCACCATTATCAACCTGGTATCTTGATGATAGGTACTATGCTAAGAGTTAAGGTAGCCACCACTGTTTACATTGTAGCTACTGTTCCAAAGCTGGTAGTTACCTTTCTATCCCTAAAAGACACCATTGTCAACCTGGTAGCTTCCACTCTTAAGATGGTTGCTACCTTACCTACCTACTGGCTTTCACTCTATACAGGTAGCTACCATTGTTGTTCCAAACCTGGTAGTTACCTTTCTGCCTTTAAAAGCCACCATTATCAACCTGGTAGCTTCCACTCTTAACATGGTTGCTACCTTACCTAGCTGGTGGCTCTCACTCTATATAGGTAGCTACCACTGTTAACATGGAAGCTACTGTTCCAAAGGTGGTAGTTACCTTTCTGTCTTTAAAAGCCACTATTGTCAACCTGGTAGCTTCCACTCTTAACATGATTGCTACCTTACCTACCTGGTGGCTTTCACTCTTAATAGGTAGCTACCACTGTTAACATGGCAGCTACTGTTCCAAAGTTGGTAGTTACCTTTTTGTCCCTACTAAAAGCCACCATTGTTCACCTAGTAGCTTCCACTCTTAACATGGTTGCTACCTTATCTACCTTGTGGCGTCCACTCTAACCAAATAGCTACCACTCTTAACACGGTAGCTATTGTTCTAAACCTTTAACCTAAAAGCTATTGTTTATTTTTGGCATGAAAAATTTCTAAATTACCAAGTTAGTTCTAATTCTTTGATTTCTATAGATATGTTGTTCATAGGCTGATTTCTTGTCCTGATTTATTGCAGGTAGAATTCTTTATTGCTTTCAAACAGAGTCATCCAGAGGTACAGACTCACCAAAGAGCATTTGAAAAGCTGAAGCCTTATTTTGTACGTAAGCTTCAAGATCGGTATAGTTGTTGTTGCATCACACATGTCCAGATGTCATTCTTACGAGATGCTATCAACCATTTACGCCAAGCTAGTCCAGGTGTGCATGGAAAAGAGTGTATATGTCAATGTAACATTTGTGGTGTTGGAGAAAAATGCACAGCTCACACACAAACTTACTCAAGCCTTACAAATTTGTGGGAAGAATCAGTATTGTGTTTGAAGCCTAGCAATTCAGACTTCTTTGCTTTGAAGTGTTTGATGGGAGAGTGCCCATCTTGTGGACCCTCAAAGAAGCTTTCGACATGTCCTATGGAGAAATCAAGTAGCGTACGCACAATAAAGGTGAAGATTTTTGAAGACATTCAAGTTGGTGAAAAAGATTCTGCAAGAAAAAGAAAAGAAAAGTTCTCTCCCACAAGGAGATGCAACCTGGGGAACTATTTGACCTCTTTAGGGATCACTTACAAAAGTTCATAAAGCACAACTTTATCTGGCAAGCTGAGCAATTTAAAGAGTGTCTACGTGTATTTCCTGACGATGTGGTTGTTTCAGTTGTAGACTTTGCTGAAAATTATACATTCAAAGAACAAAATGAGATTCAATCAATGCATTGGTTTTCTTGCCAAGTTACAATATTTGTCCATATCACATATGTGCAGATTGCAGGAAGTCTTCAAAAGTATTATCATTTTTACATTTCTGATGATAAAACTCATGATACTCTTTTTGTTCAACATTGCTTCATGCTCCATCATGGATGGTTGAAAGAGCTAGGCTTATCCCTCAAGGAGCATTGGGTGTGGTCAGACGGGGCAGCCTCGCAGTTTAAGGCAAAGAGGCCTTTCTACTTTGTTGCCCGGTATGGGACTCTCACAGGGTTAAAGATGACATCATTTCTCGGGATCTGGTCATGGGAAGGGTGAACATGATGGTGCAGGTGCTGTTATCAAAAGACATTTGACTCAAGAGCAGCTTAAGCCAGCAGATTGTAGAAAATTGCAATGTGCAGAGGATGTGGTTGCCTTTTTAAGACAAACCATGTGTGCTGGGGCTGCTGCCACATATGCATCCAAAGTAAGACCAGTTACCAGGGTGTTTTGGGAAGTTAAGGAAGGCGACGTGGATAGAAGCAAGAAGTGGGACTGCAAATCTGTGGATGGCGCTCGTGGGATACATTGTGTCTTAGGTTACTCTTCAACAAATGGAAAAGCTCTCAGATGCAGGCAGCTATCATGCTTTTGCAATTCTTGTATGCAAGGCCTTTGGGGGAGGTGCTCTAGGAAGTCACATGTCAAGAAGTGGGAGTATGTTACCCTTGAACCTTCAGAAGATATTAGAGATACTAATGAAGTTGAAGATTTTGCATACGGACACCATGATGCTTTGAGTGATGCACTTTGCATTGGTGACAATTTTGCTGTCATAGCTCCTCATGACAATGAGGAGCTTGCAGAATTTTTATGTCTTGAAATGCACAGCTCAGAAGCAAAAATCTGATACTAAGCTAACAGATGGCTGGGGGAATGTTTGCCTTGTTGGTCCATTTGTTGTCAAGGGAATATGGTACAAACAAGCGAAAGGAAATCCCTATGAGTATAAGCTATTACGGCGCAAGCCTGAAGCTATTTTGCCATCCCACCTTGTAAGATTCATCAAGTTCCCAATTTTTGATTTCCCGAGAAGCATATGAGGCTATTTACAATACCACTCCCTTTGATGTATAGCTTGCTGAAAATAATTCAAGTTGTTTCTTTTGGACATACTTATTTTATCTGGATCCTCGTCTACTCATGCTGATCTCTTGCAGGCAAGGGTCACCAGGAGCCACACCAGGCTTGTGGGTGTTTGTGAATGATAATTAAACTTGCCTGATCTTTCTTAGGGATGCTCAAATTGTGGCACATGGTAAATCTTACTAGGCACATTCCATACATGTCAAGGTATTCTTTTACACTATGGGTCTTATGATGTGGCATGACCATATTGCTCAAGATGCACAATTAATGAGCTTCTAAAGTATACCACTATACCAGTACCTAGCAGGAGGACCTTGGTAGCACTTGGTAGTAGGCCACAAGCATCTAGGTAGCACCAAGATAGCAGAAGATAGTGATATGGTATCAAGCAGGTAGTAGTATGGTAGCACCTACATACTAGCCTGGCAGCACCTGGGAATAAACCAAGCATCTGCATACTAACCTAGCAGCATCTGGAAATAAATCTATCACCCACCAGTATACTAGTACCTAGCAGCAGGAACTTGGTAGCACTTGGTAGTAGCCTGCAAACACCTAGGTAGCACCAAGGTAGCAGTCTACAGATTATACTAGTGTTTCAAATTTAGTAGTGCAAAAACATATATAGCAGAAATTGAAAAACTTTACATTATACTAGTGTTTCAAATTTAGACTAAATGATACCTGTAATCAAGACAATAACTTATATATCCAATCTACAGCTTTGCAAGAGTGCAAAAATGGCCATCGCATTATGTCAGTTAGAACACTTTTACAGCATATACAAGGTTCCAAAGTGGACTCCATAATAAAAATTTACATTTAGTTTGTTGGGAACATAATGGGCTGATCACAAGTCTCGCTATACTACAGCTCGTTCGTATGTTCGTCCATCCACCTCCTTCGCACAGCTATGCTGTCATCATCTTTCATGATTGGTAGCAGCGTATCTATAGTATAGGTGACGCGAACCTCGACCCCAAGCCATGTATCAAGCCAGCCTCTGAGGATTGTCATAAGATAATCCTGCATTTCCCCAGGGTCTTGATCTTCCATTTTCTTTACTATACATGCCATTCCTTGAGGATTCCATAAAGTTTTGTACTCGCTATCATCCACCATGATAGTGTTTGTTGGTGAATACTGAGGATAAGCCTCCCAAAACATGGTCAACTTCTTATAAAACATTGGTTTCTTGGTAATTCTCTGGAACTTAGTCTCCTTTGTGCAAAACTCTTGCGTAAGCACGCCTTTGAACCAGTGGACGCGAAAAGGCATAAAGCACCTCAAAATTCTATTTGCATTGACCTTGTTAGCACAAGTCCATATAAAGACATCAAAGCGTTCCAAGCACCAATGCACAAACCTCTCAGCATCATGCTTTTGCCCTAACAGTTTCCTGCCACCCATATCTGTCATCTCAAGCATATTCCAATAGGGGGGGTTTGTGCATATCTGCAGTCAACTGTTGTGAGTAGCACTCCATTGAGATCCAGAATTAAAGCTGGCCGTAATTGAAATGAAGGGCTGGTTGGATCCTCCCAGGCGCGATACATCTTTGCATTAGGATGTCTCACACTACCTGCTGCAATCGATTCGATATCATCTCTCAGTTCAGTTCTCTGATTACTCTCATGCTTTTCAAGTAATTCTGATGCTTTCTGATCAATAGCAATATGGGCACTTACATCACCCTCCACTGAAGCTGTGTCTTGTGCCTCATAATGCTCCTTGAACACAGTTCTTTGTTGCTGGGTCATTTCCTGAGCTCTGAGAGCTGTCCTTTTCAGTCCCACATTCACCTTTTACCTCACATTTCTCCTGAAATGCATCATAAAAACTAACAGCCTGTGCTTTAATCTGTCTTAGCATGTCAGCAGCATTGTTCACAGGAACACCACAATCTCGTGTTTTCCTTGCATTCTATACTATGGCTGCAAGGCATGATGTTTGGACAAAACACTAAAAACTGGCCTTTTCCCAGACATCATTATCCTCCTCTGTGACTTTATTACCATCCTACACTGTATCAACATCCTGCACTTTTTCACCATCCTGCACTTTATCACCACCATCCTGCACTTTTTCACCATCATCCTGCACACCATCCTGCTTTTTATCACCATCCTGCACTTTATCACCACCATCCTGCACTTTTTCACCATCATCCTGCACTTTATCACCACCATCCTGCTTTTTATCACCATCCTGCACTTTATCACCACCATGCTGCACTTTATCACCACCATCCTGCTTTTTATCACCATCTTGCACTTTATTTACACCATCATGCACTTTATCACTATCTTGTAGTGTATCACCATTTTGGCTCTTGTGAGGACATTACCAGATATTTCAGCTACTAGTCCATCCACACTGATAGTGTCTGCAATGATAAATTTCATACATTGGAAAAGAACTTAATGAAATACATAACAATGAGAGATATATAAGAAACAAAATAGTCGGACTCTTTTCATTCATTAAATAGAAAATGTCAACAATTTGGTTACAGAGCGAGAATGGCTATTGATGGGACAAACCCAAAAAAGGGGGTTGACACATGCATTCATGGGGAGAACTAGCAGAATTTAGGGTTGCAATCTTTTTCTGACTTTGGCAGTAGCACCTTTTCGTCCCGATCCTTCAGAGATATTGGCAGGTTCCTCCTTGTCCGGTTGATCATCTGCTATATTGGAAGCTTTATCTAGGTCCTTATTGCTTGAAGTTGAAGGATGCTGGCTAGAAGATCCTCCTGCGCATGGAAAACAATCATTAGCAAGTGAAAACATATTAGTCTACATTCAATTATAAAAGTGAACACAACCTTTCGTTTTCCTCTTTCTTCCCCTTTTCAACATTTTAAAGGCTTGTAGCAGTGAAGGACTCTCTTCTTGATGATTCTCCTTGTCCATGTCACTATCTACAGGACTTTCTACACCCAAGTCCACAAGTTCTCTCTCCTTGATAGTGTCATCCTTTGGATCAGGTTCCTTGTTTTTTCCACGAAAATCTGCCACGGTCTCAAGTTCCGTATCCAACTGTATATTTTCTACATTACAACCTGCTGTTGAAAAAACTTCATCCATTGGCTGAATATTTTTGGCATCCTCATTATCTGCAATAAATTCAATCATTAGAAAATATTTTCCCACCTTAGTAGACAGTAAACCATACCAAATTGAAAGTAAACCCTCACAACTTAACACAAGCTCTACCGATTCCAGCTACAAACGTTACATACTAGAAGCTATCATACTTACCTTCAAACCTTCCAGGAGGCCTTGGTAGCTTTCAACATGCCTTAACATCTTGGTATCCCTTGGTAGCTTTTAGCATGGAAAACTCAAGCATATCTTGGTAGCTTTTAGGCATCCCTTGGTAGCTACCAAGCTTCCAACGGTAGCTGTTAGGCTTCCTAAGGTAGCTACCAGGCTTCAAAGGGTAGCTATCAGGCTTTTAAGGATGAGAGGCTTCAAGGATAGTTACCAGGTACCTACCAGGCTTCCATGGGGAAGCTCTCAGGCTTCCATGGGGAAGCTCTGAGGCTTTTAAGGGTAGCTGAAAAGCTGGAAGGTAGCTACCAGGTAACTACCACGATTCCAAATGTAACTTTTAGGATATTAAGGGTAGTTAACAGGCTTTGAAGGTAGCTACCAAGCTTTCAAGGATTAACACCAGTCTTCAAAGAGTAGCTATCAAGCTTGAAAGGGTAGCTATCAGGCTTTTAAGGGTAGCTGACAGCCTTTCCACGTAGCTGACAGCCTTTCTAGGTAGCTCATAGCCTTTCCAGGTAGCTACCAGGAATCTAAGTAGCTCCCAAGCAGCATAAGATAGCTACCTTGCTACCAGAATCAGCCATCATGCTACAAATGACAACTCTAGGTGGTACCATTTATCCACATGCATCTTACCCTCACCCACCTTACAAAAAGGCACACAAAAAAAAAATCAGTAATGAAGATAAGGGTTAGAGAGCATAACGGTATGCTACGTACCGTGGGAAAAGCACGATTTGGCAGCAGTGTTTGGAAGCATGGAGGGTACTGTGCTTCGTGACTCCCTTGCATAACCGGGGCATCAATGTGGCCAAGCATCAGCAAAGACGTTGTAGCAGGCGAGATCATTTGCGTGCATCCTATAGCCATGCAAATCTCTTTGCTTGTAGCAAGGTGAGCAAAACAATAAATATGACAAGCATGACCACAAGGAAGTATAAACATGCAAAGACCATCTGCATCATACATGACCAATCCACAAGCAGAACAAATATTGTGCACATCCGATAAGCCCAGATCTGCATGTGGTAATTTAGGTGTTGGCAAGGATAGGAACACTTTGTTCCTTCTTGCCTGCATGTCTTTCACAAAATCCACCTGAGCACGCACATGCATCTCTATTTGTTTTGCATTTTCTAGAAACTCTTGACTTTCACAGCCCGTACTAGTAGGAGCATTACCCATAACAACTCCATCCACAGTTTGGATGGTCAGCGACAATCTGTCCACTTTCATCCTCAGCTCCTATAACTTCCCAGCATCTGCTGGGTTTTCAACCTTTTGCAACTCAGATTGTGCATCTTCCAAACTGTCTTTTCAAACTACTAACCAGGAGCTATGCCCCTTCATCTTGATGCATATCCGCTTTGTACTTCTCAACTTTTCTCGTAGCTTCGTTGAGCTCTGACAGGGCATGAGCATATTTCCTTTCAAGCACCTCAATTATTCCATCCAACACAGCAATTGCCTCTGAGTCCACATGCATATTTTGTACTGTTTTCGATTGCTCAAGAGGCTTCACCTGTTCAAACCTGGAGGTATGCGGTGCAGAGGAAGCATGGAAAATAGACTGTCGGTGCTTCTTTGCTTGTATCTTCTTTGCATCCATAGCCGCTATTATGCTCTCAGAAAATAAAGCCCAATCGACTGGCCCTTTTGTACACTCATGCAAAAAACCTCTTGCAAATGCCTTGGTCACCTCCATCCCATAGTTGCTGGGAGGTTCCTGATATACCGAAGTAAAAAGGGTGTAGAACCTGGGCCACAACTCTAGCTTCAAAGTCCTGCATTTTACTTTACTGCCCCTTCTTGGCACCTCATCAAAACATGATAGCCAATCTGCATCTGTAAAATTAGCCTCACCCAATGTTCACGCATCCACTCCAGAATCTGAAAGACCATAGACTTCATGTGCTTGGGCTTTGGTCATACAGAAAACTGACTTTCTTTCAAACTGGACATATGGAGGGTACCAACGCGATTTGCCCTGCAACATTCCATAGCACAACTAGAATCAGTCCAACACATTTTGCTAACATATTTTCATGTATGACCTGCTTGCTTTGGACATGCACCTTCCATATATATGCATGAGGCTACAAGTATGCTTATGTTAACAATGCTTGTGCGCATGTATAGAAAGTGTGGGAGTATCAAAGGTGTAGAAAATGTATTCTCCAGTGTGTTGTCAGCATGCAATATGCAATGTAGTGTTACTAAAACTCAATAAAGCACTATTGCCCACAACTTGAATTTTTCTAGGGATGTTTTGGTATGCAACACACTTATTACAATGCATGACAAGTGAGGAGTCATCATTGAAGCAAAAAAATTGTTTTGTAAGGTATTCAATAGGGACATTGTTTCATGGATGACATTGTGAGCACAATCACTCCATTACCCCCTGGAACAGCATGGTAATACCCTAGCATGTATGTGCAACATACCTCTAGAAAATTTCACACAAGCCAGGCACCTGAACAAAAATTGGCTGCACATGTGTAAAGATGCTCACCTCTGTGCTTGGAGTGGCATCTGAGCCCAGCTGCATGTTGAACTTCTTGCTTGGTGTAGTAGGTGATTTGGGTGAAAGAGGATAATGCCCCTTTCTTATAGCTCCTTTGGCCTTTGCTGCAGAGCTGAGGAAGGAGAGGAGGAAGCTAGCACCCTGTGAGATTTCCTGGTTGTCTGAGGATGGCTGTGGAGAAGATTCAAAGCCTGAAGAAGCAGGAGAAGAAGTGGGAGAGGAAGTTTTGCCTACAGCATTTCCCCTGTGTGTCCTACTATTGTCTGACCTCCCTCTCGACTGCTTTGTTGTTGCTCTCAAGCTTCTAGCATTTCCACGCTGGCATACTTCCCCCCCAGACGAGGGCCCCTGCTACTGCAACCAACGGGAACTCCTCAAATTTCCCACGCTGGCAGGCTTCCCCCCCAGACGAGGGCCCCTGCTGCTGCAACCGACGGACACTCCTCATGATGGTTGCGAGACATGTAAAGGTAGTGCCCCCACTCCTTTGAATAAAATAAAAAACTTATTAAAGTATTTTAAAATTCCCAACACTCCTATGGCTACCAACTGAGCTACCTCCCAGCTCCCAACCCTGAAATCTGGTAGGTAGTGTACCACCTATTAATGCATATACCCACATCACATCTTATCACATCCTATTTTCATCTTATCACATCCTATCACATCCCATACACATTTTATCACATCCATTCACATTCTATCACATCCCATACACATCTTATCACATCCATTCACATTCTATCACATCCCATACACATCTTATCTCATCCATTCACATGCTATTCCCATTTAATAGCTTTTTCTAGGTTGATCCCGATAATGGGACTTTTTCTAAATTTCTGCCAATTGCTTGGCCTAATTAAAGGTTCTTTTTCTCGCTGACTAGTTCCATATTCATTCTCAATTTCTCAAATAAATATATTCAATATTCCTCTTTTGGAATAGAAGAATTTATGGGATTTACATAAATCAATTCTACCCATATTTCCACTTTTGATAAATAATCATAAATTGAATTATACTAAAATTTCCTCTTCTTTCCATTTAATTTTTTTAGATCTCAAATACCATGGGAATTTATATGTTTGCATTTGATTAATTGCATTCCAATGTCATGGGTATTCCTCTTTTATCATCAATTATTTCTCATAAAATAATTTCATCTAAAATACTCATTAATTCCAATATGCTAGGAATTTCTCTTTTCCCATCTCAATGATGGAATTCCAAATGTCATAGGAATTCCTCTTTTAAAATTTAAATATTTCTCCTAGATAAAATAAATTTATCTAAATTTTATCTTTAAATTTAATTAAAATACTAAATAATTCCAATATGCTAGGAATTTCTCTTTTCCCATCTCAATGATGGAATTCCAAATGTCATAGGAATTCCTCTTTTAACATTTAAATATTTCTCATAGATAAAATAAATTTATCTAAATTTTATCTTTGAATTTAATTAAAATACTCATTAATTTCAATATGCTAGGAATTTCTCTTTTTCCATCTCAATGATGGAATACCAAATGTCATAGGAATTCCTCTTTTAACATTTAGAATGAATTACTAGAAATTTCTCTTTTGCTAATTACTATTTATGCATAAAAATCAAAATCAAAATTTCCATGGTTATAATGAGAATCATTCAATTCATCTAGGATGATTAATCCTAGAATATTATGAATGAAAATAATTTATTTATTAATTTTTTCAAAAATTTTACCATAGCTCCGCTGTTATTACTGATAATTCTCAAGTAATTTGAAAGCATAAAGTTAAGTAATATCCCTATGATTAAAATAACCATTAATTGGATCAATATCCATTTATGGGCTTGATTCTTAATCTTTTCATAAATTAAATAGCATAAAAGCATTAAAAAGCCACTTAATTGGCCTCAATTTGACAAGCATAGAAATTACTTTTAGATTAGAGAATTGCTTCATGAGAAGCTTCATTTGAATATAGAATAGGTCATAGGAATGAACATTCTTTGGGGGGGAGAGAGAGAGAGAGAGAGAGACATGCTTAAAAAAAACATTTAATTTAAGCATAAATGAAAATTTATGTGTTTTATCACTACAATTCATTAAAGACTTCAATTGTATTAAAAAGCCATTGAATTGAATGCTTCTCAAGCTTGAGAGGGGTTGAGAAGAGAGAAACATTTGGAGATTAAAGAAAAAAGACCATAAACCACATTTTACCTCCTAGATTGCTTGATTCTTTGATCAAAGTAGAGGCCCCCAACAAATCAATTGGTTTGGTATGTTGATGAAGACTCCAAGAAAGATTGAAGAGAGAGAGAAGCTCCAATCTCTTCAATTTGTAGAGGATAATAGAAAATGTCATTATTTCGGTATAATACTGGCATGGTATAGTTTTCATATTTTTTTACAAAGGTCTAAGGATCTATTTATAGGTGACGGAGGCCTCTAACCAAGTCTAACTAGTTTCTAGAATTTTATAGGTTCAGTTTGGCTGAATTTGGACAAGATTTGGACCTAGTTTGGCTCCCTTCTTTTGATTTGGTTTGATCCAGGAGAGAGGAGAGATAAAAATATCACAATATTTTTGAGTTTAAAACTCCACCACACATGTGAAATAGGTGCTTCCTTGAAGATCCCCCTTCTCCTTACCAAGGTGTCAAAATTGAATCATTATACCCAAAATATCTCATTTTTTAGTAATATTCATAGTTTTTTTTACTAATAAACGTTGTCCTTAGTTAACTCTTCATCTTATGTGAGTATTTACTCATTTTTGGGGGTTTTTCTTTTAATTCTTCAATTTATCTCCTCCCTACATTTGGATTAATCTTATTGGTCCATAGGAACCTTAACTGGACCATAATCTAATTTTTTTTAAAAATCTGGACCCTTAGGCTAAGGTCCTTTTTATCTATTTTCAATTAATTCCAATTGCACATTGGAAAGTTCTTTTTGAATTTTTGTTTCAGGAGAGGTGGTGAATACTTGAGGAGAAGATCAAATGCCTGGTGATATTCTTTGATGGTTTTGCTCCCCTGATTTAGCTCTAAGATTTCATTCATTTAGGTTTCTAAAAACCCGAGGGGACAAAATTTCTTCCTCAAATAGGTTTTAAGATCATTCCAAGATTGGGTATTTCTATCCAGATGGTTGGTGTCACAATGGTTTCACCACGCCACCTTGGCTGTTTCCACAATTTTCAGCCTGGCAAGAGCCATTTTGCTCCTCTCATTGTAGCCGGTGACATCAAAATTGTAAGATTCCTCTCTCCAGCTTTTGAGGTGTGCAGGTGTAAGAACCTCCCCTTCTGATCTTGTAATTATTCCCCTCTTTGAAATAAAAGAAAGATTTTGTTTTACCCTATTTTTACCTGGAGAGAGAAAATATCTAGAGAGAGATAATCTAAAATTGAGATTTTTTTGGATATAAAAATCCTCCTAGTGTCTAAAATGGTTGAGCAACTTATGTGGCCAGGTTCATTTGGGGAATGAACAAACCCTTAGACACACTGGTCAAGAAGTCCAAGCCAGTGTCCATGGTCGAAGCTATCAGGGTGGCGAAGGACTTCGCCAAAGCCTTCATCAGGAAAGTCCCGCCAAAGCCAGCTCCCTCATCCTTTAAGAGATTCCAGACACCGGGAAGTTCTTCCAACCTGCCACCTCCAAAGAGACACCAAGGTCCTAACTAAAATATGGTTCGGGAAATTTCAGGAATGAAGGAAGACCTTTCCGTCGAAGTACTTTCTCAAGAAATCCGGCTCTCTCAAGAATGCAAAGGGAAGAGCTTCGAAGTGAGAACAGGTGCTTCGAATGTCAGGGGTTTGGGCACTAGCTCAAGTATTACCCATCTCCTTCTGTGGGCCAAGGAAGCGAGGGTCCTAGAATTCAAAGGTAGACTCCTTCGTATCAGTCCACCAATTAGGGTCCCCCACGCCAAAATCAGGGCAACCCGAGAAGAGTGCCAGCTCAACCTACAGCCTCCATGCAAAGCAATCTCCGAACTCCCTCCCAAAATTGGGGGAACCAAAGAGAGAGTTCCACCTCATACTGCAGCAACTAGAGCTGTCACTATAGCTGATGAAGTGGAGGAAGAAAAAGGATAGATCTATGAGGCAATAGAGCATCAGGGTAATAACCATTTTTAGTCCTCCAGACTCCAGCAGAGTACCGGGGTAAGCAATTCAAGCTTTTGATTGATTCAGGTAGGCAGCACCACTCATTATTTTATTTCCCAAGGATGTCTGCGTAAATTAGTCCTCAATCAAAAATCAGGGAAACCTATGCAAGTGGAATCGGCTAGTGGAAACATTCTTTTCACACACCTTGAGACAGACCTTATTCAGTTTAGTCTAGTTGGGAACGTAACAGAGTGCCAGTTCAGAGTCCTAACCTTAGCAGTCTATGATGGAATCCTTGGATTGGATTGGCTCCATAAGAATCAAGCTGATATTCATTCTCACAAAGGAACCATCTCTTTCCTTGACCTTCACGGGAATAAAGTTCAAGTAACGGGAATTTTTGGATCACCAGTGCTGCAATTAGTCAAGGCTTCTAAAAGGGCTCAGAAAGAGGCAAGCTATTTATGTCATTAAGATGAATCTAGTAGACATAAAATGCAAGGCTAAAGAACTAGAGTGGTTAAGTGAGTATGCAGATGTGTTCCCTGAACGACTGAGATGCCTCCGTCTCACAAAGTAGATCATGAGATTGAGTTAACCCCTGGAGCTCAGCCAGTAGCCTAGTGTGCATACAAAATGCCATCCCTTGAAGCCATACAACTTAAGGAACAGTTAAGACAACTGTTAGAGTAGGGATTCGGTCAGACCCAGTGTCTCACCTTGGGGTGCGCCCATTCTCTTTCAAAAGAAGAAAGATGGAACGTTAGACTCTGTATTGACTACAGAGGATTGAATCAATTAACAATTAAAAGTAAGTATCATATCCCTAGGATTGATGAACTTCTGGATCGGTTAAGTGGGACCCAAATGTTCACAAAGATAGATCTCAAATCCAGGTACTACTAGATCAGAATCAAGGAACAAGACATCCCCAAGACAGCATTCAATACTCACTATGGGCATTATGAGTTCATAGTCACATGCCATTTGGATTGATTAATGCCCCAGCAACATTTAATCGTCTTATGCAAGATATTCTGAGAGAATACTTGGATGATTTTATTCTTGTCTTCTTTGATGATATCTTGGTATACTCAAAGAATGTTGCAGATCATGAAGATCATGTGCACAAGGTCCTGGAAATCTTAAGGAAACACCAACTCTTTGCAAAAAAGAGTAAGTGTTCTTTCTCTGTTGACTTGGTGGAATACTTGGGATTCATAGTGTCAAAAGATGGGATTTCTCCTGACCCTGCAAAGATCAAAGCAGTCATAGAATGGCCAGAACGCAAGACGATAAAAGACGTCAAAGGATTCCTAGGATTAACTGGATGGTATAGGATCTTTATACCTAGGTATGCTAAGATAGCATCCTTTTTAACTAACCTTCTCAAGAAGAGTACACTTTTTCACTGGACCACAATGTGTTAGAGTGCCTTTGATAAACTAAAGACAGCCTTAGTAACCAACCCTACCCTTAAGTTACGAGATTTTACCAAACCCTTTGAGGTAGTTACTAATGCCAGTGGGTTTACCTTAGGCGGTGCTCTTATGCAGGAAGGTCATGTAGTGACCCATGAATCCAGAAAACTTAGAACACATGAGAGAAATTATGTTGTCCAATGACTTGGAGTTACTCTCAGTAGTTTATGCTCTGAAGTTGTGGAGACATTATCTTTTGGGACAAAGGTTCACCTTGATGACAGATCATCAAAGTCTGAAAGTGGATCTTCACCCAAAGGGATCTCAAAATTCTGAGAGAAGCCCATGATAGCATGATAGCTTGACATCCAGGGTTTATAAAAACCTATATGTCTATGAAAAAAACTTCTTCTAGCGAGGACTCAAAAAGGATGTACTTGATCATGTGCAAAAATGTTTAATGTGTCAGAGAGTCAAGGCAGAGAGAGTCAAGATGCCAGGGAGACTGTAGCCTCTAGACATTCCTCAGATGAAGTGGGAGTGTATCAGTCAAGAATGCTGGGAAAATATTTTGACCATCTTGTGATTAAGGTCGTGGAGACCTACCTGATAAAGTTGTAACTGCTAACGGAGAGTCAATGGAGGACGTCTCGCGTAGCAAGGTCGGCCGAGGTCTTGACCAGTCTCAGTTCGATTTAAATGGTGAGCTTCCGGTACGGTGGATGAGGCCTATGAGTGAAGCGCTAGGTGACCTGCGAAGGATCCTAGAGGGTGCTAACCATATGGTGCTCGGGCTCTGGGTCGCTGAAGATACCCACACGTGCGTCGTGAAAGATATTGAAATAAGGAGTAAGAGATGTTTTCTAAAACCGAGCATGGATCTGGTTGATTGAACTTGCTGGTCCTCAACGGATGAGTCCATGGCTCTTTTATATGGATCTATTGGTTGATCTTGCTGATCTTCCATGGAGATTCCATTTTGTTATGTGAATATATTGCCGGTTACCCTGAGCTAGGAACTATCAAAAAGGCCCCCGGAGTGAACAGGTGGTGAGCGTTCTGGTTGCCAATGATGCCATAAGTACACCGATGAATGAATGATTGGAAATATGGATTCAAGTAGAGATTTTGAGGATTATGATCAATGACTTAATGATTTCATTAAAGGATTGTTTTAAAGTTAGCTGATGCGGAGAAAAAGGCAATTTCATATTGGGTGTGTAAGTGGTGTGACTAGTTTTATGTTTGCATGAACTTCCGGCTAGGGGGCTTGGGAACTCTTTTCCCTAGTACCC
This sequence comes from Cibotium barometz, assembly GCF_041138505.1. Lineage (NCBI taxonomy): Eukaryota > Viridiplantae > Streptophyta > Polypodiopsida > Cyatheales > Cibotiaceae > Cibotium > Cibotium barometz. The sequence continues at coordinate 38,321,069 of NC_141068.1, forward strand.
GGGACAAAACCTAAACAAATTCTAAATTGATGGATCCGTAAATTGAGGTTTCTGTTTAGTTCGATAGATGAAGTAAATCTCGGACAAAAATTGTTCTATGGAAAAAAGGATCAACGGCTGTGCCTCTTGATGAGGAAAAAAGCGTTGGTCTCTATGATCCAAGTGCAATCTGTCCCTTGAATCTGACTTTGGAACTTACGAGTTTGGTCAGATCAGTTCAGTTAAGTAAGGCTTTTGACTACGTTAGGGAAAAGTTATCCTGCTGGAATCGCCCGTGCTTTCTGGGCAAGAGAAGTTTTTCCGAGTTCGGTTTGGAAGAATCGAGGAATTTGTCACCTGTCCGGATATCCGTGGTGGGCGAGGCCCCGAGTGTGGGACCCTGCCCTGCGCAAGATGTGCTACTTCTGCTGCTAGCACCCCGAATCCGTTGCGCGGTGGGGACAGGGATCTCACAGTTGGTATCAGAGCTATTTGGCTAATGAGGATCAACCGACAAGCCAAATATGTCAAAAATTTATCAAGAGGCACTAAAAGGTTGTAATTATATGATAAAATTCATACAATTTGATATTCAAACTGAAATTCGTAAATTGGTAATTGGGACTTCAGACGGAAGACCGCAATTGGATGGAATCCTTGACTTGCTTGAGGCCTAGACATGATGGTATTTACCTTATAGTTCCAAGAACCATGACTACCCGTATATACCGAGGGTATAACTGCAGCTCTTTACTGGCTGTATATATGAGTAAATCTAAGACTTGAAATTATAAGCATTAATGCTATCCAGTTGATGAATTCGAATGTGGTTGATATGATTTTTAAATTCTGGTTGAGAACTGATGAGTTGATTTGGATTCTGATTGAAAAATGATGATCCCTGAAAATTGGTTGAAATGTAATAAGCTGAGCGAAACCACAATGAGGATGAATGGGACGAGTCCCTATGATAATGTTCGTAGCTGGAATGATGTTAATGACTTCAGCCAATCACTATGAGATTAGTGGATTGTGCTGGCAGATTGCTACTGTTAACTTTTGATCAGTGGATCAAGTTACGGGATGATAAATTAAAAATCTGAAAATTTGAAATCCCCATGGAGGACTGTTCAGATGGAAAAATTTAGTCTAATGGACCATTATTGCTATCTGATAATGCGTTCTATATGAGTATCTTTATCCCTTGATTCTGTGGGGAGCCGACCTATTTAGAGAACCCCGGAATCGGTTGAATCAAAAATCGGATTGAATCTTAAATAAAGAGACTTAACAAGAGTTTTCGTATTGATAGGAACATGGACCAAGGTCGTTGTGGTAGAAATGTTAACCCCCAACTCGATGAAGAAGAGATCAACTTGGATGTTCGTAAAACTCTTCATAGTTCGCAGCCTGGACCTTTCAAAGGTGAAGGGGAAAACTTGGGCGTGAGACTGTGGTGGAGAAGTGGATCAAATCAATGGAAGAATACTTCGATGTCACCGGGTATAATGAGACGAGCAAAATGGCTCTTGCAAGGCTAAAGATAGTGGAGACAGCTAGAGTGGCATGGAGAAACCACTGCGAGACAAACCGTCTCGACCGAAATACCCAAACTTGGACCGATCTCAAGGCTTACCTCAGAAAGAGGTTTTGTCCCCCAGGTTTTCTTGAAATTAAGATGAATGAGTTCTTGGAACTAAAGCAGGAAAGCCGGGTAATTGAAGAGTACCATCAGGCTTTTGCCCTTCTCCTTAAATATTCCCCACAATTGGATGAAGAGCAACTGATGGATTCATTCGGGGAATGAACGAGCCATTGGATACTTTAGTCAAGAATGCCAAACCTATTTCCATGGCCAAAGCAGTTCGGATGGCGAAGGATTTCGCCAAAGCCTTTGATGTCAAAGTATCGCCAAAGCCAGCACTATCACCTTTCAAAAGGTTTTTATTCCCCGAAGATGATTCCAACCTTCCTCTGCCTAAGAGATATCAGGGACAAAACCCGGATATGGGAAGTTCCAAAATGGAAGAAATGTCCTTTTCTCGAAACTCAATCCCCTGGATTTCAACTTCAGAAGTTCCACCCTTGAACAAGAGAGTGAAATGCTATAACTGTCAAGGATTTGGACATCACAGCATGGATTGCCCAACTCCTTTTGGATCGAGGTTTTCAGGGCAAGAATATCAGGGATCAAGATTCCAGACTCCAGCCCCTTCCGTCCAGAGTAATCACGGTTCTATCCGCCAAAATCAGGGAAGTCCCAGAGGTAGACCCTCTATCCAACCTGCAGTTTCAACCCAAAGTAATGCAAGACCTCCACCTCAGAATAGGGGAAGTCAAAGAGAGTTGTTCCCAAATCGGCTGTCCACTTCCAAAGAAGATGTGATGAGATGTAATGCGAATCAGATAGATGGGAATGGATGGATGGATGGATGTGATGAGAATGAGAGGTAAATAGATGAGATGAGATGTGATGTGAATCAGATAAATGTGAATGAATAGATGAGATGCAATGTCATGTGGATCAGGATGTAAATGAATGATATAGGATGTGAATGAATGTGATAGCATGTGAATCGGGATGTGAATGAATGATAAAGGATGTATGGATAATGTGGATTGACGTGTGGATTGATGTGGATGGATGTATGGAAGATGTGGATGGATGTGTGAATAATGTGGATTGATGTGAATGGATGTATGGTTGATGTGTGGGTAATGTGGATTGACGTGAATGGATGTATGGATGATGTGGATTGCTGTGTGGGTAATGTGGATTGACGTGAATGGATGTATGGATGATGTGGATTGATGTGTGGATGATGCAATTGGATGTGATTTGATGTGGGAAATGATGTGATGTGATAGGGATCGATGAAGAAAAAAAAATTATGGGAAGATGAGAAAAGATGGGGACTAATGTGAAAGGATATGGAGTGATGAGAAAAGATGGAAATATTGTTGGAACTGTATTTGTATGTGAAATTTGTTTTTAAATGACTGTTTTATGTCAAGAATGCTGGGGAAGCATTTTGACCGTCTTGTGGATGAGGTCGTGGAGACCTATCTGTTAAAGTTGCAACTACTGAGACGGAGAGTCAACGGAGGACGTCTCACTTAGCAAGGTCGACCGCAGTCTTGACCAGCCTCGGTTTGATTTAAATGGTGAGCTTCGAGTACAGTGGATGAGGGACCAAGGAAGCGGCCTATGAGTGAAGCGCTAGTAGGTGACCTGCGAAGGATCCTAGAGGGTGCTGACCATACGGTGCTTGGGCTCTGGGTCACCGAAGATACCCACACGTACGTCGGGGAGGATATTGGAACAAGGAGTAAGAGTTGTGTTCTGAATTCGGGCATGGATCTGGTTGATTGACCTTGCTGGTCCTCAACGGATGAGTCCATTTCTTTTTTTTTTTGGATCTGTTGGTTGATCTTGCTGATCTTCAACGAATACTCCATTTTTGTTAAAGTGAATACTTGCCGGTTACTATGAGCTAGGAACTATGAAAAGGCCCCTGAGTGGACAGGTGGTGAGCATTCTGGTTGCCCTTATAATAAGGCTTATAAGCCTCATATATTAATGCTTTACAGCCGTTGTTGCCGTGTAGAGGACGACCACTGGAACCCAGTGTAGTTGCGTTTAGATTCTCAATCAACTATTAGAGGCACAGTCCATTGAAGACAGCAAGAGAAACAATATGCAACAAGCAAGCAAGCGAACCTACTAAAGCACTTGGAGGAGGAGAGCTGCAAGAAACCAAAAGGCTACCATGTTTGATGCGAGCTGGCTCTGATACCAAGTTGAAAGGATGAGCAGAATGAAAAAAATAACAAGATAAGGTTACGTGGAGAGTGGGAGAGCCATGTAGCAAAAATTTTATGGATTGCTTAAGCTAAAAAAAGACTTACAAAAGTGCCTTTCTCCTCTCACACTATATGAGAGAGAGTCGATCCCTTTATAGATTCTAGGCTAGGGTTTGATGCACACAAACCTTATCTTAACATGAGATGGTTTGCTACACACACACACACACACCTTATCTCAATATGAGCATACAATAATTTCAACAACCTATGCATAGGCTTTATGCAATCCTAAACTAACCTAAACTCGGCACCCAAGGGTACAATAAACGTAGAGAAAAGCATAAATGATTAAAAGAAAAAGAGGGCTTACCTCTTTTTTTTGTCAAGTCAAAGGAAAGGATTAGTGAAAGACCTACAAAACATCTATGCATGCATTGGGAGCATTGATAGATCTATGCTAACCCTAAGGGCATAAAACCCTTTTTTAAAAACGTTAAAAGCTCTATGCATGCATTGGGAGCTCTATGCATCCATTGAGAGCTCTCAACATGCATAGAGACCCAAAAAAAAATCACAAAACTCTAAAAGAATAAAACCCTAAAAAGCTCTAAAAACATAATAGAAAAGCAGGAGCTCTTACCTCAAGAAGCTAGAGTTGTGGTTATTGACTTAAATAAGCCTACAAAATAGCAACAAAATAAAACGAAACATTAGAAAGTATACTTCATTTTAACATATGAGAAAGCAAGAGGAGAAGGAGAAGAGGAGAAAAACAAGGTCAATTTCTTTAACCTACCATAATGCATAAATGATTGAAAGTTTGTAGTTTATGCTGCCCTAACCCTAGCTTCTACATAAAAAAAATAATAGAGAGCTTTTATGGAGAGATCTCGATCAAAGCCCTCTATTAGCACTTCTCTGTAAAAAGAGAGGAGAAAGAGAAAGGAAAGAGAAGGCAAGGAAAAGAAAAGCTCACATAGAGAGCATGGTTGAAGCTTTTATTAGAAAATAGGAAAGGAATGAAGCTTTCCATGAAAGCTTGAGAGAAAAGAAGAAAGGAATGAAGAATAGGAGAGGGGGAGAGCTTTGATGGAGGGATAGATGAAAGGACTTGGGTGGGAGAAAGAGCTGTTGTGCAAACCCCATCATCCTAGCCATGTGCAACAAAGAAGGAGATAGATAGAAAGGAATCGCACAGTGGCAATTCAGGAAGGAGTACTAGTTTGTAGGTCGCTACTAAGCAACAAAATTTTGCTCCTAATTTCACTGCTGTAAATGCTGCATAGCAGCGAAACCCTGGGCATTTTTTCACCTGACAATTCTGGATAGCTCATGTATTTTAATACAAATACGCAATCACTTTTGGACTAATTTCATATGTCTAACAATGATCAAGGGCTAGATGTTGGGTGATTTCAAAGCATGGTTGAGAGAAAAAATATGTTGTATGTGTGATCGACGCAAGAGCCAATATATATAACAATGTCGTTTGAAAATCGCTTGTTTGAGCTGTGTGGACTTTTGGGGTAGCGTATAATGGGTCTACACTCTCACTCCCAATAGGTCAAGCCATTTGGATTGGTCCATAAGTGGTAGGTAGTCCCGTGCTAGCTGCAAAGGTAGGGGAAAATGTAAACTCACCATATGAGAAAGGATGTACTGTTGTGTGTACATAAGAGTATGGGACAGGTCCCTTCTCTCCCTCAATGTGAATTTCTTCTTCTCTTATTATTTTGCTAACTAGCGGTACAGATGCATACTCAGGGTTGATACATCCTGGAGTATACGTAAACTCTGAAAATCCACTGGTTGCACCAATACCCTAGGTGCCTTTGGATTGTGCCTCTTGCACAACTTCTTTACCTTTACTAGTTCCCAGTAATGATTCACCAAATCTTGTTTTCATTAGCATGGAGTCAAGTACAACTAAGAATTCACGAGCTTTAACTATAAGCTCAAACGTGACTTGCTCAATTTCAGGGTCTTCATCACAAGGAAGATACCTGTTTTCCCAGACATCTTTGTAAAAATAAAATCCCAAATTTGGATTTTCAATTATGAAAACTACAAGATTCAAGGGGTTTATATTGCAAGATTCTTCACTAGGTACTATATTAAAGACCCTATGGGCTTCATCCATATACACATGCTTGCTTAAGGAAGCCATGTAGTGTCTTTTCAACACTATCGTGTCCTCTAGGACTCTTGCCCATTCTTGTGGCATTGGTTCGCTCAGAGTTTCCCAAAAAAGAGCTCACTAGGGATGTCAAGGAAAGGATTCAAGCGTTCTTGCAACATTCCTTTTTTAGAAGTTTTGATTTCTTGGTTAGGAATGAGTTCCTAAAACCCAGAATCGTCGTCTCGCTCTGGAAAAGGAAAAGCTATCCGACTCACTAAAATCTCCCAAGGTTAATCTTGGTCCCAAGTTTCTTTTAATTGATCCTTTCTTACTCTGCTACCTGTCGTAGGAGCATGTGAAACTTTGTCCAATGCGCTTCTCAAAGAGTCAGAACACCCTACCACTTCTCAGGTGCATAGGTTAGTGCCTACTATGAGTCACAACTTAAATGGGCCTTTCATTAACAAATGATAATTTTCTTTCCTACCGATACAGGCAAAAATCAATCCTCATTGATTCCGTTTTTAGCTATTTCTTTGGTGTTTCTTGTCTCTCTTTTTTTGTGATTTAAATGATTCCTTCGTTATTTGAGTTGATTATTTTACCCTTAAGTAAGCTTAGATATGATGAGTTGGATAAAATCATGCATGGATTAAAGTCTAGAGCTTACTTGGAAAGCTCAATATCTCTTTACGTCTCGTAGAAGTGTCCCAAATGTCGGATGTACTTTGTCTCTCAAAGCTACTTCTCCACCGGCTCTTTTGTGTACGTGGTTTTTTGAGACTCTTGTTGAAGAAGCCTTCGCAACTTTGATTGTGTTGCATAGCACTTTGGAGATGATCCTTGTTAGTCCACAATAGATCCACCTTGCTCACCAAAAGATGAGACTTGCCTTGAATCTAATATCTTTACGAAGGAGAAGCGGAGTTTGAGGGGGTTTGTATGCCCTCAAACTAAATTCTTCCCTTGCAAAGATAATAGATTAGGGCACTTACCAACACTTATTATCGTCGTAGTGGTGGTAATTGAGTGTGCTTGCCAAGAATGTGAGAAGCTCTTCCACAAGCCCGAGATCGAACACTCGGTTGGAGAGATTTGAGCTCCTACAGAGGCAGCTTTTCTTCTCTCCGTAAAGCCTACAAAGTGATTAAAACCTCAAAAATTCAAGAGTGATAAAAAGTGGGTTTAAGGCTTGGAATGACTCAACTTAGGTATCCTAATCCCGAATCCAAGCTCAAATTTTGGATTAGAGTCCAATTACTTTAGCTATTCTTAGATTAAGTTTACTAATTGCTCTTTACAAGGTGATTAGTAAATATTTAACCTAATGCAAAAATGCTTGAAATGCATGCAATTCGAAATGCTTCTATTGTACTTAAATTGTAAAATAATTAACTAGTATTAGATTAATTAGTTAGTTTTTAAGCTAAACATCAAATTTTGGGTTAATAAGACTCTCTGTAAATGGGATTAAGTCCAAAAACGAAAATCAAATTTTTACCCAAATTTAATGCAAATACGAGATTAAAAGTTATTGTATTGATGAAATTGCTAAGCTAATCATTAATATAATAGTTAGGAAGTAATATTGCAGCCTAAAGCTTACTTTTGAAAAAATAAAGCCCTCTAGAATGGACCGGCAAGCCAAAAGGCATTTCTTTTCTTCTCTCTCTCTCTCTCTCTTTTATAACGATTCGTTCATCAAAAATATATTCCAATCAACATCACAAGTTCCTTCTCATCATGGCTTGAAATAGCTATGGTCAAGAGTGTGCCATTAATTAATCTCTAAATCTTCATTTAAAGCTATAAAATGGCCTCTACAACCATAGTGTTCACATCAATGAGATACAAAGGGGCTTGTCATTTGGATTATTTAGAGGCAAAAATGCTAAAGGCCAAGCTAGCCGCGATTCCTATGATATATATGTATATATATATATATATATATATATATATATATATATCTTAAAATATATCTTACAGCATATGAAAGTACAAACATGCAAGGCTCTAATTTTGAGTGTGCTCTCAAAATATTTAAAGGCCCATGACTACATGCGTAGAAAAGGCCAGCTCAACAAGAGCCGTGGTGGCTACCACCTCCGCCGGTTTGGACACGCTAAGCACCTCCTTCACCTTCTGCCCAACCGCCCACGCCTAATTGAGACTGCCCTGTGAGCCACACCTCCGCTCGGTTGGACACGCTAAGAACCTCCTCTTCCAAACGGCCAACCCCTTGCAACATCGCTACATTGTTGTTCACACAATGTAAAATAAATAGAAAATACCCGCAATTGAAGATTAAAGCAAGAGAGAAATGGAGGAAAAAAGGCGTCGAGACCTGGCTTGCTTCCCGAGCAGTGGCGCCAATGTTAAGGTTGCCTTAACTCACTCTCCAGAGAACACGACACTTTTGAAGGCTCAACAAAAGAGAGAGAGCGTAGGGCTCGCTTTCACAGGTCGAGGGGGATGATGCAACACCAGTCCATCTTGAGCTTCCCACGGGAGACTCTCCAACCCCTTAAGCAGAGGCCAATGCTTCCCTTCCTCCCAACGTTCGTCACCAACGCAGTTTATGTAACACCTCTTGGGACAACCCCTCTCATAGCTTGGTAGCTATGGTAATGCAAATCGATAACCTACAAGCGCACCCCTCCACAATCTCGCTCTCACACACTAGCAAAAGATAAGATAGCAAAGGCGCACAAGAGCTCTTGTTTTCGCACAAGGAAAATGTCCATTTTTCTTCATACATTTGTTATATATACAAAACCCTTTAAAAATGGCTAGGCACCCAAACTTAAAAGGCCGGGCAGCACCTAAACTTGAATGGCTAGGCACCCAAACTTGAGAGAGATTATGGACTAACCCTGCTAGCGCACATCAGCAGCGCTACCAGCCCAAAGTGGAGTGACCTTGCCTACTAGCACACAACTCTTGTTGCCATCTCTGGGCTACACATGCGGCTGTTTTGTACAATAAAGGCTAAGGCTTCTATACCTAATAATGTATATGTGAATTTGGGCCGACCTTACACTTGGCCGGACACCCCTTGTTTGTGCTGTGGGAAAAATATATAAAATGTTCATGAAAAGCTAAAAAAAACTGCGCATGTGATAATAAGTGGCCCCCTTGTAAAATAAAGACCTGATGATGACTGGTGACCACTTACTTTGATCTGCCCATCAACTTACTGCTTTAGACACCCCAATTTCCTTCAGTCAAACTCATTTGATACCTGTAATTGTCCACCCCAATCAACACAGACTTTTGACACCTCTGAACAACCACCTAGATAGCTGTGTGATGACCTCGGCTAACCAAAACATCACTCAACTGATGCTCAGCTAACTGCATGCTGACCTACTAATAGAACCCAAAATTTAATGTTGACCCTAGTCAGAAACACGTCCACTTAGCTCCCAGAATGCTTCCCCACGTCAGCAATCCTCAAATACATTCCTTGGATCTTCCCAGAACATGTCAACTACCCTTAGCTGACTCATTTCTAACATAGCTGCTGACAGTGCTGCTTCCGACTCAGTTGACTGTGCTGATTCAATTGGATCTGCACCTCCAAAAGCTCAGTCGTTCCTCCAAAAAGCCTTTCCTAACCCCACTTGACAGCCATAGGCCTTCAGGCACCTTTAAAATCAAGGGATTTCACATTACAAGCACTCTGCTCTGACAAAAGCTAACCCCACAGCTGACCTCGATTGACTGTGCTGACTACTCTGCTGACTCAGCTGACTACTCGATTGAGTGTGCTGACTACTCTGATTCAGACTCAGCTGACTACTAAGGCGACTGCTGACTCATGTCTATGAGCAGAATGTTAGACTTGACTTTAGATCTCTACCCTTCTATTCAAAAAGATTATATCTACCCCTCAGGCAAAGAGATGCTAGGTAGGGAGAGATCCTATCTCTTCCATTGGAAGGAAAATCTTTGAATCCACACACAAAAGTATATTTATGCCCAATATAGGGAGAAACATGTCCAAATGTGTGAGAAGTGGAGAACTTCATCGACCAAAGAAGATGCCCTAGTGAAATTCCGCAAGATAAGTGCATGGTGAACAACATGCAAGGCAACAGATAGGAACATCCCAAAGCTTATTAGCTGGCTTAGTTGGTGACACTATAAAGCTAGTCATTGGGGTCATTTTATTCTTCATGTATAGCAATGGTTTTTTTACCTCATGGTAGATAGAATTCCAAATGTTCATAGATGTTGCATGACATACCTTAATGTCGATGAACATGGTGGTGAACTTGTTGTTAATGCTCTTGTTATGAGGACCAATTTATCTGGCAAAGCATGCAAGCTGGAGCAGGAGAAGGGTATAAGTAAAAAATAGCTTCTACAATGCATGTTTGCTTGATCTTATCAATGCATACTTCCAGTGTGCTCCTCAACTCACTTTCATGGAGGGAAAATATGTGGGTAGTGGGCCAGATAGACATCAAGCCCTTCCCCACTGCTACATCAAGGGCAATAGATGCAGTCATGGGAACCCCAATGTTTACCGACATGATAAATTTCAAGGGTGAGAAGAGGACTATTCGAGCTAAACGTCCACTACACCAACTAGAGGAGGCTAATATTGGAAGCTCTAGCCCGTCGGCTATAATTTGTTTATGTGACCAATGCAGGTACTGTTGTGAGCATAAACTATCTTTTCTTGTTTAGAGTGTCAAAACTCTTATGCTCAAAGTAAAGAAAGTTATAAATGAAATGAGAGTCCCAAGCTTTCCCTCCTTGGATTCTCTGTCAGTAAATCATCTTCTTATTAGTATGTACAAGGGATCAATCTTGAGGTATCGTGGTGAGGACCTGTACATGTCAGTATATTGCTAGATGGCGAAGATGGGCACCCTCCAGGCTAGCTAGATATACCAGATTTGTCTACCGGTATAGTTGGCCATTAGCATCAGTCTGGATGTCCTTGTGCCGCATAACTCCCTTGGATTTTGTTGCTTCCATCTTTTGTAAGAATGGGTAATCATAAATGTTACAATGTGGAATTTTAGCAAGTCGACAAGCCATGGGTTTGCGGGTCGAGAGCTTCTCGCTAGATTTTCCCATAATGCCTCTGGTTATTGCAGTGGCCCGAATTCCACTAGCTCTAGCTTGTCCCCTACCAATGGATATGGAAAATATGTTCATTATAGGGTAGTTGCGTAGGCTTTGACTTCTAGTGGTGTTGTGGGATCAAAGGGTGTGATCTGTAAGGGCACATGAGATGTGGTTTAAGCAATATAATGATTAGCTATGAGCCACATTAGGACATCCAAGATTGGACCTTTGCTGTAGTCTATTGACTCTTCTTGACGATGCTGAGTAAAAGGTTCAGCTTTGAGCTAGTTGTTGAGTGGTTCCTTGGGGGTTGGTGGGTTAATCGGGAAATCAAAAGAGGTTGAAGGGAAGTCACTCTCTATTAGTGGTGGGTTAGTTTCCCTTTTATCATTATTATTATAGATTCTAGACAAGCATGATTTTATGGGGCTAACCATAAGGTAGGTGGGGTCCTCATCGTCTCTCCCTGCTTATTTTTATCCTCGCTCAGAATATGGTGGAGGATTTTTAGAGATGAAGAAATCATGAAGTCTGCATAAATCCTCTCCTTAGAAAATGTAGGGTATTCTATGTGCATTTGATCAAAAAATCATAAACATGAGTATTTATGAGTGTATTTATACAAATTATCTCAAAAAGTTTTAGAATACCATATGGATGATATGTATATGTACACAAATGATATCAAAAAGTTTTAGAATACCACATGGATGATAAATATGGCTATTATGCAAAAGTTATTCTTGATGAGTATCCCAAGCTTCCACCCACTCATGTGTTAGCATATTCTAGGTTTTTTTGTAATTTGGGGAGGGGGCTATACAAGAATCAATGTTAGTGGGTGCGTCCAAAGAGAGAGCCGAGGGCAGTGAGCAGATTCTAGAAATTACAAATTGAGCACATTGTGCATTATGGTCTTTGAGTAGAAAATGAGTGTAGGAAGACTCTTTGAGTGAGAAATTGAGAGAATCAAGACTAAGTGGCACCAAAAATATAGAATCAAATAATCGAATCCCGCAAACGTACAAGACTAAGTGGCAACCAATAAACACCAAAAAAATATATAATTAAATTTTGCAAAATACATAATCACATCTTACAAAGGTTCAAGAGTAAGTTGCAACCTAATGGCTATTAATCAGACGGTGCCGTGTGCTGTGTGCTACACTTCCTGTGGGTGACTTCTCACAGACTTGGTGAGCATGTCTTGGAGAATGTAATTAGGGATCTTTGCTTGAAGGATATGCATGTTATTGTTCACATCTTGCCCAAGCACCATCAGACGGTGCCGTATGCTACACTTCTTGTGGGTGACTTCTCTCATAGACTTGGTGAGCATGTCCTGGAGAATGTAATTAGGGATCTTTGCTTGAAGGATATGCATGTTATTGTTCACATCTTGCCCAAGCACCATCAAGAACACAAAGTATATATGCTTGTAAGCTAGGGATGGCTTCTTCTTTGCCACTCTTGTATTAATGTCTGCACATGAACATGATGGATGCTTCTGAATGGTGACCTCAAACTATGTAACCTCCTCATTTGTTGAATCCAAAGGTTGAAGATTAAACATCTCCTTCACCCCTTCCTTATACACACAACCCCTGACAATTTCTGCATTTATGTCCAATGCAGCAGTAATGTTATCATACACTGCCTTAGAAACACTAATGTGATAAGGGTACTTTTGCTTGACTACTATGCTTTCATCCCCCCCCCCCCCCCCCGCCGTGGGTCACATTCTTTCTACACAAGATTCTCTAGCGGGATATCAATTTCAAAACCTACCTTTATTAGATTGGATGCTTCCATGAGCTATAGTTTTGTGCCTTTTGCAATGGGTCAAACACCTCGAACATTGGCAAGAGGGTGCAAGACAGTCCTAGTTATTTTCCATGTATTCCTGACATCGATATTGCAAAAGTAACAATACTTTTCCTTCTTCCATGACAAAAATTGACAGTCACTCCAGAAGAAGCAAGGTGCAACATCTCCACCACACAGCTGTGGTTTGTATTTCTTACCTAATGCCTAGTGGTTACATTCAACCATGTTGCTACCCACATCTGGTATCTTGCGTAATGCCCAATGCGTAACGTGAACATCCTTCTCCACTGCCTCTAGTGCTTGATTACCCTCTTCATCCACTATCCTTGATGATCCAACCATTGCCCAATTGTATAAATACCAATTTCTCATAATGCAAAGACACAATCCCCCTTTGTGCCAATTGAGTCTTGTGCTTATCTCCTTGCTCTCTTGTGTGTCTATGGTGTGAGGGAGAGTAGATAGGGAGGAGGGAAATGCATTTCCCTCCTCTTTCACATTAATTAGAGAAATAAGAGGGAAATAAATTTCCTTTGTATCATGGGTTTGAAGAGATAATTACAAGATAAGAGGTTATTTAGCTCTCATAAGCCTAGAAAAAACATAAACATTGAGGATTTTTACTATTATAACATTTGAACTAAAAGTATTGAGAATGTGCCAAATGGAGGGAGAAAGGGAAGGACCCCCCCATTATAACATTTGAACTAAAAGTATTGAGAGTGTGCCAACTGGAGGGAGAGAGGGAAGGACCCCCCCTTGTTAATTTGAAAGGGACATGAAATCTCCCTTGTCATGGATTTCTAGATTTTCCTTACACCTTCTTATGACGATGACAAGAATCTCTAATAAGTCCACCATTTCTTGAATGCAAAGGATCATTTATTAAGTACCTTTTTCCACCTCATGGTACAATTTCAGCATAAAGGTATTTTTAAATGACAAGTCTCATTGTCCCTCATGTTACTTCTTACACCTCATGACATTTTTTTTAATGTGAGTCTTTTTAAGTACCAAGAACTCATTTCCTCTCGTGCTACTTCATGAGAAGTTTTTAAGTGCTAACAACTTATTACCTCTCGTGCTACTTCATGAGAAGTTTTTTTGCATAAGAAATTTCTAAAGTTGCATAGTACGCTACTTCTTACACCTTATGTGAAGACTTTTTCATAAGTCATTATTAAGTGCCAAGCACTCATTTCCCCTTATACTGCTTCTTACATCTTATGAAAAAACTTTTGCATAAGTTATTTTTAAGTGCCAAGACTCACCACTTCTCATGCTAAGTCTTACACCTTATCTCACAAGGTAAGGAATTTTTAAAAGAGGGACCATCCATTTTTTAGTGCCAAGATTCACTACTTCTCATGCTAAGTCTTACGCCACAAGGTTTTAAATGGTAAGAAATTTCTAAAAGAGAGAACATCCATTCTCGTTTGTACCAAGGATCCACTTTAAAAGTGGAGGAATCCTCCTTAGCCATGTAAAACTTATAGAAGGATGCTTCTTCAATAATGTATATGTTTAAGGCTAATGTGCGTGCTCATTGAACCTCATCACCAAGGTCCTCTTCTTAATCTTTAGCCTCTTCTTACTCATTGTAGTTATTCTTAGCCTCAAGTCATTGTTGAGGTGCCTTAAGGTTCTGTAGGGCCTGTAACCAGTTCTCACCACCCCAAGCTTCTAAGTACACCGGCCAATTGAGTACATGCCTCTTGTTAATTATCCCTTTATGGAAAGGATGTGTAGAGACTTTATATTTCCTATTCAATATGCAAGATTGTCTCCACACCATAAACACCAACTAAAAAGGTGTAAGACCAATGGCCACCTTATGGATGATTAGTCTTATAAGCTCACAATCTTTACGAGATGCTTCTTTACATCCACTAGCTTGGTCAAAGAGCTGCTTAACAAATCATTGATCTTCTCTCAACCAAACCATTACATTAAGGAGTACATGTACTAAGTTTAATTCTCAACCTACCTTGAGGGGATTCAAAGGAGAAGAATCTACAAAAAAACATACATACAACTTTGTTAGGTTTCTTGATAAGCTATTAGGATTTACTAAAAACCCACATAATGTCAAGTTTCTTAAAAACAGTAATACCGTTAAGAAATCTAAGAATGGCATTAAAAATATAAAAAAAGGTTTAACAAAAGATTAAAAATATGAAAGAAAAAGACAAAGACACTTATATTTTTTTAAAGAATAAGAAGTTGGATCTTTATCTATCGCCCTATTGCCTTACATGGCCACATAATTTAAGCTACATACTAGAGGGCAAGTTTGCCTAGGAAACAATAATTCAATTGAGCAGTGAAGGGAAGGTGTATGTATGTATGTATGTGTGTGTGTATGTATGTATGTATATATGTATGTATGTATGTATATATGCATGTATGCATGCGTGTGTGTGTTGTTCAAAAACTATAGGTGGCAAGCATCTCTATAAGTGTTGATTTGTAATGGTTTATGTGTGGCATTGGTACATGTGTTGTTAATTGATGCTACAACTAGCTTTTATCATTAGTAGTGCAAGCACATCCTGCTTAAAACAAAAATCTCATAGAAAACTTAATTCTCCTTGTTTTAGGAATATAGACAATGTTTGGGAAACATTTTTGTAAGAAGCATACCCATTTTTCATTCACTCTTAAGGTCTTTACAAATGGGCCAAGATGGATGGGTAGAATCCCCCACCCATGATGTGCCATTCCTGGCCCATTGTAGGATTTTGTTAGATAATGGAATCTTTTTGATAAGTGGGGATTGTTTGTTAAGGCACATAAGCAAGATGATAAAGGGGACATAAAAGGCGTATTTTCACCAAACTTTACCACGATTTTTTTGAATGGCAAGATTCTTAAAGAGAAATTTTTAATTGGTCATTTTCAATTTTCAACCAAACTAACACAAAGATTAGGTGAGCATTCAAGTATCCCTTCGTGGGACATTGAAGATGGATATCAAAATAAACCTCTCTTTAAATTAAAAGATAATCAGATTATTATTGTTCCAATATGTACCATTTTCCTAAACATTAAAGATAGATATTAAAATGAATAACTCTTTAAAATGAAAGGTAATTTATTGATCTTGCCTTATGCAAGATATTTTGAGGAAACGGGAAAAATTGCTCAAGCAAAGCTATTGCGGTTAAACAATGAAGCGATCCAAGGCTGGAGATTTATTTTGCAATTTTTGTTTTTGTTTTTCGTTTTTGGATTTGGTTTAGGTATACTTTATTGTTTGAGTAAGTACAAATATCGTTTACAATAAAAATGTCAATCATCAAGGCCCAAGGGATCCAAGAAAGGAGGTTTGTTTTCCTAGTTTGTTTTCCTAATAATTGGTTTTAAATTTTTTTAAGAGGCGGTGTAGAGATGTTTTAATTAGCATTTATTATTTGTGCAAGTACATTTATTGCTTATAATGAATAAACTAGGCACTCTTTTTTGCAAAGTTTTACAACATTGACAAGACCCATTGCCAAGTTACTATTGAAGTGACCACTTTGGGAGTAAGGCTTGGACTAAAGTGAGAGTGATAGCCTAGTAAGAAGCAAACAATCATTCTCTTTCTCTTTTTTACAACAAAAGGGAGAAAACAAACTCATTTATGGTACTGATACAAAGCTCACTTTTTGCCAACCAACATGGACAACAACCCACTTTCTCTTTTTTTACAACAAAAGGGGGAAAGAAAACTCATTTATGGTACTGATACAAAGCTCACTTTTTGCCAACCAACATGGACAACCCAATGACCCATCGCCAGCCCATTTACTCCACCTGCATTCTAACAGTGTAATTATTTCAATGCAGGTTACAAGACCATAGTGCTTTTGTCATGTCAGTACTTAAGTTGCACCACAGGAAAAAACGCCAGGTTTTCTCAGGTTTTTATTTTCTAGTATCTACAATAGGATTTCTGGGTGCTGTCTCAATCTTTGGGACCAGCTCTAAAAAAAAAATGCCCTAAAAAAAAAAAGGGGATGGTGGGCTGCTTCTTGGTGTGGGTTCTTCAAATGCTAGCTTTTATATCAAATCTTTTACTTGCCCTGTCCTTTTGGGGAACAACAAATAATGGGTTCAATGCATGTAGGACAGTCTTGGATTGTCATTCTGAGCATGCTGTGTGACATTAAGTACGATTTTCCTATTGCATTAGTAGTAAGCTTCTCTTAACCATTGCTCTGTCCACATGCTTTAGATGAAACAGATTTGTCTGAACTGTGGAGCAATGGGCTGATATGGAAATTATGGATTTAAGGGATGATTATATGCTAGGCAATCGGTGATTACACATTTGGCGACTGTCTAAATTTTGCATCAAGGGACTCGTATGGTTCTCAAGAAGCTTCCCAATCTCACATACAGGAAAAACATTTGGCATGGCTACCACACCCCCTAGCCCTGCTGGTGATATACTCCCCTTGAGAAGCTTCAACATGCTGTTTCAGCCTTCTCCCAGCATGTCCCCCAAATCCACCGCAAGCCCACTTCCTGATGTGGCTGATGCCCTTGCACAGTACCATAGTGAGATCCTGGGAGGGCCTCCTGTTTCCCTCACTTGGAAGGACTTGAAGGTGCTGGCTCCACACCCCAATGCCAATGCTGAGGTGCTGCTGGACAACATATCAGGATTTGCAGAGCCCTTCAGCTTGGTTGCAATTTTGGGTTCTTCCAAGTCAGGCAAATCAACTTTGCTGAAAGCACTTTCAGGTGCACTCCGCTGTGAGCAGTACATAATATGCAATACACACGCCCCATACACATACACATACATAGATACATGCTTGCATGAGTACAAACATAGGCACGCGCGCGCGTGCACACACACACACATGAATATACTTTGGTGGTAGCACTTCATAATATGCATGCATACATCTATAATGCGAAGGTACACACATACATACATACATACATACATACATGCATGCGTGCGTGCACACATACAAACATACGTACATACATACATACAAAACATGTATGCATGCATGCATACATACATACATACATACATACATGCATTCATATATAAATTTATACATGCATGCATATGGACATATACATAAATATGTATGCGCACAAATACATACATACAAATGTGCTTACACATATACACACATACATACATACATGCGTATGTAACTGCATGTATAAACACATACATACATTCAAATATGCATGCACTTGCATCTACACACATACGTATGGTAGATTTTGCATATATATATATATATATATATATATATATATATATATGTATGTATGTATGTATGTATGTATGTATGTGTGTGTGTGGGAGAGTTTCACAAAAAAAAAAGAGTGTGTAGGGGAGAGAGAGAGAGATCTAAACAAGGCTTTGCAGTGGCTTGTAGGAAGGCTTTCTCAAGATAAAATCCTAGAAGGAGAAATTTTATTGAATGGCAGAAGACAACAGCTTACATATGGCACTGCTGTAAGTTACTTGGGACCGCATCACCTCCCTCTTTTGGTAGTAAGGTGTTAAAGTCTTCTTTAAAAAACAAACAGCTGATTTATGGTATGTGTAATCTAATGCAAATGAAAGCTTTCCCAGCAGTGTCTTGGTTTTTGTTCTAAATCATAGCTGTGTATCTCTATAAAAGGTAACTCGATATAAGTACGGAGATGGACAAGGGATCGAGAATTGAGACTAGGGCTGCCCTTTTCATGCACATGACCATGGGCCCCATACAATCAAATCATTGATTTTATCACTCACCTTGTGCGATGGGGGTGGCCCAGGGGGGAGCTTATGCCCTGGGATCCATCAAGCTCACATGCATTTTAGAGCTTTCCTTCTTTAGTGATTCAGTTAACCCTGTTTCTCACACAATCAAAAGGAATGCTTTCTTTGGCTTATAAAATCGACTTTAAATCTTTATGTTTTCAGTGCTCTCAATACCCTAATTCCTGACACTAAAGAGGTCCAATATAGTCTTCTCTTTTTGTTGAGGTACTTTATGTGTAGTTTAAACTTCTGGTTGGTCAATCAAATGCAGGGAAAAATCTGAAGGACTGGTTCTCTTAATCTTTTAATATTTTTAAATCTTTGTTCTTATGTTTCTATTTGATACCAGGCATATTTGACTGCGGAGGACGTATTTCCTGAGATGCTGACAGTCCAGGAGAACATGTACGTTTCTGCGGTTTTAAAGCTTCCCCCCACAATGACTATGAAGCAAAAGATGGATCTTGTTCACCAAACCATTCTAGATTTGGGTCTTAACGATTGCGCATCCAGACAAGTTGGGCAGCGCTGCAACTCCAAAGGCTTGACCCAAGGGGAAAGAAGGCGCTTGATTCTTGCTATGGAGCTAGTAATGAGGCCCCGTCTGCTGTATTTGGATGAGGCAACTGATGGACTTGATGGGTACACCTGTTACTCTGCTGGATTTTCTCTGGCTTTAAAGCATTGTATCCTGAAGTTTTTTTACAGTAATATAGTGTATCTTAGTCAAAACTTAAAAAGACCTTTCTGCTTGTGTGACTATCAAAGGCTTTCATTGTCCAGTTCAGTCCACTCCTCCAACACTTGTATCAGAGCACTGAAGTCTTCAGCTAGACACCTGGTAAGGTGGTTCAAAGGTACAAATAGGGGTATGGCAAATATGGGACTACTGCTTATAGGTTGGCCTCGTTAGATTATATCACTTATTTAAACAGATCACGTAACAAATCAAAGCTTATCAACACTCTTGATCGAGTAAAAATAGATAGTTCTGCATAAACCTTGCTATGCACATTGCGTATGTACTCGGAGAGAGAGAAAGAAAGAAAGTTATATTGACGTCTACAAAAGGCCAAAATGACATATGAGACCAAAAGGTTACATCACGTCCATGAAATACAGCATCATGGGGGAGAGAGAGAGAGAGAGAGAGAGAGAGAGAGAGAGATTAAACGTCTTCAAAAGACCCAGCGAGTCTATGAGACCAAAAGTGATACAATAGTGCCCATGTAATCTCATTATGCAAAAGAAAAGACTAGAGCTATGAACTGGGAATGTCAAATCCGAGCCATATGATACAAAGTGGGACCATCATCATCATACAACCTACCGAGCTAACCAATCTAGAGTCACACCAGTGTGGGATCTAGCGGGGTGAGGCTGTGGGTATGTCATCCATGGCTGGTGGGGTGTCCTCTCGTGGTTGGAAGAACTGATTGATGTCTCCCATGGGGACTCGACTCCCTAACCATTGAGTCTCTGTGGTGATGAAGCTCTAGTAGGAAGAGGCCCAGACACTATCGATCTGGGTAATCCATGATCCTGGATAAGGGTCCAAACCCCTCTCTCAAGAGACAATGGAACCTCCCTCGAATCTCATAATATACGGTGCACCTGCATATAAAGTGCTCCTTTGACTCGACCTTGTGCTGGCACATAGTGCATATCCTCTCCTCACGAGGTATCTGCATGGTTCTTCCTGTCTCTATCCTTAAGTAGTGCGATGACACCTGCAATTGGCCCATTGCAATCCGCATGGCATGTGACATGTATATGTCAAGATATTTGGCCCTCAGTATGAAACCATCTTCTGTTAGCCTTATGAAAGTATCCATGTAGTAATGCCATTTGTGTGAGTGGCTCATGTGGTGATCTAGGTATCCTGTATGTATAGTCCTGATAAATCATATCTGATCACCCGGTTCTTGTCATCCTGAGAGAGCTTGATGAATTGGGAGTCCGGGTGATACTAGAGTGGGGGGAGGTGATCCATCTTGAGTCCCTGCCTCGTGAACTAGGTGCATACTCGGCTATACCATGACTTGTGTCCATCTGTTGTTAGCTGCTGGGAGTCCGGGTCATATTGGAGTGGGGGGAGGCGATCCATCCTGAGTCCTTCCCTTGTGAACCAGGTGCATACTCGGCTATACCATGACTTGTGTCCATCTGCTGCTAGCGGCTGGGAGGAGTGTAGGGTGAGCTTTGGGAGTCTCCATGGGGCCATGGCACTGGTCCTATGAATGTACATGGCTGTTTGGAAGAGTGCCTCTACTTACCATGGGTGTTGCAACAAACTTTGCCAGGATAATATCATGTGGGACCGATGGTTTGTTGCGTACATATGGGAGAGCATCATGACCTAAGACCTCTCTATCTTCGGCCATTTGGTCGCTGTAAGATTAGGTGCCCAAAACGGTGCTCCATACATCAATGCCGGAGTGACCAAGGTGTCAAATAGCCACATTTGGTCCTCGGCTCTTGGAAATGTGCTTGGAAGCATTGCCTCTCCATGAGAGCAAGAGAAGCATACCCTCGCATCAGTCTAGCCTCTGCAGCATGGCTCATCGAGAAGATCGGTCTTGTAAAAGTGACTCCCAGGTACACATATGAGTGTGCAATCTCCACTGGGCTGCCCATGTAGGTGAAACTCAATTGACATGTGAAAAGAGGGGATGTGTTGAAGGCCATTACGAGAGCTAAAAGAAAAAACAGCCACGTAAGTGCCAGTGGTTCATTGTTACAATGATACAATGTGGAGATTAGAGTGGGTCCTTGACATCTATGACTGTGGGGAGGCTCTCCGCGTCCATTGTGGTGGACCCCTGAAGTTGGCCGACTGCATCTGACATGCTGGTGCTGGCTGTTTGTGTTGCTTCAGGTCCACGACCCCCCTAGATGCTGGCCGACCCCACCTGCTGCTGGCCGACTGTGCATTTTAGCAAGTCGTGGGGATTATTCTTTTGTGTATATAGAGCACAGTTACACGCCTCTATCTCTCTCTCTCTTGTGCTGTTATTTTCTGCATTGCGTTTTGCTCGTGTTCCCAGATCTGGTCATCATCTCCGCTGCGTATTCTGACAACCACCCCCCATCACAAGCTTCCTTCATCCAAACCACAATGGAGGCCGCAGCCGACGACCACGAGAGAGCTCTACCCAAATGCAAGGACCAGACAACGCACACTAAGAGCTCATGTACCACCCCACCTCTTGGCATCTCCCTAGACAAAGTGATCCAGGTGCAGGGAGCTAGACACGGGTGTCCAGGGAGATGCTCCACTTGGCAGCTTCAAATCCGAGAGATCCTTCATATTCAGTATGATAATGTGAAGTACAATAGCCACATAATGAAGTTACCTAAAAGATGCGTTCACATGTCCGGCCATAAATTGTGCCGGGTGGACCAAAACACTTATAAACTGTTATAAGTGAAACTAAGCTAAACTGGGGGGAAAAAACCTCCACTAACTGAAGTAAAAAGTGCCCCAGTAATCTACTGGTGATCACTAGCACTCCTCTGGGTGCATACACAGCATAAAACCCAACACTCCCACCTTCACTGGAGGCACACTTGCCCTCATTGGTCTTCCGGGACCGTGCATCAACAGGCACGTCCGCACTAATGCCTGGTAAAGATTTCGATTCAGATCTCAGGAGAGAGGATCATCCCCTTTTAATGTACTCCTAATTAGTGCAAGCAGTAGGTACAAACAGGTACAGGTGGTACTGCAGGTACCACAGGTACAACAGGTACAGCATGTATTGCTGGTACAGATGTTGGTACAGCAGCAGGTACAGTAAGTACAACAGGACTGTTGGTTCAGATGCAGGTACAAGTACATTAAGTACAACAGGTTCTGCTGGTACAAATGCAAGTACAACAGGCGGATACAATTCTGCAGCAGGTACAACACTTGCAACAGGTAGGTACAATGCTGGTACAGTAAAACAGCAGGCGGGTACACTTCTGCAACAGGTATGGTACAACAGCAGCCGGATGCAAGGATAGCAAGCGGGTACAATTTTTGCAGCAAGTACAGTACTTGCAGGCGGGTGCAGCTACAGGTGTAGGCGGGTACAAACAGTATAAATGTAGACGAGTACAGCTGATAATAACAAGGTGGGTACTTTCCTTCAATTACACTCCCATTAACCCTCCACGTATGGGGGAAAAGAATTACCTCATGCAATAATAACTATAATGCTATTAATAATGTTGGGCACCCACATGAGAGCAAATGTCCAGCTAATATTAAAATGTGTGTGAACACACAACCTTATAATTATTAAGGTTGATAATACTTAAAGGATTTTACATTCATAGTTTCTTCTCTTATTGCTCCCTACCTAGCTTAAGGAAAGCTCGACTTGGGTGACACAAGCGGTGGTAGAGTGAGCCCCTAGTGGCTTCACATCAAGGAGTTAACCCTCATTAGGATTGGCCAAGTGCATGTTCTCGAACCGACCCTTGCATTGTCTCCTTTCTCTTCTCTTCTTCCTCTCTCGTGCAAGGAGTATGCTCATTTAGGTGAACATCCTTCTTTAGTGCTTGTATCGTTTTTCCATCCTGCTTTCCGTTGTTCCTTGAATTCTAGTATTAGTCCTTCCAACTTCTCTACCTACACCTAGAAAGTGGATTCATCATTTACTTTATCTTCAAGCTCCTTGGTGGTAGCCAACACATGCTCCTTTAGCCCATTCAGGGGTATGTTGTCCATGGCCATGCTGGTCCATGGCACTCTTTCTTTGCCGGTCCTTGCCAGTTCTTGCTGTGTCATTGCCTTCTTCCTTTCCGCTTTTGGATTCGCAAACTTCTTCTTCTTTTAGACCTCCAGCTCTTGCATCAGTTTTGTGTTTTTCCTTTGAAGTTCCTCCACCTCTTTGTTCCCACTTCCACTGCCACCTTCCGGTCCAATCTTGCTCCTATCCTGCCCTCTTGTCAAGTGTCGGGATTCGAGTCCTGTTCCGGAAATCCTAGCTTGTTGCTCTTCCCCACCATTTAGATTCCGGTCCTCCTTTCCAAGGGGGACTATTTGGCTGCAAATGGTGTGGGAGCCTCCATGAGAGCCTTGAATTTTTGCAAATACTCCTCCCACACCCCCTTAAGCTCGTTGATGGCATGCTCCTCCCATTCCTCCATCTTTTGAGCATCAAGCTTGAAGACTTCCGCACACTCGTCTGCAACCAGTACTGCCAGTCGTGCTTCGGCTTTTACTAATTCCATCTTGTCTCTATCTGCTCTTTTGAAGGCAAATGCATACTTATGTTAGTGCTACGTATGAATAGGATCACAAGGAGGATACAAAACCATGAACATATCATCATTTCCTAAGTCTTCAATACATACCATAGACATATGCTATATTTGTACAAGGATGAGATTTATGCAACTCTTCAATACATCAAAAACATACACATTTTTGCCAAAGATCGAACTTCTACTATCAAATACACAAAACAAAACCAACGAAGTGTTCTAAAGCCAAAAGCACATGCCTCGGCCTCTCCTGTACATGATTCTGGGGTTTGCCGATTTCTCCAAGCAACGTCCGTTCCTCTGTCTATCCCCAACCATACTTTCCTGACGTAAGAACACCCGTTCCTCCACAGGGGAACGGCCGTTCCCGTTCTAACCCACGATCGTATGTACGGTGAATATGGCCATACATACGATTGTAAAAACGCCTGTTCTTGTTCTCAACCCATGATCGTATGAACGACGACATACGGCCGTAACTCTCACTAAGCCACGCCGGTACCAACATCACGCGAACGCCCGTTCCTTTTTGAACGAGCAGTCTTTCCCAAGCTTCTAGAGGGCAAAAATTTTCTTGTCCAGAGTGTGACTCTACACTGTCACTCGACACATTTATGCACGTATGCTCAAGGAAATTGGTGTGAAACAATCTCTTGTTTGACGACGCTAAACTATCCTACGCGCAATCACTTGCTAGATCTGACCCTTCAGCCAACATAGCGTGGAGTCAAACGGTATTGATCTTTGATAGCGCCAGTGAAAGCGAAGAACATCCAAACATGAGACGAACCACTCCCGACTTAGCGATAGGAGGATTGGCTGCTCAGTGCATGGGTAGACGATTGACGAGCAACCCCCAAGATCCCTTGCACATTCACAAAGGAGTCTTGCCTCAAGACTGAAAAACTTTATCATGGGAAACACAATCAGAAGAGCCTCATCCTAGGGACACGGGCATGGATCATCAACCTGAAGGAATTGTCACAACTCCGCTAGATCCGAGACCTGAGGTAGGGCAAGGCCCAGACAGCCCCATCCAAATTGATCCAACGGTCTGGGGAGTCATGCTGATTGCTGTGGTGGCAAATTCATACCAGGATCGTAGGCCAACACCAAGCCTAGGTCAAGAACCTGTTCACCAAGGTCCAGAGACCTCTTACCGAAGAGAAAGAGCCCACACAAAACACTCCAACCAGCACACGGCTCACATGTACAGCCATTACCTGCCTCGCGGAGTGTATCTTGGATACTATACGGATCATTAGGAAGTGTACACTAGCCCACCATTAAGGCACGGTCCATATATGTGATACCATCCTCTAGGCCTAGCTCCCCCACCTATCAGACCCCAACTTGCACCAGCCCCGGCTATGGTAGGATTGACACTAGAAATGTTGAGGATAGCCATGGAAATAGGGAGGGGGATAGCTTCAGGGATCGTACCACCAGCACTCGTGCAGTCGGTGCAAGGGCCAAGACTAGAAAGGAATAAACCAGCCCACATCACTAACAGGTTCGGAGACTCCATACCTCATATGGAGATATTTAACTAGATTTGTGAGGCATTTGGCCACGTGGAAGATCAGGTTGGTTAAGGTGAGTGCCTTTGGCTTCCAAAGTAGAAGACAAGGCTACCTTTGATGCCTTGAAAGAGGCTTTCAAAGTAGAATATTCAAGACAAGGAACTCGATGGAGTCTGATTAAACAGTTGCATAATGTAAAACAGAGAGAGGGAGAATCTATCCGGGACTATATCAACCGGATGAGATATCTTCACTCTCGTTGTAACGATAGGGTCGAGTTCTTTGTCGAAAGACTAATCGGTCTATTCCTAGAGGGACTTGAAGATATAGCCATGCATAACTCCCTATTATGGTGCATACTCCTTTGAGCAATGCTGTAGAAGCGCTATGAATTTTGAAGACAATTTCAAGGGAACTCGTTCCCAAGAATTGCACAAGGGAACTTCTGAAGCTTCCTTCAAAACCACAAGTACGAAATCAGAAGGAAAGGGAAAAGAATCCTCTTCAAGACAATAGGTGGAGTAGCTAGCATTTGCATTAATGCAGCAAATGACCCAACAATGGAGAGTAGGCCAAAGCTGGGCAACCTCATCTTTACCCCAAGAGAGAACTAGTGTGGTGCCCAATTTGTCAAGCAAACCACATTGGTACTGAATGTCCACATTTGAGACCCAGATCCACTCTCTACTGCGCTTACTGCCAATGGTGGGGCAGTCATGAAACCTCAGATTGCTACCACCAAAGAGCCGCTCAAGTGGGGCCTCTACCACAGGCCTTGCCACCTAACCAAGGCAACCGTTGGCCTTGCCAGCCCTAGCACAACACAATGCACCTCAACTGTTGGCCTTGCGAGGAATCCTTAGGGTACCCGAAGCAAGTGGCTAATATGTGGTTATGATTGGGACATGGTAAGCCTTAGTGATATGGTATGGCAGTGATGGCACAGCCACGTCGACAGTTTCCAAAATGGAATCTGAGCATGGTGCAGCTGACTGAGATCAATATGGGAGGTAGATGCATGGGCTTCGGGC
Organism: Cibotium barometz; assembly: GCF_041138505.1. NCBI lineage: Eukaryota > Viridiplantae > Streptophyta > Polypodiopsida > Cyatheales > Cibotiaceae > Cibotium > Cibotium barometz. Next base: position 38,347,460 of record NC_141068.1, read on the forward strand.
TGAGACTTGGCAAGTAAACGGCATGGTGGCTACGTGGCTAGACAAGCAGGAGCCGGCTGATGAGTTTGGGCTGTGCGTTGGCGGATATGGCAAGATCTGGTGGGTCTTTTCTTCGCAAGTATGGCGCTTTCCTGAAGCAGATCGAGGACAATAACAGCAGAGGCTGAGTGGTGCATGATGGCCAATTGGGCTTCATACCAAATGGGGCGCAGGTAATCGAATGAGGGGAGGCCACTATAAAATAGGCTGCTCATAGAAAATATGCTGCAGGAATGAAGTGAGAACTTCACATTGAGGCAAGCTCACATTGAGAGAGAGGCTTGAGTGCCTTGAGGAAGCTATTGAAGCTGCTGGAGCACCAAGACAGGGGTTTGTTGCAGTCATCCAGAGTTAGAGTCCACAAGAAGAGACCCAAACTGAGGAGTGGGGACTCCAGGCATTGAACAAAAGACTGTTGCTGCTGCTGCCCATATACCAAGCTTGTGAATTGATGGGAAGCCTTTGGAGCCTTGAGAAGATCAAGCTGTGAGAAGGAAGGTAGATGCCCTGCAGAGAAGAGGTGTTAATGAGCTGATGTATGGCCGTTTTGAAGACCCAAAACTAAGCATTGTGAGAGAAGAAGCAAAGAACTGTTGTGTTTCCTAATTACCCCAGGCATAACCATTGAACTGGCAACAAAAACAAGGATCACGGAGGATAATGGAAGCTCTAGATGTTCTACTTACACCTTTGGGAGTGAAAAAACCATGATTGTCTGATCCTAAGTCTTGCATGCATTTTCATGTGTTGTTACGTGATGTTGATGATGTTGATGTGTGAGATATTCACCTGCCTTTGAATCTCTGAGCATGGTTTTGATGCGGAGCTTGTAAATGACGAAGACATGGATTGAGAACTCTTTTTGTACCTGCCTAAAATAATACCCCTTATCATATCCAGTTGTACTCTCTTAAAGCACTACTTATTAGTTGTGAAAGAAAGGCTTGAGTTGCATATCTGGTGTTCTTGTATAGCTTCTCTTGTCACTTCTTATCTCATTGTATTCCAGTGTGGTTTGAAGACTGAAGGATCCTGTTCAATAAGTGTTCTTTTGAGATTCGTCTTTGGGTTGGTGTGGTGATTACGGTGCTGGGTTGGGTTGCTATAGAGGCTGGTGTTGTTTCTTGCTCTACCCAACACTGTTTTGGTGCCCCCACTGAGGAGAATGCTTCAGTTTTTGTGTGAAAAGGGGAGATGAGAAGCCTTGGTATGTGTTCGTAAGGTTTGGTGTAGTGTGTAGTTGTGTAATGGAAGCTTAAACTTGGTTGTAAGTTTCCAAGGTGGTAAGCCCAGGCTCGTGTCTTGTGCTGGTTGTAATCCCTTGGCAGTAATTGGTTGCAGAGTTGTTGAATTGTCAAAGATTGCTGATATGACTCAGGATTTCCCTGAGTTTAATGGGCTACCTAAAGAAGATGTGAATCGGTTCCTGGAAAAAATAGAGTTTTTAGCATTCTGGAAAGGTAAAGACGATCCTGGCATGCTCCTGAAGATCCTTCCTTTCTGTTTGCAAGGAGAGGCAAAGAGAGGTTTGAAGGTTATGTTGTGTCCTTGAAGATGGATGTTCCTCCAATGCAGTTGGAATATCATGGTACTAAGCTTGCCCTTGTGACTCAGTTCAGCAGGGTGAAAGCTCCTGAATTGGTATGGTAGGAGATTTTAGCTCTTCATCAAGGGGAGGACCAAGCTGTCAATGGCTATGTTGCAGATTTTCCAAAACTTTTGGAAGTCTCTAGGCAATGAGGCTCCCCCCACAATGTTGAAGAAGGAAAGATTTATTTCCGGTTTGAAGGCACCAGTGCAAGTCAAAGTGGAGCTAAAATGGCCCTGCACTTTTGAAGATGCTGTGAAGACTGCTAGAGAAAAGGAATGGAAGATGTTCAGGTTAGGCTTAATCGATGTGGCTTCCTTGAAGGAGAAACCCAGATCTCTAATGCCTGTTTATGCTATGATGTCATCAAATATGTATGGTATGCCATGTGAAGTCAATACTGTTCACGCTGATGAAGCCAAAAGTAGGGAGCAAGCTTATCCTTTGATGGAGCCCAAACAGGATGTTTTGGATGTTCTTGATGAAGGTGGACCAAGGAATGTCTCACCCAATGATGTACTGGCTGATGGTGCTTGTGTGTTTAATGATGTTCTTACATGTACTCCTTTGAAGTCTATTGCGCCTGTCACTGTAAATGATCACACAAGCCTTGAGAACGAAGAACCTTTTCTACTTCAGGAGGTATGTTTTGAAGAGCCTTTCCAAAAAGACCTTGAGGGAAGCCTTGGGGAAGAACCTGAATTTCAAGCCATTTACGAAGAAATTACCTTCCAAGAAGACAATGAAGAGGATTCCAATGTGTATAGCTCCGAGGAGGAGAAGCATATAGTCTCTTTCATCAAGAAAGAGGAGCAGGAGTCATGGATAGATGCAGTGCAAGGTGAGGTTTTAGGCAATTCATGGGATGAGTTTATGGAGTTGGCGTATGAGGCTGAAGAGGAGTTGTTGGGCGAGTATGATGAAGCTTCGATGAAGACCTCAGAAGACCTTAAAAGGAATGTGATTCCACAAGGACTGACGGAAGATGAAAAATTTTGATGACAATGTTTTTTCAATGCTTGCAAATGATGTTGATGAAGGATCCAATGTTTTGCCTATGGACCCTGATGCTTGTATAGACAATGAAGATGCCTTGTGTCATGGGAAATCTCAGGAACTGCGTGGTGCAATAGTGCCTAATCCAGAAGTGCAAAAATATGTGTTCAATATCCTTCATGAAGATGTGCCTTTGGACACTATGTGCCAAGATGTCAGCATAGATCTGATGGGGATGGAAGATGGTTATACATGGAGCTCTTTTGCAGAAGAAGGGAAAAATGATGTCAGGTTTTCCTGGCAATGGTATTATGTGCAAGTAAATACAGGTACTGAATTATATGGGGCCTTTGGTGGAACTCCGCAAGTAAATACAGGTACTGAAGTATATGGGGCCTTTGGTGAAACTCCAAATGCCACTACAGGTAACAGAACTTGGAAGGTTGTACACGTGGCCTTATGACTGAGGGAAGGAGATGAAGTTTGGAGCTTTGCAAAGACCCATGGTGTTTGATCCAGGGGATAGATCCATTCAGATGCAGGCGATAAGTTGGGGAACTACAAAGCAGAGGATGTATATGATGAATAAGACAAGGTCATGAAGACTGCTATACATAAATGTCTTAGCAGCCTAGGGGTGGGCAAAACATGTTAGGAGTTTTTGGTGAACCAAAAACCACATACAGGAGTGGCCAAGGCTATGTGTGTCAGGCCTTAGTATGCTCAGATGCTTGCGGTTTTTGTTTTTTGCTTGTGCATATTAGGTTTGCATCCCTGCCCATGATTGGTGAGGGTGCACTGGCATTATGGTTTCGCTGTGGTTGCATGAACTCATTATTGTATATTTATAGCATGGTGTTGGACGCATTGTGTGTGTGAGTAGCACAGCTCAGGAAATGATGATGTGCTTTGCCAAGAGCTCTCCATGATTGCTGTGCTTTGAGCTCAGTGGTAGTGGCACCTTGGTAACACTACTTGGAGATAGCAAACTCTGGCAATGGTTGCCCATGAAGACTGGGTGCAGGGGCTCAATGCCTTGGAAACTTGTCAATGAGGAGGCTATTTTGATCTTGACTGATGTGATGTGGAGTTGGAGATGGCCGAGCATAGGTAGCATGAAGGTATGGTCAGATTCTTTTAGGCTAGTGGTGGCATAGAAACAAGTGGCTAGTAGTGGTAGTGGGGAGGCCCTCTTAGCATGCGAATAGGCGCATGATATGAAACTTCAAAAATTTTAAAACTAAGGTTTTAAAACCTTAGTAGCCCATGGAATAAGGAAAGGCAGCGACAGCCCACATAGCCTCGTGTGAAGGAAATCGGCGGCGCCCATACTGATTGCAAATCTGGAAATTTCAAACAGAAATAGGATAGCATGTGGTAGTGCTGCATGGAGGTACTGCTGTAGCAGCCGATGGCGTGAAGGACGGCGGCTGTACTGAAGCCATACTTGGAAAAAACATGGGCAGATTATGGGTGGCATTTCTGCAGCTCATCGTTGAAAAATATGGCATGCTAACCACATGGCGTACTTGCTTCTTTTGCCTTGTACTTCTGATCATAACGTGAGCTTGCATTATAAAATGATGGGTCCGATTGAAGGAAAGAGAGGGTGGTGAAAAAAGGCCGTCACCTGTCGAAGTGAAGAGTGGAAGAGAGGAGGAGGTGGAGGCCCTTATGCCGCTGTACTGGAGCTAAAGAAGGAGTGAAGATCATCATCGAGTTGGCATCCGGTGTGAAAGCTGAAGCACTGCTGAATTTTCAGCTTCTCGGGCGATCATGGCAAGATATTTGAGAAGAGAACCCCTCATACTCTTGGCTCCCTCTTATAGCCATTCAACTCTGGAGTACTTGAGGCTCTTGGTGGAGGAGCAGTTGTTCTATTAGAAAAAGTATGGCCGTATCTTGAGTGGGGGTTTACTTGTAAATGTACGGCCGTTTACTTGTGAATGTTTACTTGTGAAGGAACGGACGTAGTCTGTGAAGGCACAGACGGATGCTCATCACACGCTGACTGGCAGGTGTCTTAACTGTGCGGAAATGGCATATCTTCTGACAGCCGCCTTCAAATATTCCCCTGATAGTTCAATTGTACCATTTTTATGCCCTTTTTAATGCACATTACTCACATTTATGAGCAGATTTGGAAAGATTCTCCCACAGGAAGTGAACGGGCATGGCTCAAGAAGGTACGGCCGTACCTTTGTGAAGTGAACGAGGTCGTTCACTTCTCAGAGATGCAACCCGAGACTGAACTATGCCTAGTTTTTTCTTGGTCTTTCCCTAATTTCTCCCCCTTAATGATGATTTTTTAGCGTTTTATTTTTATGGATGGCTTAGGCATAGTCCCAAGCTACCCAATGATGCATGGAATGCCTAATTAATCCTAATATCCTAAGATTAATGGTGGGATTAATCTAATATGCAATTTTTAACTGCTTGAAGAAAAAACCAAAATTAATGGAATTAAGAGAAAGGTTAGGGCACACACTTGTAGCTTCTCAAGACAAATTTTCGGATATACAAATGAGTACAGTAGAAGTTCCAATGTAATCCAACTCCCACTCGTGTGTGGATGGTAGCCAACTTAACGGCAGGCTACCACGGACATGTCCAATTGTAAGTGTTTCTGTTAGAAATATTGGCAATTCCAACTCGTTAAAACTTTTAAATAAGGAATATTTAATGAGCTTATTTTCAAGGTCTGTTAAGAAAATGTTCAATGCCTGGGAGGCTTTGCGCTTTTGTTGTAGCCTCCGGACCTCCCCATGCTCCCAATGCTCCATTGCATTTCATTGTATGAAGAAAAGCAAAATGACACAAATCAAACAAACATCCATAAGTAACTCCTACCGGTGGATTTGCATTCTATCTTGGCAAATCAAGACTAGCTCAGGAATAGAATGTGGAGGACCCTAAGCTAAGTACCCCGAGCATTTTTCTTTTTCTCTCTTCTTTTTTTTTTCTTTCTCTTTTCTTTTTCTTTTTGCGTTCTCCGTCCCTTCCTTTCCTCTCTTCTCCGCCATCTCTAGCCTGTCCTCGTCTCTTCGACAGCACCCTCAGGTTGTGGTTATTTCTTCATTGTCTCGGCAAGTTTCGACCTCTTCTTGTCTTCGTTCCCAGGAGGACTCCATGGCAGCCGCTCCCCATCCCGGTTGCCGGCCGAGCACCAAAGCTGAGCGTCGCCACCGTGTGCGCCAGGCTGGCAACATGCAGGAGGATTCGGTTCTGTCAGAGAACCGTTTCGAGCACTTATCATAGCACCCACCCGCAGACGGCAGGCCCCCTCCAGTCACAGAGAGGGTCCCCCCAGCCCCCCCCCGAGGTGGCGGCCGATTCCTCGTCTCGCGACTTCTCCTCTGGCCTTCAGTGCCCAGTGGGGTAGGTTGACACCACCCTCGCTTCGTCGAGCCTTCCCCCCAGCAACCTTCCTCTCCGATGGATACCTCTTAGCAGCATCCCTCTCCAGCCTCTCCGCCTTCCAACTCCCCCTCCCCCTCCCCCTCCCCCACCCTCTCCTCTGACTCTGCCCGCAGTCACTCCATTTTCCCCTTCCTCTTTCTCCGTGGCTACGATCCCTCCCCCCTCCACCTCTCCAGAGCATTCCCGTCGGCCCCCTGCAGCCCCTGACCTGGAGAGGAGACAGACGGCGAGTACCTTTTGCCGCCTGATTCATTGTTTCTCAGAGCCGGTGGAGATGACCATTGCGGCCTCACCAATGAGGGTTCTCCCACCAGAGTCCCGAGGCGGGCCCCCCCCAGGATCTTGGGGCAGCCTGTGGATTATAGTTTCTTTCGGTGTCTTCCGACGGAAGGGACAGACAGGTTCGAGGAGACCATAGCCCCTATTCGGGTATGTGTGGTCTTCCACCACTCTAGACCCTCTACGCCAGAGAATGGCACGATGATCTTCTCTTTCCCCTTGAGCGCAGCCCCCGAGACAGAGTGGGATCCAGAGTTGGTGGCCGCTACCATATAGGATCAGGCAGTTGAGCTATCGCATCATCTGCAAGATCTTTGGATCATCGATGACTTACTCATCTATGGCCTTTGGCCAGGATGGAGCTTGGTGGATCTGCCCATAGAGACCAGGGAGGGGAGATGGTGACCTCCAGCTTGGAGGTGCTGCTTTTTGTGTTCATGCATACCTTCCGCAGTACCTCTCCACCCTTCTTACAGATACCTCCATTGTGATCGATGGAGCACGGAGTATGCATACTCTCGCGCGCTCGGGCAGAGTGGCAGTACATGGAGGGTAGGATCCACGTCCACTTGACACAACTCCGCACTAGGACAGATTGTGACTATTCCCTTGCTAAGCCTACGCCCAAGACTCTTCGAGTGGAGGGCGGTTCCGGTAGTTCCGCCTCACACAGAGATTGATATGAGGATTGTCTCATGGAACGTTCAGGGCTTAGGGGGGGCCTCAGTGCTTTCAGAGACGAGGCCTCCTTAGAGGAGAGCTACATTGTGCTATGGTGGGGGGATGTATCGACATTCTTTTCCTTCAGGAGCACCATCTTACCGAGGGGCGTACCCGCCGCTGTGGGAAGATTCTACCAGGCAAGAGTCATACGTTTTGGTCTCCATCCTACGGCCCTTCAGGTAGGAGTGTGTCTCTTTGTTAGTGAGCAGCTTCTGACAGGGTCAGGAGTCATAGTTCGAGGACGTGCTCAGTGGGTTACCATTATGATTGGAGAGGATAGCATTGGCTTCCTCAACATTTATGCCCCGAATGCGGCTGTAGGTAGAGCTATCTTTTGGAGCAGTGTCCGACAGGCCCTTCCCCAGGTTGATTTTTGGTGCATGGGCGGTGACTTCAACATGATAGAGGCAGCAAAGGACAAACTTGGAGGTGGCACGGTCACTATCTCCGGGGTGGAGTACTTTGCATGGGAGGAGGAGATATTGATTCTTAGGGGACAAGACCCTTGGCATATTCCAGAGTTTGGGTGCAGCCGTGAGAGTCTTAGCTTTTCTCGATCGGATAGGCGGATCACTGGCCCCAACCTCTCTCTGTTGGACAGGTTTTATGTTGACGAGTGGGCTTGCAGCTGCTGTGGAGGCATGGTTGGTATTCTGGCAGGCACTACATTTTCAGATTATGCCCCAGTTATTCTATCCCTTGAGGACCCATGGAGGCATGACATACATGCGAGCTCCAGAATTCCAGACAGCCTCATTTAGAACCCTGAGATTTGTAGCTGGATTGAGCAGATATGGGCGGGTCTGGACTTTTCCTCAGGATCTACAGCGTGCACTTTTGATGAGGGCCTTGGGGAGGTCAGTATTTTTTTGCAAGAGGCGGCCCAGAGTAGATTGGAGGGATTTCGAGAGCAGGAGAGGAGTCCGAGGAGGGGCCTAGCCTCTTTACAGCGTCTTTAGGAGAGTTCCTCGGACAACCCGTGGATTGAGAGTCAGATCGCTGTTGCCTCCACGGAGATTCGGTCCATTAAGGAGAGGAGGGTGGAGTATAGATACCATGCCAAGGCCTCATTCTAGACTCAAGCCGGTGACAAAGTTACTGGAGACTTTTTTGAGATAGCCGGCCCTCACAGAAGGAGAGACGGTATTCGTAGGCTACGTGGCCAGGATGGAGTTATTGTTTCTGATTCCCCGTAGGTGAGAGCCATTGCCACGGATTTCTTCCGGTTTCTTCTCACTGGTACCCCATTATCCCCCCAGGTGATGGATGTGCGCGAGAGAGTCTGGAGGCACACGAGAGAGGTGGTTCCCCCCTCCCTTCGGTCTTTCTTATTGGCTCCTTTCACTGCAGAGGAGCTAGCGGAGGTGGTGAAGGCATTACCCAAGGGCAAATGCCCGGGGGTGGATGGGCTTCCTGCTTCTCTCTTTCTTCACCATTGGGACCTCATGGAAGGTGGCCTTCCCGTCGCCTTCAATGAGATTATGCTCACAGGTGCCATGCTAGAGAGGCTCACAAAGGGCTTGATACATTTGATTCCCAAGGAGGGTGGTGATAGATTGGAGATTTGGCAGTGGAGACCCATCACTCTTCTAGGGACGGCCTACAAAATTCTGGCCAAGGCCATCAACAGGCGACTTTAGCCTTCCCTTCCAGACTTGATCCATGACACTCAAATTGGTTTTCTTCAGGATCGAAGTATTGTGGACAACATCTTTACCTTTTGGGAGGTGAAAGCTTCGGCGAGGATGCGACAACAAGACCTCATTGTGCTACTCCTTGACTTTGAGAAAGCTTATGATAGGGTGGATTGGAGCTTTCTAGAGGGCACTATGAGCCGGATGGGATTCCCCATGGAGTGGATTCACGGAGTCTCAGGACTTTATTCAGCATCTCACAGCTAGGTTCTCATTCATGGAGCCCGAGGCGATAGATTCCCCCTTTCCCACTCGGTTCGATAGGGCTATCCTTTGGCACTGTACCTCTTTCTATTTTTGGCCGAGGCCATGAGTAGTTTTCTTTCCGCGCAAGAGACTGGACTTCAGGGATTGCGCCTTCCCCTCTGCACGCAGGAGGAGCTGCTAGACTCAGAGTTTGTAGACGACACAACAGCCTACCTTGCTGGAGATGTTGGGAATCTCCAGAGATTCGTGGAGGCGTTAGAGATTTTCTGTTGTGCATCAGGAGCAGAGGTCAACTGGCAGAAGTCGTGTGGTTTTTGGGAGGGCTCATCACCCACCTCGACTTGGCGACTAGTTGAGGCTTTCCAGTGGATCTTGAGGGGCACTCCAGTCCAATACCTCGGCTGCCAGGTTGGCATTGATATCTCTGCTGAGCAGCAGCTCACTCCGCTTCTTTAGAGTATTCGGAAGAAGCTTCTCTACTGGATCTCGGCGAGGCTATCCCTAGCAGGTTGAGTGGTGGTGGCGAACCAGGTACTGCTTGCCACCATGTGGTACATCACCTCGTGTTGGGCCTTTTATCGGGATTGTATTGGCTAGGTACAACGTTTGATCCGGAACTTCTTTTGGGCCGGAAGTGATGGGAGGCCAGCCAGGGCCAAGGTGGCATGGAGAGTGATCATTCAGCCACATAGCAGAGGGGGGCTAGGTCTCATTGATCCAGCTATACAGAGCCGTGTCCTGTTGGGTAAGTTGATTGTGAGAGGACTCCAACCCGGTGGTGAGCCTTGGAAGGATTTCCTCTTGGCCCGGATTTCAACTTGCACTCCGAGCCTTGGAGGTCCGTGGCCGCAGAGTACTAGATGGATCTTCACAAAGATGCGAGCCGTGGTTTTAGTCCTGCCTTTGAGAACAGATTCGCAGCCAGTCTACTTCGTGCTTGGGATCATCTTAGGCCAGCCCTCAAACAGATTGTTCCAGTGGCCTCAGAGGAGAAGCTTTGGCAGCCTTTGGTTTGGAACCCCCTGATCCGTTTACGTAGTGGCCACATGATAGGGGCCTGATCGCACATATCCTGGGGTGCCTTGAGCATGGGACCAGCCAGGTCTCTTGGAGATTGGGTTGCACATACGCAGTTACCTCAGGAGGAGCAGGAGAGAGGCCTGACAGGGATCCGAGGTAGAGATAGGCTCAGCATCGACATTGACTCAGCTATTCCTCCGGAGTGGCTGACTCCTATTCCAGACTCGACCCCCCCCCCCCCCCCCCCCCCCCCGATACGGCTAGGTGTGTTCACCAGACACGATATTCTTGTGGCGGTCTATGGAGCAGATGAGGACAGTTGTCTGCTCACTTTTTCTATTGCATTACATGGCAGATTAGAGAGATCAGAGCACCCCTTGGAGGATTTCAGAGGTTGCACCTTCAGAGGGTGAGGGTGGTTTTTGGGCACGTGCATGGCACATAGATCCAGCACTGGCCAAGGTGGCCAGGGAGAGATTTTGGCGGTTATGGATTTGGGAGTGCCAACCACTCACACGGTTGCAGTGGGACCTTGGAGAGTGGACATGGCATGATCCCACAGATCGGGTGGAGACTCTGGATGCCCCTTTCTTTGCATATATAGCGAGGCCGGCCGCAGGATCCAGATGTCGAAGATAGATGGCACACCGGCAATAGCAGCACATTGGCAGCCTCATGGCCTATCATAGTGCTTCCTTTCAGATTTCTGGAAGATGCTTTGGGACAGCTTTCGGCCGAGGAAGATCACTCTCTTCCTCTAGTTGATGGCACATAGGAGTCTGGCAGTGGGTACTTGGTTGGTAGTTGGAGGGCGGTCACCAGCTTGCCCGAGGTGTGGCCACCCCCAGGAGTCTCAGCGACATTGCCTTTGGGATTGCCCGAAGGCTCAGCAGATTTGGTAGCGGATTCTCCGCAGCTTTGCTATGGACAGGGCATCGACCCGGATTATCACTTGGGGTACTGTTGCTTGGGCCACCAAGGCTAGAGTAGTCAGGACTTATGAGGAGGATGGGGGAGGCCATGCCCTTCAGGTCTCCCACCATCGTATTGCAGTAGTACCAGTCACAGCCCCACCTGCAGGTGTTTGGCGTCCAGGCTCATGCTAGCGTTGGGAGATTTGCAATAGCATAGTAGCCTGGCACATCTGGTGTGCTAGATGTAGCGAGGCCATCGAGGGTACCCACATTCCGCCAGCTGAGACCATCAGGAGCATATGGCTTGATATCATTCACACCCTCCGTGGTCAGTGGGGGAAGTTGCAAGGAGGTTCTGACTGCATGCGGAAGCGACGGGAAGCCTTCTTCTTGAAACTTTGGAGGCCTAGCCCTTTCCTCACAGATAGAGGCGGTGACCCCATTTGGCACTATAGACCACCTGTGTGGTTGTTTCTATCAAAATATGCAGCGGAAATGATAACCAAATCTGAGACCACAAGAGCAAGTAGAGTGCAGAAAATAGACAGCACAAGAGAAGGAGAGAGATAGGCGTATAACTCTTCTCTATACACAAGATCTCGAGGAAAAACTGAATGAGTACAATGTGGGGCAATGGGGCCTATTTATATGGGCCCATCATGCAGTCGGCCAGCACTAGTGGCCCTCACGATTGGGCACATCTAGTCGGCCAGCAGAGAAAAATACCACGACCCCTCTTGATGAAGTCGGCCAACTCCTGGTACACATGAGTGCAGTTGGCCAGCATCAGAGGCTCCTGCCAGCCTGTGTGGCAGCTACCCACATCATGGAAAAAATGGAAAAAAATGGGAAAAAAATACGGGGAGTGAGGAAAAATGATAAAACACCTATACAGGGCGGGCACACCCACAACAGAGGCCCTGGTGTCTGATAAAGATAGGAGATGACTTCTAACACCCCCTCTCAGCTCCTGGGCGTGAAACCAACCACAGGGAGCTGGGGTGCCGCTTGAGCAAATCGTGAGATAGCGACTTCTTGAAGAGGTCCACCGTACTGTCCTCCGTCGAACAGAATTCTAGCAAGATGTCATCAACAACGATCTGTTCATGAACAAAGTGCCTCTGGATGACCATGGGTTCCTCCAGTGGAAGCCCAATCCTGCAATGCAACCTCTACAACCTCACCACCTCACAAGTAGCATCACAAGCAGTCCGGTACTTTGCCTTTGTCGTCGACAAGGCAAAAGATGACTGTCTCTTACTGCTCCTAGGCCTGAAGTAGATCTCCTCGTGTCCGGATCTCCTCCCCAAACTGAGTCACACCCACTGTGGAGTCAGACTCCATAATCAATCCCCCTCCTGTGTACAAGAGTCCATGATCCTTCGCATGCCGCAGAAACCACAGGATACGCAATCTTGCCTCCCAAAGAGTCATCTACAACCATGAGCTCAACAGCCTCATCAGGAAGCTCACGTCCAATCTGGTGTCTATCAACAAGATCAATAAACCATTCTGCTTCTGAGTCAAAGAGGCATCACGCTGCTCACAAGGATCAACACCTGTTACGGTGAAAAACCAAGTCCTGGAAACCTGCTGAAGACCATGCAAGGCCTTCTGAAACGTGTCAACCACCCCCTCTGAATCTGGAACCACAAAGCCTGGGGTATGCACCTCCTTGTGCAAGTAATCAACTGCCACCTGCCTGGCTTTCCAAAAGGTCCCCGTGGAACATCCTCATCTACAGAGGAGGTTCTTTGTCCCGAATACTACGAGACATCAGAGCATAAGTGACCTGCTCAGTTTCCTGTGAGTGACTGACGAACACAAGAACTACCAACATTAGTATTGGAGAGTTCCTGCCAACAGTTGCCATCTACTGGCAAGCTATCCACCATCTGGTCTCGGAAAGCTTGTACTTGTAGTGTATCCACACTTAAGTGGCCATTACTAGACTGCCACTCATCACAAACCTAAGGACCTGGGAGAGAGAGCGCTTGTAAACTCCATTCTGCACTCCGCCTTCCCAAACCACCTGGCCTGTTGCTTTGTCCCGGAGTGCAACAAAATGCTCATCAAACTCCACCCGTACGCCAGTCTTGCAAACCTAATGCACTGACAACAGATGAAAACCAAGTGACGGAACATACAACACCTGGGAGTAATGCTTCCCCCCTCTGCCCATTGGGAACTATCTCCAACCTGCCCTCACTGTGAACTGGGATAGTGGATGTATCCCTTGACTAGAATACCTGCAGAGATCCTGTAAATCGCCTTCCTCTTGTAACTTCTCTTCCCGAACAGTCCAAACAGACCACCAATCAGCAACGTAACTACCCCCTCTTGCTCAAAAAATTCCCAAGATCTATCAAGAGCCTAGGGCTCTGATACCATGTCAAAATATGCAGCGGAAATGATAACCAAATCTGAGACCACAAGAGCAAGTAGAGTGCAGAAAATAGACAGCACAAGAGAAGGAGAGAGATAGGCGTATAACTCTTCTCTATACACAAGATCCTGAGGAAAAACTGAATGAGTACAATGTGGGGCAACCTATTTATATGGCCCCATCATGCTGTCGGCCAGCACTAGTGGCCCTCACGACTAGGCACATCCAGTCGGCCAGCAGAGAAAAATACCACGACCCCTCTTGATGAAGTCGGCCAGCTCTTGGTACACATGAGTGCAGTCAGCCAGCATCAGAGGCTCCTGCCAGCCTATGGCAGCCACCCACATCATGGAAAAAATGGAAAAAAAATACGGGGAGCGAGGAAAAATGATAAAACACCTATACAGGGCGGGCACACCCACAACAGAGGCCCTGGTGTTTGATAAAGACAGGAGATGACTTCTAACAGTTTTCCCCCCCTCCCCCTGTATGAGATAGCCTTCTCCTCATAGAGCGGCCAGCCAGAGGAGAAGCATCTCTCCCCCTTATGATCACTTGTTTCTCGCCCTTATAGGCGAGCTTATATTTAGCCCTTCGTGGTTGTACTTAGCCCTTTGTGGCTGTTTTCTCTCTAACTAATTGAAGGATCTTTTTCCCGGAAGAAAAAAAAAGATGCTACCCCGAGCAGCGGTGCCAAAGATGTTCACCTAAATGAGCATACTCCTTGCATGAGAGAGGAAGAAGAGAAGAGAAAGGAGACAATGCAAGGGTCGATTCAAGAACATGCACTTAGCCAACCCTAATGAGGGTTAACTCCTCGATGTGAAGCCATTAGGGGCTCACTTCACCACCACTTGTGTCACCCAATTGGAGCTTTTCTTAATCTAGGTAGGGAGCATGAGAGAAGGAGCTATGGAGAGCTCTACTCCTATCTCAATGCCTTGGTGTGTGCAAGAGAAAGAAAGAGAGATCAAGAAGAAGGAGAAGAGGCAAGAAAGGGAGCATCACCTACAAGCACACACATACGACCAAGCAAGCAAGCATGTATACACACAAGCTCACCACCATAGACACGAGAGTAAAAAGGGAGAGAGAAGAAGACTCAATTGTGATAATGGGATTGTATATCCTTTTCATATTTCATAAGTCACTTAATATATATCAGCTCTCTTTTTATAATGGCTGGCCGCCTGTTTAACAATTGGGGGCCCAAAATTGGTTCTTCTAGCTCTATGTACACCTAGGCTTGTGCTCATGGTAGGCATTACACATGTCATAAGCTCGGTCATCCCATATCTTTTACATGAAGCGCTAATGTTAACCATTGTAGTTAGCAAAGGAGCTACAAGCAAGCATGACTCTAAGAAAGACGCGGAAGGGTTCCTAGATGATAGTGGAAGAGTTTTAACGTGGCACTGGCCACTGCCAAAGCGAAGCCAACAAAGAGAAATGAAACCTTATAGATAGTCAAGAAAATGGACAGTGAAGACATGGTAGCTAAAGACAAAATGAACTGGGTCAAGGGGGAGCAGGAAGTCAAGGAAGCACAGCAAGTAGAAATGAAGCAGATGTTGGCAGAGTTAAGAAATCTCAGTGGAACTGCACCAGCCTAGGAAGTGGACAAAATCAGAAGAGAGCTGGCTAGTGTACGGAGTGCAGCAGCACATGAAATGAAGCAGGAAAAAGCCTTACTAAGGCAAGCATGCCAGAATCTACAACATATAGCCACCCATGCAATGCATGATGGATGCACCGTCAGGTTGGGTGGATACAAACAAATTCATAAAAGAACATGCAACAGAGGAGAGGATCCTCCAGGCCCAGCCGCAGGAAGTAGCCAGACCAGGGCCGATGGAGTCCTTGACGAATCCTGTAGGTTCCAACAGACTGGCCTCACGCACATTCCCCGGCGAAGGCCCAATGACGAAGGCCGCAAACACTTGATCCAGAGCTGTGAAGGGGAGTGGCGGGATGTCATGACTCGCAGTCTAGTGTAAGGAGGCAGAAGCTCATGCAAAGGGTGACGATGCTAGTGCCCCTCACCAGGGGACCAGACTAGCAGAAAGGAATAATAGAGAGCCGATGGGACGCTGCCCCCAGGTCGAGGAATCCGGACGGCCGCCATAAAGATGGGCATGAAGTACGGGAATTAGGAGAGGAGCTTTTGGAGTTTACAGAGCCACATGCCTTTGCTGCCGAGATGGCTTTGTCTGCCATGAATAGGGCAAGACTGAGCTTTCCAAATGCTAAAGTGATTGAAGTGGAGCACAAGAGGCCGGAAGAGAAGGCAAGACTTGGGCACCTTGAGGCACTAATGCACCAGCTGTTACAGATAGGGTAGAAGCAAAGAGAGGGAGGATTGTACCAAGCAACATTGTATGTTTGCTAAATTGTTTGGCCTTGTGAGAAGAAAGTTTCCCTGTATGACGATAGCCAGCCGCTGGTGATGGAGTCAGGAATCTTATGTTGCCTAGTGAGAGTTGGAAGCTAGACTGAGTATTCTGGAGCACACAATTGTCTTTTACTTAATGGTTCGTTCTATTATGCTCATAATGTTCTATCTGTGTACTGTCAGGAGTGCTTCTATTCATATTGTGATGCGCCAACATGTCCACTTTAACACCGTTGAGTCTTTATTTTGCACTGTTTAGGCATGGAAATGAGCACTACAATTCACAAAAACGTGTCTTTCTTGCACAATTAATGGCTGTAGGCATTGCTAGCAGAACCCACGTATTGTCCACTTGGAAATGTTGATGCGCTGGTAACCATGGATTAGAGGTACTTGGATTGCTTTACGGATATGCTTGTGTGTGTAGATCTTTGGCGGACACTCAAGGAAGTGCGATTCTTGCTTTGGGGTGCACTGGGTGCCTGTCTGCTGCAGTATTGAAACTTCCTGCCCATCCTGGTGTAAATGGTCATAATAGTGACATGACATTGTCGTCCTAGAGTCCAGTCCTCAAAGAAAACAAAAGTAGGGGGGGGCAAGGCAGGACACCGGTAACTGTGTTGGCAGCTGTGCAGCAGTAATTTTTATTGTGACACTATTTGTCTCCATCAAGGGAGCCCTTGGGGTCTGATGGCCTGCACTTGTCCCATGGTTGCGGTGCGCGCGGGGGGGGGGGGGGGGGGGGGTGCAGGAGGTGTCTTTCTCGATGGGGGTTACGGTGGCTACTGAGATGGCCTTTGCTGCTGAGGACATTGGGTCCTAGGGTGTCCAATCTGGTGAAAAAGGCTCTACCATTCTTTAACTCTACCTGCAGTGGTCACACTGAATATAAAAAAGAAAAAAGAATGCCAATCTGTCCCATTGTACTGCTTTATGAAATAGCTTGTAATGCTTCTGGAGTCACACCTTCAGGAGTTTTTAAGGTCTCAACTTGTTTTTTAATTGTATTCATTATCAGGATGAGGGCTCAAAATTGGAATTGATTATTTTTCCTGTTAATTTTTGCAGCTCTGCAGCACTCTTGTACATGACAAAAGTGAAGCTATTGGCACGAGAAGGGAGGACTGTTATAGCTTGCTTCCGTGAACTCAACGAGAATATGTTCGAACTCTTTGATTATCTGCTGATCCTAGGCAGTGGGAGAACTGTATATTTTGGTGAGACGTGCTGTGCAGCAGAGGTGTGTGAACCAAGGTCCACATGCTAAATCTCTTACAAAGAAAAAAGGTGGATGCTGTAAATGAAAATTAACCATTGCCTTTTTTGCGCTGAAGACATTTTAGGTTATGTTAAAACAATAAAAAATGATAAGAGGAAAGCTACAGAGTGATAATATCTACCACAAGAATATCAAAAAGGTCACAACGGCAGAGGAGACACATTGATACCTAATGGCCAGATAGAGGGCCTCTCTTTCTTTTAGCTTGGCAGCTTTTTTCGCTACATGTTTCAGCTGCTACATGGATTCATTGTAACATTGTCATTTTTGTGAATATATATATATTTAGATAGATTGTTTTATCTTTATTCCATGACACAGTTACTTCAAGGATGTATTGGAACAGCTTTGGTCTCAAAGGCCCTTTGGTCTTAGACGCTATTATATCTATTATACGTGTGTTGGCCTTATGGCTACCTTCTACCTCTCTAGTCACATGATCATCTCATTGTATAGGTAGCTAGTTTGTTTTCTTTTCCATGAGCTAGTGATTTCATGGATTATTGTGACACCTTTTTTTTGGGTCCCATAAATCCTTTGAGCCTTACATGGCTGGTTTTCCTTTCAGCTCTAGTTGGGTTCTTTAAAACGTTTTTTCCATAGTTAAGTCACTTCATATACAGTGCGATTTTTTGATCATATCGACCCTCTGGTCTTTTGTGAACGTTAATAGAACTAACTTTCTCGTTGTGTGTGTGTGTGGAAACAAAACCTAAAGAAAATTTGGCATAGTAAATTGCCACTCAAATGTAGTTGTTTTTATGGCGATGCTTGTTGGGAGTGCTCCCAGTTGGAGAACTTCTTGAAAAAAGACGGACAGCTGCACCGAAATGTCCTTCTTGCCCTTGCATAAAGGAAACAATGATGCATCTTCTTTGGTCTTGTCCGTAGACCAAAAGTTGCCTTTGCCAAATTCTCATTTTCTTCGGCTCAGGTTTCCAGGGTATTCCTTCTCTAGTTTTTTTTGGATCTTTGGCAGATGGTCTTCCACAATGGATCATTCTCAACCCTTTCTAATCTGGACTAGATATTGGGATTTATGGACAATTTGGCATGCAAGAAATCAGTTGGTTTTTCATTTTGTAAGGATTGAATGCTATCCTTACTTTCGTCAATCCTTGCGTTAGTCTTGGTTTGATTCCATCCACCTGGATCAAATAGATGATGGCCAGTTGGCTTTGTTTTTTTGGTGCTTTTAGCTGCTGTGCCTGCTCTTTAAGAAGTCTGCCTCTTCTTTGTGAACTTCTTCCTTTGTATAGTGGAGCAACATAACATAGCCTTTTACAAAGAAAAAAAGTGTGCGTGAAGAGAAAATTGCCTCTCAAACGACGACTTTTCTTGTGGACGTGCATTGTGAGTGCATTCCAGGTTGGCACCTTATTAGCTAAGAGACACATTGCACTTGCCTCTTGTAAGAGGTGTTCTCATCGTTGAGACAATTATTCATTTGTTATGGGGATGCTCCTCTTCTCGTGCTCTCTTGGACAGACTGTCAGGGCACTTGGGATTGCGGTTTCCGAACAACAACTTCGGGAAATTCTTCTGGATGTTCGGCCGCCTTTCTTTGCCTTTGCTAGATTACATGGTTTTCCTTTCTTGGACCATGCTTGAAATGAGGTGATTTTCTGCCATGAGGAGATCATATGCTTTCCTTTTTTTAGGTCTCTTTACCTCTCACTCCAAGATTCTTTTGACCTTGGAGATCTTTCCTCTCAACACCTGGAAGTGTTTTTCCACCGTTTCTGATATTGGAGTAGTAGCTGTCCCAACTTGGGACATTCAAATGAAGCAGTGGTTTCACAATTTAAAAAAAAGGGTGTAGGACATGAACTGAATCTTGTTGTAGCTTATAATGATGGCGTGGAAGATTGCTTATTGTTCAATGTTTGCTAAATGGGTGGATTTGTGAGATTGGTGCATTTTATGCTCTCATGATCTGTGCCGAGAGAGCTCTTTTATGGGATAAAATTGCCACTTATCCTTGGTTGACAAATGCTTTTCTGTGTGGAGACTTCAACAACTCTCCTTCCCGAGATGATAAATCATAATACTCGTGGAACCACTCAATGATAGCTATGGAAATGGTTAGCTGGCAGAATGTAACTAGAAGCATGAACATTATGGATATATGGAAGGCTGTTTGTCCTCACAAAAAGGGCTGCACTTTTCATCATAATTTGTTTACAGGTTATAGAGTGAGACTAGAAAGATGGTATCTGTTACATGCTGGCCATGTTGATCCCCTTCCTTGCCAAATGTGGGTGGATCATACATTATAGCTTGCTGACCACACCTGTATGGCTGGGGTTGGATTTTGATCTCACACTTGATGATGTCCAGTTGCTTGTTAAGCGACTTTGTTTGGTAAATATTAGATATCTTTCTCATCAACAGTATGAAGATATGATTGCAAATGTTGATGTTCTTCAGGCTGAGATCTATGAAGACATAGATATTGCTTGGTATCATTTTGCACATCGCATGCAAACTGCCATCAAAGAATATGCAAAATGGTATATGGGCATAGAAAGACAACAGCTTCTTAAGGCCAAGTAAGACAAACATGTACTCTTTCTCATGAAGGAGAAGAGTGTTCAAAGCATGCTAAGCACATGATGGCAAACAATGACCAAAGGAAGTTGCATAAACGGCAAGTCAGGTCTAGACAAAAACCTCTTCTGGATAAGGGACATTCTTCGAAATCTTTCTTTAAAAGCTTGCATGCAGCTAGAGTTAAGCAAATGTATTACCAAAACACAAAAATCTAATGGTGAATGGACTCAAAACTTGTATTAATTGGAATTTGAATGCGTATCTCATTTTCGTCACGTTTTTGCTGCTCTGGATCAAATGTCTCATACTATGATGCAAGCCCCAACAAAATTGTTGTCTCATGTTCATGCGATTATGGATCACGAGAAAGCTGATCAATTGGAAATGCCTTTTACGGAATGTGAATTGAATAAGGTGGTTAAATCTTGGGAAGATGGAAATCCCGTGGTTGGGATGGTTTGATAGTAGATTTTTTTTTTTTGGCAATTTTGGGATCAACTTGCAGACTCTCTTTTACTCATTATGAATCAATCTTGGATAGAAAGGGGCGCTCGGGCATTCTTCAGACCTTGGCAGCATGGCTTTGACCCAGCAGCGGCCGAGCAAGGAGAGCGCCTATTTCATGTTACAGTTTGCTTCCCTGGACTCCGCTGTCAGTACCTTCCGCTCCTTTCTAGGCTAGGAGCATTGGTGGGCTTGGTGCTTGAGACTGGCCCCACAGCAACTTCAGTGGTGGCTAGAACAGCTGGGCTACCTTCAGTCAGAGTTTTGGTTCCTGACATCTCCTCCCTTCCGAAGGTCATTCAGCTACCTAGGATAGGGGGGGGGGGGATGGATTGATCAGAGAGTGCAGTTTTCGGGGCTCCCGAACCAGTGTTTTATCTGTAGGCAGGTCGGCCACATGGCCAAGGCCTGCCCTCGCAGGAGACCCCGACCTTCACCGCAGCAGCAGGCCCCCGATGGCCCGCCCACAGATGCGGCTGGGCAGGCAGCCTCCGGGACACCTGCTCAGCCCACAGAGACCTCGGAGTGGCAGCCTGACAGGGGCGCCGTCGAGGGAGACAGCCACAACAGCACGCCCAGAGACCGATGCAGCAGCAGCCACAGTCTCAGCATCATTGGGTTCCCGTGAGGAACAGCTTTGCTCCCCTCCAGGAGGAGACCCCAGCGTCGACTGAGGACCAGGAGATGCCAACACCCCCTCCTTCGCCCCCACCCCCCCCTCCCCCGTCCCCCCCTCCCGCCTCGCTTCCACCTTCGCCTCCTCCCGTTCCCGCTCCGGTTTTGGTAGCGGCTCCTTCTCCACCCCCTCCCCCCCCCCCCCCTCCTCCCCCCCCGCTCGCCTCAGCGCCCCGGGAGGCCCTGGCAATTCCCTGGCGGTCACCTGCAGTCCGGCGGACACTGAGCACCGACCTTGCTCGAGCACCGCAGAGTAGACTTACCATGCGGATTCGGGCTTCACGGATATCCTATATCCGCAGTCGGCTGAGTCGTCTCGACACTAGACAACGCTCGGAGGCTTTTGATTACTCCTTCACACGGCTTTTTGGAGCGGAGGGCCCCCATGAGCGAGCACCCATCAGAGTTCATGTAGTGATACCTCCGGCCCGAGGGGAGGAGGCACTTGATTCAGTGGTGGCCTTCTCATTCCCTCTCTGTGGCCCTAGCGTCCGGGAGTGGACTCTGGATCTCGCTCTTAGCATTTTGAAGACTCAGGCAGTTGAGTTTTCTCACCATGTGAGCGATCTGGAGGTGACAGACGTGATAGGCCGACTATGGGAGTTGGCTCATTTTTTCTTTGATACCGGGAGTGTGAATGCCTCCGGGATTCGACATTTGGTGGTTCGCATAGTGGCAGACTTAGCACGCGACCCTGGATATGTATGCATACACGAGGTTGCTCTGTCTGAGCGGGAGGCAGTCGCCATGGGACACAGCCACTGGCGCCTGATCCGAGATTCTTGCAGCACACCGGGTGGGCAGATTCGTAGCCGCTCGGATGGGGACTATTCTCCATCCAAGCCGCTTGCGAAGGCCCGCCGTACGGCTGAGACAGCCTCCACCTCAGCAGGTCATCCATGAGGATCATCTCATGGAATGTACAGGGCCTTGGCGGCGCACACTATATACGTTATCGTGGTTGCTTGATGGCGCATATGGGCATATGCTGCGTGCCTCTTGGCCTGGCTCTAGGGGGACCCTGGCGAGTACGAGTGGCATGATCCTTATGCATCCCCCGAGGCCACAGAGATCACCTTTTTCCAGTTCATTGTTCGGTTGGGGAGACATATTTTGACGGCGCGGAGGATGGTCTCTCTAGCTGCATCGGAGCATTGGCGGCTACAGGGACTCTCACAGGAGTTCCTGGAGGATTTTTGGACCAGGCTCTGGCCTAGTCGACAGGCACGCAGGATCTCGACTTTCCAGTGGCTGGTTGCCCACCACAGGGGCTCTGCAGTTGGCACCTGGCTTGTCTACAGTGGTCTTTCGGCGGCCTGCGTCCGATGCGGCCACCCTTTGGAGACACAGAGACATTGCCTATGGGACTGTCCTTAGGCGTAGCAGATTTGGCTGCGGATGCTGCGCATTCTGGCCCCGCCTCTCTCCAGAGGGCATGTATACGTGGGGTGCTGCTGCTTGGTCGACTTCGTCAGGGCCTGCTATGGGCTATGAGACGGAGCAGGACAACCAGGCCATCAGATTCATTAGGGGCCAGCCTTGCCTTGTTCCTTTACTGGATTTCTCGTCTGCCAGCTGGATACAGGAGAGGGATCTACGATGGGAGCTCCTCAGCAGCCTCACCATCTGGCTCACCTGGAGAGCCCGGTGTTTTAGGGCCTTTGAGGGCAGACTGGAGCCACCAGCAGAGACTGTCCGGGGGACCTCCAAGCTCAGTGGGAAGGCAGCAAAATTCCCATTTCACTTTGGCCACTTTCTTCACCCACCACGGGTCTCCTCCTGCCCACTTAGTTCACTGTTATATGCAATTGCTACCCATTCTATGCTCTTGTATATGGACAAGATGGTTGCAAATGGCAATCTCCATGGCCTAGCAATGTGTGGTGGCTCACAGTTTCTTGCACAAGCATATATCGATGACGACTCCTTTTTTCCTAAACATAGCCCTGCTAAAGTGAAAGCACTTTTGGATGCATTGTTTTTTTTTGGCTTGGCTGCAAGATTATGTTAACTTTGCAAAATCTTAACTGCTTCTGCTGAATGCATACTCTTGGCATGAGATATTGTGGCCAGGACAAATCTTATCATCAAATCAGATTATTAGACATCTGGGCTATCCCATAGGTTGGTTGGTTTCCCTTAAGGATAAGACATGCTGGGTTTACAGAAATTGAATCACAAATTGGATTATTGGAAGCTTTCCACAAGGCCTTTGCATGTTTGACTCCGGATTGTTCAATCCATTCTTATGAACTATGTTCAGTTCTACTTGCCTCTTTTAGTTTGGACCAAAAAAGATATTGACAATTTCATGTCAAGAGCTTTGGAATGTCTATGGAGAACTACAACTAATAAAATGGTGCTCAGGCTATTAAAATATGAACTTGTTTGTATGCCTAAGATGCACGGTGGTTTGAATATTCACAACACACATTATCATGCGTTGGCTAGAAAAGCCACTATGATTGCTGATTTTCCGACAAAAACAGCCACAGGCAATTATGCTAGCCACCTTATGTGCAAATATGCAAAACTTGGCATTTGCAATGGACATTGTTCTTGGACTTTTTGATGGTAAAATACCTAGTAGTCCATATTTCACCTGGCTTATTTAGGATTGGAAACAGATCCTCACACTTGCATTGGTCTGGCAAGAATGTGGCCATGCCTTTCCAACTGGCCTCATAGAGAAAATGGGTCCTGTGAAATTTACCTCAAGGTATATGTATGAAGAGACAATCTAAAACTAATAGCTCGTCTGTAGTATGAAGTCAAATTCTATTAAGGAATGTTTTCCTCCAATGCAATCGCTTAGATATCCACCAAAGTTGATAAGCATGCTGAGCAATCCATGGGGGAGAAATAATCAACTTATATGCTCTGGCTATAGCCAACTGATCAAATGAGAGAGGCTTATAGCCAGGCATGTGCCTATCTAATTTCCAATCCATCAACCTGTTTTGTGCATTAAGCGGCAGAACAAGTTGTATAGATTGCATTATCTGCAGAATCTCTTGCCATATTGGTCTGTGATGCATGCCCAAATCATATTGACGATTTGCTTGAGGAAAGCTGAGAACTTGTCCATTCACAGGTATCTGTCTATCTAATTTCCAATCCATCAACTTGTTTTGTGCATTAAGCGGCGGAACAGGTATAGACTGCATTATCTGCATAATCTCTTGCCATATTGGTCTCTGATGCATGCCCAAATCACATTGACGATTTGCTTGAGGAAAGCTGAGAACCTATCCATTCGCCTCTATAACATCATGTACATATCAAATACCTTTGGTGGATAGAAAATAAGCCATTCGAGGTTCCAATAATGCTAGTGGTTCCTCAAAGACTCTGCTCCAGTGTATACTTTCCAAAGCCAGAGAGTTTCCACAGGGTATGAATCCTTGGCTCACTTGGAGAGGTAGTGTTTCCAGGCTCACTTTTCAGAACCTCGGACCAAGGCATGGATTTTGGATACCTTGGTACACCTGTAAGCACTCTATGGGCCCCCCTTTTGGGGACCAGACCTGAGAGATGAGGGGTGGAAGAAGATAGAGAGGCTGCAGATCATGATGTTGTCCCTCAAGATTCGGAGCAAACAGTTGGTCTTACATGAGATTGTTTACCTTAGTGACATATGCCTGATTTCAGACGTTCACATTTATACATCGCTATACACACTAGAGGATGGCTGCCTCCTCTGATTAGGCTTGGAGTCCTGGTTGCTCGATGCAGTCAGACCAAGAGGGACATCGTCGATCATGGTATTCCCAGACTTCCCGACACGGGTTTCGGGTGGGGAAACTCCGTCCCTTTCAGCACAGCCTCACCTCCTTATCTTCCGCACTCTCTCGGCAGGAGATCAACCACCTCATCCAATAGCTCTCCACCCTAGCAGGACATGGCTGTCCTGCTGGGAGCTCCCCACGAAATTACAGTTTTATAGATAATATTTTTTGTATATCTTGGAGGGTGGTTTCATTGAGGGAGCCACATACTTACAGGGGCATATGTCTCATTTCATACGGTTTGCCATTGGTCAGCTGAGAGTTTCATCACACCGCTTACGGATTGATGCTGGCAGAGCAGCAGAGGGCATCCTGTGAGAGGCACGGACCTGCAGGATTTGCATGACTGAAGAGGTGGAGATATAGGAGCACTACTCGTTTTGATGCCTGCCCTAGTATGAGATGGGAGGGAGATTTCATTGCCTGTTCCGAGATAGTTTCAGGCCCCTCTCTCGTGTCATGGAGTACGAGGATTAGAGTTGTTTGGACATATATTTACTGGAGCCCTGAGACGTGGGGATTAAGGCATAAAAAAGAACGCCAAGAAACAAGAGGGGTACAATGCCTTCATCTTCAAAGCTCATAAGAAACAGCTACAAAGGACTCTGCAGACCTTCATCTTCAACCACAGCAAGACTCACTGAGAAAGGCCTTGGACTGGCCCAAGTTCCAACAGAGCTGCAGCAAGGAATCCTAGGGCACCAATCATCCTACAAGAGCCTCTGTCACTTCTATGCACTCTCTGCTCTGAAAAAGTCCAAACCTTCTCAAGCCAATTCCCGCGTATCGTCACAAAACTCCATGTCGCAACGACTTTCAAATCCCGGCAATGGTCTTGCTGCAAACTGGCCCACCATATACGCCTTGCAGATACGCTGTTGATGATCTCCCATCTCTGACCACTCCCGGGAGACCAGGGCTCTAACGATCTGTTGGGAGAGGATACACTATCAATCCTGCAGTAAGAGAGGCGGAGAGCCTACTCCTGCTGCCTCCTTGTAGGAGAGATTGGGGCCGGTTTGAGTCACCCAAGCTAGCAAGCTCACCCTTGAGCAATTGGGTTTGAGAAAGCCTCATGATCAGCTAACCAAAACAGAGAGACTGTCTGCATCCCATATTGTGAATGATCCCTATTGGGTGATATCTGAAGTGTCGCTAGCAGTGCCTTTGCCATTGTAGAAGTGTAAAATAAAGCCAATAACCTACTTGTATAGGCAAAACCATGCCAATAAGAGCAGTTATGTGCTAATTCTTAGCTTTTCTACTCTTTTTATAGCTTTTCTCTAACCTTAGTTAATTATTGTCACAACCTAACGCTCTAGGGCCAAGGGAGTTGTGGTCAGCGGTTAGG
Source organism: Cibotium barometz (assembly GCF_041138505.1). Taxonomy (NCBI): domain Eukaryota; kingdom Viridiplantae; phylum Streptophyta; class Polypodiopsida; order Cyatheales; family Cibotiaceae; genus Cibotium; species Cibotium barometz. The sequence continues at coordinate 38,373,268 of NC_141068.1, forward strand.
TGCAGTTACTGAAGACCGAGAAGTCTTAGGTTCAAGTCCCAGCTGGTGCTTCCCCCGATGGTGCCTCGCGTGGCTTGAGCACCCCAGGAAGAATCGCCTTTGGGCAGGACTTGCCTTGGGGCCGGCACATATGATGCACCTACAGGCAGAGAAAAAATTTACTACTAGAAGGATCTGCCACCCAGAGAAAAAAACCTAATCCTCTAGAATTAATCCAAAACCTAGAGTGTGGGCATATGTCCTTATGAAATCCGAATGTGCATCCCACTAACTGTAGTTAGCTATCAAGTCCAATTAGTCCATGGATGTAACATTGCTCTCCCTTTAAAATTATTATTGTCCTCATGAATAGCCCAAGAATTCTTCGTAGTTCAATCATATGCGTGCTCTAGAAAAAGACTTCTGTCTCATAAGATCCCAGATCTTTAGAAACACCAAACATACTCAATTACTACCCCAAAGCACTCATGCAACAAGACGGTCATCAGCTCAAAATAGAGTTATCGTTTGCTTGTCTTACACAACAAGTAGTCCTCTAAAGAAACCTGCCCAAGAAGTTACCTCTACTTATATATACATTCCTGGGGTGTTGTAACAAATTTATGACTAATGAAGTGTACCACATACATTGTTAATGTATTTCCCAATAGCACTACCCAAACTTATGGTTGTGAGCTCTTGTGGACAAACTAAGGTAGTTTTTAATTGGGTTCTGTGCTAGATTGCATTGATCTCAACATAATACCTACACAAATTTATCAGCCATAAAGCTAATTGATTGTATGATAAACTAGGTTCTGTACCTAGGGTGAGTCGCATCGGGTTCACGATATGCAAAGGATGTCTCCTTTTCAGCATATACTCACTACTAGTACATTATATTATCATCCACTTTAGTGTATCCACTCCAAATGGAAAAACCCAATTTCACTCATCATTTTCTCTTTCAAAGGATATATTCCAATTAGATTCTTATATCTTGACATCAATACCTGAGACTTTTTGCCTTGTATACAATCTCCATGGCAACCCAAAACGGGAAAAAAAACAATAAATGGAGATATTCTACTCGGAAATGTATCCACTCCAAGGTATAACATGTTTCACTCAAAAAAGCTTATATTAAAAAGTCTTGGACATTGATCTTAGGACTTTAACCATTGCCAACTTCCAATATACTCAAGGGATTTATCACACTACTAATACATGATATTTAGTTTATTCCAAGGATCACACTATTATCTTTGCAGTGCCTACATCCTTGACTCTATGCCTTTCAATAACACTTTTACCGTATTGCTCGAGAATTTGGAAGTCCAATCAAAGATTCTAAACGGATTTCTTTTCCCCTTTCAAAAGATAATAATGAGGATTTAAAATCAATATGTAGAGTCCAACATGGGTTAAAGAAGCTCTGAGTTGATGTCCTTCCCGGTGGATATTTGTAGGAGCGTTAGAGTTGGAGCTAGGTAGCAAGCTTTTCAAATCCCAGACACTGTTGAAACGGTCTAGAGCTTAATCAGAATCCTTTTTCACATCATCACTCTCTGGAGGATCACTCAACACCATAGCTGCAAGATTCCTTTCTGATGGAAGAATTAGAACGTATGACACCACAGCTCACCACCCAACGGTAGAACTGAACAAGCTCATCTCTGAGCAATCAGGGTAGAAGAATGCACACAATTGGCTTACTAGTCCAAGGATGTAACATTTGTGCATGCATGCACACATGCAGTGTTCGTGCATGTAGGCTTTGTCTTTGTGTATAAAATATGTCCTTCCTCATGATAGAAATCCTTTTTTTTTGGGGGGGGAGGGGGGGGGGGTGTTAACACACAGAGATAAGTTTCTATGCTTGTATCACTCTTGACATCTGAAACCGTGACCAAGTTTTGTTGCTAACAAATTCCCACCACAAGCATTTGGCCAATAAGTAAGATCCTCTGCCAGCACTACTAAGTGTCTTTGCCAGTTTAAAAGTGTGTAACCTAACCCTTTAGGATGAATCTGAACCCCCGAGTCTAGGTTTCCATGCTTAGGATACTGCTGCCTCTTAATGTGCATCTCTACTGACTTTAGGTACTCACAAACTCTGGGTAGTCCAAGGATGCAACGTCTGTGCATGCATGCACACGCACAGTGTGTGCGCACATGTGGGGTTTGTTTGCTTATGTAAAATGTCCTTCCTCATGGGGGTGTAACACATAAAGATAAGTCTCTATGCTTGTATCACTCTTGACATTTGAAACCGTGACTGACTTTTATCGCTAACAAATTCCCACCACAAGCATATGGCCAATAACTATGAATTTAATGTCTTGGATACAGGCTTTCATTCAGCGTCTCTGAATTTTATGAATGACTGATGAATCTGACCGTATTCTTTGTGCTTTAATGTTATTTGTGTATCTACAAATACAGCACTTCACAAGGAGTGGTTTGCACAGCCCAATGGAGCAGAACCCAATCAGTTACTTTTTGCAGTTACAGAGTGCAGATTATAAAGAAATAAATGCATCCATGCAACTTCTGCAGGTAAAGTAAACAACATATGTGTTGTAACTTCAACTCACTTTATGCAGCTATCATTGTGTAAAAGAAAGTGGGTTATGCCCTTGTTAACTCCTGCAGGACCTGGAGAAAGTTGATGGTTTGGGAGTCGAGGTTCCTGAAAACATTCAGAAAACTTTAGTGGCTGTGTATGAAAACTCGGACGTATGTACAAGAATGGGGGCAAAGATCAGCGAAATCTCCTCCAAGGTAAACTGTGTGAACTCATGAGAGGCTTGCATTTCTCCACTAGTAGGAACTAATACCTTGCCAAGGTGAATATTGTGATTTACAGTATCACAGTGCAACCATGGGTACATGACAATTGTGGTATGTGGCTTCTGTTATACAAGATCATACTAGGATACCTACACTATATGATGATCCTTGTTTTTTTTTTCGCAGAAAGGTGCAGTCTTGGTGCACTTAGGTAGCCATGCAACCTTCGCTACTCAGACAGCGTCACTGACATATCGTTTTTTCTTGAGGATAGCAAGGGACTTAGGCCACTATTGGACACGGTTGATGCTGTCCATACTGGCAATGCTTATGATTGGGACTATTTTCTTTAATATGGACCACTCGATAAACTCAATTCAGGTAGGTATAACTGCGTAATTCATTTTCTTAAAAAACTGAACACAACAATGTCATACTGCGAAGCCTGCCACTTGTGCCATGCAGCCAAGCTCCCAATCCATTGCAGACTCTTGCGATTTGAATGGTGGCTCTGGTAACAGATATAAGTGAATAATCTATACTGTGCTTTTCCCCCGTTGATGGCATGATCCATACAGGTCTCCTCATAAAAGATCCGAGGCCCGTCCTCCACGAGCCAGGCAATTGTTCTCTTGTTGAGATTAATTGCCTCTTTTCAGATATGGAACATGAGCAATGAGATCCAGTGCCATGCTTTATAGGCTTCTTAAATGCCATGCTGAATGGACTTTTTGGGGAAAAACTGCATCTGGGGCATCCAGGGGTAGATTGTGTTGCACTGTGAGCTAGCAGCTAAAAACATATCGTGACCTGCCAGCTTCTGCAGAGCTTTCATGTCTCCTTGAAAAGAAATCTGTGGAGCTGTGGAATGTGATGATGCGGGTGCCTTGACAATACCAAATTGGAGGATCTGAGTTGAACCAAGCATTTGTTTTTGGCAGCATAGTCACATTGGAGGGAAGTTCCTCTGAGTATCAGTCCATCTCTGGTTCCTTGGATCCCATTGTGAATCTCTAACAAGGATGATGGAATCATCTGCCATGAACCACAAACTGTGTGTGTATGCACATCACACTTGTGTGTGTGTGTGCATTTGGGGGGAGAGTCGTCAATGGGGATCGATCTACATATTTGTGCTCCCCATTTTGACCATTAATCTTGACAGTTAAATGCTCCACGTAAACAATGGGCTTCTGCAGGTCCTATTACCCCAATGATCAATCTCTACTCACCGTCACAGAGAAAATGAAATGTCTCCTTCTTTAGATAGGAGCTTGATGAAGATCCTTGAAAGTGAGGAATGATAAGACTCTGTGGTTATATGCAGTGGTTAAGATGGAATTTTCTCCTACATAGCTACTCCGATGCTACTCAAAGGCCTCACAAGGCCACCAAAAGAAGATGCTTACTGTACACATCAGAGGAGCACATAAGAGGATTCTATGGGTAGACACTATCCATACTCATCCCAAATGGACTTATCCCACTGAGTATAGCCAGGAAGAACTGCTTTAGTCCACAACTCAATCTGTGCCAAGATCTGATTATATAGACCAAAAAATCACAGGCTGGCATGCTGATGTCTGCATGTGTAAAAACCCATCTCAGGCTAGGCTTCCAGTCTCCACACCTCCTTCGAGTGCATTGCTTAAGCTGATGTGTGAGGAGGCTCTCCTACAGATCTCCATGTTCTTCTAGTTCTTCCAGCACGGTGGACTCCCTATTAACACTTGGAGGCAGACCTTTGGTGCAGATCCTAGATGCCCATAATACACCATGGCTTTAGAGTCCAACTCAGCATTTGATATGAGGTTGCAGAGAGGCCAGAAGATTTCACAACACATCGCACGCTTGGTTGGGAGGATTAGGAAAGGGACTTGCTACAGCACTTGGGGATCTTTGTCATGGCTTACACAGTCAGGTCCTCAGTTTCTGCACAAGGAAGCAGATTCAGACACGGCCATTTTGGTTTCACAGAGGGGGCCCTCAACCTATCACCCTCGAGGAAATACCAGCGTCTATGCATTGACCTCCTCATGAACCACGGTGGCTAGGAGAGCTTCCTTTGAGAGAGTGGGTCCATGCTCTTCTTTTCACATATACAGGCACAAGGCCGTCATGGCATTCCCACCCTCCAGACTGTTTATGACAGCCTCACTTCTTTTCTGCATGATTTTGTATGATAGGATCTTTCTTTTTTAATAATTTGGTTGTACTTTATAGAAGTTCATTTTCTTGCAAAGAAAGAAAAAGAGGAGGCTTTCTAAAGGCTCATCATTTGGGTGAAGACCATAGACTTCAAGTTTGGTCGCAAGAGTGCTCTGCTTTGCATTTGCAGGTCTATGGTTCTCAAGCTCTCATGTTTAGGAAGAATGAGTCTTCCAAAGCAACCTGGCTTTGGAATCACAAGTGTGGCATAAAGTAATTGCATATGGATTATCAAAGTTTCCCAACACATGACTGTGAGAAGCACCAGCAAGATGTGATGTACAAAGCTGTGGCAATTCACAACTAGTAGTCTAGAGGGTTTTTTTAAACGGGAAGAAGATCTTCTTTTACTGAGCAAAACAGCCATAATGGCTAAGTACAAACTCAGCTTCATAAAGGGGAGCAAGAATCAAGAGACTGAAAAGGGGGCAGGCCGCTCTGGGAGGAGAAGACTATCTCATACATTTTATTTTATTTTATTTTTTTTTTGGGGGGGGGGAGGGACAACCACACAGTTGATCTATAGTGCCAAGTGGGCTCACCACCACTATCAATAAGACAGGAACCGTGATGCCAAATCCTCAAGAAGGCCTTCCGGTGCTTCCACACACACTGTCAGGGTTACCCCGAAGCTTCCCCCACTGTCCGCGGAGGGTATGAATGATATCAAGCTAGATGCTCCGATGGTCTCCACTAGTGGGGTGAGGGTGCCCTTGATGGCCTCGCCTGTAGCAAGCTCTCCAAATGTGCCATGCAACAGTAGTGCTGCAAATCTCCCATCTTTGGTTGGAGCCCAGAGTCCAATGGTTGGTGGTTGGAGCTGGAACTGGCACTGCAGAAATACAGTGATGAGAGACCTACAGGGCAAGTCTCCCACCCTCCTCATATGACATAGTGGTCTCGGTCTCAGTGGCCCAAGCAACTGTGCCGCAAGTAACTGTGTGGGAGGGGGCCCTGTCCATAGTGAAAATGCGGAGAATCCGCTACCAAAGTCCACTGCAAGGAATCTAGGCTCCGACGGATGCTCCTCTCCTGCTCTCGGAATGCCAAGAGTCTTCTCCCCTCAAACCAGAATCAAGTCCTCCCAGGCCGAGTACTCCGTGCTTGAAACAGTAGCCATGCCACCATATGTACGAGGTGAGGGCATCCCTGCCGTCCAGGCTAGAACTGAAGCGGTGGTGGGAGGGGATTCCATCACTCTCTGGATAACACCACCTATCACCGGGAGGAGGGGAAGGTATTCCTTCCTGAGACCAGGAAAGTAGATTGTCACGGGAAAGCCTGAGACGCCAGCCCTAGAGGGTCGGACACTAGGTCGAAGCCGTGCTGCCACCTCGCAAAGATGGCCTAGGCCATGTGCAGTGCAACGGGGCTTAGCTGCATGACTCTGTTCCATGATGCAGGTGAATCAAACTCAGTGATCTTTCCAGGCTCGCCCGCTGATAAGGCTTGCTTGCAAAAGATCCCTGAGCTGTCCATGTGCCGGGCGGCTACCCACAAATAACACAGGACTCTCATCTGTTGGCACATGGAATGGCCTTAAAACCAATGCTTAGCCTTGTATTAAATGAAATTTCGAATCTTTCAAAGCACCTTTTTGTCAAAAGTTTCTGCAACGCTTGCATTTTGGATTATCATTAACTTGCTGTGATGAGATCATATCTTATAACTGTTTGCTGAAGCTTTATACTGCTTGCAGGAAAGGGCATCTTGCCTTTTTCTCGTGTTTGAAATTCTTGTATATATAACAGTTGGAGGAATTCCATTCTTCTATCGTGACACGGAGGTACATATATCCAACTTCTTTTGTTTGCTTGCTCTTCCCTCCTTATGCATGCAATGCTTTCCTACTTTGGTTCACTTGCTGCACCCAAGGATAAGTGAAAGTTTTCGCTTCATAATCAAGTATCAGCATTGTAAGAAAACTCATAGTGGTAGTGCTAGGTGTGAACATGGGCTTATAAGGGGCACTTTTTACCTTCTATATTGAAGGGTTTTCTTCCCGTGACCACCAAGTGGTGAAGGACACCCTATGGACAACATTTTATTTATTTTTACTTGTGTACACATAACCTCATCATTCTAATACATTCAGCATCATGTTGCTCATCCAGTTATGTCTAACCCAACCTTGTGAGGCCATACTTGGCCGCACAGTTGTGCCATGTCAGCATTCTGTATGACCACCGCTGTACTGTCGTGCCATGTCAGCTGCACCACCGTACAGATCACCATTGCCATAGTCTGTACAATACCAGTCCGTATGGTTGGCACTGCCATATGAGCACTACTGTACCTGCTGTTGAACCGGCACCTGCACTTGCAGCTGGACCCTTTGGATGGCCTATAACTACCCATACCTGCTGCACCAGTTGTACTTGCTGCACCTGCACATTTCAGCATTTGGGGTTTCTGCATAATCAAAGCAAACTAATCAGGTTGAGTAAGAGAGCTGTCAAGAAATCGCAGCTCATTCATGGTGATGTATGTGGTCCCATGCAGACACTTTCCTTGGGAAAGCATCTGTACTTTGTGACATTTATTGATGACTATTCCAAATTTGCATGGGTTTACCCCACTAAGGCAAAATATGAGGTCTTCATGTGCTTTCAGCATTATGTTGCCATGGCTGAAAATGAGACAGGATGTAAAGTGCAGACACTTCGTTCATATAGAGGGGGGGAGTATATGTGTGACGCCTTCAAGACATACTTGTCACAAAAGGGCATAAGGAATCAATGTACGGTGCCATGTACACCACAACAAAATGTTGTTGTAGAGAGAAAGAATAGATCCCTCATGGAGATGGCACAGTGTATGGTGAAGGATAAAGGATACCCCCCCAAGTTTTGGATGAAGGCAATTATTGTGCTGCTCATGTGTTGAACAGGAGCCCTACCAAAGTCATAAAGACTATTATGCCTTATAAGGCTTGGTATGACAGGAAATCCAAAGTGGACTCCTCTAGGGTGTTTGGTTGTCTTGCATATGCACATGTGCCTCAAGTGATGAGAGGCAAGTTTGATGATAAGGCCACAAAGTGCATATTTCTGGGTTACAGTAGTGAGACCAAAGGGTACCATCTCTACAGTTCTCCCTGTCAAAGGATTTGTTTTTCCCAATCTGGGTTACAGTAGTGAGACCAAAGGGTACCATCTCTACAGCTCTCCCTGTCAAAGGATTTGTTTTTCCCAAAGTGATGGGGCCGAAGGCAGAGGCTGACTAACTTTGCGAGAATTTTGTAGGCTCTGCCAAGGAGAGTGATGGGGCACCATTGTCATGCAACTCAAGCCTATCGCCGCCCCTCTATGGGGATCAAATGAATGAGACCTGCTAGCCTCTCAGGGAGGGTGCTGGTCCATATGGCCTCATTGAAAGCCGCCTGTAGGACAGCCTTCATGAGATCACAATGTCGCTGCCTGCCAAACTTTGGCAAGTGCTCTGACTCCTGACCCCTTGGTACAAAGAGCAGCTCCTCCCAAGCAGTGCCCCCTATCCCTGCTACTTTGTTGTCAGTGCTGCCACCACGACGACCCTCCAAAGCCTCTATCGTGTTGTAGTCCTTCCTCAACACACCAGTAATCTGCTTGGGGAAGGCCGTTGCGAGGAAAATCCTGAGCCCCTCCTAAATATGATGTATAGATAGAAGAAGTGTAAATATGATAGTGTATGGTGAGTCCAAGGTGGCTAAGATGGCGTGGCAGCCAAGAGAATTTGCGCAGGTGCGAGGACGAGAAAAGAAACAGCATGGGCGATTGTAAGAACTGGGCTGCACAACATTCTAGAGAAAAACAAGGCGGCGACAGGCTTATGAAGGGAATTTGGGAAGGTTTTCAAAAAAACCAAGGGAGAAGAGAAGAGCGGTGGCGAGAGAGACCACCAAAGAGAAGACTACAGTTGGGTGGACTCGTGCAGGTCTGCCTTCTTGTTTGAAGGCTGCACGCTGGAGATCCTGCAGATGCTGAAGGTCACAGAAAATAGTACAGTGTGAGAGATTTGATTGGATCAGAGCAGAGGAAGAGCTGAAGATCAGAAGATGGACTAGGAGGTGTGTCCCCTAGGTTCTATGTGTAGCTCCTCTGTTAGTGACTTGGTCCAGACCAGAATTCCTCAACTGTAGTTGCTGAGTGTCAGCTGGATGCTGATTTCTATGAAGATTCAAGTCATGGATGAAGATGTTGCAGTGAAGAGCTCTTGCTGAGGCCTATCAGTGGAGGCTCCCTAAAGTTTTCTGTGTTTTCTTCTTTTTCTCAAGGATGTTGAGACTGCTTGGTTTTTGTTTCAATGAAGAATGGAGTGTGTGGAGTTTGAAGTTGTGTGTGAATTGATGAGATTTTGTGCCATGATGCCTTACTTGTGTTGTTTTGATTGAGATTATGGACGAGGAACACTTGTGAGTACAAATCGAGAGTCAGACTGAGTCAGTTCGACATAATATCTTATTAGTTGTGTGTAGAAGATGAGAAATGGTCTTTCTGAGTTGAGAGGAACCTTTTTGGGATTTGGTTTGATAGTCAGAGGATTGTCAGTAGTCAGCAGTCAGGTTTGAGTTGTGGGTTGAGGATGTCTCAAAGTCAGTAGGCAGTCAGTTGCTGTCAGCTGAGGGTTTGTTGTGGTGGGTCTTGGTGAGTTATGAGGTGTCTGAGAGTATAGTGGTGTCAGAGGACACTGGGGTGAAGAGTTTTGAGTCAGCTGAATCAGCTGTCACCGAGGTCAGATCTGAGTCAGCAGGGTGTCAATAGAGAGTAGCTGATTGGTTCAGAGAGGTACTGAGGGTGAGATCTTGAGTCTAGAGGATGTTAGAGGAAGGTTGGAGATCCTGGAGGACGTTTATCTGACTGGGGACTAGAGGAGGATTTCGGAGTCAGTTGTTCAGCTATGTGCCCGGTGAGGTGTATTCAGGTCAGAGGAGGTTAGCTGTGTTGTGAGAAGTAAAGATTAGGGTTGTAGGAGGCTTGGGCTGACTTGGGAGGACATTTAGAGGAATCAATTGATTCAGTTTGTGGTGGATAAGGTGTCCAACTAAGTCAGAAGGCCAGTAAGGAGTCAGCCAAGGAGTGTAGGTGGGATTAGTGAAGCTCTGAAGCAAGCTTGTGAAGTTTGCTGACGTTGGAGGACATTCCGGGAGTCAGGCAGACAGGTTTCTGATTGGGATCAGCAATCGGCTTCCGAATCAGGTTACAATAAGAATCTGATCAGTTTTGTGTCAGTTGGAAGTTGTTTTGGTCAGCTGTGAGTCAGCTAAGGTCAGCTGAGGCTTATAGGTAGAAGGTTAGAGCTTTTGGAGGTGAGAGCTGACTTGAGAGGACAGCTGTGGGAGTCAGTTGGGTCAGATTGGAGAGTGCTGAGGTGTGTATTGGTGTCCGAAAGTGTCAGCTAGAGGGCTAAGGACAGATGTAGGTCTGATTGGTGCCCTTGGAGCTGGGATCTTGGTGTCCACCAGTTCTGATCCCTTTTCTTTTTCTTCTTGTGTGTTTGTTGGTGGTGTAGTAGAGGCCATCACCTAGCCACCACACACCGTGTCAAAAGTAAGCCGTGTGGAGTGCCATGTTGGGGGTGTAGATGTTGTGGAGACACACACGGTTCTCCCCACGAGAAAGAACAATCCATTGTGTGTGACTAGGGATGATAATGTCGGAATGAAGCACGTGGGAGAGGAGCTGGCGGTTGATGGAGATACACATCCCTCCCTGGTTTCCCAAAAGACAAAAATCTGGACATTAGAAAGCATGGCTATGACCACAGTGCTGCAGTCAAGTGATGCTCCTGAATCATGCGGATGTCAACCTTCCCCCCTACAAGGGCTCATTGGAGTTCCTCACCGTTGGATTTTGACGAGACAGGCTGCGTGGTGGGTCCTATGCCCGGCTGCCTAGCCACCCTGAGGAGGACCAGCTCCCCCAAAACATGCATGGAGTATACTGGTCTCCTCTACCTCCTCACCCCTTTATATGCACAAGGGAAACAACCACAGATAGAAGGATAAGCTGCCATGTGTCAGCCCACGAGGACGTGGGAGATTAATTCCAAGACCCCCTTTATCGAACTTTGACGACCATCAATATGGGGACATTGTGCCTATGCAGTCAGAACCAACATCTATTTTACAGAGCGATAATGCCCATGGCACCACCAGGCAAGGACTTAGGAGCTGCTGCCTGGTGTGATGAGCACAAGAACACACGAAGGTCCTACACCAACTAGACGAATGAGCCGCCAAGATCACACAGACACCAACACGTGCAGCCAAAGCCTTGGACAGAACCCACGAACGTGCTCTGATACCACTGTTGGATTTTGAGGAGATGGGCTGTGTTCCGGGGTCCCCATGCCTGCCTGCCTAGGCACCCTTAGGAGGACCAGGTCCCCCAAAACATGCACGGGGGATACTAGTCTCCTCTACCTCCTCACCCATTTATATGCGCAAGGGAGCGGCCACGACAGCGTATGGTATAGAAGGACAAACTGCCAGGTGTCAGCCCACGATGAGGGAGATTAATTCCAACACTCATGCACTACCATCTTGGGCTGAATGCAAACCCAAGGCCATTGACGTTCCAAGACGATCCGCATGGCTATGGGGAAAGGTTGCAGGCTCTTGATGATCTCTCTTGGGCGTGGGAGGATTTTGGGGCTGGTTTGGATGGGGAGTAATCATAGTTTGTCTTAGGTTGAAATCGCTCCAGGTGAGTTCAGATGTGGGTAGACATGAAGGTCCCCTTCGTTCTTGTGTTGGTGCGGGCCTTCTTGCCAGGGTGGATTGCATCACTGTGAATGTATTTGAAGACCCCCCTCTTGGCAGCAAAGCTGAGGTGGAAGAAGATGAACAGGTGGACCTGGGGGGCTGATGCCACGAAGGGCTCAAGCTTTATCTGAGATGTTGACAAAGCCATCTCAAGGTTCTATGGCCTACGGGATCCTGAGATCTCCCATGGAATGCGAGAAGTTGATGGCCTTACTTGTGAGGGTGCCCTACACCAAGTTACATTACCACTCCTCCTTGGGAACCACACCAGGGGGAGGAGAAAACTGTTAGAAGTCATCTCCTGTCTTTATGTTGACACCAGGGCCTTTGTCGTGGGTGTGCCTGTCCTTGTAGGTGTTTTCTCATTTTTCCTCACTCCCCGTATTTTTCCCCCATTTTTCTTTATTTTTCTTGGCATGGGTGGCTGCCCTGTGATGGCAGGAGGACCCAGTTGCTGGCCGACTGCATCAGCACGTTTGTGTTCACATCGTGGACCTTTTATTCTGGCCGACTGCTGTTTGCAGGTCGTGGGCTCCTCTGGTGTCCTGTCGGCTGTCCTAGAGCAGGCCGACTGCACTATGGGGGCCATATAAAATGGCCCCACACCCCTTGCCAGTTTTGTATCATTCCGGGATTCTTTTTGTGTATATAGAGCAGAGTTACACGCCTCTATCTCTCTCTCTCTTGTGCTGTTATTTTCTGCATTGTGTTTTGCTCGTGTTCCCAGATCTGGTCATCATCTCCGCTGTGTATTCTGACAAAAACAGCCATGCAAACAGTGAGAGGGTCGGGAGTGGCGAAGAACCATACAGACTCCCACCAGCTCCGCTAAAGAAGTGGCATCTAGTGGAAGGCATCTGAAGAAGGCGTCCACTGGATGTCCGATGTGAGGGGGAGCACCCTTGGATTCAGGGGAGAGGGTTGCAACGAGGCTGAGGAGGATCTAAGGTTGCACGCGGGTGGCTAGCACCCTGATGAGAAGGGGCGGGGGGGATAATGATGCTACTTGTGGAAGGGGAGTCACGGTGGATGAAGCTGCGGGAACAGGAGGGAGAGGAGAGGCTGGAAGTGATGGGGAGGGCTCCATAGGAGTTGCTTGTGAAGAAAAAGGGGCGGATGGGGGTGGGTGAGAATGGGCCTGCCCAGCTGCCTGTGGGACAGCCGCTGGGCCTGCTGTGAAGGGGAGGGCTCCAATTGGTGCTGCTTGCGAAGGAAGGAGGGGGTGTGGGGTGGTGTGTTTCCAGGATAGATGCTTGTAGTAATGGTTTGATGTTGGAACCGTTACCTCAGGAGTCGTGTCCATGGGGGTGTGGTCCCCACAGTGCCTACCATGATGATGGTGATGGCACCTGCAAGGGTTCCGCCACTACTGCCCGGTGGGCTCCTGCAGGACCTGCTAGGGTCCGTACTTTTCATTGCATAGGCATCCGGGGAGCGGCTGCAGGGGGTGAGGAGTGGGCGCCGATGAGGCTGTTGGTCGGCGCCGTGGGCCTTGCGAAGGGATCTCCACCATCCGGGACACTTAGCGGCTGGCCTGTTCTTGCCATAGTCACCAGCAACGGAAATGGAAACATTCCAGGAATGGAAACGGGGAAACGAGTTTTTAGGGGTGGAAACGGCCGTTTCTTGTGACAATATCACTTGGGAAATGTGAAACAGCCATGGAAACGGATGGGGTCCCCTGAAACGGAGAATTGTGTTTCTATGGACTAACATGAAGTATACACAATGCTGAATAGAGATACTGACAAACTGATCAATGAATGAATATGACTAAGGCCTAGACTCCTATTTATATAGTAGTGGATTGTTGGTGAGTTGGCTACCAACTCTACTAACCCTAATAGTAACATCCAACTAAGTGTTCACACAATAACCGAGTAACTCTATCCACACTTGGCTGCTCAATTTTTTTTTTCATGAAAAGATCCTTTCATTAGTTATAAAAAAGCCCAATGGACTACAAACCCTCTCCTGCTCATAAGAAGGCAGAGCAGAGACCAATCAAGGCAGCTAGGGAGACTCTCCCTAGGTGCAGAAAAGTACAAATAAACTGAGAGGCTATATCATACAATAGGAGGGGGGAAAATCCAAACAGGTGGCCTGTAGTGCCAGCGCGGGGTACCCGCGTGTAGAGTATAGAAAGGGCCGCTGCGTCAAGTGGTGTGGAAAGCCTGGCGTCGCAAGATCATTCGATCCGAGTCGCCCCGGGGATGCGGTCATACTGTCCTCGCAGGGTGTGCATCAACTCCTGCCAGATAGCCCGAACAGCCTCTGCTGGTGGCTCCAGTCTCCCTTCAAAAGCCCTGAAACAACGGGCTCTCCAGGTGAACCATATGGTGAGGTTGCTGAGGAGCTCCCATCGTAAATCCCTCTCCTGTGTCCAGCCGGCTGTCGAGAAATCCGGTGAAGGAACAAGGCGAGGCTGGCCCCCAATGAATCTGATGACCTGGCTCGCCTGCTCCGTCTCGTATCCCATAGCTAGCCCTGACGAAGTCGACCAAGCCGCGGCTCCCCATGTATACATTCCCTCTGGAGAGAGGGGGCCAAAAATGCACAAAATCCTCAGCCAAATCTGCTGCGCCTATGGACAGTCCCATAGGCAATGTCGCTGTCTCCAATGGGTGGCCGCATCGTTCGCAGGCCGGCGGAAGGCCACTGTAGACAAGCCAGGTGCCAACTGCAGAGCCCCCATGGGCAACTAGCCACTGGAAAGCCGAGATCCTGCGTGCCTATCTGCCAGCCCAGAGCCTGGTCCAAAAATCCTCGAGGAACTCCTGTGAGAGTCCCTGTAGCCGCCAATGCTCCAATGCAGCTGGAGAGACCATCCTCCTCGCAGTCAAAATATGCCTCCCCAACCGAACAGTGTACTGGAAAAAGGTGATCTCTGTGGCCTCGGGGGACGCATAGATTTAGCCTCTCCGCCTGGATCTCCTCCGGGAGACTGCAAAAGGCCTGCCAATCTCCAAAACTGCGTGCTGGGCTTGCTGCCAATGGTCTCCAGGCTAGACGAGGCCGAGAACCCAGCATATGACCCTGCTCTGTGCGTACCGTGGGGCTCCAGATGAGCGGCTGTCTGGCCCACTCCTCATCACAAGTGGGAGGTCTCTGAGAATGCCCCGGTCTCAGCAAATCCCAAGCTCGCAGGATGCACAAGCAAATCTGTCCTCCCATCCTCTACTGAGGCCTGTCCTCCTCATCTCTATGAAGATCCACCGTATCTTTGGTGCCCAAGTGCCCCTTGCTGGGGGAGCTGTAGCCCGCAGCCGCTGAAAAAGAAGCTCCTTCCAAGGCTCAGCGCGCCTGGAAGCAGCCCCCGAACAATAAGCTTCCCCAACAAGGCTCTATTTTGATCGAACTCTTCAATCCTCACTACGATTCTATTTTTCCGATTAGTCTTGCAGGTTAGCTAGACATACCATTTGGAAGGCTGCCACAAAATGAAGTGGCCCCAAATGCTGTCCAGCAGACCTGCGTTTTCAAAAGTGGAGGAATGATGCTTTCATTTTATCTTAGTCATTCATATGCTCTCTTTTCATGCTAAGTTAACCTCTCATCTATCTTCTTCAGTCTACACTCTATCTTTGTACGGGATTAGACACTGCCAAATATGGTAAGACCTTCCCATCTCTCTCATATTTGTCTATGCTTTCATGCTATCTACCACCATTGATCACCAATGATGTAGATCATGGGGTAATGTCATGTCTACATGGACTTATCTTTGTCCCTATCCAAGAGGCACCCCTGCATTACCCACTCTAGCAGGAGGATTGCCCTTGAGGAGGGATTATCTACAATCAGTCAGTCTCTTTGTCTATGTGTCTATCTTGTGTGATCTTACAGTCATATGTCTTTGACACTCTGTCTATCAGTCTATATGCCTCTCTTTTGTGGATTAGCTACCCACATTCTCTTGGCATTTTCTGTCAATGTCCCCATTTATCTTCTATTTGTCAGACTCTCTCATGTCTATCTGACAGTCTCTCTCTCTGTGGGACCACTCTACTGGCTGATTGTCTCTCTCTCTGTCTGTCTATGATCCACTCTTGTCCCTACCCTTGTGGACCCATATGAGTATTTCACTTGAGGAGGGGTGTCTTAGGATCTTGTCTTATGTTCTGTCTTTCAGTCTTAGTCATTTTATCTTGGCTTGTCTGTCTGTCTAGTCATCAGTCTCATCAGTCTCTTCATCTTGCCTTACTATCTATCTTTGTCATCTGTCATCTTGTCAGTCATGTCCTCCTAGTATCACTGAAGGAGGGTGTTGGAACTAAGTGCTCACTAGGAGTACTTTTAGTCTTGGTCATCTCAGTGTATGTGGCACTTAGGGATTTATCCCATATGCACTCATGCTCAGCTCTTGTACTTTCCCCCTATTCAAGGGGTCACATCAATGGAAGTATCTCAGTGTGTCTTTGTCTTCTCTCACTTCAGTTTCCAACTTTAGTCTAGCTCACCATGTTTCTAACACTGTCTTAGCCATACGGCAGGCCTTCGCAAGCGGCTTGGATGGAGAGTAATCCCCATCCGAGCGACTACGAATTTGCCCACCCAGTGTGCTGCAAGAGTCTCGGACCACGGGCCAATGGCTGTCCCATAGCGACTGCCTCACGCTTTGAGAAAGAATCCTCATGTATGCATACATAGCCAGGGTCTCGCGCTAGGTCTGCCACTATGCGAACCACCAAGTGTCGATTCCTGGAGGCATCCGCACTCTTGGTATCAAAGAAATGTGCCAACTCCCAGAGTCGGCCTACCATGTCTGTAATCTCCAAATCGCTCACATGGTGAGAAAACTCAACTGCATGCGTCTGCAAAATACTAATAGCAAGATCCAGAGTCCACTCCCAGTCGCTAGTGCCGCAAAGAGGGAAGGAGAAGGCCACCACTGAATCAAGTGCCTCCTCCCCTCGGGCCGCAAGTATCACCACATGAGCTCTGATAGGTGCTGGCTCATGGCGGCGCTCCGCTCCAAATAGGCGTGTAAAGGAGTAGTCGAAAGCCTTCGAGCGCTGTCTAGTGTCGAGACTTCTCAGCCGACTGCGGATAGAGGATATCCGTGAAGCACGAATCGGCATGGTAGGTCTCCTCTGCGGTACATGAGCAAGGTCGGTGCTCAGTGCCCGCCGGACTACAGGTGAGCGCCAGGGCGCTGCTAGTGCCTCCCGGGGAGCTGACGCGAGCGGAGGGGGAGGAGGGGGGGGGGAGAATGGGGTGGGGAAGGAGACGTTGAAAATGCGGGAGCGGGAACGGGAGGAGGTGAGGGTGGAAGCGAGGCGGGAGGGGGGGACGGGGGGGGGGGGGGGGGGGGGTGGAGGTGAAGGGGGGGGGGGGGGGGGCACTGGCATCTCCTGATTCTCAGTCTACGCTGGGGTCTCCTCGTGGAGGAGAGCAAAGCTGTTCCTCAGTGGAACCCAATGATGCTGAGGCTGTGTTTGCTACTGCGTCGGTCTCGGGGCATGCTGCTGTGGCTGTCAGAGGTCTCTGTGGACTGAGCAGGTCTCCCGGAGGCTGCCTGCCGAGCCGCATCTGTGGACGGGCCATCGGAGGTCTGCTGTTGCGGTGAAGGTCGGGGTCTCCTGCGAGGGCAGGCTTTGGCCAGGTGGCCGACCTGCCTGCATATAAAACACTAGTTCGGGAGCGCCGAAAACTCCACTCTCATCGATCCATCCCCTCCTCATCCTAGGTAACTGAATGACCTTCGGAAGGGAGGAGATGTCAGGAACCAAAACTCTGACCGAAGGCAGGCCCGCTGCTCTAGCCACCATTGAAGCTGCTGTGGGGCCAGTCTCAAGCACCGAGCCCACCAATGATCCTATCCTGGAGAGGAGCGGAAGGTGCTCGCGGCGAAGTCCAAGAAAACAAACTGTGACATGGAATAGGCGCTCTCCCTGTTCGGCCGCTGCTGCTGGGTCGAAACCATGCTGCCAATGTCTGAAGAAGGCCCGAGCGCCCCTAATGTCAAGGGGACTCATGGCTAGGACCTGGGCCACGCTCTGGGCTGTCTCAAACTCAATCTGGTAATGGCCGCGGCCCAGTAATTGAACGTCCAGGATCTTGCCCACACCTGCAAGAAGGCGGGCCTGGAGAAGATCCCGAATCTCCCCTCTGCTGGGGCAAGTGCCAACTATACGGCAGATGGTGGAATGTGCCTAGAGGCGTTCCACCTCTGCGGGGCGAGGCTCGCTTCCTCTTCTGGCAAAAGAGAAAGCCTGATGGGGGTATCCTCGGGGGCGGGCGAGGGGGCTGCGAAAGAGTCCCTCTGAGGTGGGGCGGGAGGGGGCTCCATCAGAGTCTGAAGCTGAGTCGAGGGCGAAGCGGGACGGGGGGAAGCGCGGAATGGGGAGGGAAAGACCGAAAGCAAGGGGGGGAGGGGCGGATGACAAAGGGGGGGGAGGCGAGGGGGAGCAGGAGCAGAAGGGCGCGAGAGGGGGGCGGGAAGGGCGCGAAGGGGGGGGGGGGGGGGGCGGTGGGGAAAGGGCGAGGGCAGGTGGGCAGGCGGGCGCGAAGGGGGGGCAGGAGTAGGCGGGCGCGAAAGGCGGGCAGGCGGGCAGGCGGGTGCGAAGGGGCAGGCGGGCACGAAAGGGGTAGGCGGGCACGAAAGGGGCAGGCGGGCGCGAAGGGGGGGGGCAGGAGCAGGCGGGCGCGAAGGGGGGGCAGGAGTAGGCGGGCGCGAAAGGCGGGCAGGCGGGCAGGCGGGCGCGAAGGGGCAGGCGGGCACGAAAGGGGCAGGCGGGCAGGGGGGGGGGAGGCGGACGCGAGAGGGGGGGCACGGGGCGGGACGCGGGACGCGGACGGGGGCGAAAGGGGGGGCAGACGGGTGCGGAAGGGGGCGGGGGGGCAGACGGGTGCGAAAGGGGGGGCAGGCAGGCACGAAAGGGGGGGCAGACGGGTGCGAAAGGGGGGCGGGCACGGTAGGGGGGGGGACGACGGCGTGAGCAGGCGGGACGAAGGCGCGAGCAGGGGGGAGGGCGAGAGCTTTAGCGAGCGTGAGCGATTACTTGGCTGCTCATTGGGTGCTTGAACAACATTATAATGATCTGGCACAATAGCCCTTACAAACACACGAATCTGGCCACATACTCAACCTCTGAGCTGGCCAATGAGTAGAAGCATGCCCATGTCACACTGGGGAGAGTGCACGTGACAGTGGTGGGCGGTTGTCCTAAAGAGCGCCCTAACACTGGAAGGAGAGCATGATACTCCTTGGGAAGGCCCAGGAAGTAGAGCGATACTGGGAAGCCTGAGATGCCAACAAAGGGGTTCGAGTCTGGGGAGAAGCTGTGTCTATTGGACGAGGTACACCTGGGAGCACCATACTGCTAGCCAGCTTGAGGCTAGGGCCCGCAAGGAGGACAAGTCGAACTCGAGATGGATGTAGCCGTTGCCGAGGAAGGGGATGTCCATGTAAGCACTTGCTCACTGACAAGTGCAACTTGCAAGAGGTCATGGATCTGTCCACAGGCAGGTCTGCCACAGATGAGGGAGGCCACTGTTGAGATGAGTAGCTGGAGGTCTCCTACAACTGATGGCGGCTAGCTAGAGGTGGATGGAGCTGCTGCCATGGAGTCCTCCAAGAGGGAAGATGCCAAATCAAACCAACATTTTCGAGAAAACATGGTGAACACAAGATGACCGAGGAATGACAGAGCGAAACATGGTGGGAGCAGGGAGAGGTGCACAAAAAGGGGGGATGAACAGGTGGACCTGGTGGGATGATGCCACGAAGGGATCAAGCTCTATCTGGGATGTTGACCAAGCCATCACAAGGTTCTATGGCCTACAGGATCCCGAGATTTCCCAAGGAACGTGAGAAGTTAATGGCCTTACTCGTGACGGTGCCCTCCACTGAGTTACATTACCGCTCCGGCTTGGGAAACACACTCAGGGGGGAGAGAAAGCGGCTATGCAATCGTTAGTGACAGGGGCAGGAGTGGTGAAGAACCACAGACTCAAAAAGGCGCCACCAGCTCTGCTAAAGAAGTGGCGTCTAGTGGGAGGCATCTGAAGAAGGCGTCCACTGGATGTCCGATGCAAGGGGGGAGCACCATCAGACTCAGGGGAGAGGGTTGCAAGTTATGAGTAGGGTGACAGTATCCACTGGGTTAGAGAAGTGCTGCGAGGATCAGATACGAGGCTGAAGGGGATCTGAGGTTGCAGGCAGGTGGCTAGCACCCTGTTCTCATGGTGATGGTCCTAATGATAGACAAATGTACAGGATCAAATTCAATGCTTCTATGAAAAGAAAACCATGTTCCCAGATGTTGGAGTCCCTGTTTGATGCCCTCTCTATGTTGATATGCACTTATTTCTGTATGTATGCTTCACAATGGTCACATTCAGTCCACAGAAATGCATCAAATCTGGTCATCGATTTTCTCACTGGGGATCATCTACCATTATGCAGATCTTTGTGAGGGAGAAGCTCAATGCCCATTACAGTATCGTGGCCTTCACACTTGGAAGCTTCCTCTCTTCTCTTCCTTTTCTTCTCCTGACTTCACTGGTTTCATCTTGCTTTGTTTATTTCCTGGTGGGGTTGCACTCAGGCTCAGCACATTTCTTCTACTTTTTTCTCAATCTCCTTATGAGTATGGTGGCAGCTGAAGGGTTGATGATGGCCATCTCAGCCGTTGTTCCAAGTTCATTCGTTGGCATGGTCGCTGGCTCATGTATTCAGGTGAGTCCATGTAATGTGACAGCTCCATGGTTCTTTGTTTAAAGCCAAGTAGGAAATTAATTCCATTGTACACATCAAACTCATCTTGCCCATGTGCTGCAGACCACCTTCATGCTCGTAGCCGGTTACATGTCACGTCCGAGTGATATCCCCCGTCCTATATGGACATACCCAATGTCGTATCTTTCATTCCACCGCTATGGAATATGGGTAATTTTTGCATGCCTTTTTTGGGCATGCTTCCATGCTTAAAAGAAACATATTGCTTCTCAATTGCCATTAATACATATTGTATTCTTTACCTGCAGGGGTTGTACCAAAATGAGTTTCTGGGTCTAGAATTTCGGCATTCTTCAAGCCGAATGAGTGGGCTGCAAGTGATCGAGAGTGTCTATCACATGCATGATCCTAGGAAGTGGATCAATATTCTAGTCTTGTTTCTTATGGCACTTTTTTATCGTGCGTTACACGTCATCTGCATCAGAGCAAAGGAGGAGTTGATAGCATTGTGTAGAACAAAGGTTAAAAGGATAAGTTTGCACCATGCTTGGGGTCTCATGGTATTGTTGGAGAAATTCAAATTACAGGCATGTGCGGCCATGCCATGAGGACATGCTACCAAAGTGGCTGTGGTGGGTGGAAAAGGGTTGACTGAAGGGAAGAGTGTGAGGCCTGGCATTAATTAAAAGCAACTGCCTCCAACTTAAGAGTTTTGCAACATGAAAACTTATCGGATACTCCACATAAGAAAAACCTCACAGCGCAAAGCAAGGTCTAGTGGTGTTCGCATGGTTGATGTTGAAACTTTATGAATCACATGGGTTCGGAGAGCATGAAGACCGCTTATGGTTCCGTCCTTCAAAGTGGCATGAGTACATGATCAACTGGCTACCAGAAGGCAGGCATATGATTATACCATCTAGATTTCTTTTTTGGACCAACACTCTGAAATGTAGGGCTCAGATGTATGAGAACTGGCTGCAGATTTTGGTGGAACCATTGGGACTGATAACAAAGGCATGCAATGACCTGAAGTGGTACGCCTTAGCTGATACACATCTTTGTATGACCAACATAGAGAGCTTTACTCCAGCTCTTAATAGCTTAAATTAACCTCAAGTGCACCCTTAAATAGACAAATGATCTGTACTCTTATGAGAAAGGTAGATGCATGGTGAATGGTTCATGTGTTTTTTTCAAGTCTTTGAGAGAAGTGAGGTCTCCAGTGGGTTGTGTACCTATTATTATTTTTTGTGCCATAGTGTTAGCATGTCTTGTGCTTGCAAATAGGGGTGTGGACACTCCTAAATAGAGGTTCAACGGCTTCCTCCGCTCTACTAATCAAATAAGGTAGGAGCTAGTTTTCTCTTTCAAGCATTTTAGTGGATCAATGGCATGGCAGCCAATATATTGCTTGTTCTTGTTTTTGTAGATATACAAATGTGCTGCCATGTTTAGCCTTTTTTGCCTTGCCCTTGTATCGGCTTTCTTTATTCCCTTGTTTTTTGGTTGATCTTCTTTCTTTTGCAAATAGGCCTACTTTGTGCATTTTGTGGTATTTACAACTATTCAATCCCATCCTCTCTCAAATGTGACACAATTTCCATTGCATAAAGAAGGCCTAGCTAGCTTTAAGTTACAAGACACAAGTACGTAGAGTAGATATCATAGATTTACTTTATGTCTTCTCTTGTAGGTTGGCTCTCTTTGACTTGCTTTTAGATACTTTTATTGGTCTTGATTTCCTTACATACTTTTATTGGTCTTGATTTCCTAGCTTTCATTAGTATACAAAGTATATACTACCATGTCCCTTGCTATGGGCTCTCAAATTAGAATGTTGATGAAGCGCTTTCGGTTCATCGGCAGCACAAGTGTGGATGCAACATCCGTTAGGAGCTCTCACCATCCCAATGACCAAAAGTAATGGAACCAAAAACCAAATCTAGACACACAATTGTCACACTTAACGTTAATGAAACCTTATTTAAATGTACAAAATGAAAATCAGCTCAATGAGCAATTCCTAATTTCTCAAAGCTTTTTTACATGCTTTAGTTAGAAAGAGGGATATCATACTCCATACACACAAGACAAGATCTCCCTAGCTCTTTTGGCCTCTATGCATGTAGACAGCTCACTAATCAAAGTGATACCAACCTCCCATCACTATCTTATAAGGTATCAATCCCTTTGAGAAATGTGCTGTTGCTCCATGGAAATCACATGAATGACGAGCACAAAAGAAAAGAATGCACACATGTGATTTGAATTGGCATAAGGAAATAAAAACTCTACTTTCACAGCCATTATATAGGTGTACAATCTCATCGAGTAGTCAACTACGTTACTACCTGTTCACAATCCCTCAAATGAGTCTAAGTAAAATAATTGTGTAAATATCAAATGTCCATTGTGTGGACTAATATGTAACAAATACAAATATACATGTGTCCATGGTGGTGGGCTTGGGTGGGAAGTAGCCATTGTTTCATCTATGGATGACACATCAAGAGTCAGATGGGATGGTGACATAGGAGAGTTGAGTTCTGTTGCAGAATGGTGCCTTGATTGTAGGCTCCAGATTTAGATTCCCACGGCCCCTAATCATTACAGATTGCCCTTGTTTGTAGAACCTCCATCTTTGAAATAGATGAGAAGATGGAACGATAAATCACAAGGGAACCTCAATGACAAAAAAATGATACCTAAAGTACATGAGGAGGGTGCAAAGAAAAAAAAAACAAAATGTGTTGGTAGTGTGTGTGTGATATCACCACAAAATGTGTAGTATCTGTATGTGATATCACTTGTTCCTCCTTAGAATGAAAGTACGTTAGCTATGTTTTATGTCTTTACATGCCAAAAACAAAAGTGAACATGGATATTAGTTCCCCTTCTACTTCCAAAAAATTGCATTTGGAATGAAATAAAATAAATATTATGGTAAATTAAGTATGTTTATAACTTATAATCCTTGATGCATGGCAGCCTTGCCCTTCAAGTCTGGCCATTCATGTGTAAGCTTGCTCTCAAACATGGCATTCACCCTTGCCCACAATGGGCCCTATTCTTCAGTGTCTTCTTCAATGAATTGAAGATAATCCTCTTGGAGTGAACTCTCCTTCTTCCCTCTTGCATGCTATTGTATTTTTTCTATCTTGATGGACGCTTGTTTGAATAGGTGTGATTGTTCCCTCTTCCATTAGCTTCTTATTGTCCTATATTTTGTGAACGAGAAGGACACCCACTTATTGCCTCCATCTAGGCATTAAGAGCTCTCTCTTCTCTCGTTTGTCAAGGAGCATTCTGGTGTGATAACAAAATGAGGACGTGACTGCAACAGACGAGCTAGTGTATTCATAATGGAAAGTTGCATTTGTAGCTCAAAGACGACACATGCTTTGGCAAGACTAAGCTAAGCTCTTGGACATATTTGGCACCATTGTCAGGGACTAGCTTAGGGCTTAGCTCTATTTTTTCATCCATTCCAAGAAATTTGGATTACCCAATATTGCTCGGTATTGATTAGAAGGTCACATTCCGAAAAACATATGGTTTTAGAGCTATCGGATGTGTTTGTTTGTTGATGTTGATTTTGATTTGAAGGTTATTTTATATAAGGGCATTCTATTTCATCTATTGGTAGGATAGAATCCGTATTCTTTGGTGATTTGCATATATGGTTTTAGAGCTATCGGATGTGTTTGTTTGTTGATGTTGATTTTGATTTGAAGGTTATTTTATATAAGGGAATTCTATTTCATCTATTGGTAGGATAGAATCCGTATTCTTTGGTGATTTGCATAAAATTGGAGTCCAAGAAGCTTAAATTTCACTGCTTTGATCCAAGGATTAACTTAGCAATTGTGATTAGGAGTGGAATCCACTCCGAAAATAAGTATTGAGCTCCGTTGTATTCATGCATTATTGAAATTGGTAGATTAGAAGCACGTTAAACCATCAAAAAAGAATTAAAAACATTTAATTAGCTGCATCATAATCATTAATTAGGATTATTATTATTAATCACACCTCTTTAAGTTCAAAAAATCATAAAAACCATAAAAACAAAAAGCAAAATGTGCTCTTGGGGAGGGGAAGTGATCCCAAAGTCTTGCACAAAAAGACTTGAGTTTGGACATGTAAGCTTGAAGAGGTGAGCCTCGATATATGAGTCATAAGCATAAACATGTGAGTCATAAGCCTAGACATGTAAGCCATGAGTCTGGAGACGTGAGCCGTGAGTCTCGACATATGAGCCGTGAGTATGGATACGTGATCGTGTAGATGTGAGCCTAGAGACGTGAGTCTAGAGGTAGGTATACATGGACACAGCTTTCAACCACCCTATCTTTAGGCATAGCTCTACTGAAAGGAGTAGGACCAGGACCAGGAACCTGAAGGTTTTTACCTATAGGATCAAACCATGTTAGACACCTTAATATCTCAAACATTTGGTGTCAATCCTAAGCTTGGTTTATCTCAAGAATACCATGACCAACAAGCTATCCAATCACCATAGTTATGAAAAATGGGGCATGTCTTTCTAACTGTACCACCAAGGATTGTTGAGTCAACATTCCTCCATTGGACTTGAGAAAAGAAACTCTAACATGACATATATTTTAAAAAAATAAAAATAAAAATTGTTGCGCAGTGTAATTATCCAAAATTTTAAAAATACAGACTTTACACATCTTTCTCCATCCTTGCATGTCTCTTTACTTATTTTTTCTCAAAACTACTAATGGATCCACTTACTCTAAACCACTAATTAAAAAAAGGTTTCAATTAAACATATTCTTCGAGTAAAAATAAATTTCCACTCTTACGAGTTCTTATGGCCCCTTGTTAACCACTTTGTAGGTTAATATGTTTTTGCTTGCTCGATCTCCTATAAGATACCTTTCCACCTTACCCACACAGACATACACTTAACTTTTATAAGACATCACTGAAACATATAAAGTGGCCTTATCATGCACTTAATGTCAAATAGAGAAAGTGTACAAACTTAGTGTACATAGTTGCTTAAGACTATACATAGTTGCTTAAGACTATTAATAGATGCCAAACCATTTTAAAGTTTGGCCGGTCTAGTGTGAAAACTGGTAAAAAAGAAGCAAGCTAGAACCATTTCCTTGCAATTGTTTTCTTGTAAACTCTCCTTCTTCTATCTTGCATGCTATTGTATTTTTTCTATCTTGATGGATGCTTGTTTGAATAGGTGTGATTGTTCCCTCTTCCATTAGCTTCTTATTGTCCCACCTTTTGTGAGAGAGAAGGACACCCACTTATTGCCTCCTCCATCTAGGCATTAAGAGCTCCCTCTTCACCCCTTTGTCAAGGAGCATTCTGGTGTGATAACATAATGAGGATGTGACTACAACCAGGCAAGCTAGTGTGTATCCATAATGGAAAGTTGCATTTGTAGCTCAAAGACGACACATGCTTTGGCAATACTAAGGTAAGCTCTTGAACATGTTTGGCACCATTGTCAAGGAATATCTTAGGGCTTAGCTCTATTTTTCATCCATTCCAAGCTATTTGGATTACCCAATATTGCTTAGTGTTGATTAGAAGGTTACATTCCAAAAAACATATGGTCTTAGAGCCATCAGATGTGTTTGTTGGTTGATGTTGATTTTGATTTGAAGTTTATTTTATATAAGGGCATTCTATTTCATCTATTAGTAGGATAAAATCCTTGTTCTTTGGTGATTTGCATAAAATTGGAGCCTAAGAGGCTTAACTTTCATTGCTTTGATCCAAGGATTAACTTAGAAATTGTTATTAGGAGTGGAATCCACTCTGAAAATATAATTATTGAGCTCTATCAATTTATTCATGCATTATTGAAATTGGTAGATTAGAAGCATGTTAAATCATCAAAAAAGAATTAAAAACACTTAGTTACATCACAATCATTAACTAGGATTAATATTATTAATCACACCTCTCATTAGGACATTTTGTTCAGGTCATTTATAGGGCCTTGTAAGAAAATTATCGATTCTTATTTTCTCTCTCTAGAAAAAATCTTTAAATGTTAAAATAAAGAGAATGTAAAAGTCATAAAAGTGTAGTCTCTGAGCCAGAGAGGTAAATCTTCTTCTAGGTAGCCGTCATAAAGTTCATTCGAACCTTCTTTGAAATGATATATTCGAAACTGCAAGAATAAAGTTAGTTCAGGAGGATGTTATTGCATGGAAGACAGTTTGGAGGGAATGAGAACCTTCATCTCCAATTTCAAAAGACAAATGCAAGCCTTCTCTCACCATAGCGAGTCATATTCTTTCACTCTGCCTCATATCTAACTTACTCATTTCTAGAACACTTTAATGGAGAACAACCATGTACACACTCATTCTATTGAAGAGTCTAATCATGAAAGCATTAAGAGAAAGTACCATTTGCACATTGATCTAGATAGTGAGTATGCACCCATTCAAAAACGCAAAAGTGGTCAACTATTGCCCTCATCAGATGTCAAAGATCATATGAGGTTCTCGGGGAAGCAACACATAGATCTTTGGTGTGATGGCTCCATCTATCTTATTGACCCCCATATTGCTTTACATCCTCCCTTTTCAAATCCCACAACTCTTTTGTGTTTTGCAAGTGATGGTGCCAAAGGCTTACTAGGATATTGCAAGTTAATTTCTTACATGCAAGAAAGAGAGGCATTATTCACAACATTTAGCAACTGAGATTCTTGGCTTGTCTGCTGAATGCAAGACACAGAAAGTTAGATTGGAAGAACAAGAGTGTAAAATCAACAAACTCAGAAGTGACCTCCGTAAATATAGAGAAAAAGACACAAGCATTGGACCGTGCATACAGAGAAGAAAGCTCAAAAATGTCGAGAACTTGAGGCCCGATTCTGAAGGCCTAAAGAAGAGAATCCAAGCCATAAGGTAAGATTGCACTCAATGCATTTCCATTTATGTCTTTTATGTTAGCAGTTAATATTATTTTATTTGTAGGGTTGCTTTGTGATTTACATGTTCTATATGTTAGTAATGAGTAGTGTTGTATTTGTAGGGTTGTCATACATTCTGATAAAGAGAATATCAATCCCAATCTTAATCCAGCAAAGAAAATGAAATCATTAGTAACATCAAGAATGGCAAGAGAAATGATAAAGGAGAATAAGTTCAAGGTGGTTCAACGAGATATAGTGGATGAATTTGTAACTAACAATATAGTTTCAGCTGTGGATATTCAATCCGTCATGGATTCAAGTGGAGTCAGTCGTAAGGGTTATAGCGCCATCCAGAAGTCAGTGTCATCAGTCCTTGAGGCCAAAGGCAATAAAGCAAAGCTACTTCCAACACCTACAAAAGTTTGGAGACATAGGGAGACAGGAGGTGTACTTCAATTTGTCATCAAGCTTGATGAGTGTGAGATTATCAAGGAAAAAAAGATGGAAAGGGTCACAATAAAACTTATGAATAGGGATCTTTCTAATTGCAGAAGGGATGATCCAAAGTATTTTAGTGTGCAGTCTAAGACAAACATCTGGTGGGTAGATTCATTTGAGGTCAAGAAAGAGGACCATGAATCCTTGTTTTGGATATTTCATCATACACATATCCCCAGTGTTATCAAATAACAGATGAATGCAACTAGGATGCTCCATGTAGAGAAAAGGGGGGACTTTCAAGTTTAATGGCATCTTGTGGGTGACTTGAAGACTCTCAAGTGCTTATTTAATTGTAGCAAAGGGCCTAATGCAAAGTCTCCATGCCTTTACTGCATGGACTCCGGAAGGGTGATGGACTCTAAGTGGTGGAGACGACCACTGAATGAATAGATAAATTTTGGATGAGAACTTTAAACCAGTGTTTGAGATTCATCTTTCCAATGTGCATATATGCACGCTTCATGCTTTTTGTCGTATCATAGAGAAACTAGTATATCTCTACATTGGCTTTTCTTGGAAGATCACAAATGTAGCAGAGAGGAAAGAAGCCATCCGTGCATTGGAGAAGGTGCTATTGGAAATTGGACTACATGGAGGTAATGTCTAGATTGTGAAGGACACTAAAAAATCATCTGATGAAAAGGAAGTTCCAATGAAGCCCTCTATTGGAGGTGTTAAGGCAAGAAGATTTCTTTCCAAGCCAAAGAATAATCAACAACACAAAGCCACAAAGTTAGGAAAGCAATACACAACAACCTATACAAGAAGAATCAAATACCAACAGTGAAAAAAGCTGCATAATGCAGTGAAAGACCATGAAGGTGCTTCAAGGAATGCCAAAGCAGATGTTTGGTGTTCAATTGATACTTTATTCCAAATGATACTTCAATTGATACTTTATTCCAAATGTGTAAGAAAGTCAACTACTCCCAGCAAGACAAAAAGAGCTTTCAAAAGTAACTTACAAGAATTCAAAAAAGCATTCAGAGATGCTTGGACTGACACCAACATTACACATTATATGGTATGTTTCTAGCTTACTCTTGTTTGGACCTAGCTCTTGATACAGCTTAGATTGTATGTTTTCTTATGCAGCATATTCTCTACAACCACATGCCTTACTTTATCAACAAGTATGGATATCCTAGCATTTGGAACACACAAGGGCTTGAGAAATCACAGTATATGGATTGAAATGCATATTTTAGGCACACACAACATGGTGGTGGAAAAAGTATGGCAAACAGCCTACAAGAAGTGTTCTAATGGTTCTTTAGAAGAATCCTGCAACACAACTACACAAAAAAGAAACCTTGAGGTCATCCAAACTGATGCAGACACTCAGAAATATGGAAAGGAAGAGATTGAAGCGTTCCGAAGCATTTAAAAACTCAGATGCCATACAAGCACAAAACAAATGGAGAGAACAAAAGATTTGTGTTAATCATCGTTGGATAGATAGATGTAATACATAAGTCTTTTACAATGTATCTTTCCATTCTAATGACTTTTGTAATTCCTATGGTTCTGGCTTTCGTTTATAACTTAGCAAACAATGTTTGCCATACTCTTCTAGTTCCTATGGGTTCTCTATGCCTAGAGACAATGCTACTGCAACATAGGTATGAAAGTAATCCCTTTGGGTGGCATAACCAGGGTAGCATCCAAAAATTTCTAAGGAAGTGGACCTCTATCAAAATAATCTTCTCATAACTTTTAGGAATAATTGTTCCACCTAGAAATAGGAACAATGTCCTGAATAAAAAATTTACAACTCTCCCTTCTTGGCTCATGGCATTGTGGTAGATTATCATCTTTGCCTTACACAATTTGGGTAGGTAGTGAGAGAGAGTTGCGTCTCCGGCCACAGTACTCCCTTTTATGCCGCTTTGCAAGAATTTATCATTGACTTCAAACGTACTTTGCAAAACAAAATAATTAAGGAAACATAAATCTACATCACTTCTTCACACACACACACACACACACACACGTAGAGAGAGAGAGAGAGAGAGAGAGAGAGAGAGAGAGAGAGAGAGAGAGAACCTACGTCTTGTCTCACAAACAGTTGGTCTTGCCAAAGGTTAATAGAACTTTTGCTATCTTCTCCTACTCTGTTCATCCACTCCTTTGTGGAGTCATTCATCTTATCATAGCCATATTTGGCCTGAAGTGCTCCATGAAGGTCCTATCGTCTGGCAGCGCAAAGCCATCATCTTTGAAATTCTATGCTTTGCTCAAACTTATGCTGAGACACTCTTTACTATTGTAATTCTCCTCCAATGCTTAGTCATCACTGTCATCTTCTGAGACAAAACCATTGCTCTCTTCTTGAAATTTGGCAATAGTACATAGAGCCCTAAGATTGAAAATATTCTGAATGTTAGATAAGAGTACATAACGTTTGTTATCCACAATGAATTCTGGAAGATTTGGCAAAAATAGACCACACTTGTCCACTTTATAGAGATCTACATCCGTAGGACTCTAAATGATGCACGTCTTAAGAGCAACAATATCCATAGACTTGGCCTCCTCTTCCTCCTGTTACTAACTATATCTCTTCCTCAACTTCTGCCTCTTGAGAGAAGGTAACTCATCTTCTTGGAGAATCTCATCTTCAATAGTACCTTCATAGAGCGATTCTTCACCCCTTTCACGAAGCTCTTTATAGAGGCAGTGCAAGTAGCAGAGGGATCCTAATAGCTCACAACAGCCTGCAGTAACTCATGTGCGTGGTACACCAAGTAGGCTTGTAGGAAGATGGGAGTTGCTGGTACTTCTTGTATAAAAAATTGTTTGCCTTCTTGCTTGGTGCAAAATCCAGCAAGTGCACATAAGCCTGATCCCTTAGCAGTAGCCTTTCTTTGGATATTGCTTTTTTGAAACCATCCCTCTGTCTTGACAAGTACTCTGCATGCTGGTACAAAATTGACTCTACTAGCAATGGCTTGTTAAACATCTCATCAATTAGGTGAAATTCATCAACATCTCCAACGTTACAAACAAAATCGAAAAGTCTGTCTCATCAATTAAGGCATGATAATAGCTCTCAACAATTTTCTCCTTCTTGTCCTTCATGTCTGTGCTAAAAACTTGCTTCTTCTTTTTCTTCTTCTTCTTCTTGTGCATCTGTGTCACCAGTTGGCCCTTTCTCCTCAGCCTCCGTTGAGAAATCGAAATCCCTCTTAATAAAGGGCCTCTGGCGAGTAGGTCATTTGTGGAAAGGGACACTAGATCGAGAACACCGACTTTCTCCTATTCATTTTCATCTGCCCCCATATCCTGGTCTTCTAAATAGGGTTCCTAATCATTATGCTGCTTAAAGGGAGGAACTCGATTCTCTCGGCTCTACAGTTGGAAATCCTTGCTCCTCTGTCTGTCCTCTCACAAGCTGTGGCTCCTCTATCTATGCCATAACCTCCTCAAGATCGTCAGTAGTAGTGAAGTCAATAGACCTTAAGATACATTGCCAACTTCAAGCACTCTAAGATACTAGAGAAAGGTGCTTTGGATGTTTACTTACACTCCTAACTGGGGATGTGATCTTGGTTTTGAATTAAGGCTCCACACAATTCTCTTATCAAATTCTATACATGCAAGGCTCCAATGGTTTCTGCAAAAGCAGAAATGTCTAAAACTAAGGCATCCCCTATCTATTAGATGCATATAACTAACAAGATAGAGAAGTAACATACCCTGATTCATATGGAATAATTATTATTGTAACCTTGAGCATGTGCAAATACATGAACCACTTTTGTATCTCTTGTTGGGAAGTGCTCTTTTTTCTTAGCAATGGTGCCAGCTGTGAGTTTAGAATAAACACCTGAGAATGGCTCTCTCGAGGAAGTTGGCACTTTATTAAACTACAAAAACAAGGGTAACTCATTGAGGAAAAAGGAAAAAACCTAAAGAGCAAAGGACCATATCATCACTAAAGGCAATTCGCATACTTACTTTAGGCACACATATAGGATAGTGTCTGAGATTTGTGATGTCCTATCCATCAAAGTCTTGAGATTTGTGATGTCCTATCCATCAAAGTCTTGAGATCCACCGGGTCAAGGGAGATTTGTCTCTCAACATCTTCCATTGCCACCACAAAGACAAACACACCCCTCTTAAAGCTCCTTAGCATCTCTAGGTTGGTTGCTTCCAACTATTCTGTTTCTTTGATGTGCTGTTCTTGCATATTTGTTGGGGGTCTATTCACTTGTTAATCCTTTTCTTTTCTGATCCTCTTCTCTTCCTCCCGTCTGGCCTCCTGTTCTGCCCTTGCTCTCGTGTTAACATCATGTGTAATCTCTACAATTTTTATTTTATCCCTTGGAGCTCTCACTAGTGGAATCATCAAGATATCTCTCATCTTTGGATCTATAAACTCTGCAAGGTGTAGAATCTTTTCATATCTCCATCTAAGCCTCTTCAGTGTGTCACTATCCTTGGGCATTATTGTCATCCTATGCGCGTGGGCACTCACAACACATAGGTCATTGAAGTACTCTAGGAGAAAATCTTCAGTAGCCTCCTGTATAGATAGAGCAAGGCTGTCCTCTTCCACCTTAGAGTTAGGTTCCACTCCTCACAAATGGACCTGCATAGCCTCTGAAAAGGAACTTTGGAACACACAACTCTACAGACTTTTCTGAACTTTTCTAATTTCCCTTAGAATGTAGAAGTTCTGGGAAAACCTTCTTGTTCTGGCTTGTTGTAGAATGTGGATAGGCTTTCCCTTTCTTGGCTTCTTCTGAGAGGCAGCCTTTGTTGCCAATCGAGGCCCCTTACCCTGTCTCCTTGCAATAGCTTTTGTCCTCGCCACCACCATCAGCTATGAATAAGCCTAGAAAAAAGAGACATAACTCTCTCTCTCTCTCTCTCTCTCTCTCTCTCTCCCCCCCTCTCCCCCCCTCAATGTGTGCCTCTTGGCATGCAATAGCTATTCCATTTAGCGTGCATTTGCATTATCGTGCCGCCAAACCGCACACACCACATATACTCTCTCTCTCTCTCTCTCTCTCTCTCTCTCTCTCTCTCTCTCTCCTGTGCACCGTTACAAATAGAATAAAAAATGTGTCATATTTAATATTTATAACTCACATGTGTGAATGGTCAACATCACACGTGTCAGTTTATTACTATCACACATGGACAAATGTCAGTCTCTCTCTCTCTCTCTCTCTCTCTCTCTCTCTCTCTCATGCGGACCCTTAAAATAGATTAGAAAATGTGTTATTTTTAATTTTGATAACTCACACGTGTGAATGGTCAACATTGCACGGACTCACACGTGTCAGTTATTTAAACCTCACACTATTATTAACGGTTCTCGTTTTAGAGAGAGAGAGAGAGAGAGAGAGAGAGAGAGAGAGAGAGAGAGAGAGAGAGAGAGAGAGAGAGAGAGAGAGCAAGCAAACTTACCTTTGCCACCACCATTGTTGCTTGCTTACGTCGGAGTGGATTCTCTAATGAGAGAGAGAGAGAGAGAGAGAGAGAGAGAGAGAGAGAGAGAGAGAGCAAGCAAACTTACCTGTTTGCCACCACCATTGTTGCTTGCTTATTATTTGTTATGCATGTATATAAAAAGGCTTCTTGCTGTTCTTGGTGCCCAATATGGAGACTATGAATTGTACACAAGTCAGAGATCAAGCAGGTTCAAGTGCCCAAGCAAGGAGATTCACACTCCTATGGTTGGAGAGTGATAATCCATGTAGAATATATTCTCCAGAGTCTCTTCTCCATGAATCCCTTCATGTCCAAGGTAAGTGGAAGAATCATTGGGTGGCCATTGATTTAGCTAGATTAGTTTGACATTGTGAATTTTGTGTATTCCAAACCGCCTTACAGAACTATGATAGTAACTATGTGGAGCATTATAAAGTGACCATAGTACGTTTAATACAGAATGCCATGGAGATGACTAAGAACAACCAGCCCCGATGCTATAGATGTTGAGATGCTTCTTCAGAATGAAGGGGAGGGGATCCAAAGACTTTTGAGTACATAGAGGCAAATGTTGAAGGAAAGATAGAGCCAAAGCCTGAAGATAAGACAAAGCCAAGGCGTCGATGACGAGGTGAACAATAAAGAACCCAAGGCTGATGAGGAAAAGTAAACTGAAGAGGCAGAGCCAAAGCCTGAAGTGAAGACAGAGGCAAAGCAAACTAAAGAGACAGAGCCAAGGATGAGGAGGTAAACAATGAAGAACCCAAGATTGTTGAGGTAAAGCAAGGTGAAGAGACAGAGCCAAAGCCTAAAGAAAAGACAGAGACAAAGCAAATTGAAGAGACAGAGCCAAGGCCTCTGATGAGGAGGTGAACAATGAAGAACCCAAGGCTGATGAGGATCCCAAGGCTAGTGAGGATCCCAAGCCTGTGCATGCTTATGTTTAATCCACTATGCTGATCTTAATCCACGATTCACCATGAATTCTAACATGATGACTTATTACAACGTCGACCAATTCATGAGTGATTGATCTCAAGAGCAAGAAGCTTCACAAACATTTCTACTGTTCTAGGCACTACATTGTTTGATGAGTGCTACCACAAGGCAGTAGACCTGTAAGACAGTCTACAAGAGAAGGATGTATATGTTGTCTACTTGATCCAAGAGATAGGAGGCACATCATCCAAAGCCTCAATGGCTAAGGATGCCCCCTCTAGCACTAGCTAGAGGCCTAGTTAAAGACATAATCATGGACAAGTTGGAAGAGAATCTGCTAAGGGTCCCTCACCCTAGCACCAGCTAGATTCCTAGTTAAAGATATGATCAAGGACAAGTTGGCAGAGAGTTTGCTAAGTGATTTAGGATAGCTATTGACAATGTGTGCATCCACCCTTATCACTTTAGGGATTATTCACATAGGGTTATATATGAGGAGGCACTAGGAGGAGTGATATGCCTATTGATGTACGAGAGGATGGTTGATTATTGTTTCAGTGATAGAGCAGCTTCATGTCTCTCTTGCTTGCACATTTCTTGAATGAGTATGTTTATGAGTACCTTAAACAGTTTGGCAATCCCTGCTTTATAATCGTACCCATGTCTTTGGGGAGGAAGAAGCGATGTCAAGATTTCTCATGGTATTTCTTTCTTACGCAATCTGAATATTGTTGGCCATGGCGAAGAGAGATTTATAGCTATCTTACCAGCCCACACCATGGAAAGTGTAGCACAAGTCGGCCATTATCATTATTCAGTTGATTGGGGTGGCTCTCGGTCTACAGTGTAGCTTTGCTAATTTATCATCAGAGGACTTATAGTCTGGCATGCACTCTGATTTGGCGGCTCCACACTTCATCCGACGGAGAAATCCAGCAGTGGATGTGTTGGCATCATCCAATAATAATCTGGCATGTTTAGCGTCAATCCAATTCTGAGGGCCTAGTCCAAACTGGAGAGGTCTGCAGGTCAAGCCGAGTCAAAGGTTCTTCCGCTCAATCATTTCATTAATGGTAAATCAAGACAAGGAATGATAAAATTCATTAATCCTTTCCAAGATGGGGAGGAGAGATAATTGATAATGCAAATTTGATGCATGATTATTTGGTTGCGATGTTGAGAAGTCTAGGAAACCAAGTGTTGTGCATTGCTTGGATCTTGGTATAGCACCAAGCTCTCCTTGATGTGTGCATGCTTAGTCTTCCATTAGCGTGGTGCGCTTTTTGCAAGGGCCTTAATTTCTCATCATTGTGTCATTACATAATGTGATGGGGGACAAGAAAAAGAAGTTTGAAATTTGTGTCTCATCATTGTGTCGTTACATAATGTGATGGGGGACAAGAAAAAGAAGTTTGAAATTTGCTTTGAGAGGGATCATAGAGCATTCGAGTGCACATTGTTGCATACACCATGTCTTAAAGTGGATAAGTGAAAATATTATTGCGTAGTGGGTTTAGTGGCAGAGTTTTATGGTATCATTGAATCCTTAAAGACATCATCCTCTTGGAGAAAGTTAGGAGAAAACTTTATGATTTTTTAGATACCCTAAATGATGCATATGATTATCGTGAGAGGGGTAGACGTAAGTCTTGTTCAAGTTTGAGGAGGATAGAAACATTGCAATTAGTAGTAGAGGAATTAGAGGAAGTTTATAAGAGTGATTAAGAGTCAGTATAATGATGATGAGAGTGATGATGATGAGAGTGATGATGACCTTGATAGCCATGATATTGGGATGTATATGGTGAGAATTAAGAGCACATGGGAGAGCCAGCAAGGCCGGAAGGTCTAGGAGGAGTTCTCAGTTGTCCCTAGCTTTGCATCAGGATGGATCTTAGGGTTTGGCAGATGGTCCGGATGATAGATATGCTGATGTGCATAGTTCCAACTCACATGTTTGTGAGTTGATGTCATATCACATCATGATTTCAAGAGCATTGATTATGTGGTACAGGATGGATGCCATGATGATATGGACTATGCTATCCATGATGATAGTGTGGATATGAAGATCCTTGATCCAGTTTCTAGTGATGAGGAGACTCTTATTGATCTCATTGGTGATGATCCAAAGGAGTTAACTTTGGCTAGTATAATTGTTATTGATTTAGATATGATAAGTATCTTATTGATATTGATGTAGATATGATAAGTATATTTCACTGATCCAATTCTTCATGCGGGTGTGGAGACTCACGTTGAGTCTACTACACATGATCCAGATTTGGAGGTTCCATTGATTTGAGTCTATTATGTGTGATGGTGATGCTCACTTTGATATGATCTTATTTGATGGTTCTCCATAGGTTCAAACAATGTTTATCTTCATGACGATCCTTTATGTAAGGATGGTTCACATCTGGATGTTTCTCTTGATATTATTATTGATGATGTGTATTCCATGCATGATGGGAGCCTTGTTGATGGATTTTTCCATATGATGGAGGGTTTATCCCATTCTTTAATGAGGCATGATGGGGCTGATTTTCCTATCCATGCAAAAGTGGGTCTACAGATATTCACAAGAGAGATATATTAAGCTTATTGCCTATGATGGGTAACAAGACATGTAGATCTTTATGGATATTTCCATATTCTCTTTCATATGATGGTTATTCACGTATATGCTTATGGATTATATGTTGCAGCACAAGAGTATGGATTTTACTATGCTATTGCTACACATATATTATACATTTATGGTTTTATGTGTTTATATTCTTTGATGCTGATGTTGGAGATGTATTTCTTGAGGGTACCCCTTGTGCTTGGCAGTGCATAGGGAGGATGGAGTAGATTTCTCTTATTCTTAGTAATGATATCACTTTGATTGGTGACACACATGTTCTTCATGAGGATATTTATGTGGATCATAGTCATGATGATCATGATAATTATTCTTTTGATGATGATATCTATTATGATGCGGTGTCCAAGTGAGAGTATTAGGATTCTCTAGATGATATTCTAGTGGAGGATCATACTCTTGATCGTGTACATTTGGTGGATCATTCAGATTTGATGATATTCTCTTTGGAGGATGATCTGACTATCCATGCCTTCTTGAAGTAGATGCTTAGATCCTATTTAGCATGGTTTTATGGTGATGATCTTTCACCATGTTCTTCATCGACTTATTCTTAAATTTGGTGGTATGCCTTTCTTCACATGTGTCGTAATTGTGCTGTGGCAGTTTTACATGGTACACTCCATGCTCTTGGAGTGTGGATCTTATGATTGATTCATGGTTCCATATATTCACATTGTATGATATAGCATGGTATTGCATTTACCTCATAGGATTTCATTTCCGGCATACATCTATCATCTATGTGGGTTTGATCTTCGGATTGGGAATCCGCCGTCCCATCGGGTGTGCCAAGTGTTGATGGTGTGTTCATGCACCCTTATCACTTTACAGCTTATTAAAATAGGGTGATATGAGGAGGCATTATGAGGATTCATATGCCTATTGATGTATGAGAGGATGGTTGATTATTGTTTCAGTTATAGAGCAGCGTTCA
Source organism: Cibotium barometz (assembly GCF_041138505.1). NCBI lineage: Eukaryota > Viridiplantae > Streptophyta > Polypodiopsida > Cyatheales > Cibotiaceae > Cibotium > Cibotium barometz. The sequence goes on from NC_141068.1 coordinate 38,411,073, forward strand.
TCTCTCTCTCTCTCTCTCTCTCTCTCTCTCTCTCTCTCTCTCTCTCGCACATTTCCTGTTTGAGTGCATTTATGAGTACCTTAAATAATAGAAGTGGCAAGGACAATCCTAAGGGAAACCTTAAGGCCAACCCTAACTAGCACCTCAAGAAGAACATCCACAACTATCCTCAAAAATTTTTGGTGCACAATTTTGCACCAAAATTATACAAGTGTTAAGTGTCCAATGTTGTGGCCTAGAAAACAACAATATTATGCTCTTTGCCAGTGCCACACGAAAACCATGACATAACTCATTGTTGGTACCATTGAAACATAGCACCTCAACCTATGCTTCCAACATCAAAGCAACCACCCATACCAAATGCTTCTTAATCAGTGTATAGTCCATCAAAACTCTATATTAAGATGGATGTATAGACCGCCACTACCAATGCCATACCCATCTCCGGTATTACCACCCCAACCATTCCCTCCTAAAAATTGAACTAGTGTAACAGTTACTATGCCAGTAGACTCTGAGAGTCTAATGGCATAATCAAAGAGTCTAGAACAGGAGAGCTATGAGTCATATGAGCAGTATGATTCATGTGGATATCTAGAGAAACCTCCAACCATAGACTATACCTCTTCGTTTGAGGCCATGGTGAAATAAAGAGTGAGATACCTCAACAATATGGAACATAGGCCACTGATGTAATGTTTTCATTATAAGAACCCACACCATGTTGTTGAGTGTCCTCATAGAACCATTGCACCCAACTCCATCCCTGAATCTAGTGCCAAACCCCAATGTCATTCCATATAGAGGCACATGTTAAAAGTGTGGATTAAAACATGACTTCAAGGATTTTCTCACCAACAAGTGTGGATTCAAACATTCCTTGAAGGATTGTCCCACCAACAGAGTGATAATCACCCGAGTAGGGGAGGAGCGTCATCTACTTTGACGAGCCTTAACTTGTTAAGCATACAAGGATGACTTAAGACGATTGCCAAAAGTAAACATCCAAGGCATCGAAGAAGCAGAAATATGAAGCTTTAATTTCAAGGCCACCATTAACCCAAGATCCAGAGGTGCAATCCCCAAAGGCTACAATAGCTCCTAAAAAGGCTAATGAACTAGAACTAGAAGTCTAAAAGAAGATGGCCTCAAATAGTATGCAGGAAATGTTCAATCAGTTTTCAAGGACAATAGTGTCATGACCATTGGACGATAGCTCAAGCTACCTACCTTGTAGACAAAAATCTCATTCAAACCATCTCTTTCCAAAGAGAAGAAACCCATTGACCTACTATGATAATATTATGAAGAAATGCAAAGAGTACCTCAACCCTGTGTACCTAATATTATGAAGAAATGCAAAGAGTACCTCAACCCTGTGTGTTGAAAGAGAAAATGAAACAAGCCCCAAGATCTTGTGAAGGTGTAGGCTGAGCGAGAGCGAGTAATTGAGAAAGTGGTGAAGTACAAACCACCGACCCTGCCTCAAAAGATCCAACTTGTTTGTCCTGTTTTGGTCTAGAGAGAGATAATGAAAATTTGAAATATTTTTAGATAAGTATTTTCATTCAGCCTATAGGAAGTGATCCCCTGAAATAGAATTTTAATCAGAAATTTCTAAGTTGCATTAAATTTGGATAGTGGTGGGTGAACCAAGGAGTCCCCTAGTTCAAAGTACTAAGCCTTATTAAATTATTTTGAATTTAAAAATGTGATTTCCTTATCCAAAAAGGTTGGAAAAATAAAATTTAAAAAATTTAGAATTATCCCCAAGAAAATAGTAAAGAAAGGCTCACATGAGGTGAAGATTCAATAATTATGAGTTTCACATATTTAAAGGAGACTTTTGGGAGGCCTTGTGACACCTCAGGGGGGTGGGAGGAGGCCATAAATGAGGCACCTACAAAAGGAATTTAGAAAAACTCTATACGAGAGAGTTGTAATATTTTGGAGTACGACAGCTTTGTCTCTTTACATTTTCCGTGATTTCATCGTTTAGAAACTAAAAAAGTAGCCCAAATATGGTCCATAATCTTTTTGGGGACTATTTTGGGAGATTTTTAGTGCTTTAAGGACTGTTTTTTGCCTTGATTTTTTGGTTACGTTTTGAGGCTGCCGGTTGGAGGCCAAAACGATGGATTTTGCTCTCGGATGCTCAAGACCAATTTCGAAAAGCTCGATGCCGGCTTTCTGATGAACACTACTACGCGTTCATCAGATTCACATTTTAGGAGATATGAGCTTCTAAACAAGATTGTTTTTCAGATTGACCCTCTTTCATGATATAAAATAGTAGGGTTTCATGACGTGAAATGGACTTCACGAAAAAAATTAAATTACTTTTTTTGGGGGCATGAAAAGCTAATCCGTGAAACACCCCTAATCCATGAAACACTAACTTTTGAAACATCATTTTTTTTGGGCGCAGGGGCTGTTTCACGCCGTGAAATCGTTTCATGATTTTTTTATTTATTCTGGTGCAGGGGCTGTTTTCATATGTCGTGAAATCCTTGTGCTTCATGCCGTGAAACAAATGTGTTTCACAAAATTTTTTTTGGAGTCTTGTGGGAAATTCAAATTTCCTTCTATGGAGGAAATATTTTTTAAATTTTAAATTGGAGAGATATGGGCATTTTTTCAAAAAGGCGTGGAAATAAAAAAGTCACACTTTTATGACACCCCCTTACATTCGGACAATTTGATAACTCATTAGCATCTTTTCATTCAATGCTCATTAGCCTCAATGAGTTATGAAAAAAGGTGCTTAAGAATTAATCAAAGATTAATCCTTTCACTAATCTTTTTTCCTTTTAGACTAACTAAGAGCTCTAATTAACCACTAATCAATTAACTCACACCATTGAGCTCATCATTGGATACAACATGAAATTGCTGAGCTATGTGCATCAACTAAGGTGTAAATCAATCTACAATTAGAGATTAATTAAACTCTTAATTTTGGTCTCTTCTCTTTATGCAAAATTAAGCAGAAGAGAGAAAAATTCCTCTAATTGATCATGAAATTGATGTAATTAGGTGTTTTGATGCATCTAGATGCTTTGAAAACACTAAAAAACACTACTTTCGACCTCTTACATGATCAAATTTGACCCCAAAAAATATATTTTCTAATCTTTTGGTCTCTTGAACTAGATTAATCATCCCCTAATGACAAAAACTAGTCAATTAAGAAAGAATGGTCGATTCTAAGAGTTTTTTAATATTTTTGAGATTTTTTTTAAATGATTAAGCTACTCCTAATACTTGTTAACACTCTAATGCATACAAATCCAACAAAAAATACACAAATTAAACAAAAATTAGTGAATCTAGCTCTATGTTTAACTCTAAAGAAAGCTAAAAACCACTAAAAAATTACATTCTATTGCGTTTTTTGATGCAATGGAAGCAAACAAAGCCTAATACACTCTTTGTGCTTTCCAAACAATGTAAGCAAGGGGAATGGAAGTAGTACCATTCTCCAGTAGAAATTCTAATGAGGGGGGAGAATGGCAATGGTGCCCATCTCCCTCTTATGGAGATATGGAGAATGACACCATTGTCATTCTCTCCATTGTCATAGATCAAGTAGGAAAGAGAATGACACCATTTCCATTGTACCTTAAATGTAAGGGAGTATGGTAATGGTGTCATTCTTTCCTTTAAGGTGATGGGATCCCTTGAGAATGGCACCACTTCCATTCTCCCTCTCAAATAAATCAATTTATTTATGAGGAGAATGGAAGTGGTGGCATTCTTTTAATTATAGATCAACCTTGAGGAGAATGGGAGTAGTGCCACTCTCCCTTGATTGTAAGGGAGAATGATAGTGGTGCCATTCTACTTTACATAGATCAAGCTGGTGGGAGAAATGCACCACTGCCATTAATTCTTGAATTTGATGGGAGCCCTTGAGAATGGCACCACTCAAATACATCAATTCAATTATGAGGAGAATGGAACTATTGCTATTCTACCCTCCAAACAATGTAAGCAAGGAGAATGGTAGCAATGCCATTTTTCGAGAGTAGAAAGACTAATGATAGGGGAGAATGGTAGTCGTGTTATTCTTGAAAGGCCCTAGCACTCTTCCTTGATTTCATTATAATATATTAGCAAGAATGGAAAAACTCTCATTCTCCGTCTCAAATTTGAGGGAGAATGATAGTGGTGGCATTCTTCTTTTCATATATCAAGCTTGTAGGAGAATGGCACCACTTCCATTCTTCCTTGAATATAAGGGAGAATGGCACTGGTGCCATTCTCCCCTTTAAGGTAATGAGAGACCTTAAGAATGGCACCACTGCGATTATTCCTTGAATGTAAGGGAGAATGGTAGTGGTGCCATTCTCCCCTTCAAGGTGATGGGAGGCCTTGATAATGGAACCGCTTGCATTCTTTCTCGAATACAAGGGAGAATGGTAGTGGTGCCATTCTCTCCTTCAAGGGTATGAGAGTCTCTGAGAATGGCACCACTGTCATTCTTTCTTGAATGTAAGGGATAATGGAAGTGGTGCCATTTCCCCCTTCAAGATTATGGGAGGCCTTGACAATGGCACCACTGCCATTATTCCTTGAATGTAAGGAAGAATGGCAGTGGTGCCATTCTCCCCTTCAAGGTGATGGGAGGCCTTAATAATGGAACCACTTGCATTCTTTCTCGAATACAAGGGAGAATGGTAGTGGTGCCATTCTCTCCTTCAAGGGTATGAGAGTCTCTGAGAATGGCACCACTGTCATTCTTTCTTGAATGTAAGGGATAATGGCAGTGGTGCCATTCCCCCCTTCAAGATTATGGGAGGCCTTGACAATGGCACCACTGCCATTCTTCCTTGAATGTAAGGGATAATAGCAGTGGTTCCCTTCCCCCCTTCAAGGTGATGGGATGCCTTGAGAATGGCAACACTACCATTCTTCCTTGAATGTAAGGGAGAATGGCAGTGGTTCCATTCTCCCCTCTTCAAGGTGATGGAAGGCTTTGAGAATGGCACCACTACCATTCTGCCTTGAATGGAAAGAAGAATGGTAGTGGTGCCATTATTCCTTCAATGCAAGGGAGAATGGCACCACTGCCATTCTTCCTTGAATGTAAGGGAGAATGGCAGTAGTGCCATTCTCCCCTTCAAGGTGATGGCAGGCCTTGAGAATGGCACCACTGCCATTCTTCCTTGAATGTAAGGGAGAATGGTAGTAGTGCCATTCTCCCCTTCAAGGTGATGGTGGCAGGCCTTGAGAATGGCACCACTGCCATTCTTCCTTGAACATAAATGAGAACATGACAGCTGTGGTGGTGACATTCTCCCCTTTAAGTATATATATATATATATATAAAATGTAAGATAGAATGGCAGTGGTGTCATTCTCCAGTTTAAGGTGATGTATGTATATATGAAATATATGTATCTATGTACATGTATACAAAGACATTTAAAGCCTTAGGCTACAATCTCACCAATGGGGTACCATGTGTGAACACACCATTAGGGAGGTTCAAGAGTTCTTAGGGCAAAGTCGTAGATGGGGTAGTGCTTGGAAAACACTCCTCCACCCGTGGGATAGGTAAGAGAAAGCCAAAACAATATAAAACTATGTCTAAAAGAAACTTTGAGATGAGGTCACCCATACGAGTAGTGTTCCCGATGATGCTGACTTAACTATGTGGTTTCTAAAACATTTTATACCCAAAGTTATCCATAGATTTCGGCACAAATTTAGTGTATGAGAGTGAGACATTTTTTGTCTTTTGGAAGACAACCCCTATTACTCTCACAAGGGAATTGTGGAGAGGAAATTGGCCTTGTCTCCACTAGGTCATTTTGAGGGAGTGTGTGTGTTGGAGCTATGTATAGCTCACCCTATCTTAACCTAGATCTCAAATTTTAATGGATAGGCATTGGTGCCATACTTGGGGGAGGAGATTCAAATTTAAATTCATATTCAAAACAACGAGGGAGAGTGGGGATAATTGGGATTAAAATTCAAATTCAAAATCACAGTATATAATTTATGTGTTCTTTTTGTAAATCGAGTTTTGGTATCTACTCTATCATTTTTAATGCAATTTAATATTGAAGGGTCTTTGACTCCTAAAAGTGGTATTAAAACCTTGACCAACACAAAATATGTGTACAAGCTTGAAGCAATTGAAGGTAAGTGGAAGAAATTAAAGAAATGTGAAGGCAAGTTGATTTAGTTGAAGATTTATTTCAGAGATTGAAGAATTACATGGCTTTTATGTCCATCGGGTAATAACCAGTGGGAAAAAGGAGGTGGAAAACTATTTGTGGTTTCACAAATCCTCTCAAAATCCCAAAATCACTTTTTTCATGCTTAATCCTCTTCAAAATCGGGCTTCATAGATGTTCTTGGCTAGGCTAACAGATTGCTAAACCATTCTTACAAAGCTCGATCTTCATCTCTTTCCCCTAATTAAGGGCTCCCGATGGTGGCTGCAAATAAGCTTACCTAAACCATAATTTTCTTTCTTGCTTCAAAGCATGGATTTTAAGCTTAAAAATTGCAAGCTTTTAAGCTCAGAAAAGGTTTACAAATCAACATAAAAGTATTGTATATGGAGTTTGGTGCAAGATCTAAATTCTATTTTTTTGATCTCTCCAAGGATTCAAAATAAGTCATTTTTTTCAAATACTTTTGATATTTTTCAGTAGTTTTTTGAGACCAAAATTAGCACTTTTGTCCATTTTCAAGTCCAAAAAGTCCTATAAATTACCTAGAAAATCTAAACAAACTACTGAAAAATTTCTTGAGGTTTTCAAAGCAATTTTCAAAATTCTTTGCTAGTTGCAAGTGTTGAATCAAGTTTCTTCAACTCAATCTAATGGATTCGTACCGTACTTTTAATCAAGCCACTTAATGACACCATAACAATGAAGTTGCTAATGTTTGAGATGGAGAAGTGTTCTACAATTTACCTTTAAAGACCGAATGCAACTCCTCAAATAATTAGTTCAAGAGATCAATAAAAAAACCTTGTCCTCGAGCAACACCTTATCAACAACAATGAAGTCTCTACTCTTGCTTTTGAAGATACACGCGTCTGCTAAGAACATCAAGATTACTTTCAATGCCCAAGAAACTAAAAAGGATAGTAAGAAAAGCCATTGTAATTTTTCTTTTATCGAATTTTATGAAAAAAAGGATGCTCATCTTGCGCTTTCATGGTTAAGTCAATTGGATGATTACTTCTCTAAAGAGACTTTTTTAGAACAAGATAAGATTGAATGTGATACCAAGCATATAGTTGATCATGCATCACTATGGTGGAATCTTCTCTCTGTAATAGCCTTGATAAGCCTACTACTTGTTTGAGAGGAATCCTATCATTAGGTGAAAGCCAACTTTTTACCATCACAGTTTGCCCTCAAAGCTCGTCATGCATAGGAAACTTTGTCTATGTCTTTGCCCATCAGATAATTCCTCAATACATAGAGAAGATTTGGAAAACTCTACTTCAGCTTTTCAGACGTGCCTGCTGAAGATACTATTCAATGTCACTAAGAATCTAGTCTTGAAGAAATTGTTCAAAGCAGAGGTAAACATGTTCAAGTTTGCTTGACTCAATGATGTTATTGCTTTAGAACATGATGTCCTTACAATGCTCCTATTGAATCATGTTCTTTTAATGGTCCTAATTTCAATAGAAAGCCTTGGGTAGCACCTAGTAATGCACGCACTAATGATGTTATTGCTTGACTCAATGATGTTATTGCTTTAGAACATGATGTCCTTACAATGCTCCTATTGAATCATGTTCTTTTAATGGTCCTAATTTCAATAGAAAGCCTTGGGTAGCACCTAGTAATGCTCCTATTGAATCATGTTCTTTTAATGGTCCTAATTTCAATAGAAAGCCTTGGGTAGCACCTAGTAATGCACGCACTAATCCTATTCAAAATGTAAATAATGTTAATGATCTAGGTAATTTACTTCAACCCAAGCCTATTAGCCACAACACTAATACTTTCAAAAAGCCTCACCCTACGTGCTACAAGTACAATCAACCAGGTCACTTTGGTGCTCGATGTTGGTCGAAGACCTCTAAACATCCAGTTGCACAAGCTTCACAACATCGAGGAGGTGCCTAACAAAGATGGTGACTATGCCCTAAATTGGTTCAAAGATATGCTACGCGACGATAGTAATCCCAACCAAAGCAATATGTCAAGGAACCCATTCATTACTTAAAATTAATGGTCATGATGATGTAGTATTGCATAATGATAAAGGTACCCACAAATTTATTTTTGAATGTGCTATTAAGAAATTATAATTAGAGACACATCCATCTCTTTATAAGATTAAGTTTACATTTCAAGGCACACACTATAATGGCACTAAAGAAATTAGATAGCTAGAAATTAGCATTGGTCACTATAAAGAAGAAAGAAATTTCTTGATTGCACCTTTGCATATTGGTGATATCATCTTAGATATGCCTTCATAAGTTTAATCCCAAAATTGTCTGATACACACATGATGTGGATCACAGATCATGATGAAACTTTAATTCTTCATAGCAATGTTACGTATAAACTCTATCCATTGTTATCATATGCTCAAGGAAATGTGCACTAAAGAAATGTGAGAAAGCTTACATGGATTATGTGAAGAAAATTGAAGTAACGACGAGCACAAATTATCACAGAGTCGATAAGCTTTTATAGATCAATTCAAAGATTCTTTTGCAGATGACCTATCCCTGGGGTACCTACATCTCGTCTAGAAGATCATACCATTAAGATTATCCCTATTAGTCAACCACCTCATAGAGCCACTTATAGACAAAATCAAATCCAACAAAATTCACTGGAAAATTGAAGAATTCCTAGACCGTGGCCTCATATGACCTAGTAGTTTTTCCTTTTGAGCCAGAGTACTTCTAGTCTAGAAAAAGAACAAAACATATTGCATGTGCATTGACTATAGAAAATTGAATAAGATAATTGTTAAAAATAGGTATCCTATTCCTCATGTTAATGATTTATTAAATAATCGCCGTGGTGCATGTGGGTGTGCTTAGTAAAATTGATTTGAAATCTAGATATCATCTGCATACTTTTGATGTTTATAATACTGGACTCCATACTCAAATAGGTCACTACTATGAATTTCTTATTATGCTTTTTGATCTTACCAATGCACCTACCACATTTAATAGAATGATGAATTGTATTTTCTTGAAACATCAACTTTTCATTAATTTTTTCTTTGATGATATTCTTGTTTTCTACCCAGAATACCAACAACATTTAACCTTTGTCTTCAATCTTGTGAAAGAAAACCAATTGTTTGCTAATTCTAAGAAAAGATCTTTCTTTCGAAAAGAAATAGAATGTAAATTTAGGTCACATTGTCTCAGCTATTAGGGTAGACCCCAAAAAAGTTCAAATTATTAAGACGGTCTACTCCTAAGAATGATAATGGGGTTCCTTCTTTTCTAGATCTTTGCAGTTACTATAGAAAATTTATTCATAATTTTTCTTTGATTGTTTTTGTTGGGGTAAGTACCAACAAAAATCTTTTGATATGCTCAAGCATATTTTGACATATGCCTGAGTACTTCAATTGCCAGATCTTCCTTGTAGTCAATAATACCAATGGATCAGGCAACACTGGTGTAGTCACTAATGCCAATGCATCAGGCAACATTAGTGTAGTCCTTATGCAAGATGGTCATCCTCTTGCATATGAGAGGCATGCTCAAATCCTTTGAAACTAAGTATAACACTTATGATAAATAAATTCTTACTATTATTCATGAGTGGAAAAATTATTTGATGGGTTTTGAGTTTTTGATTAAAATTGAGAAACAAAGTATATGACATCTACTTACCTAACCTTTGATTTTTGACAATGCCATCACATTCAATGGCACCATTTATTCAAAGTTTTCAGCCTCTCATTCAATGGAAACCATTTATTCAAAGTTTTCAGCCTCTCATTCTATATCAGCTAGACAAAGAAAATGTTATCACTAATGTATTAAGTAGACGCCCTTTCATTACTGGTATTTTTGTTGTTGATTTCTATACTTTTGATACTATTATGCGTTCTCTACATATGAACATGATTCCAATTTTTCTTATGCACAGTGGTTCACAACAATGAAAGCTAATCACTTGCATGTTGATAATTATTTATACAATGACAAATATCTTTTCTTTGAAAAGCATTTATGCATGAGTCTTCCATTTAGACAATTTATTTTAGAATAATTTCATAAAATTTATTGAGGTATATTACTACTTTAAAAGCAATAATATATGATTTTTATTGGCCTAATGTAAAGAATGATATTTCCAACTTTATTTCTGAATGTCTTGTTTATCGAAGAGTTTAGTAGCATCTTGGGAAACAACATAGCTTTCTTATGCCTCATTATCTATTCCTAGTGGCCCTTGGAAATATCTTACTATGGATTTTATTATTGGGAAACAACATAGCTTTCTTATGCCTCATTATCTATTCCTAGTGGCCCTTGGAAATATCTTACTATGGATTTTATTATTGGTTTACATGTTACTTTTACACAAAATGATATGGTTTGGATTGTTGTCAATAGATTTAGTAAGTAAGCAAATTTCGTTACATGTAAAAAGACATTGTCTTCTTCACAAGTTGCATATCTTTTCATTAAGCATGTTTTCACACATCGTGGTATGCCTAAAGTTATTATATTTGATCTAGATTCTAAAGTTATTATATTTGATCTTGATTGTCTACTTCACAAGTTGCACATCTTTTCATTAAGCATGTTTTTACATTTCATGGTATGCCTAAAGTTATTATATTTTTGATCTAGATTCTATATTTTCCAATCAATTTTGGATTGCTTTATTTCTATTCTTGGATCTAAAGTTGATTTCGCATCTTCTTTTCATCTGGAGAGCAATGGATAGACTCAAGAAACTAATACTACCATTCTAGACTTGCTAAGATTCTACAATATTTCTACACTAGGCACCAATGGGACAAACACCTTCATTTTCTATCGTTTGCTTACAATAATACACCACACTCTGCTATTGGAAAATATCCTTTTTGAAGTCATGCATGGCAAGAAATTATCGACACCTGCTTCTTGACTTTCACATATTGTACCTACAGTAGTACATGATTTTACACATGTATTCTTTGATAGGTGCATGAAGCTATCACTAAATTCCAAACACAATATGCAACCTAAGCTAATAAGAGATGTGATGCATTGAATTTTTAAGAAGGTGATTATATTTAGCTTTGCATAGAAAAAGAAGACTAAAAAGTGTAGAGAACAGTTAAATTAGCTCCTCAATTTTATGTCCCATTCAAGATTCTTTGGAAGCGTAATGTTAATGGTTTCTATTTGGATATTCTATCCCATTAATGTATTCATAACTCTTTTCACATTAGTCTATTGAGACCATTTAGAGGCACTCTTCCCACATATCCAGTTTATGATGACCTTCCATCGCTCAAAGAAGATTTTGAGATCATAGAACTTGAAATTATTTTAGACGATGAGTAGAGAAGAGGAAATATTTATCACATTTATTTAGTGACGTATAAAGGCCACTCCATTGAAAAATCTTAATGGCTCCATGATCATGCCCTCGCTCTGCCTATCCATCCTTGAGTGCATCTTATATTTATACTTGCTCATGATTATTTTAAATTTTGTGACAACTGAGGATAGTTCCTTCGTAATCTCGGGGCATGTTATAAGGAGTAAATTCATGAAATTCAATATTCCCATGTTTCTCATTATTTATGAATTCTCCTAGATGGGTTTAGATTAGGATGTCTTTCTAAATCCGGGTGATAGTAGCTTACTTTGTTCGTACTCTCTTAACCGTGTGTATACATGTGAAAGTATAGGATTTGGAAAGGCTATAGATGTTTTCTTGTTCTCTCATAAGATCAGAAAAACGTGTGTTTAACCCTCATGTTTTTGGAGCTTTTATCTCAAGTGGTCCTCCCTCTCCTGCTATTACAATGCATTGGGTTCAAGTATCATGGATATTGAAAATTGGTGAAGCCAAATTTCATGTGATTACTAAAGGCCTTGTTGTAGTTGCCTTGTAATGCTTAGTCCCTTGTAAAAACCTTGTTTTATTTTCCTTGTAATGCCTAGTCCCATAAGAAAAGAGTAATAAATGTAGAGGAGAGAAGAGAATAAAGAGAAATGCAATCAATGGGTGGCATTGCCTTCTTCTAAAACCTACACATATACATGTCTACACACATGAACATAGAGTTGCAAGTAGAAAGAACACTCAATCTATACATAAATGGGAAGATTATTACAATATGAGGAATTTTGACTCTTATAGTTTATAATTTGTTTTTCACCATGCTCGCTAAGAATAAGTGACTTGAGGGAACCCATTACCAGTTCTAAGATTTTTCACACATTACTCGTCTTATTCATCTCTCATTATGATATAAGCTTGAAATCCAAGGATGATTAGAAACTTTGACTATACAATGACAATATGATGAAGATATCTTTGGCAAATTTGTGTCGAAAATCTATTCTTGGTAGTTATAGACTCATGTTGTTCAAGTGCTCCACATTAATTAAATTGGTTAACATATCCCCCTTTTTAGTCTTCATCATGTTTGCAAGGTTGGGTAAAGAGTATAGTCCATTGGGTTGTAGCTTGCATGGTTTAGCATAGTCAACCATGCAAGCTAGCTTTGGCCAAGTAGTGGAAAGTGGGCTTGATGTCATCGATAAAGTTGAAGCATTGCTCTCGCACAAGATGGTTTCTTGTGGTGCTACATCATTTTTGGGTGTAGGTGCTTGTGACCTACCACTTTTATAAGGGGTTTTGATGGCTAGTGTACAACAGTTTTAGGATTAGTGGTGGGCGACTCTATTTTTTTCTTACCCATATCATTTTATCAGCAGGTTCTTGTATCTTTTTCTTCATTGGAAGAAGGTCCTTAATAGTGTTATTATCTTTATTATAGTTATCATACCATTTGGAGTTTTGGTGTGGCTTGTGATTTATTTTGTTGTTTTTGTAATCTACACCCATAGTGTTTCCATCTTGATATCCTTATGCATAAAAACTGATTTGTGGGTACCCATGTTGGTGGCTCTTAGGAGGTGGTTGTTGGATCCTTGTTGGTCTTTGCCTAATCCCTTGATTATTCATACAATCCCTTTTCAGTGTGACTCAATTTTCTCATAGAAAAAAACTCAAACCATTACTTATTGGATATGTCAACTCTAATAGGGCATCTAAGTAATTTAATGACTTATTGATGCACCTTAATCCACATAAAGTTATGCTTTAGACTCCACTAGTCTTCTTGGCCTCACATGTGTAAGAGAAGCGCTTTAGCTTTATATAAGCTGTGAGTAAGATGGATCATAGAATTATTGAACCATCCCTTACATGGTGTCGACATTAGTTTCTCTCCCCTCATTTGACCTCTTTAGACAAGCTTCCACTTGGAAATAAAGTTGATCATGCAAGATAAATCTGTCTTGATCATACCCAAAAGTGGATTCCATCTAGGCCCAAGGATTTTTCCTCTCATTTGACTTGCCACAAACTTCCGTTCAACCTCACAAAATGTTATGCCCAACACTATGTTGATGAATGAATGGAGAGTGAATAAGTGAAACATTTGGGAAAGGTTGATTCATTTGCGTCTTATGGTACGATTTGTTTTGCAGGTGTGTAACACTCTACTAAGGGAGGCCAAAAATTTTGAAAAGTTCTATATGGGATATATTTATATCTAGTTATGGTGTGTAGGTTGGCCCTTCACGTCGTGATTACTAGACTTTTAACAACTACTTCTACGATAGTCGGTGAGTCCGAACAAAATTATATTCCGAGAGATTGCATATAAAGTAATGTTGATAACCATAGGTAGACAATCTTTTGCCAAGAAAAGGAAATGTTAACAACCATAGGTAGACAGTCTTAAAAAAAAATAAACTCTCTTGGTGGTGCAAAGAATTCCAAAAAGTAATGTTGATAACCATAGGTAGCTTTTTGCCAACAAAAAAAAAACACACACACACACTTGGTGGTGCAAAGAATAACGAGGTTAAGGTGACGGAGGCAAAACAATACAACAATTCGAGGCAAACTTTGACTCGCGAAATGATGAAACAAGCGCTGCAGCAAAAACATTCACAGATGTAGATGATGGTGATGAAGGCCACACTGCAAACAAACAAAATGATGATGATGGTGGTCATGAAGGCCACGTTGTAAAAAGGGCCGAAAATAAAAATAGTAAGCGCAGATGACAACACTGCAGAAAAAGAATATGATGCAGACGGTGGTGATGAAGGCCATGCTGCAGTAATGTAAAAATATGATAATGAAACCGCCGAAGCGAAAGCAGAAGATGATGAACACGCTGAAGCAAAAGCAGGCGTTGATGGTCATACAAATGTTGAAGTAAAAAGGGTGCGCGGACGCAAAAGAAGGCCACGATGCAGCACATGCTGATGCCGATTCCGATGATGATGATGCCAATGTTGCTAATGTAGGCACTGATCAGAATGATGATTATGTAGATGGGGCTACCAAAGATGGTGAAAAAGATGTTGACAACGAGGGTGATATTTCCTTTTATGTCGGTCGTGCTGATCATGCTCATGCTCACAAGGATGATACAGATTTTTCTGATCATGCTCATGCTCATGCTCACAAGGATGATACAGATTTTTTCAACGACGAAGCCGGCACTGCTCGTGATGGTATTGGATCCGATGGTCCTTCCGATGAGGACGAAGATGCCTATGCTGATACTGATGTGGATGCAAACCGTGATAATGCTGCAAATCGTCCTTTTCAGCATGCCGTTTTACCCTACGGCCATGCCTAGCATGCAGCTACCATTGACGGTGATCAACCTCTGCAATTTGGTGCAATGGCCAATCCAAAAGAAGATTTTCTCGATGTAGCTCCTTGCAAGGGCGTGCATTCTCAAGTGCAAGAGACTCCATTTCTTTCTTTGACGGGGAAAGCTCCAGACATCTCAAGATCAAGAAATGAATCACTTGAAGCCGATGCTGTTCAAGACGAAGCCAAGAGCTTGTGTGAAGATGAAGTCATCACTGTGAAACTTTCTTGAGCACGAAACTATCTTTGATCCGGGATAGTTTGATCCGAGCTTCTCTCACACTTGCATGATGTATATTTATTGCATATAGATTAGGCTTACAACTAAAGTGTTGCCATCATCTTACAAACCTGGCACTAGATTAGGTTAAATTACACATACTCCTTGTGCCACCAATTGGCATTAAGGGGGTGTATTGGGACTAATGCCCAATTAGCCAGATAATGTGGCCACCTATAAGGATACAAAGAGGCACAACCTTTAGAATATACCCTTTGTGAGATACAAATGTAACCATTCGAATCATTAATGTAGAGCACTTATGTGCTTCCCTCTCTGTACTCTGATGTTGGAGAGAGGATAACCAGTACTCTACCTCTTTCTACAGTGCCCAGCCGTCTTTTTTTGTTGCTGAGGACGTCGTCGCCTGCTCCCTCTTTGAGTTCTTCCTAAACTGTCATCTATGGCAACTTTTAGCTCAAAGAAAGCTCTTCTCTGCGCCGCCCATAGAAGGTGCTGCCCGCCGTAATTACCAACGTTCTGCGGAGGGTGGCGTTTGTGCTTGGGAGTCTGCGGCTAACAGAACCAATAGGTGCATCTAGTGTACAGAATAGGCGGCCCCACGTGTCTATGGTGCTATCGTTGATTCTGTCTCTTTCTATCACCTAAGTGTGGTAGAAATGGCTAGTGGAATTGAGAGCCTTTTATGTGACTTGGGAGGAAGCTTTTTTGAAAGATCTACTCCAAACAAGAGTGTATTTCTACCAATCTTCTTCTAAAGAGACACAAACTCTCTACGGATTGCAAGGTGTAGAAACTTTGATAATGAGAGCACTAAGAATATCAAGGAGGACAAATCATAATGTAGCTTAAGAAACAATTAATCTCTCCAATGACTTGTGGCAAGTTTAATCACCATAATCACTTGTTAATGAGTCTAGCTCCTAGAAGGCTATGATACCAGCTTGAAATTGCTAAGATAGGGAGGCAATATGGTCATATTTGATTAAGAAGCCTTCATAGTGCATCTCCCTTGCATAAGGCTTTCCGACGTAGCTTCCTTTGTATACAAATCAAGGGGAGGAGTATAAATCAAAGGAGTTCTATGTATATATGGTTGAAAGAGACATAATACACAATGCCTTATACACCTGAACAAAATAATGTGGCTAACAGGAAGAACATATCTCTTATGGAGCTTTGATACACTCCTACCTTTGTTCACCATTAGGCAGCCATAAGTGGAGCAAATAAATTCTCAAAAAGATGATGCAAACAACCCATATTGGCTAAAAATCAGCTCGAATTTCAGCCTGAGATTAATTTGTTGATGAGGTAATTATGGATGATGCAAGATGAGGAAAGGACAAGCATACACAAGAGTTTGCTTAAATGGCCAATATAGACATTGCAAGATAAGCAAATTAGCTACTTCTTTACCTAGCACGACACATGAATGTTCTCATCATGTATCTTATTCTTTTTTGATCATGCTCTCGTTGCTAGTATATGCAATGAAGACAAACATGTTTCCTTTGAGGAAGCACTCAAAAATGATGACTAGATGTAGACTATGTAGGATGAGTATGAATTAATAACACTTAGTATTTAGCAGATTTTCCTTATGGTAAAAAGACCATTGGCACAAAGTGGTGACTTGCATGAGGAGGTTTATGTATCTTAGCCTCATGGTTTTATTGAGAAGGGATAAGAATCTAAAGTATGCAGGTTAAGAAAAGCTTTATATGTTCTCAATCAGGCTCCCAAAGAATGGTATGAGAAGATAGACACATACTCTTAGTTGGACTATTGCAAAAATCTTTTGCAACCAAGTATATGAGTAGGTCATCTTATATGTTGATGACATGTTGCTCACATGCCCTAATGAGGAGAAGATTTCCGTCTTCAAGGCTAAATTATGTGTATCATTTGAGATGACAAATTTGGGCTTGTTGCATTATTATTTGGGGCATAGAGTGTAATAATGGTACTATGATGTTATAGTCAAAGTACATACACAGGTTGCTTACATGATTTGATCTTGAAGACTATAAGCTTATTGCTACACCAATAGAGATAGGTGCTAGACTTAGTCTCGAAGATGCAGGTAAACCATTTGATGTATCACTTTATCACTAGGCTATTGGGTGCCTCATCTATGTATGTATACGAGACCAAATATTCAGTTTGGTTTATGTATAATCCTGGAAATAAGCATTAGCTAGCTGCAACAAGTGAGTATTCAAATACTTAGAGAGCACTCAGTCCCTTGGCTTATTCTATGCTAAGACAGATGATGTTCACTTGTATGCTTTCATTGACTTCGATTGGGCTAGATATTATGATATGCAAGTGTCCACTAGTGGCTTTTGCTTTCACCTTGGTGATTCATGTATATCATGGCTCAATAAGAAGTAATTGATAGTGGTCACTTTGAGTTGTGAAGCTAAGTATAGGGTAGCTTTTACAATGCCAACTGTGGAGGAGTGTGTACAGCACCTTTTGGTAGATCTTGGCCCCCACCTATATTTTTTTGTGTGAAAAGAATGATTATATTGTAAAGAAATCCTGATTACATTGCAGAGCAAAAACCAAAGCACCAGTCCATCTTATATACCCCAATCCAACGCTCTAATATATATATATATATATATATATATATATATATGTATTAGAGGGTTGGATTGGGGCATATATATAGATTGGTTCCAACCCTCTCTTTCTCTCTCTCTCTCTCTCTCTCTCTCTCTCTCTCTTTCTTTCTCTCTCTCACACACACACACATCCAAAATTAGAACCCATCTCTAATGTGATTAATCCAGTACCTTTCTAGCTAAAGTCCCCATTACCTCTCCAAACTCCACTGGTTTACATGTATTAGCCTTTTCTTAGCATATTCCCCTCTAGAAATTTATGTCCCGATCTCCAACACCCTCAAATAGTAATAGATTCTCGAAATCCAAACCTTTATTAGACAAGTGAACTTGATGAACCCAAAGAGATCACTGCTTCCCTTTGTGACCCCAACACTTTTCCCTGCTAAAAGCAATGAGACTAAGAGAGGCGAACCTCGAAAATATCCCCCTCCCCATCTAGCCACATTCACCCAGTGTAGGGTACCCCCAAAAGCCATGCTAGAGGTTCTCGCTCCTTGCCTTGCATCTTAGGGCAGACTCCTAAGGCTAAATTTCTTACCTAAATCTTATGCCCCATAGGCAATGTCTGACTAAACCCTCCATAAAAATGTTTTGGTGTGTTAAGGAAGCTTGGAGTCCCGAATTCTCTTGCATCTAGCCAGCATTTATCACCCCATTTGGCTCTCCATATCTTATAAATTCCAAGAAATTCTACTTTCCTTGCATTAGTAGCTCATAAATGTCCTTGGTTTTTCAACTCCCTAAGGGGACTCCATCAAGACAACCACAGTCCTTGATCCACCTGATCGTTTGAAAAGGTTGATAATGTGTTGATTTGCAAAGAAGTCAATGTAGCAAGCACTTGTCTTAAGAAATCCTTGTCAATACTAGATAATCCAAACATCATGGCTATCTGCATCCCTCTAGCCAAGCAAGGGACCATCCCAAAAGTCAACCACCTATTTGGTCCCCTAATTATTCAGTCTTCTAGCCCACTAGGCATTGAGGAGTGTGGGGGTTAAATAAGGAAGACCACACATTATACATTAGAAGGGAGTTACCTATATAAACCTCGGTGATCTCCTTGCCACTTGACAATTTTCATGTTCCCCTTTAAACCATTTACTAAAAACCTAGCAAAAGGCATGCCTTTGCAAACCACCATGGCATGGGAGAAAATCCTATCTTTCCATGCAAGCCCATGTCACTTGCCATGATACCTTAGATTCGTGAACTTGGTGAGTTCCTTGAGCATAACAGGCCATGGCTAAGACTGACGAAGAAAGCTCCCCAATAGCCTTGCCAACCTGGTTGTGCCATGTGTCTACATATCTAGAATACCTAGCTCACTACCCATGATAAGAAAGAGTACGGCCTCTTACCTTGTTTGTTCTTTTGTATAAAAATGCCTTTGCATATTCAAGGACTTTCCTCCAGTGTGACAAGCTTTCAGATGTGTAAAAATGCAACCCATCTAGCAAGACCTTCTTCACAATGGCAATTCAAGTTTTGAGACACTTGGGGTGCCCAATTGGTGGATATGATCGGGAAGGATTGTGTAGATTAGCTTATTCATAGAGTGGAAGGCAAGTTCAGAAAATGAGACAATGATATCCATAATGTATTAACCATTTTGTAATCTAGTTTGCATTTTTACTCCCTAGTCACCACACCATTAGCTCTAACTATAGTAATTAAGGGAACCATGAAAATCTTTGTCAAGATCCTCATGGATAAGGCCATCACAATAATAGTGTTTAAGATTGGCTAGATGATTTATATTGGGTAGCAACAACATGAGCAATTCAATTGGCCTTGTTTCCCCACAAAGGAGGAGATTCCATAGCTATGTAAAAACATGCCCTTCTTGAAATGTGAGGTAGATCTTCCATGAGAGAAATCAATCTTACACTCAATAGACTAATCATCATTGCTAAGCTTAGTGTGTCATAAACATGGAAAACAATCGTTTAGAATGTGAAATGAGAGTATAGTGTGGAAAACTGGCCGTCTAAGATGGGGAGGCCTAAAATTCATGGAGAGATTTCACTCTCCATAGCTCCATGATTGATTACTTGTTATTTCCCAACATGGTATTAGAGCCATGATTCCTAATGTTTTAAAAGTAGTAGCCAATGTATTCGATGGAGTTGAAGGATTTGGACACCTAGCCATGACCTCAAAAATATTCATATTGTATATAGATTTGGACAATTAACCAATTCTATATCAAGTGGTAAGTGAAAGAAGAAGATATTGATGATAGATTATAATATATATTCTACTAACTGAATCTGCACAATTGATCTAATTTAGAGGACTGAAGTAGTGTATTTTCCTATGTGTAGGGAAAATGGCATCTCAGTTTTCTCATGGAGAATGTGTCAAGTTGATCATGAATAATGTGATGGTTAAAATTAGATGTTCCACATCCTTTCATTTGGCCATCTTTGTCAACCTATTGACCCTTCCCTTTAAGAAGAGTTTTAGTCCACGAAAATGATCAAGCAAGCTATAAGTAAGTGTCTATGTGTAGACAATATGGTCATGTATGCGTGTAACTTCCCTAAGTACTCCGACAAGGAAAATAGGACACACATCCTGTAGTTTCCTTAAGTACTACAACTAAGGAAATATGCGGCACTCATGTTTCAATTAAAACCCTAAACTATAGTTGCCACTTGCAAAGATGTCAATAAAAGACAAAGTGCTACTAAGGCAACAAATAACATCATGCCTTTTTATATGCCAGAAGTTTTCAAATCCTCAAAAGAAATGATAGATACTACATGATTTCTCAATTTTCAAATTGAAGGTGGAAGCCAAGCTTGTGTATTTCTCATTAATCAGAAGATAGCTTAGGTTAATCTCCAGTCGTAAATACTTTCTCCTTTTCGGTGCAAATGAATTAAATTCCAACTTCTTTATTTAGCGTACCAAGGAGGTGAAGGCCTTTAATGTGGATCCGGGCCCTGGAGACTCCTCTCCATAATGAGCTTTGTCATGCTCACTTGATATAAAAACCTATAAAATAAGTATTTAGGGAGAACTATGTTTTGAATGATAATTATATATATATATTTAAAATAATGATAACTATATATTTCTTTATATTAACATGGATTTTTTATTTTATGGGGGGGGCTTAGTTCCTTGCAAACCTTTGCCCTATCATCACGATCAGAGTGGGAGAATGTAAAGGAGGGACAATTATTTTTCTTTGATTCTGGTTGTTTGCCAACCGAGCCAATGCTCTTGTAATGCCCTGCTCCTGGTGACATATTTCTTTGGCTCATTACACCATACTGCATGATACATAACATTAGAGGAATATTAGAGAATCGTGTGAGTGCTAGTATGAAAATAACCCAAAATCACAATATTATGTATAGTCCACATACAAATACTAATTTTTATAGTTTCTATACCCATATATATTTAAACTTAAGGAGCTTGATGAAAGAACAACAATAAAGAGTGCATCATCTCTTATTACCTTAAACCTTTTTTCACCACCAAAGGTAATCTTGGGAGCTGATTTGTTTGGTGCAGCCAATTGAGTTCCTAATGAGGATCTAATATCGCATACACATGGTCCCGGTGAGATTGTGTTCCATATTTATTCTGCATTAAATGAAACACACCATATACATGGATACTTTCGTGTAACTAATATTTCATAGT
The DNA here is from genome assembly GCF_041138505.1 of Cibotium barometz. Taxonomy (NCBI): domain Eukaryota; kingdom Viridiplantae; phylum Streptophyta; class Polypodiopsida; order Cyatheales; family Cibotiaceae; genus Cibotium; species Cibotium barometz. The sequence goes on from NC_141068.1 coordinate 38,432,492, forward strand.
GTAATGATATAACCCATTTCCTACGAATGGTCTAAGTCATCATTAACTATCTAACATGTACAGTAACAATCTCGCTCATCCTTTTCCTAGGGTATGAGTCATACATTTGAGGTTCCATCAAACTTTTTGGAAAAAAGGATTACATTATTTGCAAAATGTAGGCCACTTTAAATTATGCTCTTTAATCTCTTCCCATTGACAACATTTCTCTCTCTCTCTCTCTCTCTCTCACACACACACACACACACACACACACACACACACACACACACACACCCTCCCTTAAACTACGTCATGTGTTTTAAGAACAAAATATTTAAGGATGAATGCAAAACTAGACTTACTTTATCAAATTCCGTGCTCAAATAAATCCTATTTTGTTGATCTCTTGTGGATTTGCTAAAATCAGCAAACCAAGGTGATTGTTGATAGGACAAAACCTGATGAAAAAACAATACATGGATAATAAGGATTGCATAGTTATTACTTTTATGGATCATCTTGACAAAAGCCAATCATAAATAACATTTCATCTCAAACTATTGTTGTTTTTTCTCTTGGTCTTGCCTATTATTACTTTCAACAAATCGTATTTAGAGTGAGAAAGCTCAATGAGGCAAAGGTGTAAATTAAATTATAAATATGAATAATTACTCATGGACAATAATACTGCTTTTAGGTTATTGAACAAAGAGAATATCCAAGATAGGAAACAAAAATAGAACCAACATTTATCTGCAACACAAGTATTGATGATAAAATGAAGTACTAGTACCAAAGCCTTGTCTTAGTTCGAAGGTTCAAGTGATATTGGGTTATTGGATTTTAAATTAAAAAAATGTGATAGTGAAAAGGCACTATTATCTCTTATAAAATTATATCAATTGCATAATGGGATATATTCTTCATCGTTTTACTTAATAACAAGAGTTGAATGCTAGGTGTGTTTCTCTAGAATGAGCAAAAACTTAGTGGGTGGTTTTTGTACCAATGCTAAGAAATCATGCTGGATCTTATCATCTTAAGATTTTAGGGACCTCTCGTAATCATGTTTAGCATATTAAAACCATCTTTGAGTGGTTAGTGTAAGAGTTAAAGGAGGGAATTAACATATCGATGACCCACATTAAAAACTATATTTAACATGGACCAAACTTGCAATCACAAAATCTAAAAGATTTAGTATACTCAATTCATTAGTTTATCCAACCAAAAAGATTATAAGTGGATAATAAGTACAATAATCGGAGCATCTAATTATGTGTAATGCTATCTTTTCATGACTAACGTATATAGTACTCAAAGTATTTTAATCCCTTTACTTCTATTTTAAAACTAGGCCACTACATTGATATGATGATGTATATGTGGAAAAAAACAAATAAGAACCATATTCACTTGGTACTCTACTTGGGGCGTTCACTATAAGTAAACCCTCTTTATCATGTGCATTCAATGCCTATTTTAAAAATCCCTTATATGTGAAATTTTTATGAATAAAACATACCCTTTTTCTATTCAACCTGTGAGAACCCCCTTTAAATGATACCCTTCTGTATGTACAAAATGTGTAAAAAAAGAATTTTTAAAATCCCTTTTGTTGAACGCACGTGCTACGTTTATATATTTATGAGTGACCCCCCCCAAGGTGCTCTACAAAAATCAAATTGGTAATGCAGTCATAAATTGTTTTAAAAAACATAATTCTCTAACCTGTGGTCCAAAGCTAGAGGGAAAATTGTATGTCCCAGGACGAGGAGTGCCTTCTCCATATCTATGCTGCAATGTTTGTGGCACCAAGTTTGCTTAAAAATGCTATAGGTTGTCTTTTAGGTGAAGTAATACATGAGGTGCAAAAATGAATTGATCTACAATTCAATTTAGATAGCTCATGCATGTGTATGAAATAGCTGATGACCATCATTTTAAGAAAACTTTAATAGAACATTTCAAATAGGATACACTACTTGAATAACATGCAAAGGCTTTTACTATCTCAAGGCATGCTTACCAACATACCCTCGAAAATCTATTTGCGGATCCAAAGGTGATAGTTGGAGATGATTCATTTTTGGAAATGAATTGCTTTCCCAAGGTTGATTTGAAGTCATATACAGGACCTACACAAACGCAATATACCCCAGCATAAGCTTCATGGACCATTAAACAGACTTGGTACTTGCATGTTTTCTTGGAGAATCAATAGGATTAGTGTAGCCCATCAATGTTCAAGAAACAATTCGTGAACAACTTATTAACAAGCTTCATCTTGTGAGTGGCTCATGCTATTCCAGTTTGTAACGACTGCACCAATTCCACAAATGTGTTATCATTCATCTTATTCACATAGTATATAGACCAACAATAATGCACACAACTATACATCAAGTCAACATCATCTAATCCTTATGTTAAGCCCTTTTGAAATACCAGACAGTTTCTAGAGATCTACATTTCTCACAAACAAGTATATCTAACCAGGATGAACACCACATCAATTGCCCCCTCTGATCCAATCAGTTTCCCAATTAACCAGTCCCCCCAAGAACCCCTTAGTCCTATCTTGTGCACCTTATTCTATTTATTAAGGTGTCCACAATTTCCTTTTTTTTATTTTTTTTGAAAAAAGAAAAACTACTATTTACTAGTTTTTTCTTTCCCTAAAACATGAAATAAGGTTAAAGTCTGTGAGTGAAGGGTTGCGGATATTATTTGTTCTTTTGAAAAAATTGCTCTATGATAGCAATTTTCTTTTAAAATAAATGATAAAAGCCCAAGGCTAAAATTTAACATTGAAGATTAAAGAGACATTGGCAACAACTGGACTCAAAGTGAAAAGTTGAAGCTAAGGTAAACTCGTAATTGAGAACATGGGATGAGAAGAGGGGGAGACTAGCATGGCATGTATGACTAGCTACAACAACACCCTTGTAAGAAAATTATCGATTCTTATTTTCTCTCTCTAGAAAAAATCTTTAAATGTTAAAATAAAGAGAATGTAAAAGTCATAAAAGTGTAGTCTCTGAGCCAGAGAGGTAAATCTTCTTCTAGGTAGCCGTCATAAAGTTCATTCGAACCTTCTTTGAAATGATATATTCGAAACTGCAAGAATAAAGTTAGTTCAGGAGGATGTTATTGCATGGAAGACAGTTTGGAGGGAATGAGAACCTTCATCTCCAATTTCAAAAGACAAATGCAAGCCTTCTCTCACCATAGCGAGTCATATTCTTTCACTCTGCCTCATATCTAACTTACTCATTTTCGAGTCAGATGCTCCTTATAGCTTGTGTTGTCGAGGTGAAGGTGCCATCATGGCTCTGTTGCATCAAGCTCTCCATATATGCCATGCGATTATATACTATGAATCTTGCATCTCTGGCTAGAACCTGAGATCCAACAACCAATAGTAGATAGAGTTGGAATTGACATAATGGAAATACGAAGGTGAGACCCAAAGGCCTAGTCTCCCATCTTCCTTCTCATACGACATGATGATCATGGTCTCAGTGGTGGCCGAAGAAACATTTTTCCATGTAACAGTACGGGCGAGAGTTCGATTATTATGAGACCAACATGAAACACTAAAAGATAAGACTAGGAAAGATTATTTATATGTAAAGGGTTGCATATAAATAAGGTTTAGGGGATTAGGAAATACCATTTTCACATTGATCTAGATAGTGAGTATGCACCCATTCAAAAATGCAAAAGTGGTCAACTATTGCCCTCATCAGATGTCAAAGATCATATGAGGTTGTCGGGGAAGCAACACATAGATCTTTGTTGGTGTGATGGCTCCATCTATCTTATTGACCCCCATATTGCTTTACATCCTCCCTTTTCAAATCCCACAACTCTTTTGTGTTTTGCAAGTGATGGTGCCAAAGGCTTACTAGGATATTGCAAGTTAATTTCTTACATGCAAGAAAGAGAGGCATTATTCACAACATTTAGCAACTGAGATTCTTGGCTTGTCTACTGAATGCAAGACACAGAAAGTTAGATTGGAAGAACAAGAGTGTAAAATCAACAAACTCAGAAGTGACCTCCGTAAATATAGAGAAAAAGACACAAGCATTGGACCGTGCATACAGAGAAGAAAGCTCAAAAATGTCGAGAACTTGAGGCCCGATTCTGAAGGCCTAAAGAAGAGAATCCAAGCCATAAGGTAAGATTGCACTCAATGCATTTCCATTTATGTCTTTTATGTTAGCAGTTAATATTATTTTATTTGTAGGGTTGCTTTGTGATTTACATGTTCTATATGTTAGTAATGAGTAGTGTTGTATTTGTAGGGTTGTCATACATCCTGATAAAGAGAATATCAATCCCAATCTTAATCCAGCAAAGAAAATGAAATCATTAGTAACATCAAGAATGGCAAGAGAAATGATAAAGGAGAATAAGTTCAAGGTGGTTCAACGAGATATAGTGGATGAATTTGTAACTAACAATATAGTTTCAGCTGTGGATATTCAATCCGTCATGGATTCAAGTGGAGTCAGTCGTAAGGGTTATAGCGCCATCCAGAAGTCAGTGTCATCAGTCCTTGAGGCCAAAGGCAATAAAGCAAAGCTACTTCCAACACCTACAAAAGTTTGGAGACATAGGGAGGAATTAAACACAGAACAGCTTCACTATGTTGGTCACTCATACCACATTGTAGGAGAGTTTAAGAGAAAAGGTGGCAGCATATTCTACAATGAACACAACAATATATTCATGGACTTGGAGCTCTTGCAAAAGAGAATGGCGGAGTTCCATGATATTACATTTGAGGAGACAGGAGGCGTACTTCAATTTGTCATCAAGCTTGATGAGTGCGAGATTATCAAGGAAAAAAAGATGGAAAGGGTCACAATAAAACTTATGAATAGGGATCTTTCTAATTGCAGAAGGGATGATCCAAAGTATTTTAGTGTGCAGTCTAAGACAAACATCTGGTGGGTAGATTCATTTGAGGTCAAGAAAGAGGACCATGAATCCTTGTTTTGGATATTTCATCATACACATATCCCCAGTGTTATCAAATAACAGATGAATGCAACCAGGATGCTCCATGTAGAGAAAAGGGGGGACTTTCAAGTTTAATGGCATCTTGTGGGTGACTTGAAGACTCTCAAGTGCTTATTTAATTGCAGCAAAGGGCCTAATGCAAAGTCTCCATGCCTTTACTGCATGGACTCCGGCGGAAGGGTGATGGACTCTAAGTGGTGGAGATGACCACTGAATGAATAGATAAATTTTGGATGAGAACTTTAAACCAGTGTTTGAGATTCATCTTTCCAATGTGCATATATGCACGCTTCATGCTTTTTGTCGTATCATAGAGAAACTAGTATATCTCTACATTGGCTTTTCTTGGAAGATCACGAATGTAGCAGAGAGGAAAGAAGCCATCCGTGCATTGGAGAAGGTGCTATTTGAAATTGGACTACATGGAGGTAATGTCTGGATTGTGAAGGACACTAAAAAATCATCTGATGAAAAGGAAGTTCCAATGAAGCCCTCTATTGGAGGTGTTAAGGCAAGAAGATTTCTTTCCAAGCCAAAGAATAATCAACAACACAAAGCCACAAAGTTAGGAAAGCAATACACAACAACCTATACAAGAAGAATCAAATACCAACAGTGAAAAAAGCTGCATAATGCAGTGAAAGACCATGAAGGTGCTTCAAGGAATGCCAAAGCAGATGTTTGGTGTTCAATTGATACTTTATTCCAAATGATACTTCAATTGATACTTTATTCCAAATGTGTAAGAAAGTCAACTACTCCCAGCAAGACAAAAAGAGCTTTCAAAAGTAACTTACAAGCATTCAAAAAAGCATTCAGAGATGCTTGGACTGACACCAACATTACACACTATATGGTATGTTTCTAGCTTACTCTTGTTTCCTAGCTCTTGATACAACTTAGATTGTATGTTTTCTTATGCAGCATATTCTCTACAACCACATGCCTTACTTTATCAACAAGTATGGATATCCTAGCATTTGGAACACACAAGGGCTTGAGAAATCACAGTATATGGATTGAAATGCATATTTTAGGCACACACAACATGGTGGTGGAAAAAGTATGGCAAACAGCCTACAAGAAGTGTTCTAATGGTTCTTTAGAAGAATCCTGCAACACAACTACACAAAAAAGAAACCTTGAGGTCATCCAAACTGATGCAGACACTCAGAAATATGGAAAGGAAGAGATTGAAGCGTTCCAAAGCATTTAAAAACTCAGATGCCATACAAGCACAAAACAAATGGAGAGAACAAAAGATTTTTGTTAATCATCGTTGGATAGATACATGTAACACATAAGTATTTTACAATGTATCTTTCCATTCTAATGACTTTTGTAATTCCTATGGTTCTGGCTTTCGTTTATAACTTAGCAAACAATGTTTGCCATACTCTTCTAGTTCCTATGGGTTCTCTATGCCTAGAGACAATACTACTGCAACATAGGTATGAAAGTAATCCCTTTGGGTGGCATAACCAGGGTAGCATCCAAAAATTTCTAAGGAAGTGGACCTCTATCAAAATAATCTTCTCATAACTTTTAGGAATAATTGTTCCACCTAGAAATAGGAATAATTGTTCCACCTAGAAATAGGAACAATGTCCTGAATAAAAAATTTACAACTCTCCCTTCTTGGCTCATGGCATTGTGGTAGATTATCATCTTTGCCTTACACAATTGGGTAGGTAGTGAGAGAGAGTTGCGTCTCCGGCCACAGTACTCCCTTTTATGCCGCTTTGCAAGAATTTATCATTGACTTCAAACGTACTTTGCAAAACAAAATAATTAAGGAAACATAAATCTACATCACTTCTTCACACACACACACACACACACACACACACACACACACACACGTAGAGAGAGAGAGAGAGAGAGAGAGAGAGAGAGAGAGAGAGAGAGAGAGAGAGAACCTACGTCTTACTTGTCTCACAAACAGTTGGTCTTGCCAAAGGTTAATAGAACTTTTGCTATCTTCTCCTACTCTGTTCATCCACTCCTTTGTGGAGTCATTCATCTTATCATAGCCATATTTGGCCTGAAGTTCTCCATGAAGGTCCTATCGTCTGGCAGCGCAAAGCCATCATCTTTGAAATTCTATGCTTTGCTCAAACATATGCTGAGACACTCTTTACTATTGTAATTCTCCTCCAATGCTTAGTCATCACTGTCATCTTCTGAGACAAAACCATTGCTCTCTTCTTGAAATTTGGCAATAGTACATAGAGCCCTAAGATTGAAAATATTCTGAATGTTAGATAAGAGTACATAACGTTTGTTATCCACAATGAATTCTAGAAGATTTGGCAAAAATAGACCACACTTGTTAGAGATCTACATCCGTAGGTCTCTAAATGATGCACGTCTTAAGAGCAACAATATCCATAGACTTGGCCTCCTCTTCCTCCTGTTACTACCTATATCTCTTCCTCAACTTCTGCCTCTTGAGAGAAGTTAACTCATCTTTTTGGAGAATCTCATCTTCAATAGTACCTTCATAGAGCGATTCTTCACCCCTTTCAGGAAGCTCTTTATAGAGGCAGTGCAAGTAGCAGAGGGATCCTAATAGCTCACAACAGCTTGCAGTAACTCATGTGCGTGGTACACCAAGTAGGCTTGTAGGAAGATGGGAGTTGCTGGTACTTCTTGTATAAAAAATTGTTTGCCTTCTTGCTTGGTGCAAAATCCAGCAAGTGCACATAAGCCTGATCCCTTAGCAGTAGCCTTTCTTTGGATATTGCTTTTTTGAAACCGTCCCTCTGTCTTGACAAGTACTCTGCATGCTGGTACAAAATTGACTCTACTAGCAATGGCTTGTTAAACATCTCATCAATTAGGTGAAATTCATCAACAGCTCCAACGTTACAAACAAAATCGAAAAGTCTGTCATCAATTAAGGCATGATAATAGCTCTCAACAATTTTCTCCTTCTTGTCCTTCATGTCTGTGCTAAAAACTTGCTTCTTCTTTTTCTTCTTCTTCTTCTTGTGCATCTGTGTCACCAGTTGGCCCTTTCTCCTCAGCCTCCGTTGAGAAATCAAAATCCCTCTTAATAAAGGGCCTCTGGGGAGTAGGTCATTTGTGGAAAGGGACACTAGATCGAGAACACCGACTTTCTCCTATTCATTTTCATCTGCCCCCATATCCTGGTCTTCAAAATAGGGTTCCTAATCATTATGCTGCTTAAATGGAGGAACTCGATTCTCTCGGCTCTACAGTTGGAAATCCTTGCTCCTCTGTCTGTCTTCTCACAAGCTGTGGCTCCTCTATCTATGCCATAACCTCCTCAAGATCGTCAGTAGTAGTGAAGTCAATAGACCTTAAGATACATTGCCAACTTCAAGCACTCTAAGATACTAGAGAAAGGTGCTTTGGATGTTTACTTACACTCCTAACTGGGGATGTGATCTTGGTTTTGAATTAAGGCTCCACACAATTCTCTTATCAAATTCTATACATGTAAGGCTCCAATGGTTTCTGCAAAAGAAGAAATGTCTAAAACTAAGGCATCCCCTATCTATTAGATGCATATAACTAACAAGATAGAGAAGTAACATACCCTGATTCATATGGAATAATTACTATTGTAACCTTGAGCATGTGCAAATACATGAACCACTTTTGTATCTCTTGTTGGGAAGTGCTCTTTTTTCTTAGCAATGGTGCCAGCTGTGAGTTTAGAATAAACACCTGAGAATGGCTCTCTCGAGGAAGTTGGCACTTTATTAAACTACAAAAACAAGGGTAACTCATTGAGGAAAAAGGAAAAAACCTAAAGAGCAAAGGACCATATCATCACTAAAGGCAATTCGCATACTTACTTTAGGCACACATATAGGATAGTGTCTGAGATTTGTGATGTCCTATCCATCAAAGTCTTGAGATCCACCGGGTCAAGGGAGATTTGTCTCTCAACATCTTCCATTGCCACCACAAAGACAAACACACCCCTCTTAAAGCTCCTTAGCATCTCTAGGTTGGTTGCTTCCAACTATTCTGTTTCTCTGATGTGCTGTTCTTGCATATTTGTTGGGGGTCTATTCACTTGTTAATCCTTTTCTTTTCTGATCCTCTTCTCTTCCTCCCGTCTGGCCTCCTGTTCTGCCCTTGCTCTCGTGTTAACATCATGTGTAATCTCTACAATTTTTATTTTATCCCTTGGAGCTCTCACTAGTGGAATCATCAAGATATCTCTCATCTTTGGATCTATAAACTCTGCAAGGTGTAGAATCTTTTCATATCTCCATCTAGGCCTCTTCAGTGTGTCACTGTCCTTGGGCATTATTGTCATCCTATGCGCGTGGGCACTCACAACACATAGGTCATTGAAGTACTCTAGGAGAAAATCTTTAGTAGCCTCCTGTATAGATAGAGCAAGGCTGTCCTCTTCCACCTTAGAGTTAGGTTCCACTCCTCACAAATGGACCTGCATAGCCTCTGAAAAGGGAACTTTGGAACACACAACTCTACACACTTTTCTGAGCTTTTCTAATTTCCCTTAGAATGTAGAAGTTCTGGGAAAACCTTCTTGTTCTGGCTTGTTGTAGAATGTGGATAGGCTTTCCCTTTCTTGGCTTCTTCTGAGAGGCAGCCTTTGTTGCCAATCGAGGCCCCTTACCCTGTCTCCTTGCAGTAGCTTTTGTCCTCGCCACCACCATCAGCTAATAAGCCTAGAAAAAAGAGACATAACTCTCTCTCTCTCTCTCTCTCTCTCTCTCTCTCTCTCCCCCCCCTCTCCCCCCCTCAATGTGTGCCTCTTGGCATGCAATAGCTATTCCATTTAGCGTGCATTTGCATTATCGTGCCGCCAGACCGCACGTACCACATATACTCTCTCTCTCTCTCTCTCTCTCTCTCTCTCTCTCTCTCTCTCTCTCTCTCTCTCCTGTGCACCGTTACAAATAGAATAAAAAATGTGTCATATTTAATATTTATAACTCACATGTGTGAATGGTCAACATCACACGTGTCAGTTTATTACTATCACACATGGACAAATGTCAGTCTCTCTCTCTCTCTCTCTCTCTCTCTCTCTCTCTCTCTCATGCGGACCCTTAAAATAGATTAGAAAATGTGTTATTTTTAATTTTGATAACTCACACGTGTGAATGGTCAACATTGCACGGACTCACACGTGTCAGTTATTTAAACCTCACACTATTATTAACGGTTCTCGTTTTAGAGAGAGAGAGAGAGAGAGAGAGAGAGAGAGAGAGAGAGAGAGAGAGAGAGAGAGAGAGAGAGAGAGAGAGAGAGAGAGAGAGAGAGAGAGAGAGAGAGCAAGCAAACTTACCTGTTGCCACCACCATTGTTGCTTGCTTACGTCGGAGTGGATTCTCTAATGAGAGAGAGAGAGAGAGAGAGAGAGAGAGAGAGAGAGAGAGAGAGCAAGCAAACTTACCTGTTGCCACCACCATTGTTGCTTGCTTATTATTTGTTATGCATGTATATAAAAAGGCTTCTTGCTGTTCTTGGTGCCCAATATGGAGACTATGAATTGTACACAAGTCAGAGATCAAGCAGGTTCAAGTGCCCAAGCAAGGAGATTCACACTCCTATGGTTGGAGAGTGATAATCCATGTAGAATATATTCTCCAGAGTCTCTTCTCCATGAATCCCTTCATGTCCAAGGTAAGTGGAAGAATCATCGGGTGGCCATTGATTTAGCTAGATTAGTTTGACATAGTGAATTTTGTGTATTCCAAACCGCCTTACAGAACTATGATAGTAACTATGTGGAGCATTATCCGCCGATGCTATAGATGTTGAGATGCTTCTTCAGGATGAAGGGGAGGGGATCCAAAGACTTTTGAGTACATAGAGGCAAATGTTGAAGGAAAGATAGAGCCAAAGCCTGAAGATAAGACAAAGCCAAGGCGTCGATGACGAGGTGAACAATAAAGAACCCAAGGCTGATGAGGAAAAGTAAACTGAAGAGGCAGAGCCAAAGCCTGAAGTGAAGACAGAGGCAAAGCAAACTAAAGAGACAGAGCCAAGGATGAGGAGGTGAACAATGAAGAACCCAAGATTGTTGAGGTAAAGCAAGGTGAAGAGACAGAGCCAAAGCCTAAAGAAAAGACAGAGAAAAGAAAATTGAAGAGACAGAGCCAAGGCCTCTGATGAGGAGGTGAACAATGAAGAACCCAAGGCTGATGAGGATCCCAAGGCTAGTGAGGATCCCAAGCTTGTGCATGCTTATGTTTAATCCACTATGCTGATCTTAATCCACGATTCACCATGAATTCTAACATGATGACTTATTACAACGTCGACCAATTCATGAGTGATCGATCTCAAGAGCAAGAAGCTTCACAAACATTTCTACTGTTCTAGGCACTACATCGTTTGATGAGTGCTACCACAAGGCAGTAGACCTGTAAGACAGCCTACAAGAGAAGGATGTATATGTTGTCTACTTGATCCAAGAGATAGGAGGCACATCATCCAAAGCCTCAATGGCTAAGGATGCCCCCTCCAGCACTAGCTAGAGGCCTAGTTAAAGACATAATCATGGACAAGTTGGAAGAGAATCTGCTAAGGGTCCCTCACCCTAGCACCAGCTAGATTCCTAGTTAAAGATATGATCAAGGACAAGTTGGCAGAGAGTTTGCTAAGTGATTTAGGATAGCTATTGACAATGTGTGCATCCACCCTTATCACTTTAGGGATTATTCACATAGGGTTATATATGAGGAGGCACTAGGAGGAGTGATATGCCTATTGATGTACGAGAGGATGGTTGATTATTGTTTCAGTGATAGAGCAGCTTCATGTCTCTCTCGCTTGCACATTTCTTGTATGAGTATGTTTATGAGTACCTTAAACACTTTGGCAATCCCTGCTTTATAATCGTACCCATGTCTTTGGGGAGGAAGAAGCGATGTCAAGATTTCTCATGGTATTTCTTTCTTACGCAATCTGAATATTGTTGGCCATGGCGAAGAGAGATTTACAGCTATCTTACCAGCCCACACCATGGAAAGTGTAGCACAAGTCGGCCATTATCATTATTCAGTTGATTGGGGTGGCTCTCGGTCTACAGTGTAGCTTTGCTAATTTATCATCAGAGGACTTATAGTCTGGCATGCACTCTGATTTGGCGGCTCCACACTTCATCCGACGGAGAAATCCAGCAGTGGATGTGTTGGCATCATCCAATAATAATCTGGCATGTTTAGCGTCAATCCAATTCTGAGGGCCTAGTCCAAACTGGAGAGGTCTGCAGGTCAAGCCGAGTCAAAGGTTCTTCCGCTCAATCATTTCATTAATGGTAAATCAAGACAAGGAATGATAAAATTCATTAATCCTTTCCAAGATGGGGAGGAGAGATAATTGATAATGCAAATTTGATGCATGATTATTTGGTTGCGATGTTGAGAAGTCTAGGAAACCAAGTGTTGTGCATTGCTTGGATCTTGGTATAGCACCAAGCTCTCCTTGATGTGTGCATGCTTAGTCTTCCATTAGCGTGGTGCGCTTTTTGCAAGGGCCTTAATTTCTCATCATTGTGTCATTACATAATGTGATGGGGGACAAGAAAAAGAAGTTTGAAATTTGTGTCTCATCATTGTGTCGTTACATAATGTGATGGGGGACAAGAAAAAGAAGTTTGAAATTTGCTTTGAGAGGGATCATAGAGCATTCGAGTGCACATTGTTGCATACACCGTCTTAAAGGGGATAAGTGAAAATATTATTGCGTAGTGGGTTTAGTGGGGCAGAGTTTTATGGTATCATTGAATCCTTAAAGACATCATCCTCTTGGAGAAAGTTAGGAGAAAACTTTATGATTTTTTAGATACCCTAAATGATGCATATGATTATCGTGAGAGGGGTAGACGTAAGTCTTGTTCAGGTTTGAGGAGGATAGAAACATTGCAATTAGTAGTAGAGGAATTAGAGGAAGTTTATAAGAGTGATTAAGAGTCAGTATAATGATGATGAGAGTGATGATGATGAGAGTGATGATGACCTTGATAGCCATGATATTGGGATGTATATGGTGAGAATTAAGAGCGCATGGGAGAGCCAGCAAGGCTGGAAGGTCTAGGAGGAGTTCTCAGTTGTCCCTAGCTTTGCATCAAGATGGATCTTAGGGTTTGGCAGATGGTCCGGATGATAGATATGCTGATGTGCATAGTTCCAACTCACATGTTTGTGAGTTGATGTCATATCACATCATGATTTCAAGAGCATTGATTATGTGGTACAGGATGGATGCCATGATGATATGGACTATGCTATCCATGATGATAGTGTGGATATGAAGATCCTTGATCCAGTTTCTAGTGATGAGGAGACTCTTATTGATCTCATTGGTGACAATCCAAAGGAGTTAACTTTGGCTAGTATAATTGTTATTGATTTAGATATGATAAGTATCTTATTGATATTGATGTAGATATGATAAGTATATTTCACTGATCCAATTCTTCATGCGGGTGTGGAGACTCACGTTGAGTCTACTACACATGATCCAGATTTGGAGGTTCCATTGATTTGAGTCTATTATGTGTGATGGTGATGCTCACTTTGATATGATCTTATTTGATGGTTCTCCATAGGTTCAAACAATGTTTATCTTCATGACGATCCTTTATGTAAGGATGGTTCACATCTGGATGTTTCTCTTGATATTATTATTGATGATGTGTATTCCATGCATGATGGGAGCCTTGTTGATGGATTTTTCCATATGATGGAGGGTTTATCCCATTCTTTAATGAGGCATGATGGGGCTGATTTTCCTATCCATGCAAAAGTGGGTCTACAGATATTCACAAGAGAGATATATTAAGCTTATTGCCTATGATGGGTAACAAGACATGTAGATCTTTATGGATATTTCCATATTCTCTTTCATATGATGGTTATTCACGTATATGCTTATGGATTATATGTTGCAGCACAAGAGTATGGATTTTACTATGCTATTGCTACACATATATTATACATTTATGGTTTTATGTGTTTATATTCTTTGATGCTGATGTTGGAGATGTATTTCTTGAGGGTACTCCTTGTGCTTGGCAGTGCATAGGGAGGATGGAGTAGATTTCTCTTATTCTTAGTAATGATATCACTTTGATTGGTGACACACATGTTCTTCATGAGGATATTTATGTGGATCATAGTCATGATGATAATTATTCTTTTGATGATGATATCTATTATGATGCGGTGTCCAAGTGAGAGTATTAGGATTCTCTAGATGATATTCTAGTGGAGGATCATACTCTTGATCGTGTACATTTGGTGGATCATTCAGATTTGATGATATTCTCTTTGGAGGATGATCTGACTATCCATGCCTTCTTGAAGTAGATGCTTAGATCCTATTTAGCATGGTTTTATGGTGATGATCTTTCACCATGTTCTTCATCGACTTATTCTTAAATTTGGTGGTATGCCTTTCTTCACATGTGTCGTAATTGTGCTGTGGCAGTTTTACATGGTACACTCCATGCTCTTGGAGTGTGGATCTTATGATTGATTCATGGTTCCATATATTCACATTGTATGATATAGCATGGTATTGCATTTACCTCATAGGATTTCATTTCCGGCATACATCTATCATCTATGTGGGTTTGATCTTCAGATTGGGAATCCATCCCATCGGGTGTGCCAAGTGTTGATGGTGTGTTCATGCACCCTTATCACTTTATAGCTTATTAAAATAGGGTGATATGAGGAGGCATTATGAGGATTCATATGCCTATTGATGTATGAGAGGATGGTTGATTATTGTTTCAGTTATAGAGCAGCGTTCATCTCTCTCTCTCTCTCTCTCTCTCTCTCTCTCTCTCTCTCTCTCTCTCTCTCTCTCTCGCACATTTCCTGTTTGAGTGCATTTATGAGTACCTTAAATAATAGAAGTGGCAAGGACAATCCTAAGGGCAACCTTAAGGCCAACCCTAACTAGCACCTCAAGAAGAACATCCACAACTATCCTCAAAAATTTTTGGTGCACAATTTTGCACCAAAATTATACAAGTGTTAAGTGTCCAATGTTGTGGCCTAGAAAACAACAATATTGTGCTCTTTGCCAGTGCCACATGAAAACCATGACATAACTCATTGTTGGTACCATTGAAACATAGCACCTCAACCTATGCTTCCAACATCAAAGCAACCACCCATACCAAATGCTTCTTAATCAGTGTATAGTCCATCAAAACTCTATATTAAGATGGATGTATAGACCGCCACTACCAATGCCATACCCATCTCCGGTATTACCACCCCAACCATTCCCTCCTAAAAATTGAACTAGTGTAACAGTTACTATGCCAGTAGACTCTGAGAGTCTAATGGCATAATCAAAGAGTCTAGAATAGGAGAGCTATGAGTCATATGAGCAGTATGATTCATGTGGATATCTAGAGAAACCTCCAACCATAGACTATACCTCTTCGTTTGAGGCCATGGTGAAATAAAGAGTGAGATACCTCAACAATATGGAACATAGGCCACTGATGTAATGTTTTCATTATAAGAACCCACACCATGTTGTTGAGTGTCCTCATAGAACCATTGCACCCAACTCCATCCCTGAATCTAGTGCCAAACCCCAATGTCATTCCATATAGAGGCACATGTTAAAAGTGTGGATTAAAACATGACTTCAAGGATTTTCTCACCAACAAGTGTGGATTCAAACATTCCTTGAAGGATTGTCCCACCAACAGAGTGATAATCACCCGAGTAGGGGAGGAGCGTCATCTACTTTGACGAGCCTTAACTTGTTAAGCATACAAGGATGACTTAAGACGATTGCCAAAAGTAAACATCCAAGGCATCGCGAAGAAGCAGAAATATGAAGCTTTAATTTCAAGGCCACCATTAACCCAAGATCCAGAGGTGCAATCCCCAAAGGCTACAATAGCTCCTAAAAAGGCTAATGAACTAGAACTAGAAGTCTAAAAGAAGATGGCCTCAAATAGTATGCAGGAAATGCAATGTTCAATCAGTTTTCAAGGACAATAGTGTCATGACCATTGGACGATAGCTCAAGCTACCTACCTTGTAGACAAAAATCTCATTCAAACCATCTCTTTCCAAAGAGAAGAAACCCATTGACCTACTATGATAATATTATGAAGAAATGCAAAGAGTACCTCAACCCTGTGTGTTGAAAGAGAAAATGAAACAAGCCCAAGATCTTGTGAAGGTGTAGGCTGAGCTAGAGCGAGTAATTGAGAAAGTGGTGAAGTACAAACGGGTTGTTGCAAGATCAGGGTGTCCAGTTTTATCCAGTTTATGCTGGACTGGGACAATGCTTGGACAGCAAATTTTGGGGGGCAAGTTACTTAAAAAGAGATCAAGCAAATAATAGAAAATACGCTTGCCCTTAAATTAACTCAATATAACTTAAATTAATATAAATTAGTCTAATTAATCAAAATTAATAAAAAGTATGATGAAATGATAACAAATGATCTTTCCATACTTAGAGTGATCCAATTTATTTTTCCATAGATGCACCATTACAAGTACACTAGTCCCTATAGGTTTTAGATGATTCACATCAAAAATGTAATTTTACTAATTAGATTATTAATATTTGCAGGCCTTCTGACAGTCTAGAAAAACTTTGAAAAAGAGATCATTAAAAATCTAACCATTGGATTTGCAATTTTTACTAACCACCACATTCTACTAATGTCTCAGTATCTACCCACTCTTTTGATCTACAAGATTGAGGATTTTAAGTGGTAGCTATTGTGGGTACAAAATGTGGCGTGTATTATAACACTTTAAAGTCCTTAAAATATTTAAAGAAAATAGACAAATATCTTAAACTTTTCTCAAAAAATCAAGTTAAGCTCCATATTATGTGAAGATCTAAGGTACAAAGTGGGAATCTCATATGAGTTTATATGCAAAAGATATTAGCATTTTATGGGATCAGTTTAAATCTGGGACAGGGTGTATACATTGACTTTGTACCTAAGAAAATGAGGACTTTTGACTATCTAATGCTTAATCAAATTATGCAACTATATTTCCAACTTTGAATATGATGTTCCAACAAAAGAACTTCAAACGAAATTCCTTCATTTACTAGGAGAGATTAGCCACTAAAGGTAAACAAATGCCTGTTTTTTTACTATTTTCAGGGTGCCTGAGTGGACAAAACTGGGCACCCTGATCTTGCAACCACCCAAACCACCGACTCAAAAGATCCAACTTGTTTGTCCTGTTTTGGTCTAGAGAGAGATAATGAAAATTTGAAATATTTTTAGATAAGTATTTTCATTCAGCCTATAGGAAGTGATCCCCTGAAATAGAATTTTAATCAGAAATTTCTAAGTTGCATTAAATTTGGATAGTGGTGGGTGAACCAAGGAGTCCCCTAGTTCAAAGTACTAAGCCTTATTAAATTATTTTGAATTTAAAAATGTGATTTCCTTATCCAAAAAGGTTGGAAAATAAAATTTAAAAAATTTAGAATTATCCACAAGAAAATAGTAAAGAAAGGCTCACATGAGGTGAAGATTCAATAATTATGAGTTTCACATATTTAAAGGAGATTTTGGGAGGCCTTGTGACACCTCAGGGGGGTGGGAGGAGGCCATTAATGAGGCACCTACAAAAGGAATTTAGAAAAACTCTATACGAGAGAGTTGTAATATTTTTGGAGTACTACAGCTTTGTCTCTTTACATTTTCCGTGATTTCATCGTTTAGAAACTAAAAAAGTAGCCCAAATATGGTCCGTAATCTTTTTGGGGACTATTTTGGGAGATTTTTAGTGCTTTAAGGACTGTTTTTTGCCTTGATTTTTTGGTTACGTTTTGAGGCTGCCGGTTGGAGGCCAAAACGATGGATTTTGCTCTCGGATGCTCAAGACCAATTTCGAAAAGCTCGATGCCGGCTTTCTGATGAACACTACTACGCGTTCATCAGATTCACATTTTAGGAGATACGAGCTTCTAAACAAGATTTTTTTTCAGATTGACCCTCTTTCATGATATAAAATAGTAGGGTTTCATGACGTGAAATGGACTTCACGCAAAAAATTAAATTACTTTTTTTGGGGGCATGAAATGCTAATCCGTGAAACACCCCTAATACATGAAACACTAACTTTTGAAACATCATTTTTTTTGGGCGCGGGGGCTGTTTCACGCCGTGAAATCGTTTCATGATTTATTTATTTATTCTGGTGCGGGGGCTGTTTTCATATGTCATGAAATCCTTGTGTTTCATGCCGTGAAACAAATGTCTTTCACAAAATTTTTTTTGGAGTCTTGTGGGAAATTCAAATTTCCTTCTATGGAGGAAATATTTTTTAAATTTTAAATTGGAGAGATATGGGCATTTTTTCAAAAAGGCGTGGAAATAAAAAAGTCACACTTTTATGACACCCCCTTACACTCGGACAATTTGATAACTCATTAGCATCTTTTCATTCAATGCTCATTAGCCTTAATGAGTTATGAAAAAAGGTGCTTAAGAATTAATCAAAGATTAATCCTTTCACTAATCTTTTTTCCTTTTAGACTAACTAAGAGCTCTAATTAACCACTAATCAATTAACTCACACCATTGAGCTCATCATTGGATACAACATGAAATTGCTGAGCTATGTGCATCAACTAAGGTGTAAATCAATCTATAATTAGAGATTAATTAAACTCTTAATTTTGGTCTCTTCTCTTTATGCAAAATTAAGCAGAAGAGAGAAAAATTCATCTAATTGATCATGAAATTGATGTAATTAGGTGTTTTGATGCATCTAGATGCTTTGAAAACACTAAAAAACACTACTTTCGACCTCTTACATGATCAAATTTGACCCCAAAAAATATATTTTCTAATCTTTTTGTCTCTTGAACTAGATTAATCATCCCCTAATGACAAAAACTAGTCAATTAAGGAAGAATGGTCGATTCTAAGAGTTTTTTAATATTTTTGAGAAATTTTTTAAATGATTAAGCTACTCCTAATACTTGTTAACACTCTAATGCATACAAATCCAACAAAAAATACACAAATCAAACAAAAATTAGTGAATCTAGCTCTATGTTTAACTCTAAAGAAAGCTAAAAACCACTAAAAAATTACATTCTATTGCGTTTTTTGATGCAATGGAAGCAAACAAAGCCTAATACACTCTTTGTGCTTTCCAAACAATGTAAGCAAGGGGAATGGAAGTAGTACCATTCTCCAATAGAAATTCTAATGAGGGGGGAGAATGGCAATGGTGCCCATCTCCCTCTTATGGAGATGTGGAGAATGACACAATTGTCATTCTCTCCATTGTCATAGATCAAGTAGGAAAGAGAATGACACCATTTCCATTGCACCTTGAATGTAAGGGAGTATGGTAATGGTGTCATTCTTTCCTTTAAGGTGATGGGATCCCTTGAGAATGGCACCACTTCCATTCTCCCTCTCAAATAAATCAATTTATTTATGAGGAGAATGGAAGTGGTGGCATTCTTTTAATTATAGATCAACCTTGAGGAGAATGGGAGTAGTGCCACTCTCCCTTGATTGTAAGGTAGAATGATAGTGGTGCCATTCTACTTTACATAGATCAAGTTGGTGGGAGAAATGCACCACTGCCATTAATTCTTGAATTTGATGGGAGCCCTTGAGAATGGCACCACTCAAATACATCAATTCAATTATGAGGAGAATGGAACTATTGCTATTCTACCCTCCAAACAATGTAAGCAAGGAGAATGGTAGCAATGCCATTTTCCGAGAGTAGAAAGACTAATGATGGGGGAGAATGGTAGTCGTGTTATTCTTCCTATATTTCTTGAAAGGCCCTAGCACTCTTCCTTGATTTCATTATAATATATTAGGAAGAATGGAAAAACTCTCATTCTCCCTCTCAAATTTGAGGGAGAATGATAGTGGTGGCATTCTTCTTTTCATATATCAAGCTTGTAGGAGAATGGCACCACTTCCATTCTTCCTTGAATATAAGGGAATGGCACTGGTGCCATTCTCCCCTTTAAGGTAATGGCACTGGTGCCATTCTCCCCTTTAAGGTAATGAGAGGCCTTAAGAATGGCACCACTGCGATTATTCCTTGAATATAAGGGAGAATGGCACTGGTGCCATTCTCCCCTTTAAGGTAATGAGAGGCCTTAAGAATGGCACCACTGCGATTATTCCTTGAATGTAAGGGAGAATGGCAGTGGTGCCATTCTCCCCTTCAAGGTGATGGGAGGCCTTGATAATGGAACCGCTTGCATTCTTTCTTGAATACAAGGGAGAATGGTAGTGGTGCCATTCTCTCCTTCAAGGGTATGAGAGTCTCTGAGAATGGCACCACTGTCATTCTTTCTTGAATGTAAGGGATAATGGAAGTGGTGCCATTTCCCCCTTCAAGATTATGGGAGGCCTTGACAATGGCACCACTGCCATTATTCCTTGAATGTAAGGGAGAATGGCAGTGGTGCCATTCTCCCCTTCAAGGTGATGGGAGGCCTTAATAATGGAACCACTTGCATTCTTTCTCGAATACAAGGGAGAATGGTAGTGGTGCCATTCTCTCCTTCAAGGGTATGAGAGTCTCTGAGAATGGCACGACTGTCATTCTTTCTTGAATGTAAGGGATAATGGCAGTGGTGCCATTCCCCCTTCAAGATTATGGGAGGCCTTGACAATGGCACCACTGCCATTCTTCCTTGAATGTAAGGGATAATAGCAGTGGTTCCCTTCCCCCCTTCAAGGTGATGGGATGCCTTGAGAATGGCAACACTACCATTCTTCCTTGAATGTAAGGGAGAATGGCAGTGGTTCCATTCTCCCCTCTTCAAGGTGATTAAAGGCTTTGAGAATGGCACCACTACCATTCTGCCTTGAATGTAAAGGAGAATGGTAGTGGTGCCATTATTCCTTGAATGCAAGGGAGAATGGCACCACTGCCATTCTTCCTTGAATGTAAGGGAGAATGGCAGTAGTGCCATTCTCCCCTTCAAGGTGATGGGCAGGCCTTGAGAATGGCACCACTGCCATTCTTCCTTGAACATAAATGAGAACATGCCAGCTGTGGTGACATTCTCCCCTTTAAGTATATATATATATATATAAAATGTAAGATAGAATGGCAGTGGTGTCATTCTCCAGTTTAAGGTGATGTATGTATATATGAAATATATGTATCTATGTACATGTATACAAAGACATTTAAAGCCTTAGGCTACAATCTCACCAATGGGGTACCATGTGTGAACACACCATTAGGGAGGTTCAAGAGTTCTTAGGGCAAAGTCGTAGATGGGGTAGTGCTTGGAAAACACTCCTCCACCCGTGGGATAGGTAAGAGAAAGCCAAAACAATATAAAACTATGTCTAAAAGAAACTTTGAGACGAGGTCACCCATACGAGTAGTGTTCCCGATGATGCTGACTTAACTATGTGGTTTCTAAAACATTTTATACCCAAAGTTATCCATAGATTTCGGCACAAATTTAGTGTATGAGAGTGAGACATTTTTTGTCTTTTGGAAGACAACCCCTATTACTCTCACAAGGGAATTGTGGAGAGGAAATCGGCCTTGTCTCCACTAGGTCATTTTGAGGGAGTGTGTGTGTTGGAGCTATGTATAGCTCACCCTATCTTAACCTAGATCTCAAATTTTAATGGATAGGCATTGGTGCCATACTTGGGGGAGGAGATTCAAATTTAAATTCATATTCAAAACAACGAGGGAGAGTGGGGATAATTGGGATTAAAATTCAAATTCAAAATCACAGTATATAATTTATGTGTTCTTTTTGTAAATCGAGTTTTGGTATCTACTCTATCATTTTTAATGCAATTTAATATTGAAGGGTCTTTGACTCCTAAAAGTGGTATTAAAACCTTGACCAACACAAAATATGTGTACAAGCTTGAAGCAATTGAAGGTAAGTGGAAGAAATTAAAGAAATGTGAAGGCAAGTTGATTTAGTTGAAGATTTATTTCAAAGATTGAATAATTACATGGCTTTTATGTCCATCGGGTAATAACCAGTGGGAAAAAGGAGGTGGAAAACTATTTGTGGTTTCACAAATCCTCTCAAAATCCCAAAATCACTTTTTTCATGCTTAATCCTCTTCAAAATCACGCTTCATAGATGTTCTTGGCTAGGCTAACAGATTGCTAAACCATTCTTACAAAGCTCGATCTTCATCTCTTTCCCCTAATTAAGGGCTCCCGATGGTGGCTGCAAATAAGCTTACCTAAACCATAATTTTCTTTCTTGCTTGATTTTAAGCTTAAAAATTGCAAGCTTTTAAGCTCAGAAAAGGTTTACAAATCACCATAAAAGTATTGTATATGGAGTTTGGTGCAAGATCTAAATTCTATTTTTTTGATCTCTCCAAGGATTCAAAATAAGTCATTTTTTTTCAAATACTTTTGATATTTTTCAATAGTTTTTTGAGACCAAAATTAGCACTTTTGTCCATTTTCAAGTCCAAAAAGTCCTATAAATTACCTAGAAAATCTAAACAAACTACTGAAAAATTTCTTGAGGTTTTCAAAGCAATTTTCAAAATTCTTTGCTAGTTGCAAGTGTTGAATCAAGTTTCTTCAACTCAATCTAATGGATTCGTACTGTACTTTTAATCAAGCCACTTGATGACATCATAACAATGAAGTTGCTAATGTTTGAGATGGAGAAGTGTTCCACAATTTACCTTTAAAGACCGAATGCAACTCCTCAAGTAATTAGTTCAAGAGATCAATAAAAAAACCTTGTCCTCGAGCAACACCTTATCAACATCAATGAAGTCTCTACTCTTGCTTTTGAAGATACACGCGTCCGCTAAGAACATCAAGATTACTTTCAATGCCCAAGAAACTAAAAAGGATAGTAAGAAAAGCCATTGTAATTTTTCTTTTATCGAATTTTATGAAAAAAAGGATGCTCATCTTGCGCTTTCATGGTTAAGTCAATTGGATGATTACTTCTCTAAAGAGACTTTTTTAGAACAAGATAAGATTGAATGTGATACCAAGCATATAGTTGATCATGCATCACTATGGTGGAATCTTCTCTCTGTAATAGCCTTGATAAGCCTACTACTTGTTTGAGAGGAATCCTATCATTAGGGTGAAAGCCAACTTTTTACCATCACAGTTTGCCCTCAAAGCTCGTCATGCATAGGAAACTTTGTCTATGTCTTTGCCCATCAGATAATTCCTCAATACATAGAGAAGATTTGGAAAACTCTACTTCAGCTTTTCAGACGTGCCTGAAGATACTATTCAATGTCACTAAGAATCTAGTCTTGAAGAAATTGTTCAAAGCAGAGGTAAACATGTTCAAGTTTGCTTGACTCAATGATGTTATTGCTTTAGAACATGATGTCCTTACAATGCTCCTATTGAATCATGTTCTTTTAATGGTCCTAATTTCAATAGAAAGCCTTGGGTAGCACCTAGTAATGCACGCACTAATCCTATTCAAAATGTAAATAATGTTAATGATCTAGGTAATTTAATTCAACCCAAGCCTATTAGCCACAACACTAATACTTTCAAAAAGCCTCACCCTACGTGCTACAAGTACAATCAACCAGGTCACTTTGGTGCTCGATGTTGTCGAAGACCTCTAAACATCCAGTTGCACAAGCTTCACAACATCGAGGAGGTGCCTAACAAAGATGGTGACTATGCCCTAAATTGGTTCAAAGATATGCTACGCGACGATAGTAATCCCAACCAAAGCAATATGTCAAGGAACCCATTCATTACTTAAAATTAATGGTCATGATGATGTAGTATTGCATAATGATAAAGGTACCCACAAATTTATTTTTGAATGTGCTATTAAGAAATTATAATTAGAGACACATCCATCTCTTTATAAGATTAAGTTTACATTTCAAGGCACACACTATAATGGCACTAAAGAAATTAGATAGCTAGAAATTAGCATTGGTCACTATAAAGAAGAAAGAAATTTCTTGATTGCACCTTTGCATATTGGTGATATCATCTTAGATATGCCTTCATAAGTTTAATCCCAAAATTGTCTGATACACACATGATGTGGATCACAGATCATGATGAAACTTTAATTCTTCATAGTGATGTTACGTATAAACTCTATCCATTGTTATCATACGCTCAAGGAAACGTGCACTAAAGAAATGTGAGAAAGCTTACATGGATTATGTGAAGAAAATTGAAGTAACGACGAGCACAAATTATCACAGAGTCGATAAGCTTTTATAGATCAATTCAAAGATTCTTTTGCAGATGACCTATCCCTAGGGTACCTACATCTCGTCTAGAAGATCATACCATTAAGATTATCCCTATTAGTCAACCACCTCATAGAGCCACTTATAGACAAAATCAAATCCAACAAAATTCACTGGAAAATTGAAGAATTCCTAGACCGTGGCCTCATATGACCTAGTAGTTTTTCCTTTTGAGCCAGAGTACTTCTAGTCTAGAAAAAGAACAAAACATATTGCATGTGCATTGACTATAGAAAATTGAATAAGATAATTGTTAAAAATAGGTATCCTATTCCTCATGTTAATGATTTATTAAATAATCGCCGTGGTGTATGTGGGTGTGCTTAGTAAAATTGATTTGAAATCTAGATATCATCATGTTTGTATGCATACTTTTGATGTTTATAATACTGGACTCCATACTCAAATAGGTCACTACTATGAATTTCTTATTATGCTTTTTGATCTTACCAATGCACCTACCACATTTAATAGAATGATGAATTGTATTTTCTTGAAACATCAACTTTTCATTAATTTTTTCTTTGATGATATTCTTGTTTTCTACCCAGAACACCAACAACATTTAACCTTTGTCTTCAATCTTGTGAAAGAAAACCAATTGTTTGCTAATTCTAAGAAAAGATCTTTCTTTCGAAAAGAAATAGAATGTAAATTTAGGTCACATTGTCTCAGCTATTAGGGTAGACCCCAAAAAAGTTCAAATTATTAAGACGGTCTACTCCTAAGAATGATAATGGGGTTCCTTCTTTTCTAGATCTTTGCAGTTACTATAGAAAATTTATTCATAATTTTTCTTTGATTGCTGTGCTTCTTCGAAAGCACATTGTTTTTGTTGGGGTAAGTACCAACAAAAATCTTTTGATATGCTCAAGCATATTTTGACATATGCCTGAGTACTTCAATTGCCAGATCTTCCTTGTAGTCAATAATACCAATGGATCAGGCAACACTGGTGTAGTCACTAATGCCAATGCATCAGGCAACACTAGTGTAGTCCTTATGCAAGATGGTCATCCTCTTGCATATGAGAGGCATGCTCAAATCCTTTGAAACTAAGTATAACACTTATGATAAATAAATTCTTACTATTATTCATGAGTGGAAAAATTATTTGATGGGTTTTGAGTTTTTGATTAAAATTGAGAAACAAAGTATATGACATCTACTTACCTAACCTTTGATTTTTGACAATGCCATCACATTCAATGGCACCATTTATTCAAAGTTTTCAGCCTCTCATTCAATGGAAACCATTTATTCAAAGTTTTCAGCCTCTCATTCTATATCAGCTAGACAAAGAAAATGTTATCACTAATGTATTAAGTAGACGCCCTTTCATTACTGATATTTTTGTTGTTGATTTCTATACTTTTGATACTATTATGCGTTCTCTACATATGAACATGATTCCAATTTTTCTTATGCACAGTGGTTCACAACAATGAAAGCTAATCATTACTTGCATGTTGATAATTATTTATACAATGACAAATATCTTTTCTTTGAAAAGCATTTATGCATGAGTCTTCCATTTAGACAATTTCTTTTAGAATAATTTCATAAAATTTATTGAGGTATATTACTACTTTAAAAGCAATAATATATGATTTTTATTGGCCTAATGTAAAGAATGATATTTCCAACTTTATTTCTGAATGTCTTGTTTATCGAAGAGTTTAGTAGCATCTTGGGAAACAACATAGCTTTCTTATGCCTCATTATCTATTCCTAGTGGCCCTTGGAAATATCTTACTATGGATTTTATTATTGGTTTACATGTTACTTTTACACAAAATGATATGGTTTGGATTGTTGTCAATAGATTTAGTAAGTAAGCAAATTTCGTTACATGTAAAAAGACATTGTCTTCTTCACAAGTTGCATATCTTTTCATTAAGCATGTTTTCACACATCATGGTATGCCTAAAGTTATTATATTTGATCTAGATTCTAAAGTTATTATATTTGATCTTGATTGTCTACTTCACAAGTTGCACATCTTTTCATTAAGCATGTTTTTACATTTCATGGTATGCCTAAAGTTATTATATTTTTGATCTAGATTCTATATTTTCCAATCAATTTTGGATTGCTTTATTTCTATTCTTGGATCTAAAGTTGATTTCGCATCTTCTTTTCATCTGGAGAGCAATGGATAGACTCAAGAAACTAATACTACCATTCTAGACTTGCTAAGATTCTACAATATTTCTACACTAGGCACCAATGGGACAAACACCTTCATTTTCTATCGTTTGCTTACAATAATACACCACACTCTGCTATTGGAAAATATCCTTTTTGAAGTCATGCATGGCAAGAAATTATCGACACCTGCTTCTTGACTTTCACATATTGTACCTACAGTAGTACATGATTTTACACATGTATTCTTTGATAGGTGCATGAAGCTATCACTAAATTCCAAACACAATATGCAACCTAAGCTAATAAGAGATGTGATGCATTGAATTTTTAAGAAGGTGATTATATTTAGCTTTGCATAGAAAAAGAAGACTAAAAAGTGTAGAGAACAGTTAAATTAGCTCCTCAATTTTATGTCCCATTCAAGATTCTTTGGAAGCGTAATGTTAATGGTTTCTATTTGGATATTCTATCCCATTAATGTATTCATAACTCTTTTCACATTAGTCTATTGAGACCATTTAGAGGCACTCTTCCCACATATCCAGTTTATGATGACCTTCCATCGCTCAAAGAAGATTTTGAGATCATAGAACTTGAAATTATTTTAGACGATGAGTAGAGAAGAGGAAATATTTATCACATTTATTTAGTGACGTATAAAGGCCACTCCATTGAAAAATCTTAATGGCTCCATGATCATGCCCTCGCTCTGCCTATCCATCCTTGAGTGCATCTTATATTTATACTTGCTCATGATTATTTTAAATTTTGTGACAACTGAGGATAGTTCCTTCGTAATCTCGGGGCATGTTATAAGGAGTAAATTCATGAAATTCAATATTCCCATGTTTCTCATTATTTATGAATTCTCCTAGATGGGTTTAGATTAGGATGTCTTTCTAAATCCGGGTGATAGTAGCTTACTTTGTTCGTACTCTCTTAACCGTGTGTATACATGTGAAAGTATAGGATTTGGAAAGGCTATAGATGTTTTCTTGTTCTCTCATAAGATCAGAAAAACGTGTGTTTAACCCTCATGTTTTTGGAGCTTTTATCTCAAGTGGTCCTCCCTCTCCTGCTATTACAATGCATTGGGTTCAAGTATCATGGATATTGAAAATTGGTGAAGCCAAATTTCATGTGATTATTAAAGGCCTTGTTGTAGTTGCCTTGTAATGCTTAGTCCCTTGTAAAAACCTTGTTTTATTTTCCTTGTAATGCCTAGTCCCATAAGAAAAGAGTAATAAATGTAGAGGAGAGAAGAGAATAAAGAGAAATGCAATCAATGGGTGGCATTGCCTTCTTCTAAAACCTACACATATACATGTCTACACACATGAACATAGAGTTGCAAGTAGAAAGAACACTCAATCTATACATAAATGGGAAGATTATTACAATATGAGGAATTTTGACTCTTATAGTTTATAATTTGTTTTTCACCATGCTCGCTAAGAATAAGTGACTTGAGGGAACCCATTACCAGTTCTAAGATTTTTCACACATTACTCGTCTTATTCATCTCTCATTATGATATAAGCTTGAAATCCAAGGATGATTAGAAACTTTGACTATACAATGACAATATGATGAAGATATCTTTGGCAAATTTGTGTCGAAAATCTATTCTTGGTAGTTATAGACTCATGTTGTTCAAGTGCTCCACATTAATTAAATTGGTTAACATATCCCCCTTTTTAGTCTTCATCATGTTTGCAAGGTTGGGTAAAGAGTATAGTCCATTGGGTTGTAGCTTGCATGGTTTAGCATAGTCAACCATGCAAGCTAGCTTTGGCCAAGTAGTGGAAAGTGGGCTTGATGTCATCGATAAAGTTGAAGCATTGCTCTCGCACAAGATGGTTTCTTGTGGTGCTACATCATTTTTGGGTGTAGGTGCTTGTGACCTACCACTTTTATAAGGGGTTTTGATGGCTAGTGTACAACAGTTTTAGGATTAGTGGTGGGCGACTCTATTTTTTTCTTACCCATATCATTTTATTAGCAGGTTCTTGTATCTTTTTCTTCATTGGAAGAAGGTCCTTAATAGTGTTATTATCTTTATTATAGTTATCATACCATTTGGAGTTTTGGTGTGGCTTGTGATTTATTTTGTTGTTTTTGTAATCTACACCCATAGTGTTTCCATCTTGATATCCTTACGCATAAAAACTGATTTGTGGGTACCCATGTTGGTGGCTCTTAGGAGGTGGTTGTTGGATCCTTGTTGGTCTTTGCCTAATCCTTTGATTATTCATACAATCCCTTTTCAGTGTGACTCAATTTTCTCATAGAAAAAAACTCAAACCATTACTTATTGGATATGTCAAATCTAATAGGGCATCTAAGTAATTTAATGACTTATTGATGCACCTTAATCCACATAAAGTTATGCTTTAGACTCCACTAGTCTTCTTGGCCTCACATGTGTAAGAGAAGCGCTTTAGCTTTATATAAGCTGTGAGTAAGATGGATCATAGAATTATTGAACCATCCCTTACATGGTGTCGACATTAGTTTCTCTCCCCTCATTTGACCTCTTTAGACAAGCTTCCATTCTTGGAAATAAAGTTGATCATGCAAGATAAATCTGTCTTGATCATACCCAAAAGTGGATTCCATCTAGGCCCAAGGATTTTTCCTCTCATTTGACTTGCCACAAACTTCCGTTCAACCTCACAAAATGTTATGCCCAACACTATGTTGATGAATGAATGGAGAGTGAATAAGTGAAACATTTGGGAAAGGTAGATTCATTTGCGTCTTATGGTACGATTTGTTTTGCAGGTGTGTAACACTCTACTAAGGGAGGCCAAAAATTTTGAAAAGTTCTATATGGGATATATTTATATCTAGTTATGGTGTGTAGGTTGGCCCTTCACGTCGTGATTACTAGACTTTTAACAACTACTTCTACGATAGTCGGTGAGTCCGAACAAAATTGTATTCCAAGAGATTGCATATAAAGTAATGTTGATAACCATAGGTAGACAATCTTTTGCCAAGAAAAGGAAATGTTAACAACCATAGGTAGACAGTCTTAAAAAAAAATAAACTCTCTTGGTGGTGCAAAGAATTCCAAAAAGTAATGTTGATAACCATAGGTAGCTTTTTGCCAACAAAAAAAAAACACACACACACACTTGGTGGTGCAAAGAATAACGAGGTTAAGGAGAGCAAAGGCATTGTGGGCAAAACGAACTGTGATTGTGCGCGCTCAACACTCGTATTCACCAGGTCCCGGAATATCATCATGGTAATTTCTAAACCGCGGTGCAGTACCGAATCTCGGCATTCCACATGAAGCCTTTCTTGAATCGATTTGTTGACCCTGCCATGAAAGCTGATAAATTATTCAACTGAAAATTTGCAACAGCATACATTTCGGTTGATGGATCGGAAAGCAAGCAACGGCTAGATTTGTATTAATTGTTATTGCGTGCTAGACACCATACACAAGGCTAGATCACAGCTTTTGTAATTTTAGAAATTATGAACAGAGTTCAAATCTGAATTAAATAAATTTTCGGTTAAATGGCAGACTCTCCCCAAAAATATCCTGGATAATGAGGATATTTTAAAAAAGGGGTCTTTTGTCCCCCCCCCCCTCAAGAAAGCCCCCAACAAGTAGGAAGGAGTAAGTGATGGATTCTAAATTTTTCAACCAACCAAAATAAGGACATCTCCATAATCTTAAATTTTCCACCAACTAAAATAAGGACATCTCTATAATCTAAGAGGGTTTTAGTTCCCAAAATATACAAGTACCTTGACCCATCTTGGCAAGGGCCAAAAAGTTATACAACTCCAATAAATTCTCTCTCTCTCTCTCTCTCTCTCTCTATATATATATATATATATATATATATATATTGCTACTAAATATATGGAGGAAATTACTTTGCATCCTTTTGTGCCATGTGGCAAGGGGCAACATAGTCTCCTTTATATATGTATAGATACCAGTTGCCGGTTTTATAACTAAAATATATAATAAATGGATCCTTAAAATAAGGGCAATGAGAAATTGTAATCTTTTTTTATTAATTCTAACTTGTAAAAATACACTATGTCACTCATTTTTATCCTACTCTTATATTGCTTTCATGGGACCCCTACTTGGAATCCATTGGCCCCTACTTGGAATCCATTGGCCCCTAGCCAATTCCACTAGCTACTTCTTCAACTACCATTTGTTTGATATACTTATTTTGCAAAAGAAATATAACTTAATCTTTACTAGGGGCCCACCAAAAAAAAGCATACAAGTAAGGGGCTTGTCGTCTTTGCTACATGACAACATGACCCTCCCAAAATATATGCTCATGTGCATGGCCTAGGCAGTGCTAGTAAGTAAGAAGCAGAAGGGTGGACAACCTTTTTGGGAATGCTGGTGTTGTGTACGAAAACCTTAAAGGCTATGTGGGGAGCAGTGTTTGAAAAAAATGGAATTCTAGTGTATTTGTATCAGCAAAAAACGGGCTAAGATTGTAAGTAGCCCTTATTTTAAGGAATGATTTATCTTACATTTTAGTTATAAAACCGGCCTATAGTAGGGATTTTGGAAACAAAAACCAAATAGATTTAAGAGATGTCCTTATTCAGATTGTTGAAAAATATGTTTTTTTTGAGGGAGTCCTTTTGGTGGAGGAAAACAACAAATGGTTGTGGCTATATTTTACTATAGTCGCAGGCCCATTTTGGCAAAAAATATTTTTTGACCAAAGGTTGACCTATTTGGATTTAGAAAAAGTACCATCTCCACAGTGGGGTATGGTACACTAATATATAATTACTTTTTTTTTTCTAGTATAGCAACAATGGATTCTTTTTAACGAAAGGTTGACTGGTTTTGAAGTTGGAGAGAAAAGCTAAGTCCCATCTCCACAATGGCCCATGGTACACTAAAATATTGTCACTTTTGTACACTAAGTGCTAGTATACATTAGTCCATGACTAGTAAGAACTATTTTACATAGAAGTGGGGTTGGTAAGAGGGTTTTATCCCCAAAACCTCCCCCAATAGAACACAATATTGTTACCATTGCATCAATGAACATTCGTTGAAGATGGAAATCAATAGCAATTAGGCCTTAATCTCGTATATGGGTGCAATGCGGATCGGAGTCTAGCAAAATGGCCTTCGGTCGTGATGCAAGATGTGTCCTAGAGTCCATGTTGACTCTCCATCTATCTTAAAGTGATTGCATTCGATGATGAGACACCTATTGATGAGACAAAAACCCACAATGCCTATGTTGATGAAGATTTTGTAAATAAAAACAAAAATGTTCCATGCATGAAGCCCATACTCATGTTTTCTTTAGTTCCCAGTTGAACTACCTCCACTTTAAGGCTCCTTTACACTTGCCCTTTAATCCTTCGGGTTTATTTTTGTAATTGAACGCTTATCTTCTTCTCAACTTCTCCACCACCATGTCTTCTGTTCGAGGGCGCCGGTGTCTAGCGGTTGCTCTTACAGATGATGGGGATGTGCCTATTGGGATGAATGCCTGATTGGCCAGATAATGTGGCCGCCCACAAGGATACGAAGAGGCACAGCCTTTAGAATACAACCTATCGTGGGATACAAATGTAACCATTCGAATTGTTAATGTAGAGTAGTTACGTGCTTCCCTCTGTGTACCTTGATGTTGGAGAGAGGATGAACAACACTGTACGTCTGTTGGGGGGCTCTACCCTTACTATCCTCGCGATGAAAACAACCCGTGACCCCGAAAAGTGCAGAAATCCAGCAGCATTGTTTTCTCTTAGTGCGTAGAGTACTTCAATCGGCTGGTGCACGATGATGCCCAGGAGGCACACGATGCAGCCTATGCCACTGATGAAGAAGATGGCTTTGGCATTGACTCGGTCCCTGTGGAGGTAAATAGCGACCCTCTTGAAGATTTCCATGACGGAGGCAAAACAATACAACAATTCGAGGCAAACTTTGACTCGCAAAATGATGAAACAAGCGCTGAAGCAAAAACATTCACAGATGTAGATGATGGTGATGAAGGCCACACTGCAAACAAACAAAATGATGATGATGGTGGTCATGAAGGCCACGTTGTAAAAAGGGCCGAAAATATTGTAGCCAACAAAGAAAAAATAGTAAGCGCAGATGACAACACTGCAGAAAAAGAATATGATGCAGACGGTGGTGATGAAGGCCATGCTGCAGTAATGTAAAAATATGATAATGAAACCGCCGAAGCGAAAGCAGAAGATGATGAACACGCTGAAGCAAAAGCAGGCGTTGATGGTCATACAAATGTTGAAGTAAAAAGGGTGCGCTAATAGTGATGTATACGCGGACGCAAAAGAAGGCCACGATGCAGCACATGCTGATGCCGATTCCGATGATGATGATGCCAATGTTGCTAATGTAGGCACTGATCAGAATGATGATTATGTAGATGGGGCTACCAAAGATGGTGAAAAAGATGTTGACGACGAGGGTGATCTTTCCTTTTATGTCGGTCGTGCTGATCATGCTCATGCTCATGCTCACAAGGATGATACAGATTTTTTCAACGACGAAGCCGGCACTGCTCGTGATGGTATTGGATCCGATGGTCCTTCTGATGAGGACGAAGATGCCTATGCTGATACTGATGTGGATGCAAACCGTGATAATGCTGCAAATCGTCCTTTTCAGCATGCCGTTTTACCCTACGGCCATGCCTAGCATGCAGCTACCATTGACGGTGATCAACCTCTGCAATTTGGTGCAATGGCCAATCCAAAAGAAGATTTTCTCGATGTAGCTCCTTGCAAGGGCGTGCATTCTCAAGTGCAAGAGACTCCATTTCTTTCTTTGACGGGGAAAGCTCCTTACATCTCAAGATCAAGAAATGAATCACTTGAAGCCGACAAGACGAAGCCAAGAGCTTGTGTGAAGATGAAGTCATCACTGTGAAACTTTCTTGAGCACGAAACTATCTTTGATCCGGGATAGTTTGATCCGAGCTTCTCTCACACTTGCATGATGTATATTTATTGCATATAGATTAGGCTTACAACTAAAGTGTTGCCATCATCTTACAAACCTGGCACTAGATTAGGTTAAATTACACATACTCCTTGTGCCACCAATTGGCATTAAGGGGGTGTATTGGGACTAATGCCCAATTAGCCAGATAATGTGGCCACCTATAAGGATACAAAGAGGCACAACCTTTAGAATATACCCTTTGTGAGATACAAATGTAACCATTCGAATCATTAATGTAGAGCACTTATGTGCTTCCCTCTGTGTACTCTGATGTTGGAGAGAGGATAACCAGTACTCTACCTCTTTCTACAGTGCCCAGCCGTCTTTTTTTGTTGCTGAGGACGTCGTCGCCTGCTCCCTCTTTGAGTTCTTCCTAAACTGTCATCTATGGCAACTTTTAGCTCAAAGAAAGCTCTTCTCTGCGCCGCCCATAGAAGGTGCTGCCCGCCGTAATTACCAACGTTCTGCGGAGGGTGGCGTTTGTGCTTGTCGGGATTGCTTGGGAGTCTGCGGCTAACACCAAATAGAGAACCAATAGGTGCATCTAGTGTACAGAATAGGCGGCCCCACGTGTCTATGGTGCTATCGTTGATTCTGTCTCTTTCTATCACCTTAAGTGTGGTAGAAATGGCTAGTGGAATTGAGAGCCTTTTATGTGACTTGGGAGGAAGCTTTTTTGAAAGATCTACTCCAAACAAGAGTGTATTTCTACCAATCTTCTTCTAAAGAGACACAAACTCTCTACGGATTGCAAGGTGTAGAAACTTTGATAATGACAGCACTAAGAATATCAAGGAGGACAAATCATAATGTAGCTTAAGAAACAATTAATCTCTCCAACGACTTGTGGCAAGTTTAATCACCATAATCACTTGTTAATGAGTCTAGCTCCTAGAAGGCTATGATACCAGCTTGAAATTGCTAAGATAGGGAGGCAATATGGTCATATTTGATTAAGAAGCCTTCATAGTGCATCTCCCTTGCTATATGCATAAGGCTTTCCGACGCAGCTTCCTTTGTATACAAATCAAGGGGAGGAGTATAAATCAAAGGAGTTCTATGTATATATGGTTGAAAGAGACATAATACACAATGCCTTATGTTCACCATTAGGCAGCCATAAGTGGAGCAAATAAATTCTCAAAAAGATGATGCAAACAACCCATATTGGCTAAAAATCAGCTCGAATTTCAGCCTGAGATTAATTTGTTGATGAGGTAATTATGGATGATGCAAGATGAGGAAAGGACAACCATACACAAGAGTTTGCTTAAATGGCCAATATAGACATTGCAAGATAAGCAAATTATCTACTTCTTTACCTAGCACGACACATGAATGTTCTCATCATGTATCTTATTCTTTTTTGATCATGCTCTCGTTGCTAGTATATGCAATGAAGACGAACATGTTTCCTTTGAGGAAGCACTCAAAAATGATGACTAGATGTAGACTATGTAGGATGAGTATGAATTAATAACACTTAGTATTTAGCAGATTTGCCTTATGGTAAAAAGACCATTGGCACAAAGTCGTGACTTGCATGAGGAGGTTTATGTATCTTAGCCTCATGGTTTTGTTGAGAAGGGATAAGAATCTAAAGTATGCAGGTTAAGAAAAGCTTTATATGTTCTCAATCAGGCTCCCAAAGAATGGTATGAGAAGATAAACACATACTCTTAGTTGGACTATTGCAAAAATCTTTTGCAACCAAGTATATGAGTAGGTCATCTTATATGTTGATGACATGTTGCTCACATGCCCTAATGAGGAGAAGATTTCCGTCTTCAAGGCTAAATTATGTGTATCATTTGAGATGACAGATTTGGGCTTGTTGCATTATTATTTGGGGCATAGAGTGTAATAATGGTACTATGATGTTATAGTCAAAGTACATACACAGGTTGCTTACATGATTTGATCTTGAAGACTATAAGCTTATTGCTACACCAATAGAGATAGGTGCTAGACTTAGTCTCGAAGATGCAGGTAAACCATTTGATGTATCACTTTATCACTAGGCTATTGGGTGCCTCATCTATGTATGTATACGAGACCAAATATTCAGTTTGGTTTATGCATAATCCTGGAAATAAGCATTAGCTAGCTGCAACAAGTGAGTATTCAAATACTTAGAGAGCACTCAGTCCCTTGGCTTATTCTATGCTAAGACAGATGATGTTCACTTGTATGCTTTCATTGACTTCGATTGGGCTAGATATTATGATATGCAAGTGTCCACTAGTGGCTTTTGCTTTCACCTTGGTGATTCATGTATATCATGGCTCAACAAGAAGTAATTGATAGTGGTCACTTTGAGTTGTGAAGCTAAGTATAGGGTAGCTTTTACAATGCCAACTGTGGAGGAGTGTGTATAGCACCTTTTGGTAGATCTTGGCCCCCACCTATATTTTTTTGTGTGAAAAGAATGATTATATTGTAAAGAAATCCTGATTACATTGCAGAGCAAAAACCAAAGCACCAGTCCATCTTATATACCCCAATCCAACGCTCTAATATATATATATATATCTATATATATATATATATATATATATATATATCTATATATATATATATATATATATATATGTATGTATTAGAGGGTTGGATTGGGGCATATATATAGATTGGTTCCAACCCTCTCTTTCTCTCTCTCTCTCTCTCTCTCTCTCACACACACACACACACACACACATCCAAAATTAGAACCCATCTCTAATGTGATTAATCCAGTACCCTTCTAGCTAAAGTCCCCATTACCTCTCCAAACTCCACTCGTTTACATGTATTAGCCTTTTCTTAGCATATTACCCTCTAGAAATTTATGTCCCGATCTCCAACACCCTCAAATAGCAATAGATTCTGGAAATCCAAACCTTTATTAGACAAGTGAACTTGATGAACCCAAAGAGATCACTGCTTCCCTTTGTGACCCCAACACTTTTCCCTGCTAAAAGCAATGAGACTAAGAGAGGCGAACCTCGAAAATATCCCCCTCCCCATCTAGCCACATTCACCCAGTGTAGGGTACCCCCAAAAGCCATGCTAGAGGTTCTCGCTCCTTGCCTTGCACCTTAGGGCAGACTCCTAAGGCTAAATTTCTTACCTAAATCTTATGCCCCATAGGCAATGTCTGACTAAACCCTCCATAAAAATGTTTTGGTGTGTTAAGGAAGCTTGGAGTCCCGAATTCTCTTGCATCTAGCCAGCATTTATCACCCCATTTGGCTCTCCATATCTTATAAATTCCAAGAAATTCTACTTTCCTTGCATTAGTAGCTCATAAATGTCCTTGGTTTTTCAACCCCCTAAGGGGACTCCATCAAGACAACCACAGTCCTTGATC